>NW_027412088.1:125174140-125841640 GCF_047663935.1 Musca autumnalis | reverse complement strand
TGCCAAAATTGGAAAGGAGAATATCTTTGGACAAACAGTTGGGAAATTCAGCCTACATAGTGAAACATCAGACAATGGAATGAGGCTGATAGACTTCGCAGCGGCGAAAAACATGGTAGTTAGCAGTACCAGATTTAAGCATCTCGATATTCATAAGGGCACTTGGCTGTCTCCAGACCAAAGAACAATAAATCAAATTGATCACGTTGTGATAGATGGAAGACATTCATCGAGCGTGTTGGATGTACGATCGTTCCGAGGAGCAAACATAGATTCGGACCATTACCTCGTTGCAGCAAAGGTACGTACCCGTCTAAACGTTGCAAATAAAGCACGGACAGACACAACACGAAAGTTGGACATCGCCAAGCTGCAAACACAACAGATAGCCACAGCATATTCCACTCAACTGACCCAATTGCTTAATGATAGCGCTTCTCGTCCCGATAACATATCAGCACAATGGCAAAATATTGCCCACTCCATGCAAACAGCCGCAAAATCAGTACTTGGATACCAGAGACCTCCACCAAAGAATCCGTGGTATGACCAGGAGTGCCGTGCTGCTACCGAAGAAAAAAATGCGGCATATAGGGCTACTTTACAATCAGTAGCAACGCGTAGCGCACGAGAGAGGTATCGGGAGAAAAGGAGAGAGGAGAAACGTCTTTTCCGCAGGAAAAAGAGAGAAATGGAAAAGAGGGAGTGTGAACAAATGGAGATGTACAGGAGACAGAACGAAGTCCGAAAATTCTACCAAAGAGTGAAGCATCAAACTGATGGCTTTGGTACAGGAATATCCTCCTGTAGAGATCAACAAGGTAATTTGGTAACTGATACAGATAGTGTGCTCAGGATATGGAAAGAACATTTTTCCAAACTGTTGGTATCCGATAGCAGTGAAGACGGCGAAGATACCACAGATCCAATCCCAGATGATGGTATTGAATGTATACCGCCCAGCCAAGATGAGGTAAGGACAGCAATAAACCGGCTGAAGAATAATAAGGCGGCAGGAGCAGATGGCCTACCAGCCGAGCTGTTCAAAACCGGAGGCGACACGCTGATAAGGTGTATGCATCAGCTAGTTAGCACCATCTGGCAGGAAGAACGCGTACCCGACGATTGGAACGTGAGCATCCTATGTCCAGTCCACAAGAAGGGTGATAAGACTGTGTGCTCCAATTATAGGGGCATAAGTCTGCTCCCTATTGCATATAAGATAGTATCTGGCATATTGTGTGAGAGACTAAAGCCTATGCTCAATGAAATTATTGGACCCTATCAGTGCGGCTTTAGACCTGGCAAATCCACCATTGACCAGATATTTACCTTGAGACAAATCCTGGAAAAGACCCAAGAAATGCAGATCGACACCTTCCATCTTTTCGTCGATTATAAAGCAGCATTCGACAGCCCTATACGTTCAAAGGTGTTCCAAGCCATGTCTGATTTTGGTATTCCTGCAAAGCTCATTCGACTTTGTAGAATGACACTAACTGAGACGAGATCCTCAGTTAAAATTGGAAAGAACCTCTCCGAAGAGTTTACTACCAAAAGAGGTTTCAGACAAGGAGACGGCCTGTCGTGTGATCTATTCAACATCCTGCTGGAAAAGGTCATACGAGACGCGAAGGTCAAAAGAAATGGAACGATATACACGAACAGCCACATGTTACTGGCTTATGCCGACGACATTGACATCATGGGTCGATCGGTAAAGGAAGTAACTGACACCTTTGCAAAAGTCGAAAGAGAATCTGCTAAAGTTGGTCTGGCAGTAAACGGCGTAAAAACCAAGTTGATGGTATCGACGCGTAATATGTCCATAAACACCGCACCATCTGTGAATGTTGGTACCTATAATTTTGAGGTAGTAAAGGACTTCGTCTACCTCGGCACCGCCATAAACACAACAAATAACATCAGTTGTGAAATACGAAGAAGAATAGTGTTGGCTAACAGATGCTACTTTGGGCTGAATAAGCAGTTTAGGAATAAAGCCACCTCTCGTCAAACAAAAATAACACTGTACAAAACACTGATACTACCCGTGCTAATGTATGGTTCCGAAGCATGGGTACTTGCTCAAGCAGATAAGGCAGTGCTTTGTGTGTTTGAGAGAAAAATTCTTCGAAAGATCTACGGGCCAATCTGTGTTGACGGCGAATATCGGCGTCGTATGAACATCGAGCTGTATCAACTATACAATGACATCAATATAGTTGAACGAATCGAGATACAACGATTGCGATGGCTAGGCCATGTTATAAGAATGAGTGATGATGAACCCGCTAAAAAGGCGTATAAATACGGGCCGCATGGAGGTTCTCGCAGATCTGGAAGGCCAAAGCTTCGTTGGAGCGAACAAGTGAAACGAGATATCACAAAGCTACATATCCCAGATTGGGAAAATACAGCAGCAAACAGAGAGGATTGGAGATTTTTTCTTAGTTCGGCTTATGGAACAAATGTTCTGTAAAAGGCCAGCTAAGTAAGTAAGTACTTTAGAGTATGGATCGATTATATGGGACCCACCCTATATCATTCATTCAAATGCAATTGAATCAGTACAGAAGCAATTCCTTCTATTTTGCCTCAAAGGTCAAGGTTGGAATCCACAATCTCTACCCTCCTACGAAGATAGACTGAGCATAATTAAATTACCTACACTAAAAAGTCGCCGTGTTATGCTGAATGTAACATTCCTTTTAAATATTCTACAAGGAAAAATAATTTCGGATTTTATCTTAAACAAAATCTTTATAAATGTCCCTTTCAGACCATCACGAAGCTACCAGCTATTGCAAATAAATTATTTTAGATCAAACTATGCAAATAACGACCCTCTACGTCGAATTTTTGTTAATTTTAATAAATTATACGATCTTTTCGATATTTCAGATAATCGCAATACAGTAAAAAGAAAAATTATATTACATTTAAATACCTAATGAAACATATATTTATTGTAAATATTTAGTTGTAACTTAGTCTGTAAGGATTATATAATCTATAGACTTAATAAAAAAAACATCAAGGTTTATCGTGGAAATTCATTCCAGCTGGTGCACCACATATGGGTTGTCTCTGGGAAGCTGGAGTTAAAAGCTTCAAACTGCATTTTCGGAAGCATTGTCGAAATCTTCGTTTCACTTTTGAGGAGTTAGCGACAGTTTTAGCTCGAATAGAGGCTTGCCTTAACTCGCGTCCACTTTGTCCTATGTCTGACGATCCGCAAGAATTAGTTTCCTTAACACCCGGTAATTTCTTAATTGGCGCGCCGTTACTTTCTCCTCCTGAACCCTTCATATCTGAACAACCGATATCGCTCGTGAATCGGTATAGAAAACTTCAAGCGCTCGCTCATTTGTTTTGTGATAGGTGGAAGGAGGAATATCTTAAAAATTTGCATATGAGGTACAAATGGAAGTTCCCAGAAAGAGAAGTACAAAGCGATGATTTAGTCGTGGTTCGGCACGAGAATCTCCCTCCGACCTCGTGGAAGTTAGGTCGTGTTGACAAAGTTTATCCGGGAGTCGACGGTCACGTTAGAGTCGTGGACGTAAGTACGACAACCGGCGTTGTAAAGCGGCCGGTTACTAAGTTGGTCATTCTGACCGACCAATCTTCGAAGGAAGACAATTAAAAACTTTTTTTTTTTTTTAGTAATATGGACGCCACAAATATGTACGGAAATTGACAATGTCCTGGAGACGATGGACGGGAATGACAATACTTCATATGCCAATACTAAAGCCGTCGATGAATTAGCGCAGCCTATAGCGGCAGTCAAATTAACGGAATCGGAGACAGTATCCGTAACTGCGGATTCGCACGTATTGCCGATGTCCACCTCAGAATCCGTCACTGCGGGTTCGACCACCTCTTCGGAACAGAATTCTAATGGGAAAGAGTCCGTCACTGCGGGTTCAACAGCACCTCGTTCTGAATCGATCGCCGATCTAAATCGCCCGGAATCCGTAACTGCGGGTTCGTCGGTTCGGCCGGAATCCATATCTGTGGGTTCAACCGCGAGTTTAACACCTCCCACTCCGTCATTGAACGTCGGTACTGTACCTCATCGTTACAGCTGCCGTGTTTGTAATCGCCGGCACTCATTGAGAGAGTGCAAACAATTTAAAGAGATGTCGTTGGAGGATCGGGTCAAGACTGCTGCGAACCATCGGGACTGCATGCGTTGCTTGGGCAAATGGCACCAAGCCAGAGACTGCTATAGTCGAAAAGTTTGTTTGACTTCTGGTGGTGGTCACCATACTCTACTGCATGAAGATCGGTCAAATGTTGGATCAGTCAGTAAGCCATTATTTCATACACGCCAATACTCAAGGTTGAGTCCGTACCCAAGCTATACCTATCGTCAGAATTACAGGTCTGAGTCACGTTCGTCTGTCGATCACCTTAGTGTATCACAAACAGTAGGTAGTCCAATCAGCTTACTGTCCCTACAATCGGTATCGACGCTATCCCCCAGTCTGATAGTACGACTACATTGTGTCGGATCAACGTATCCACTCCGTGCTGTTCTGGACCCTTGTGCCACCCAAAGCCAAGTATGTGCCTCAATGGTAGATCATTTGAAACTACCAATATCCAATTTAGATGGTGTGCAATTTTGTAGGTTTGCTGTCACGTCAATGTATGATCCAACACAATCGATCACGATCACTGCCAGGGTAACAGACCTTAAGTTCGTGTTCACGCCAAAAGAAGCAGTCTCTGAAAAACTTAAGGATGCGTTTCTGGGACTGCCCTTAGCAGATCCATCATTTTATAAACCCAGTCGGGTAGCATTAGTTCTTGGTCCCGATGTGTACGCAAAGGTCGTGACTAATCGGTTGCAGGTATCGTCTGGATTACCTATTGCTCACTACACCATATTCGGATGGGTTCTATCGGGGGCATGCTAATATTAATCGGTTGTATGTCTATATACTGAACTATTTGGAAAAAAGTTAAATAAATTGAATTAATACGAATTGCTCACAAAACCTGCACTGTCCACCTTATTTATTATCGTCCATTTAACATGTAGTCTTAAGTAGTTCATAATGTTACGACATTAATAATGTTGCAAGGCGGCCGCCAATGTTTAATTCAGAATTTTAATTGGGTTAATTTACCTTTGTAGCTTTCCACATTCATTGTGTTTGAAAAAAGCGTCTTTAATTCTATACTCGTTACAATCTGCATACTCCTATTTTATTACAACCGAACTGTCAAAATGCAGATTCTAACGAGTATCGAATTACCGCCAACGCCACCTTTTAATGTTATTATTGTTGTCACTTATCTCTTGCCTACCAACGAAACCAGGTAATATAACTTCTCAATCTCTCCCTATTTCTCTTGTAAATATATTTTTACTTATTTCCCAAATAAAGCAACTGCTTTTATTTTGAATTTAATATCTAAAACGTTCGTGTTTTATTTTACTTTTATTTTCACGCAATTTCGGCGTAAACACAATTCATCAAGAGATATAGTCCGAAAGGAGAAACCATTAATATCAGAAAATGATAATCAGAAAATGACTGAATGTTACTGCATAATGCATCATCCAATTGGTTAGAAACAAAAGTGTTATTCAATTGATCAGCGTCAACATCCAAAGATGTACATATATCTGGAGTATTATCCAGTAAACCATTTCTCCTAATTTTTTGCCATAGAGATTTTCCATTACCCGTCTCCATAAAGGATGCTACATGAGCTTCTCTTTTATATTTCCTCACAACCGTTTTTGCTCTGTTCCCAGCTTTACAGTAGATCTTCCAGTTCTCTTCCGTACTATTTTCTTGAAAAGCTTTGAACGCTAAGTCTCTAAGAGAAGTGTAATAATCAATATTAGGGCAGTTATACCAGTTATCAGAAATTGACTGAACTCTTCGCCTTTTCAAAGGGACGGCAGAAGGAAAGTGAGACAAACCAGACATGAATATAGTAAGCTGAGCGTTAACATTTAACGTACGCCACATGCCAGAAAAGTCAAAGGAATTTATTTTCGTTTGTAATGAGTCAATACTCACACTACAATAGTCATAGAACTCATAACCCCATTATTACAAGTCTTCTTTTGTTATAATTTAGATTTACCGAATAGATTTATAGCGTTCCGGTTAACTTAAAGTTAAAAGTGATGATTGAATTCCAAGGGGCAGCTTCTTGGTATTAACTTTGCGTTTTCAAATTCATCAGATAGTAAAAGAACACATATGGCGAAAACCAAAAATGAATCCGAGTTTCACCCATTCAGAATTCGCGAACTGTTAACATATTCTATATAATATGATATACATTCTTTGAAATGAAGTGTTTTAGGAGGAATCCCATAAGGCCGACCATTAAAATTAATTTACGTGGAAGCTGTGTTGGCATGGGTTGAAGCCAACAAGTTTTTTTTATGCTCCCTTCCGATTTCTGGCTTCACCTTACATTTTATAGACATATGCCCAAAGAAAGACTCAAATAATACTTCATGGGCAATATGATGCTAGTGTATCATTTTTCGATATATCCACTGCATCCACCTAAAATTGATGCTGACATTTTGAAGCCGGAATTTCGGGGGTTTCGGACGCGCAACAAGATAATATTCAAAACTCATAATATGATTATAGAACTCGTGATTTTACGTCGTTTAATGCATATCTCATGAGTGTGCTCCTTACAGCATCCTAGTAATTGGAGTCTAAAGACCAATATTTGATGCGTGAATTTTTTTAAAAAAAACTATTTTTTGCTTTTAAAATTTACAAGTGCCATCCAATTTCCTTTGTACCCCGCGTGAATTTAGTTTTTTACGCGACGGATCTAATGAGTCCATCCGCGATCGAATCCATCCACTAAAACCACGGATATAGATACCCTGAAAATAGGAAAATCAGCAAAAATCCTACTAAACCGCGATTTTCTTTAAAATTTTTTACGTAAATGGAATCCTTAATAGGCGATTATATTTGCGAAAACGCGTGTCATAAATTACAGAAGCGGTATTCACTCATTGTGGTAGATTTACAACTCTTGTTAATGTACTATATGTACCAGGGTTTTTTACAACGAAGTGTGAATGTCTTTTTTGTGAATATCGTAAACAAATCAAAGCATCTTAACGTCGTCGTAAGTCTATCTTTTAGTTTCAGTTTTATTACACTTTTTTAATAAAAAATTGTTTTTTTTCTTGGCCTCCATTCTTTTATTATTCTTTTTATTTTTCCCATTTTTCTACCAAAAAAACAAAACTCCGACATAAATAAAACTCACAACAAAGTGACGACACAACAATCAGCTGTTCTAACCCTTGTAAAAGTACAATGGAATGTTTACAATACTTTTAGGTCGAGTAAATTAACAACCCTGTGGTAAATCAAACTTTCATGTATTTTGTTGTTGTGGTATTGTAAACACTTGTAGATCTACAATATTAACAAGATATACAAGATCTACAATGCCACTTTACTAACATGAGTGAATACCGCTAGAGATTCGCGAGTAATATGGGTTTTTTTACCAAAAATAGAATGTGGAGGCACATCCGCGGTTCTTGAAGAATCTGTTTGAAATATGTGTATATAGACGTATTTTTGATGGGTGATACTGAAACCGGATGCGCATCAAAATCGTATGCAAATTGCGCGATTTTTACCCACTTTAAGGTTTTTTGCATTGTGTGATGCAACTGGCGGCACACTTTGACCGCTGAGTGAAACATCGAAATATGTATACATATTGAAAGAAATTGATTCGCTGTATCCAAAAATGGATGCGCATCAACTGATTTTAACTAATTCGCGAATAATAGGCTTTTTAATTTCCACATTTTTTGAATGATTGTAATTTCAATATTACTCTTAATTTCCTATCCTTATAAGTTATCACAGTAAGCAAATAAGCTTTCACGATGGTAAACCACATTTCTTGATGAAGTTTTAGCAGTACACATTAATTATTGTATGGGATTTTAGCGAAATAGTTGGAGAACTCCCGAATATTTTTTCGAATTTTTCGAATCAAACAAAAAAATATATTTGCAACAATATTTTCCAACCAGGGTTTAAAAGCCAGCATCTAAAAACATTAGCATTAGCTGTACACTTCAACTGCTACACAATATTGACACACACGGCTAAATAAGCAACCGAACGCATATTTATTTTTGTACATTTTTGCTTATTTCGTTTTTTACGCCTAATCTTTTTTGTGTTAGGCATAATCGAGAACCACGCTACATATTTAGCAGTCGGCTGACCATTCGTAAGAATGAATTAGAATCCGAGGGTGGTTTTTTGATTAGAGTTGCCAACGCAGTAATAAAAAAGGTGTCATTTAATGTCAAAATGCCTCCATCATATGGTAGAACCTAATGAATACTAATTATTATTGTTTAAAAATAAAAAAATATATATTGAACAGCTTCCCCAAAAATTCACATGGCCTTTGAACGAAAAAGTGGAATTAATTCTATTGTGATTTTTAATGCATTACACTGATAACCCTGATCTCAAAAACAATTGTTGGCTGAAAACATGGCTAAGCCGTTGAAACTTTGTTGCTTATTCACTTTTCTGATATTTGTTGATCATGTGTGCTGCAAAATATGAGTATGCGAGCCCGAGGCTTTTTTATTAAAGCGACAATATCAAATAGTATCAGCATCGCTAGCAATATTTTTGTGAAATTTGTTGCTATATGTTGCTGTTGTTCATTGTTGCTTAGAACGCTAAGACGCCGGCAACCTTGACACTCAGTTGTCGGAGACCCAGGTTCGAATTCTCGAAAGAGAATTAATTAAATATCACTATAAATGGCCTTCGCCTTAATAAGGCAAAAATAAAAAATAATTTCAGCATGAGCCAGGCTGGGATTCGAACCTGGGTCTCCGACAACTGAGTGTCAAGGTTGCCGGCGTCTTAGCGTTCTAAGCCACCATCAACTTGTC
Organism: Musca autumnalis; assembly: GCF_047663935.1. Classification (NCBI taxonomy): domain Eukaryota; kingdom Metazoa; phylum Arthropoda; class Insecta; order Diptera; family Muscidae; genus Musca; species Musca autumnalis. The sequence continues at coordinate 125,832,681 of NW_027412088.1, read as the reverse complement.
AAAACTTTAGTAGACAATAATTGATGATCAAATCAAAAATAAAATCTTCTGATATAGAAGAGCAATTACTAATGATGTAGGAATTAAAACTTACCATAGTATTTGTGAACATTGAAAAATGGGATTACCAAGCAGGACTATAGGAAAAGTTTGGAGTTTCAATTAACTGACATAATTTCGCATATATGTACATTTAGCTAATGAAGTGCGATATATATACCAGTTTCCAAGCTTTGCCTTCGTCTGCCACAGCAACAACATCCTAATACACCTGAAGATCGGCTTAACCACCCGTGAAACGTAGTGTAATGGTTGGATGGGTGGGACTTCGGTAGACTCCTAATTTTTCAATGTATCTCTAAAGGCCTAACAGCTCAACTCGAAAGAGAATTAATTAAATATCACTATAAATGGCCTTCGCCTTAATAAGGCAAAAATAAAAAATAATTTCAGCATGAGCCAGGCTGGGATTCGAACCTGGGTCTCCTACAACTGAGTGTCAAGGTTGCCGGCGTCTTAGCGTTCTAAGCCACCATCAACTTGTCAAAACTTTAGTAGACAATAATTAGTGATCAAACCAAAAATAAAATCTTCTGATATAGAAGAGCAATTACTCATGGTGTAGGAATTAAAACTTACCATAGTATTTGTGAACATTGAAAAATGGGATTACCAAGCAGGACTATAGGAAAAGTTTGGAGTTTCAATTAACTGACATAATTTCGCATATACATTTAGCTAATGAAGTGCGATATATATACCAGTTTCCAAGCTTTGCCTTCGTCTGCCACAGCAACAACATCCTAATACACCTGAAGATCGGCTTAACCACCCGTGAAACGTAGTGTAATGGTTGGATGCGTGGGACTTCGGTAGACTCCTAATTTTTCAATGTATCTCTAAAGGCCTAACAGCTCAACTCGAAAGAGAATTAATTAAATAACTTTTTTTCTTTTGTTGTTGCTATAATATGCAATTTGTGTACGCAATCTCTATAAATTTGGTATCATATTTTTCTACGCATTGTCTAGATTCCGCATATATTTTTTAATTTATTTGGATTAGGATAATTTGGATTTAATTCAATTTTTTTGTCTTATTTGTTGATTTTCCGCGAAAATAATATAATAATAATAAATTTAATAACTATTTAAACATCTACGAATAGATATGGAATGCTGTTAACGATTTATGTTTATTTACATTTTCTCATAACAACAAATAAGATATTTTTAAATATTTTTTCTTTATATGAGAATAAAAACCGCTATAACTTTTGCGCGCATCGTCCAATTTTGTGAACGCGAAAAGATTTGAAACCAGAATTTTTTTCTTAACCTCTATGCCAAAAATTGTAGATGTGCTCGCAAAAAAATTTTTTAATTTTTTTTTTTCAAATGGAATTGCAAAGGATTTTTGTTTTTCGCCATTAATATAATAATGGCCCATAATATTTGAATAATAACAAAATGAATGCTTAAGTCTGTAGTATTCCCCCATTGGCTTAACTGCTTACAAAATGCACTGACAGCCTGATTTACTGATCGCTACCAATGTCATGATTTCATCCCGGCGAAGGGAAATATATATTGGCTTTCAGTTTTTGAAATGATTATTTTTCTAGTGAAAATGACGCTCACTTTTCAGCTTTCCAAAAAAAAAAAAATATTTGCAAAATATTTGACATTTATCTCATGATAGAATCTCTCAAATAAACCGCTTGCCGTTTAAATTTGCCACCATTCATAATTTAAATGCAAGCGTTTTATTTGAGATATTCCATCATGAGAAAGAATATTTTTATTGAGACTAAGCGACAAATTATTTTCTAGTTTTAAGTGCATTTCTAAATAAAACACTGAAACTTAATTTTTTTAAATTATATTTTATTTTTAACTTTTTAGTAAATATATTTTTTGAACCACGAGGAACAAAATAATAGTCAATTTAGGTCGAAAAGTCAGACAAAAACTTTAAAATGCCTGAAATCGTGTAGTACCGTTATATAAAGGCTATACCAAAACCTGGACTTATGTCCATAATTTTTGGTGGGGAAGTTTCTGTACCAATGGGGGCTCCAAATGCCAAATTACAGCCAATCCTGGCTAAAAATGGAGATAAAATCCTTAAAACACTTGAAATCGGGTGGTACCACTATATGGGGGCTATACCAAAACCTGGACCTATGTCAACAATTTTTGGTGGAGAAGTTTCTTTACCATTGGGGACAAATGCCAAGTTACACGCAATTCGGTATAAAAATGAAGATAAAATCCTCATAGTACTTGAAATCGGGTGGTACCACTATAAGGGATCTATACCAAAACCTGGACCTATGTTCACAATTTTTGGTGGGGAAATGTTTGTATCATTGGAAATCCCAAATGCCAAATGACATCTAATTCGGGCAGAAATGAAGATAAAATCCTTAAAATACCTGAAATCGGGTGTTACCGCTGTATGGGGGCTGTAGGAAAAATTGGGCCCATATTCATGTATTGTCATCCCAATCTGAAAAGTGTGCAAAGTTTTAGTTCGATTGTTCAACTGCAACTGTGTCAAAATTGAGTTACCAGATTTGAAATGCAATTTAAATAAAACACCGTTAAAAACTGTAAAATGGACCAATCTTTTAATTTCATATTCATGTATTGTCATCCAAATCTGAAAAGTGTGCAAAGTTTTAGTCCGATTGGTCAACTGCAACTGTGTCAAAATTGAGTTACCAGATTTGAAATGCAATTTAAATAAAACACCGTTAAAGCACTATATAATGGATCAAGATTGGTTTTGATTACATATTCATGTATTGTCATCTAAATCTGAAAAGTGTGCAAAGTTTCAGTTCGATTGGTCAACTGCAACTGTGTTAAAAATGAGTTACCAGATTTGAACTAAACGAACCAAAGATAGTTAAATAAAACAATTGATATCGGGTGGAGCCGTAATATGGGGGCTATACAAACACCTGGACCTATGTCACAATTTTTGGTGGAGAAATTTCTGTACCACTGGGATCTCCAAATGATAAGTTACACGCAATTCGGTATAAAAATGAAGATAAAACCCTTAAAACACTTGAAATCGGGCGGTACCGCTATATGGGGGCTATACCAAAATCTGGACCTATGTCCATAATTTTTAATGGGTACGTTTCTGTACCAATGGAAACCCTAGTTGTCAAAACAGCCAATACGGGCTTAAAATGACGATAAAATACCGCTGGATGGGAGCTACAGGAAAAAATTGACCCATATTGGTTTTGGTTTCATATTCATGTATTGTCATCCAACTCTGAAAAGTGTACAAAGTTTCAGTTCGATTGGTCAACTACAACTGTGTGAAAAATGAGTTACCAGATTTGAAAAGCAAATTAGATAAAAAACTGTAAAACAGTGTAAAATGGACCAATATTGGTTTTGATTTCATATTCATGTATTGTCAACCATATCTGAAAAGTGTGCAAAGTTTTAATTCGCTTAGTCAATTACAACTGTGTTAAAAATGAGTTACCACATTTCGACGCCTTCAAACAATAGTATGCTAAGTCGACTTAGCATGTTTTCATGTTTCATTCTGTCAAATTTTGGTAATAATCGGACAATCCGAACAGAAGTTATAAACAAATATTTACTTAGCATAGTACTGAAGGTCAAAGAAATTTGCAAACTTTTTGAGCTTGTCCTGCAAAACTCACTGTTCAGAATTAGCAAGGTGTCGAACGTCCTTTAACTTAAATTCTGTCAAATTTTGGTAATGATCGGTCAATCCGAACAGAAGTTATAAACAAATATTGACTTAGCATAGTACTGAAGTTCAAAAAAATCCACACTTTGAGAGCTTCTCCTGCAAAACTCACTTTTTAGACTTAGCATACTATTATTTGGAGGTGTCGATTTGAAAAGCATGTAAAATTGAACACTGTACAACACTGTAAAAATGGACCAACATTGGTTTTGATGTCATATTCATGTATTGTCATCCAAATCTGACACAAAATACCGGAAATCAGGTGGTACCGTTGACCCATATTGATTTTGGTTTCATATTCACGTATTGTCAAGCTAAATCTGAAAAGTGTGCAAAGTTTTGCTTCGATTGGTCAACTGTAACCGTTTTAAAAATCAGTTACCAGATTTGAAAAGGGGGTTAAGTTAGACACCGTAAAAACACTGTAAGAATGGACCCATATTGGTTTTGGTTTCATATTCATGTAAGTTAAGTTAAGTTAAAGTTTATTGAGACTAAAAAAATAAATAAATTTAAAACATTTACAAGAGGACTTAAAACTATAATGTATTATTTTAATTTTAGTAATTTGGGTGAATTAACAAATTGAAATTGTGGTAAAAGTAATATTTTAGTTATTAATTATCATAACAAATGCTAAATTATGCTTGCTCCCGGCATCCACCATATTTTGTAGAGCTCTTGGTCTACAGATAAAATCCTTAAAAACTACATTTAAATTTTTACCTTACAAACTATCTTACAAACTAAAAACAACAAAAAAAAAACTAACCTCTGTGTGTACCAGGAATAGTGGATGCATAAAAGGAACTGCCAGGAATGTTGTTTTGATCCACCAAAATACCAATGGGTGACAAATAATTTGTATTTGTCCAACTTAAATTTTGTTCTGCACTTAAAATATTTATTTTATTTATTTTAATTCCCCAATCCAAATAAAAATTATTCACTTGCTCAAGGTGAGAATATACCTGACGGAGAGCTTCGACGGGCGATTCATGGTGTGCGTAAAGTAACGAATCATCGGCATATAATATTCCCTTCGAATCACCAAATTCGTGAGGAAAATCAGATAAAAAAAATATTAAACAAATAAGGGGAAAGTATTGAACCTTGTGGGACTCCACAGGTTATATCCCCCATAGATGACAATTCATTGTTATGCAAAACACAGAATTTCCTATTTTTAAAAAAACTTTGGACAAGCTTGTTCAAAGAATTTGGAAAACCTATTCTTATCATTTTATACAATATGCCCTTATGATCGGCCCTATCAAATGCTTTTTCAACATCAAGTGAAACCGCAATTGTACACTTACGTTCCCTCAAATGTTGAACAACATCGCTTGTAAATTTAGGAAGAGGATGTAGTGTTGAATTTCCTTTCTTAAACCCAAATTGACATTCTGGAATAAAACTACTGGTAACACTTAAGTCCAATTTTATTTTAATAATTTTTTCAAGTAATTTTCCTAAATTTTGAAGCAGAGAAATGGGTCTCAATGCAGTTATGTCATTGTTACCACGTTGTTTCTGAATTGGTAGTATTTTAGCAATTTTCCATGAATTTGGAAAATAGGAGTTATTAAAACAGTTATTATAAATAATAGCTAAAAATTCATACGCCTCTTCTGGAAATTTTTTAATTACAAAATTTGAAATGTTGTCTATACCTGCAGATTTTTTTATTGTTCATAGAATTAACTATGCCCATAACTTCACTTTTGGAAGTGAACAAGGAACTATCAAGGTCGTTTGCCACGTCACACTCATCGTTAAATGTTGCAATTGAAAGTGGAATATTTGACAAGACTTGATTAATAGTATCGTCAACACCATCAGCATTTATGACGCGAGATGGAGAATTAAAAACGGCTTGAAAATGGTATTTTAAAACAACTAGCTGACGATCAGTACCTTCGATTTCTAACAACAAAAACATTGTTCCACAACATCCCATACGGGACAAGGGAGACTTCTCTCATATCAATGAGTGCACCCCGATTCATATTTAGCTCAATGATATGGGACCTACTGTTTATCGCCGAGTCCGAACGGCGTGTCTTAAGACACCACTTGTGGAGAAGTTTTTCAAGGCTGAAATACTCAGGAAATGTCGCCAACATTACTGAGGGGTATTTTGCCACCGTTGAAAAATGTTTGATGTTGCTTGGCCGAGGAATCAAACCCCCGACCTTCTGCGTGCAAGGCGGGCGTGCATACCATTGCACCACGGTGGCACCCGCGATTAGAACGACCAATAATATTGTAAATGTCTTTGTATGTCGAGGGACCAGGTTTAATTTTAGCAAGGCGGCTATTAAACGCTTTGGCTTGCTCTATATTTATTTGCTCTTTTATTATTTTTTTTTTTTTATTTATTTATTTAACGTTATAGTAACAAAGCACATTTTGCCATCTAGTTACACAAAACAACAGAAATTATACTACTCTGAGATCAAAATTACCGAAATAAGTTCAATTTGTTTTGAAGTAAGTAGATAATCAGGATGCCTGCGATTAAGGGTACGAGAATAAATATTTTTCAAGTCCTTTTGCCACCTATATTTAGTTTTTAAGAGTTTTTTAACTTTCTCCGATGAAACAAATTTTTTATTGGAAATTTCAATTTGTTCGGAGTGGCGGGAAGAAACTAAATTTACTGATGTCTCAAATTTTTCTATATAATAATCAATCTCCTGGTTAGACAAATTTCGATTTTTCGGAGGCATGATCGCTGAAATTGCGCTACTAACATCATTTTTGAAAACTACCCAGTTGGTGTTCATAAAAGAAGTAAACGTTCTTGGATTTTTATATATAAAATCAAAGTCTGGTAAGACAATGTTAATACTCAATGGGAGATGATCCGAAAAAGTAGGCAATGTTGACGTTTTATAGTTTATACTCAAACTGTCAATAATGATATTACTTATTACGAAATGATCTAAGTGCGAAGAACCAGAGGGAAAAGAAGGATGCAAATCACAAATCCTTGAAACAGAAAGGGATTCGTTCTGCAACCAATTCAACAGAATGCAGCCATTGTAATTGTTATCAGCATCACCCCAGGAAATATTTTTCGCATTTAGGTCTCCTCCTAAGATTAGACCGTCAAAACTCTCGGCATATCGTAAAATTGCATTCAAACCATTTACAATTTCTAAACGATTATAATTGCTGGGGAAGTAAAGAGAACCTACAACAAATTTCTTATTGGCTCCATTGTATTTGACATCCACAACTGCAAAAACGCATAAGAAGTTATGTCCCGGGATACAAATTCTTCTAAAAGAAAGGGATTTTTTAAATGCGATCGCAACTCCTAAAGGGCTTTTATCGTAAATTACTGAGTAATTATCTAAGAGTGAAAAAGTGTTATTACGCAAGTGTAGTTCTTGCAAAAAAGCTATATCTACTTTGTAGTTAGTAGTTATCTGTTGCTCCAAAGTAGGTTCCTCAGGCTCAAGGAACTGTTTAGCAATACTCATAAAATCCGAAATTAGTGACGAATTGAGATTTTTGGACTGAGACTGGTTAGAGTCAGATTTTTTAAAAAAACTTGCATATGATTGACCTACAGCATTTTGACAAGCCTTATCTACAATATTAGTTGCTGCCAGGTTACGCGACTTTTGCTCATTTATATGTTTATTACGCATAGCACAGAAATTTTCATAGGCTTTACAACCTCTGTAATTAGAAGGATGCCCTCGTTCTTTACAATTAACACAGAATGGTTGAAGACCGCCATCAGATTTAAATGAGCATTCACCAGGGGCGTGTGATTGATCACACTTAAGGCAAGCAAAAGGCCTGTTACAATTTTTAGAAAAATGACCCCATTGTTGGCACCTCCAACATTGGGGAATTTTCGAATTTACTTTAGGTTTCTCAAAAGTAACCGTTTGACCCAAAATTTCCTTAATGCTTGTGATATTAGTAAGCAATGCTCCTGCTTTTAAGGTGATCAAGAAAAGGCCCGTGTCAAACCCTTTTTTCCTTGAATAATCGGTAGAAAATTTCGTAACTGACTCTGCAGTGTTAGGAGAAATTTCGTCGATATCTTGTTTAATATCTATAGGGTTCGATTTATAATATAAACCCCTACAAATAACAGTTTGGCGTTTTAACTCGTTAGGAGTGTAAGAATATGAATCAAAGCCCTTTTCCTTAAGCAATTGCATCATTTCAGTGTGCGCATTGGTATCAGTTAAATATAGTTTACTTCTACCTCCTGATTTATTCTTAATCCTAAAGACAACGTTCTTGGCTTTTAAGTTAGCAATTATTCATGTATTGTCATCCAAATCTGAAAAGTGTGCAAATTTTAAGTTCGATTGGTCAACTTCAACTGTGTGAAAAATTAGTTACCAAATTTGAAAAGCAAATTAGATAAAACACTGTAAAACAGTGTATAAATGGACAAATATTGGTTTTGATTTCATATTCGTGTATTGTCATCCAAATCTGAAAAGTATGCAAACTTTTAGTTCGATTGGTCAACTGCAACCGTGTTAAAAATGAGTTACCAGATTTGAACTAAACACATACCAAAGCAAGTTTGCCGTTCTCCTACCAGGCGCGTCTTCCCGGGTGGCGGATGGGAAGGGGGTCACTGCAATGTGCGAAAACGAAATCGTCCTAGGGCAACCAAAGACGGGGCCGTTTCCGCACATTGTGGGGACTCTGGGGGTCTTTGGACCCCCCCTGGACCAAAAACTGGATCGGGGTAGTCCCCTTAAATAATTAACTAAACATGGGTAGAAGAAAAAGAAGGAATAAAGTTACGGTGCAGGGAGTTAATAACCCAGTACCGGCGGCAAGTGTTGGTGTGACCACAAGCCATGTGTCGTCGAGATCAAGTGATTGTGATCCGGCTGTTTTAGGTGTGGATGCCTTGGCACCTACAGCTGTACCTGCTACAAGTGCATCAGTTTCTAACCCCAAAGTTGACGACTCGGTTTTTCGTAAGGATCATGATTTGACCAGGGCTGGTGAAAGCCAGTCCAAGGCAGACAGGACTGCAAGTTTGGGCGGGGACGACCCTAGGACGAATCTCAAAAAAACTATCGACGACAGTTTAGAGAGACAGAGTAGGGAACTCCTCGACCAGCTGGAAAGGCTTGTGCCGGAAGAAACCACTGAGGACATGCTCCCGGAGGAACTGCTGCACAATCTTACTCTGACTGACGATGAGCTGGACACCACGGTGATCCCGGCCAAGTCTACACGGGTAGATTGTTGCAGCCCTGACGAAGGGGGTATAAGCCTGGTGACTCAACCGGAGGCAAGTCGTATTCCGACTGGTCCTGTGTCGGCACATGCCGACAAAAAGCTTGAAAGGCAGGAGGCGACGGAAATGATGTCCGACGACGGGGAATCGGTAGATGACTCGAAAACGGACAGCGGCTCAAAGTCTGCCTCGGCCCGCAAAGCATCGGATGCGAGACACTACAAGCGTGCCGTATCCTATCTCCGCAGGTTTGTAGGGAGAGATGCAAACTTGCATTCGGAGAGGGAGGTCCACCTCATCAAGGGCAAGTTGAAATTTATGAGGAAGTTCGAAAGAATGTACCCTCGTAAATTTCATCGCGAATTCCCGGTGGAGAGGATCTTCCTCCCGGAAGACGTAGTAGAGAAGGCAAAGCCTGCTACCTCCGGTAAATGTGCTGCGCCAAAATCTTCTTCGAAGCCTAACCCGAACCGAGAGGTAAAGAAAAAGGCTATTGAGAGCACCCCTAAGCCAACAGTCACCCCTAGTGGTGATCGAGCGGTAAAGGACTCTGCCTCAAAGCCCGATTCTGCTCCAAAAGGCAAGGGTGACGCAATCGGAGATGCTGGTCTCAACAGGGAGAAGGTTGGACCAGCTAAGGAAATATCGTCTTCGGGTGGGGAGAACAGCGCCTCGCAGAGCAAATCTGTGAAGCGTGTGCGCTCCTCTGAGGGTCCGCAGCCTTCAGCCAAGAAGACGATGACTTCTCAGCTGATCGAACCATCTACCTCGTATGCAGCGGCCGCTGAGCGTGTGACCAAAGAGAAGCAACTGAGTACGGAGAAGGTTTCCGCCTCTTCTGGAAAAGTTAAATCCAAGGTACGCGGTCAAAGGCGCAATAAGCCATACGGTAGACCAACTGCTGTGACAGACGATGGCCTGCAAATAGCAATCATCGACAGAGCTGATCCAAATGGAAAAATCAGCGACAGTCACTGGTTGCTATTTGAAACTGGTCTTCGGGCTGCGATAGTTTTCTGGACCGGAAGATCCGGAAGACCGTCAGCTTGGCAGCGCCTTCTTGCGTAAGGGTGTCAAGGTCATCAACTGTATGAATGAAAGGTCGCGAGACTTTCTCGTTCAGACAGTGAGTGGTCTTGGTGCTCTGTGGGAAGGAGCTGATCTGGCGGCGGTCTCCCTATCGGACATCCCGTCCAGAAAGGTACTCTCAGCGTGGATTCCCCCGCCTACGGTAAGCAAGGAAATCCTGCTGAGAATGCTGAGGTTGCAGAATCCCAATCTTGTTACAGCGGGCTGGACTGTTATTAGTCTAGTCCCCTGTAGCGAGTTGGGTGGCTTAGTGGCCAGAGTGGCGGTCGACCCCCCTGGGGAGTTATACTTAAGAGAACGTGAGGGAAAGCTGAATTTCGGTTCAGGATGGGTTCGGTTTCGACTGAGTCCACCTCACGAAAAACAGTAAGGGTAGGGAAGCGGCAAAGGCTGCGCATACTGCAGATTAATCTGCACCATTGCAAGGCCGCTGCCGCTGAACTGCTCTTGTCCCTCACGAACTCTGAAGTAGACATTGTCTTAGTCCAGGAGCCTTATATCTATAAAAATAAGGTTTCTGGACTAAACAATGCCAACTTCGACGTCTTTGCCGCGTCCGAGGGGGACAAGGTAAGGACTTGTATAGTAGGTAAAAAGAGTTTAAATCTAATCTTTCTATCTAATTACAGTAACGGTGACATATGCACGGTCAGGATGGAGCATGGAGAAAGCAAGGCCACGCTGCTGTCATCGATATATATGCCTTTTGAGGCCCCAGACCCACCCAACCAGTGTGTCCGACGTCTGCTTGACGAGATGATGGGTACCTGTAACGTAATCCTGGGTTGCGACGCAAACGCTCACCATTTCCAGTGGGGCAGCAAGGACACCAACAAGAGGGGTGAGTCCATATTCGATTTTATTTTATCTTATAATTTACGGATATGTAATAGGGGTAGTGATCCAACGTTTAAAATTAGGAACAGGGAAGAAGTCATTGACCTAACCCTTTCTAATTTAGATGACTCTGTCCTGAGGAATTGGAGGGTATCTAAAGAATGTTCCTTTTCGGACCATATGAAGATATTCTTTGATGTCTCTCTGGACAGAGGTCGCCAAATTCCTTATAGGAACCCACGAAGGACAAACTGGGACAAATACACGGAACTAACGAACTCGCAACTAACTCCTAATATTAGTACGGAAACTGTTGATGACCTCAATGGAACCGTAAATAATCTCACTGATGTTCTTCTTCGTTGCCATAAGGAGTCCTGTCCACTAACATATCCTGGGAGGAAATCTCAGCCGGTGTGGTGGAGCAAGGAGCTTGGCGAACTTAGGAAAAACACTAGACGACTGTATAACAGGGCGCATGAGACTAAACTCGATATTGATTGGGACTCCTATAAAGTGAGTTTCAATAAATATAAGAGTGAAATCAAGCGGGCAAAGAAAACATCTTGGGTTAACTTCTGTGAGTCGGTAGAAGGAGTTAACGACGCAGCTAGGTTTCGACGACTACTCTCCAAGGACCCCAAATCCATTGGAAGTATCAAGAAACAAGATGGTGCGTGGACAGACTCCGCTACTGAGACTCTTGATCTCCTTGCGGAGACCCACTTCCCAGGCTGCAAGGATGAGGATACTGTCAACAATGAGCGTGACGACTTCCGAGTTCAGGAGCCTTTGGATTTGGTACTCATTGACAGGGTGGTCAACAGAAGTAGAATTAAGTGGGCGGTCAGCACTTTCAAGCCTTACAAATCTCCTGGGCCGGTGGCATAACGCCGGCGATGCTACAATTTGCATCACCGACCTTATACCAAATCCTGGAGGAGATTTTTAGGGCGTGCTTGACTTTCTCATTTATACCGGGGCTGTGGAAGGAGGTAAAGGTAACTTACATTCCAAAGCGGGAAAACCTAGTCACTCTGCACCTAAAGACTACAGACCCATAAGTTTATCATCCTTTCTCCTTAAGACACTCGAAAGACTGATCGACCTGGAGATAAGGAGTCAGGTAGACACCGTCTCTATAAGCAACTCACAGCACGCCTATGTTAAAGGTAAATCTGTTGAGTCTGCCTTGCATGAGGTGGTCGGCTTCATTGAGAAAAACATGGAAGACTCAAACTTTACCTTGGCTGCCTTTCTAGACATAGAAGGAGCTTTTAACAATGTAAAGCTTGAGTCCATCAATCTCTCACTGAAGAAAGTTAATGCACCTGAACCCCTAACGTGCTGGATTAATAATATGCTTCAAAGCAGAATTATAAATTCTAGCATTGGGGAGGTAAAAATAAGGAAAACAGTGACTAGAGGTACCCCTCAAGGAGGTGTGCTCTCGCCATTACTGTGGCTCCTTGTTATAAACAATATTTTGATGGAACTGGACAATCAAGGTATCAAAGTTGTTGCTTATGCTGATGACGTGGTACTGCTGGTTTCCGGTAAATTTCCGTCAACCATTTCGGAGCTTATGCAGGGAGCATTATCGACTCTATCACGCTGGGCCAAGGCTAATGGTCTTGGGGTTAACCCAACGAAGACGGAACTGGTAATGTTCACAAGAAAGCGTAAGCTCGGCGCCTTTGTTCCACCAACACTGGATGGGGTGCAGCTCCAACTCTCCCCCGAAGCAAAGTACCTTGGCACAATCCTTGACTGTCAATTGCGATGGAATAGGAATGCTGAGGAGCGGGCGAAGAAGGGAATGATTGCACTTTATTCATGTAAGAATTCCATCGGGAAAAGCTGGGGACTAACTCCTTCGATTATACACTGGCTGTATAATACAGTGGTTAGACCCATCCTATCCTATGGTTCTCTCGTTTGGTGGCACTCATTGCGTCAAAAGTCAACATCCACTAAGCTTGATAAGGTACAAAGAGCCGCCGCAACTCTTATTACTGGAACTACCAGGAGCACGCCACAGGCTGCACTGAACGCAATGCTGAACTTAAGACCACTGAGTATCAGCATTAAGTGTCAGGCAACCAGGAGTGCCCTGCGGCTTCATGAACAGGGTCTTTGGCGGGGTCGTACCTATGGGCATGGGTGTATCCTGAATGAATCGGGTATTTTTGTGAACCATTGTGGCAAAATAAGTGACTATATATCACCAGTCTTGAGATTTGACGATATAGAAGTCATTATACCTAGTAGAGACGACTGGAACCGCAGTAACCCCCCTCTGGGCGGTCTGGCTATATATACAGACGGCTCCAAGATGGAGGAAGGTACCGGTGCCGGTGTCTACTGTGAAAGTTTATCACTTGAACGCACATACAGGCTAGACAGCAACTGTAGTGTGTTCCAGGCTGAAATCTTCGCGATTTGGAAGGCGGCGGAATTGATTAAAAATCTGGATGCAGAAATCTTTGAACCGGTGACTATATATGTGGATAGTCAAGCGGCTCTTAAAGCCATCAAATCCTGCAACATCAAATCCGACGTCGTCCTCAAGTGTAGAACAGCTCTGGATGCGCTAACTAACGGCTTTCGGCTATGTTGGGTACCTGGACATCGTGACTACCAGGGTAATGAAAAAGCAGATGAATTAGCTAGACGAGGATCACAGTCCGCTGATCTAGCTATCACTGACTCTATCAAACCACCCATCTGTCACTTTTTCCAAAAAGTCGAAGCGTTCTCTGACGAAAGAGCCAGTGAATTGTGGCACAATGAACCTAGGTGCATTGTGGCAAGATCCATATGGCCGTCTCTGTCAGCCAAAAGAACGAATTCGCTGTTGAACCTGAGCAAAGCGGAAGTGAAGGTAACGACGGGAGTCAACACTGGACACTGCTATGTCAGGGCCTTTACCATTAAATGGGATAGTGATGTTAATGACTACTGCAGACTCTGTGAGGATGAGGAGGAGTCGGAGTCGATCGAACACCTTCTGTGTCGTTGTCCAGCCCTTGCTCGTAGACGACACAGACTGGTGGGTGTTCGTTTTCCGCCGTCTCTAACCTTCTACTCAACTGTGGAACCTACTGTAATCTGCAACATCGTTAAAAATCTAAAGTGGCTGGGACAGCGCAACCTAAACGCGTAACGCTTTGTTTTTTCGATTATTCTGCCTACCTTGTTTCTTATCTGTTTCTTAATTCTTTTAATTCTTTTTATTCCTATTTATCTATTTACTCTATTATTTCTATTCTATCTCTCTTATCTATATTTATCTCTCTCCACTTTTCTAAAGGATGATCACAATGGACCGTAAGGTCTCCGAGTGGCGCAGTCACATTTAGTGGCTGCACATCCTCTAACCTAAGTTAAATAAAACACTGTAAAAACATAAAGAAATGGCGGAATTGCTGTATGTAGAACATAATAAATTTATTCTCAATATAAACCGAATTATAAAAATTTAAAGAAATGTGTGCGTTCAAAAATGTAGTAACATGTCTACAAAAAGACATACGGCATTTATCACATTGTATTGTCACGAGACGAATCATGTTGCATTTATGAAGTCAGCAGAACGTTTTGCCAATCGTACCGTAAGACCACATTTCTTTAGAATATCCAAAAATCTTTTTAGTCGGTCCAGACCTTCTTCGACTGTTTTACTGGGAATTATCACTTCATCCAGATACACTAAAACTTATTTTCGCGAACCAGATTTCGCATACTTTTTTGTTTGATAAAGAATATCCTACCCAAAAATTTGATATTCCAGCTTTTTCCATATTTGATGGGTTTTACTGGATTTTTCACACTTTTTGTGATTTATTATAATAGTATAGGATAATATCTATCTATTTTGTAAAAATGAAGTCTTTCCAATACTATTGAGAAAGTAAATAGAGCTCTGTTGTTGGTCGTTTCAAAATACTGCACTGAGGTCTATTTTTTCCCTATACTTTCCAGAGGTATATTGATGTTTTCAAAGCCAAAATCGGACTGTATTGGTCCATTATACGACAATACATATTGAGTCAAATATTCATTCTTTGAATAGTTGTCTGTGGCAGCTTCGTCATTGTTTACTGTTAACCCAGATATGCCCAACGTCCTATATATAGGACACACAAAATTCTTGCTAATTTGATATGTTATGTTTATCAAAGTACCGTTTATTTTGGTGATATACTCAGTACATATCTGTAGCTCTTGGGATATTATGTGATTCCATTATTTTGAGCTACTATTTTTGAGTTTTGAGGTCTAGTTCGTCGAAGTTGCCACCTATCGCTTAGTTTTTACAATGATTTGCATTATGACCGATTAATTATTGGGTAGTTTTATAACGAAAACATACACGATGTGCAGCCTACTACGAAAAAATGTTAACTAGATGCCGAAAAAGTGTCTTTGGACTATATGTCAAAGGCTTTGTGTCCCATAACTCCCAGTTATATGATAAAACCTTGTGTCCAAAAATGGCCTCAAAAACCACTTTTTTCAAAAAATTTTTAAAAAACATATAAACATATTGTTATTATCTCACATTTGCTTCTAAAATAATATAAAAATAATTTAAAAATGATCACGATCAAGCAATGGGCATATCTGGGTTAATATAGTCTCAAGCGTTTTTACCTGTATGAAGACCCTCCATGATGTTTTTTTTTTATCACTGAACTTTATCGCACTCAATACTGTTAGTCCATTATTAGCCGTAAAAGTCAAAAAATAAATAACTACAAAAATTTGCAAAAAATTATTAGTTTTATAGTACTGTTTTTCCCTTTGCAATACATTTATTGTCACCTAAAGGTAGTAGGTAACTCTTATTTTAGTCCGAATTGTTCTAAATTGCAAATTATTGTTGTATATTTTTACGGAATATTGTTTAAGGTCTAATAGCAAGAGATTTACGCAAAAACCCGTACTGTTTTAACATAATTTGTTGTCATAAACGAACAATTATTATGAAATTTGTTACAATTTTGGTCTGTGCAATACATTTGTTGTCAAACTGTATATGTATCCCCTTCCCCACCTTAACACCCGCCATTGCAAAAAAGTTGAAAATGTTTACTAAATTGTAGTTAACGAAATTTAAGCAAAACTCTTATTCAATAATTTTGTACATTCTATAAGAAAATAATACAAGTAGTTACCTCGTTTTGCCTTTCCCTCTCTTTTTGCTTTCAGCAGTGCCATTGCATTGCTTCGTTTGTCGTCAGTTCGATTCATTTCTACATTTTTCTTCCTCTCCTTTGATCTTTCTTTATGGTCGAAGTATTCACCATTGTTACTTGAAGCATCGTCATTACCCGTATTACAAGAAGCATCTTCAGTTATTTCGGGAATATTCTGTGGTTCAGCAGTTGCAGGAGAAAAATCATTATCATTTTTTGTTGCAATGTCTGCCTCTTTTCTCACTTCTATATCAGTATTTTGAGGCGCTGTACTTTTCTGTTTTTTCTTCTTTCCAGCTTTAACTTTAGGTTCTTTTTTTGATATAGCCTTTTCACCCCTTCTAGCTAACTTCAATTTACGCTCAATCTCCCATCTTGTACGCATTATATCACGCTGTTCAATTCTTTTAAATATCTCAGTTTCTCTTTCCTTTTCTGAAAGACAGGACAAACGCTTCCTATCTTCTTCATCTCCCATTAAATTTTCGTCGTAACCATCATCGAATTCAGAGTCTGAGCTGGATTCGGAAGAGGAAGTAGATCCTGTACTGTCATCTGAAGCATCAGCATTATGCTCTTCATTGTCTGTATCAGATACTTCGCCATCCTCGTGTTCGCCTGTATTTCCCATGCTTTTTTCTTTTTCCTCATTTCCGATCATTGCTTCATTAGACGATGTGGGAATTCCTTTTGTATTGCTTAATTCCTCGTCGTCTGAATTAGATGAAGCTGATAATGCTGACAACTGTTTTGCATTGCTTAATTTTCTTTTCCTTCTTTTCCCCAGCTTCAAAAACTCCTGACAACGAGATTAAAATTAATATAAATGCGTAATGTAATTTTGTCACAGAAACTTGGTATTTACCGACTCAATATTTGATCCTGATTCACTATCACTCGAATCCAATTCCACCAGAGCATTTTTTCTCCTTTTTCCCATATTTCTAAAATGTTTTACTTTTTTAGAATAAAAATTTATAGTATCCGTATTTCTTAGAGCTGGCAAACCATCGATGGGAATATCGATATTATCGATATGACAGACTAGGGATAAGTACGTCGACTTTCGATTAATCACTATGTCGATTTTTTTAGTTTAATGTCATGTTCACACGAGCGTTTCAATTACGTTGTTCGCCTGTCGAACGACGTACACGAATTAACCCGTTTCCACGACACCATTCGTAATTAACAGAAACATAAACAAAATTTCCTTCATTTTTGTTTCCTTGTTTTCACGAAAATTTGAACCGAAAACACATAAAATATAGATTAAATGAATAGGAAAAGCAATAGACTTTGCTTCAAATGTATCTTCAATATTTAACTACACAGATTTCATACACTTTTTCCATAAATTCTGAATAATTTTATATTTTCAATATAATTTTATATGTTTCTATTTTCATAATTAAAGAGAGAGAGACATGTCAAAACAATGTTTGTGTATACAGACTTTCAGTTATTTGTTTCTGATTTTTTACGCGATTTCGAACTAATGGACAAGAAATGTGTGTGGAATTAAGAAGGAAACACAACCATCTTCCTTCTGCATCTATATAAAATGTTTAGTTCATTAATTTTTATTCATCTTTTTCATTTTTCCTAAAAATGTTTGTGTTTTCAACAAATTTTTCAATTTTCAATTTAAACATGTCATAATTAATTTTTTCGATAAATTCTCTCATTTGTTAGGGATGGGACATACTTATTCGTCGTTCAGAGAGTATTTCTAATCGAACAACGTAGAAAAATCGTCGTTCGTTCATAGAATTTTGTGTGGGGAAATAAGTAATTTATTCGTAGTTATGGGTCGAACAACGAATAGAGAACGAACGACGTACCGTGGAAACGGGCTATAAAAAGTCGGCTGCGGGAAGTTATGTCATGTTCATAACGAGCGTTTGAAGTACGTTGTTCGCCTCTCGAATTAACCCGTTTCCACGACATCACTCGTAATTAAGAGAAACATAAGCTTCGTTCCCGTACCTTTTAATAGTAAAACTCGTAAAAGAGAGAACTGCAAAAAATTTGTTCTCACACACAAGTTTTTTGAAATAGTTCGGGAACGAAAAAATGGAAAATACGTCAAAAAAAAAACTGGAACAAATGTCAAAGTCGGCGTATCAGCCAATCAGACGCCGGCAACCATGTTACTATTTTTTTACTCGCTCAATTTTGTCGTGTAAAAAGTTTTTAAAGAGAGCGTAATGCTTGGTTTACATTCGGCCTCGTTTCGTGATTTCGAAGGCGTTTCGTGATTTCGTGCGGAATCAAGCAAAATTTATCATGATTTCGCATACAAAAATGAAATCATCTCATTTCGTGATTTCAGCGAAAACAACATCGAAATCACAGTACACATGATATACAACCTTGCTTTTGCCTAAAAAAGTACCAAAAGTTGCAACACTTTTCACGTATGACAATAAACAAGGTAGATGTGCGAACTGCTGCAACAAAAAATGTTAGTATCAAAATTTGTAAACAATATGTGTGTTCGTTTACTCAACATTTGCACAAATTGTTACTGGATGTTGTTCGTTTACTCTCCAGTACAATGTAAAAGACCTTAGTCGATTACAAGAAGTTACTGGATTTCTACAAACTTGTGCAAATTATCGAGTAAACGAACACACCTAATGTGAAAAAATATTAAATTACTTTGTTACAATGCTATTTTTCATTGTGTTCCCGTACTTTTTTAATGGTAATTTTAGAAAATAGAGCGAATTGTCAAAAATTTGTTCCCCATACAAATTTCCTAAAAAAATAAGGGAACGGAAAAATGACGGAAATTGCAAAAACTCCAGCAGAAATGTCAAAATCAACGTATCAAAATCAACGTATCAGTTATAATATTAGATACCAATGAACATATGAACATGTTTGCTGCTGGTTTCTACTAGGCCAAAATTTTATGGCAGAAAACAGGAGAAGAGGGTGTTATTCGTCGCTATTTTTGTTTAAAGAGAATTGCAAGTCTTGCTAGATTTCGGTGTACAGGAACGCATTTTTAGCACTAAACGGTAAAACTATTGCAAGTACTAATATTTTGCAGGTGCTGAGCAAAATTTTTATTTATCAAAATTTATTAGTATGATTTCTTAACGATAATCAATTATTATTTTTTTTTTATTTTTTGGTACTATACACAACTAATACGATATATAGATAATTTTACGATAATTTTCGAAATAAAGTTTTAAAGTTCTATATTGTCGTATATTTTTAAAGTTTAATTCAATTTACAACAACTTGTTTGGATAATTCATGTTCGATCAGCTGCGCATATGCATCTACCTTGATCATTGTGATATGTTTGAAATCAAGAAAAAAATAAGTGTAAACACCGGGGTGTATTTCAGGATTTCGTGAAATCCAGTGGATTTTGGAGCGCAAGTGTAAACTTGGCATTATTATTCAGCGCCATTTTTGTTTACAGAGAAGTGAACATTTTACAACTTTTTTGTGTACGGAAACGCTTTTTCGAGTAAAATGTGCAAAAGACGTAAAAATTGTAAAAACTTTTTAGTTCTGGAACACATCTATAATTTATTTTTCCTTACTTTTGATCTGTTCCAGAACCTGCAAGAAGCTACTATTTTTTACTACGATAACATTTTTTCCTTTATGTTATCGGAAAAAAATAGAAAAAATTAGTAGATTCTTGCAGTACTGGAACAGACCAAAATGTTTCCTCGTTTTCATGAGAATTTGAACACATAACACGTGTAACATATATACAGGCATGTCACAGAAACCAATTCCGATCGAAGGTGGAATTGATTCAGTATTTCTACAGAAACCGAAAAACGAAAACTTCTTTCGGAATGAAACCACTTTTGTTTTATCAAGTGGAATTGTACTTTTATGGTAACATGTCGCTTTTAATTACTCCAAAAGCTCTTACAAATAATAAAAATGTTGTTTTATTAACAAAATCACATTTAATTTCATATTTTTTTATCATTTTATTGAAAAATGCCCAAATTTCCATTATTTCTCAATCAACAAAACCAATTATTAACAAAGTGTTGCCACATAATTATTTTCGAACAAAGATTTATCGTTTCTAAAAACTAAACAATCTGGCATTACGAATAACTTAAAGCAAACATAAAAAAGAAAAATAAGACAGAACTCAAACACGGTATTTTTCAATGTTATGTTGATTTTTTTGCGCCTCAAACTTATTATCCAATAAAAATTAACATTCTTTTCGCACAAAACAAGCTTTCTTTAAACACAATATTTTCACAATTCTCACTTTTATAGTGTTTCCTAGTAATATGTTTTTCTTTTGTTTCTTTTGATTCCTCTAATGTTGCCATATTTATACTAAATAATAAGATTTTCGGAATTCACCAAATCGATCGGAATCTGAAGAAGCTAAGTCCCGGTCCACACTAGCGTGAATTTCATTAAAAAATATCATGAAATTAGGCGTTCTTAAATCGAATTCCCCACTACAGCAACTTTATGATTTTTCTCTACTATGGAAGTCGATCTAGAGACGCATAATTTCATGCAATTTTTTCAATGAAATCACTCTAGTGTGGACCGGGACTAAAACAAAAACGATCGAAATGAAATTACGGAATTGAAACCATTCCGATCGGAATCTGTGACATGCCTGATAAAATGAGCAGGAAAAACACTAACCTTTCCTGCGAATGTATATATTTTACATTTAATTGCACACTTTTCATTCATATTTTCAATTAATTCTGAAAATTTTGGTATTTTCTGTACATTTTTATATGTTTCTATTTTCATAATTAATGAGAGAGAGACATGTCAAAACAATAGCCCTGTTCCTTTACGTGCAAGAATCTTCAATTATTACCACGTTTTACTCGAAAAGCGTTCCTTTACTTCAGCGACAATATAATTCATATTGGGAGCAGTTTACAACTTTTGCTACTTTTGCCGGTTTTACCATTTTCAAAAGTAAAGGAACAGACCAAATATTTGTGTATACAGACTTTCAGACAGGTATTTGACTTTTGTTTCTAGATTTAGCTGTGTTCTTTTACTTACCTGAGGTTACCATTTGTTACCATTTTTAACATGCAAAGCGTTCCTTAACCCCAAAAAGTGGTAAAACTGGCAGCAATTTTTAAGAGAGTGAGAGAGGAGAGGGGGCACATATGCCCTTCACTTCTACCACAGGCTACCGCACAAATTTCTGCAGGTAAAAAATAGTAGAAGTGATTTTTCGACTTTTGTTTGACGATTATTTCACAATGAAGAAAAAATGAACGAAAAAAGATGTAAAAGTCGAACGCTGTTTCTTTTTGACATTAGGTGTGTACGATAACTTCGCAAGTAAAAAGTACTCAGCAAGTTCTCAGTAACGTCTCTCCACCATTTTTACTCTCTCGAAGCAAAAAATTTGTAGATTGTTATCGAACAGCAATTTGTAAAAACTTGCAAGAAGTCAGCTGATTTGATAAACAAGAAGAAGTTGGCGGAAAAAGATTAAATAAAATAAATAATAAAATAGTCACCACAAGCTACAAAATAAGTTATTTTACTTACATTATCGTTTTCCAAAATTTATTTAATATTTGTTCCCTTTTTTTATATATATATTTATTTTAATAGCCAAACGTTTGTTTATGTTTTTGCCAAGACGTCCGCCACAAAACATTCGAATTTAAATCAGCTGATCAAACTTGCAAGTTCTTACAAGAAAAATTTCCCTTGCAAAAACTTGTAAACAAAAGTCTCCAAAACTCTCCAATATTCTCTCACAATTGTCTCCAAATTCTCTCTCTTTTACTTTGCAAGTTTGTTATCGAACAGCATTTTGTAAAAGTTTGTGCAAATTTGCACAAACTTTTGGGTTATCGTACAGACCTATTGCTACGAGATCTACCATTTTTCCATTCCTTTACTTTTCTGGTAAAAATGTTCATGAGAGAATATACTAAATACCATATCGTGGATATTAAACAGGAAAAAAAAAACAAAAATTAAAAGTTTACAATTTACAATTTAAAGTGAGTAAACGAACACACCTCATCAAATTTGATGGTATGTGCCCTGATATAGCAGTGTCCGGTAATGATTCCCGTCGTTACTTTAACTTCAGCTTTACTCAGGTTCAACAGAAAGTTCGTTCTTTTGACTGACAGAGACGGCCATATGGATCTTGCCACAATGCACCTAGGTTCATTATGCCACAATTCACTGGCTCTTTCGTCAGAGAACGTTTTAATTTTTTGAACGAAATGACAAATGGGTGGTTTGATAGAGTCAGCGATAGCTAGATCTGTAGACTGCGATCCTCGTCTAGCTAATTCGTCTGCTCTTTCATTACCCAAATAGTCGCGGTGTCCTGGTACCTGTTTTATAGAAATGTAGTAGGCATAGATATGTATACCTGTTTTATGTGAAAAATATTTTCAATATTTTCCACTCCATTCTAAAACTTCAATAAAGAAACTTTATCAATATATAACCACTGCGTGTTTCAAACTTTCCAATAGGTTATTGGCCCAGCGCTTACGTGGTATATATCGGGAATTTTAATTCGCTTTGCAACAATTAATTTAAATCAGTAATTTGTGTTTTTACGGGCAAAAATGAATGGATCAAATGTGCAATTTCCAAAACTTTCCAATTCTAACTATCATAATTGCAAATTCAATATGGAGCTGCTGTTGCTGGTTAATTCGTGACGGAAAAGCTAGGGCAACTATCGGTTAAGCGGTGGAAGAATCTCAAAAATTCCATATCAAGAAGCTTAAGGCTAAGGAATTTTGGAATGTTTTGAAGAAGCACCATGAGAAGTCAAATTTTACAAATAAAGTAAGTCTTCTACGCCACGCAAATGTTGCGGAGAATAAAGAAAATAAAAATCATTGCTTCGGAGTTACGTCAAAAAGATAGGAACATAATTGGTTCATAGATTCGGCTGCAACATGTCATATGAGCTGAGATGAAGGATCATTTTACAGGTTGAACAGGAAACAAAATGATTCATGGTGCATATTGATTCGGATAGCTGTTTAATACCCAGCAAGAAGTTTGCCTCCAAAGAGGCAGTTAAATGATATGTACAAGTGATCTGGAAGTGCATCAAATTATGCATTTTCACTCATGATTTTTACAAGAGCGTGACTACTGAAAGAGGCACTCCACTGCACTGTATTTTAACTGACCCTTTGGCACTGCATTTAAACTGACCATCTGGCACTGCATTTTAACTGACCCTTTGGCATAGCATTTGAATTAACCCTTTGGGGTAGAATAGGAGGCAGTTCAAAGCACGTGTTTTGATACAGGCATTCTGCGGAAATTGTGCAAGCCATTACAAAATATCCCAGAACAAAAAAAAATGCATATATTATTTGTGTAAAACAAAAATATTCCGCCCAATCATGAATATTCTTGCGGAATACAACTCTCGCGGAATGGATTTTTCTCGAGAGAACATTCCTCCTATCATGAATAATGTAAGAAAAATAATCATTGAATTTGGCAGCACTGAAGGGTCTTTTTAATACCTTGTGTGCCCTAATTGTTGTGAAAACAAACAGACAATTTTAAGTGTTTGTGTTTTTAGACAAAATCAACAAATTTAATCAAATAAATAACACTTTTATACATCAAAGACATTCAGAAGATGTTACTAATTATGAAAAACATCGGATGTGATTGGAAATTTCTAAGAAGACAGTGCAATTGATTCCATTGTGCTATGGAACTGCCACTATCATGAATGTGTTTTTAATTAAATAATGGCACAAATTTAAAAATACGAATTCTGAAATAAAAATAATTGAAAATATGCTTTTATCCAGTGTTTTTTCAATAACTGTTGTGCAACAATTTTGTATGTCCAAAATTCTGCCATCCCATCGTTGATCGGTACAAAAAGTTGAGAGTGACTGAGTTCGCAAAGTGATGTTATTTTGTAAAATTTGTTCAATTTTTAATAAATTTCCAACCACAAGTAAAAGATTTTAGTATAAAATCCCAACAAAAGTGTTTATTCTGCATGTTTTGTACAAAGTTTGTGGGAAATACTAAGATTTTTTGTAAACTCCCTTCGGTTTTGCAAGGGAGATTTTCTTGGAGGAAAACACATGTTTGAGAGCATTTATGATACCTACTTTTTCTCCGTCGGAATTTTTTTCCGTGCGGATTTTTTGTTTGTGATAGCAAAGAAGGGAAAATAGAGAAATTCCGCACGCAATTTTCATTCATGATTGGGCTGATTAAGAAATTTATTACATTAACACAAATTATGAAAATTTTCCATTGAATTCAATCGCAAACATGCGTGTTTCCTCCGCTCTCCATTTAATCCAAGCTGAACTGTTTTTGTTTCATCTGCTAAATGGGTTGTCTTCCCATCACCAGTTAAGTTTTCGACATGTACTCCAACAGCACTCCATTCGGAAATTTTCTTCTCGTGAGTTACCGGAAGAATGTCCACAAATTAAATATTATTTAGTTTGTATTAACAAATGTTTGGAAATGTTAACACGCTTATCTCTTTTTGTAAACTGTATCTGCTGCCTGTAGAGATGTACAAACTGATTTATGTACATGTAGGGATCTCTAACAACTGCTAATAAAATGTAGCGAACGGAGTGCCTTTTTCACGACTCCGTTTGAACTGCATCCGGATGCTGTTAAATTGTGAGGAATTGGAGTGCCTTTTTCACGACTCCGCTTAACTGCATCCGGATGTTGTTAAAATGTGACAAGTGGATGTGATTCTTTGGATTGCATCCAAATGATGTTAAAATGTGAGGACTGGAGTGCCTTTTTCACGACTCCGTTTGAAAACCCCCACCATTAGCTTTGCACACACACAAGCAAGAGTTGCAGTGTTGTGTCGTTCTTTTACATCGTACGTTTAATTTTTGAGCTGAATCATCTCGTTCAGTTGGCTCCGCTCGTTCTTTTTACTGTTCTCGTTCTTAAAGCGCTTGTTTTTTTCGCTCTATCTATCCCTTACGATGAAAATATTTTGTTTTTTTCATTTTTTTCTTGTTAACATCATTTCGCGTTGGTGAATTAAAAAATAAATAGCTTGTGTGTCGAATGTGTTTTTTTAATTTATAGGTATAAATTAAAAATATATCGAATTTATTGGTCTGTTCCAGTACTGCAAGAATCTACTAATTTTTACTATTTTTTTTCGATATCATAAAGGAGAAAAAATTATCGTAGTAAAAAATAGTAGCTTCTTGCAGGTTCTGGAATAGAGCATACATATATTCAAATAAAAATTAGTTTTTCTATATTGAATGGAAAGAAACATTTTTGGCTTATTTTTAAGACTGATAAAACGACTAATGAATATTGATGCAGATAACTAACGATATTCATTTTTTTTATTGAACGAAAAAGAGCCAAAGAACGAAGTGAAAGATTCGGATCTTTTTGGTGAGCGGAATGAAAAAGATCGATCCGCTCAACGAACGAGATTGCCCAACACTATTCTGTTCATGCAGCCGTAGGGCACTACGAGTTGCCTGACACTTAATGCTGAGACTCAGTGGTTTTATGTTCAGCATTGCGTTCAGAGCAGCCTGTGGTGTGCTCCTGGTGGCTCCAGTTATGAGAATCGAGGCAGCTTTTTGTACCTTGTCAAGCCTACCGGATGTCGATTTTTGGCGCAGTAAGTGTCACGAAACAAGAGAACCATAGGATAAAATGGGTCTAACCATGGTGTTATACAACCAGTGTATAATCGATGGGTTTAGGCTCCAACTTTTCCCAATGGAATTCTTACATGAATAAAGTGCAATCAATCCTTTCTTCGCCCTTTCCTCAGCATTCTTGTTCCATCGCAATTGACACTCCAGGATAGTGCCAAGGTACTTTGCCTCGGGCGAGAGCTGAAGCTGCACTCCATCCAGTGTTGGTGGTACAAATACGCCGAGCTTACTCTTTCTCGTGAATATTACCAGTCTTGGTTGGGTTTACTCCAAGGCCATTGGCCTTAGCCCAGCGCGACAGCGCCGATAATGCTCCTTGCATAACCTCCGAAATGGTTGACGGAAACTTACCGGAAATCAGTAGTACAACGTCGTCCGCATAGGCAACAACTTTTATACCTTGATTGTCGAGATCAGTCAAAATATTGCTTATAACAAGTAGCCACAGTAACGGTGAGAGCACCCCCCCCTTGGGGGGTGCCTCTAGTTACTGTTTTCCTAATTTTTGTCTCCCCAATGCTGGAGTTTATAATTCTGCTTTGTAGCATATTATTTATCCAGCAAGTTAGAGGTTCAGGTGTGTTAACTTTCTTAAATGAGAGTTTTATGGACTCACGTTCTACGTTGTTAAAAGCTCCTTCTATATCCAGAAAGGCAGCCAAGGTAAAGTTTGAGTTTTCCATATTCCTCTCAATGAAGCCAACCACCTCATGCAAGGCAGACTCCACAGATTTGCCTTTAATATAGGAGTGTTGTGAGTTGCTTATAGAGGCGGTGTCTACATGGCTCCTTATCGCCAGATCGATCAGTCTTTCGAGAGTCTTAAGGAGAAAGGATGATAATAGTGACTAGGTTTTCCCGCTTTGGGAATGTAAGTAACTTTTACCTCTCTCCACAGACCCGGTACATATGAGAGAGTCAAACACGCCCTATAGATCTCCTCCAGGATTTGATATAAGCGTGGCGATGCAAATTGAAGCATCGCCGGCGTTATACCATCCGGTCCAGGTGACTTATATGGCTTGAAAGAGTTGACAGCCCATTTAATCTTATTTCTGTTAACCACCGAATCCATAGGCTCTTGAATTTGGAGGTCTTCACATTCATTATTGACGGTGTCCGCATCCTTACAGCCTGGGAAGTGGGTCTCTGCCTAGAGGCTAAGAGTCTCGGTAGCAGAGTCTGTCCACGCACCATCTTGCTTCTTAATACTTCCGATGGATTTAGGGTCCTTGGAAAGTATCCTTCGAAACCTAGCTGCATCGTTGACTCCTTCTACTGACTCACAGAAATTAACCCAAGATTTTTTCTTAGCTCGCTTGATCTCACTCTTGTATTTATTGAAACTCACCTTGTAGGAGTCCCAATCAATGTCGAGTTTAGTCTCATGCGCCCTGTTATTCAGTCGTCTGGTGGTTTTTCTAAGCTCGCCAAGTTCCTTGTTCCACCACACAGGCTGAGATCTCTTCCCAGGATAGGTTAGTGGACAGGATTCCTCATGGCAACGGAGAAGAACGTCTGTAAGATTTTTTACGGTCCCATTAAGATCCTCAACTGTTTCTACATTAGTATTAAGAGCCAGTTAAGAACTCGTCAGTTCCGTGTACTTATCCCAGTTTGTTCTTCGCGGGTTCCTATAAGGAATTTGGCGACCTCCGCCCAAAAAGACATCAAAGGATATCTTCATATGATCCGAGAAGGAACATTCTTTAGATACCCTCCAATTCCTTAGGACGGAGTCATCTATATTAGAGGGGGTTAGGTCGATGTCCTCCTCCCTATCCCTAATTTTGAAGGTTGGATCATTACCCCTGTTACATATTCGTAAATTATATGATAAAATAAAATCGAATATAGACTCACCCCTTTTGTTGGTGTCCTTTCTGTCCCATTGGAAATGGTGAGCGTTTGCATCGCATCCCAGGATCACGTTGCAGGTACCCATCATATCACCGAGCAACCGTCGGACATCCAGGTTTGGTGGGTCTGGGGCCTCAAAAAGCATGTATACGGATGACAGCCATCCCCGTACCATGCTCCAGCCTAACCGTGCACATGTCACCGTTGCTGTAATTAGATAGAAAGATTAGATTTAAGCTCTTTTTACCTATTATACAAGTCCTCACCTTGTCCCCCTCGGACGCGGCGAAGATGTCGAAATTGGCATTGCTTAGTCCAGAAACCTTATTCTTATAGATATAAGGCTCCTGGACTAAGACAATGTCCACTTCAGAGGTCGTGAGGGACAAGAATACTTCGGCGGCGGCGGCTTTGCAATGATGCAGATTACTGAGTTTCGTGGGGTGGACTCAGTCGAAACCGAACCCATCCTGAACCGACATTCAGTTTTCCCCCACGTTCTCTAAGATATAACTCCCCAGGGGGGTCAACCGCCACTCTTGCAACCAAACCACCATCCTCGTTACAGGGTGCTAGACTTATTACAGTCCAGCCCGAAGTAGTGAGGTTGGGATTTTGTAATCTCAGCATTTTCAGCAGGAGCTCCTTATCCACAGTAGGAGGGGGAATCCACGCTGAAAGAATTTTCCTGGAAGGAATATCGGATAGGGAGACCGCCGCAAGATCAGCTCCTTCCCACAGAGCGCCAAAGCCCTCAACTATCCGAACAAGAAAATCTCGTGACTTCTTGTTCAGACAGTTAATAACCTTGACATCCTTTCGTAAGAAGGCGCTGCCAAATTGTCGGTCTTCCTGATCTTCCGGTCCAGAAACTATGGTAGACCGAAGACCAGTTTCAAAAAGCAACCAGTGACTGTCGCTGATTCTACCATTTGGGTCAGCTCTGTCGATGATTGCCAAATGAAGGTCTTTATCATCTACCACTGCAACCGGTCTACTGTATGGCTTCTTGCGTCCTTGACCGTGTGCCTTAGGGTTAACTTTTCCAGAGGAGGTGGATGCCTTTTCTGTACTCAGTTGCTTCCCCTTGGTTGTACGCTCAATAGCCTTCTCAACCAGCTGAGAAGTCATTGTCTTCTTTGGTGAAGGCTGTGGACCCGAATGGAATAAAACTATGTAAAACAGTTGCAGAACCTGCAGAAATCTACTAATTTGTACTACGATAACAGTTTTTCCTATATGATATCGAAAAAAAATTTTAAAAACAAGTAAATTCTTACAGTTCTGGAACAGACCATATATTATTCCGCAAGTAAATCATTGTAGTCCTTGAGTCCATCGGCAAAGAATGATATATTTTCCATGATACCAATGAAAGAAACTAGGTTAAATAAATCGAAATTTATTCGGTCAAAACGACCAATTTAGTTATAGGCCGCCTTACAACGGTATTCTCAATGCGAATGTCGGCGACGCGAACATGCCCATCGGGGCCGGGAAACACGTTTTCGACCCTACCTAGTTTCCACGACGTTGGAGGAAGAGTTTCATGCCTAATGACGACGATATCATCTTTTTGAAGGTCACGTTGCGGAAATTTCTATTTATACCGCATGTGAAGACTCTTTAAGTACTCCTCCTTCCATCTCAAACAAAATTGATGAACCAAAACCTGAACTTTTCTAAACCTGTTCACGATAGACGAAGGCTGTTCAGTGATTAGGGGTTCTGGAGGAGCGAGCAAAGGGGCACCGATCAAGAAGTGTCCTGCAGTCAAGGCAACGATGTCAGTAGAACTATCTGACATAGGACAAAGCGGCCGAGAATTCAGGCAAGCTTCGATTCTCGCTAAGACCGTAGCTAACTCTTCGAAAGTGTAGCGTAGAGTACGAGCCTGTTTTCGAAAATGCAATTTGAAAATTTTTACTGCAGCTTCCCAGAGCCCAACCATGTGTGGAGCTCCAGCTGGAATAAATTGCCACGATAGGCCTTGAACTGCATAATTAGAAGAAACAGTTCCTGAACATTCTCTAAGAAACGACCTAAAATCTCTTTCTATTTCTCTGGAAGCCCCGACAAAATTCGTACCATTGTCCGACAATACGGACCGAGGACAACCACGACGTGCAACAAACCTATAAAATGCTGCCAGAAAATTTGCAGTCGATAAATCTGATACTGCTTCCAAATGAATCGCTTTCGTCGAGAAGCACACGAAAACGCAAACGTAACCTTTAGTATTTTTACAGGCACGACCAGTGAATGATTTGACATCGTAAAGCCCAGCGAAATCTACACCAGTTGTAGTAAAAGTCCTACTAATTACGGTTCGTTCCGGCGGAAGCGCAGCCATAACTTGACTTCTAGAACGCTTCTTTTCTAACTAGGCGTTTATACCAGACAGTTTGTCTTCAAATACAACTCTGATTTACTAACACATACATACATTTGTCGTTTGTCTCCCAGCTGTCCATCATTTTTTCACAGACAGAAAGGAAGACAAATTTTTGGCATTTTTGTAAAAATAGGTGAAATAATAATTGAAATGTGTTGAAAACAAAAGAACATTTACATAAACAAAATATGTGAACGGAAAATAAAAAGAAATCGATGATTTTCATTAAAAATTTTAAAACTATTTTTGCAGTTGTCGGGACGCCTACGTCACACAGGCAAGTTGTGCGATTTTGACAATCAATACATGAACTCAACTGTCCTGTCATTTGTAAACGCAGGGTAGTATCCAAACTCTGCACCGATTAATTACCGAACTAATCATACTTTTCAATCGAGGAACCCAATATTCAATTCTAAGAATCCTCAACATCAACTGATTTCCTCCATGAACGGAAATCTTGTGGACCAATTCCACTAAAAGTTTTACGAACCGACAATGGTAGGGTAGAATAATAGGATGTCTTTCCGTATACGCAAGAGTAGGAGAGTTAACTAATCTTCCATTCATACGAATTATACCATAATCATCCAAGTAGGGGTTAAGAGGAACCAAAGGACTTTTACTATTAAGCGGATTTCTTTCTAATAAATCCCTATATTCGTCCACATAGTACATTTTTTGTACGAAAATTATCAATCTAGTACGGGCGAAACGAAGCAATAGTGGTGTCGGTGTAAACAAAATTACATCTATGTCTTGGATGTGTACAATGGAAGAATCTAAATATATACGAGACAACACGAAGAGCTCTACCCAAATAAGAGAACCTAGCAAGAAAGTCCTCAGAGCTCGTAAGGAAAGAGGCTTGTCTTTTCGCTCTTTTCATTATCGGTTTCAAGTGCCGACAGATCACGAATTGACCATTTAGATTTTTGATCACTAAGCCAATGTGGCCCATGCCACTAAAGAGAGGAATCCATATTAGCAACGACAATAACTGGTCTTAACCAGCCCACAGGATCAAACAATTTTGCTATGGCTGAAAGAACTTCCCGTTTAGTATACGAAGCCTTTTTCGCAATTGGAGCTACCTCAAAGTAAAATGTGTCCAACTGTGAATTCCACCTTATTCCTAACGGCTTAGATCCGCTAGATTCTACAAAGGACAATATTTTCTCGTCTAACAAATGAACTTCCGAAGTTCGAATTTCGCTGAAGAAAGCGCGGAAAATAATTGATCCCCAGCAGATAAAGCTGTTCCCGCCAACACGTCGTTAACGTACATACATTTGCGCAAAATATGCGCTGCGAGTGGGAAATCGGTCTCGGTGTCTTCTGCTAGTTTTAATAGCGTTCGAATTGCTTAATATGGTGCACAATTTTGCACCGAAAGTCACCGTATGTAATTCAAAGTCTTGGACCGGTTTCGTGGGGGAATCACGGAAGAGAATTCTTTGAAGCGAAGCATGTTTTGGATCAACGCGAATCTGCCTATACATCTGGGTAATGTCCGAATTGAAAACATATTTAAAAATACACCACCGCAGAATCAACAAGACTAAATCAAGCTGCAAAGTGGGTCCGACATAAAGCAAGTCGTTCAGACTATTCCCGCTAGATGTTTTGAAGGAAGCGTTAAAGACTACCCGAAGTTGAGTGGTATGTTTATCAAGGTTTATGACGGGATGGTGAGGCAAATAAGAAAATAAAGTATCAGTAGAGGAACTGGGGGATACTAACCTCATGTGGTCAAGATCTAAATATTCTTATAGGACCACGTCATAAACAACCTTAACGTCCGATTTTCCCAATAAAGACGATTCATTTCTAAGGTATTGCTTTAAAACGGTTTCTCGCGACCTACCCAAAAATTCCTTAGGATCTATGTCAGGTTTAATTGGCAGTGTTACTATATATCTACCGTCCGACATTCTACGCGTAGTTTTTATATAATTATCTTCGCAAAAACGGTCTGAAGGAGACATCATATTTCGTTTTGGGGGTTCCTCTAGCTTCCAAAAACGTAAATTTTAGTCGCGAATGTTCGAACATCGGTCGTGGGGACAGCACCAGCAACTAACCAACCAAACACGGAATTTTGGGTCAGCAAAGTACCAGAAAGAATGGGTCGACAGCCATCTAATAAAATCTTCGGATATAGATCAGCACCTAGTAAAAGATCTACGGCCAGAGGGTCAAATAAGTTGACATCAGCAAGCCGCAAATCAGGTAGTTGTGCTCTTAAATCCTAGCTGACAGTAAACGAGGGAATATTTCCCGAAATCAAAGGCAAAACTAAAGCTGTCGTTTCCAAAATAAGACGGCTATCAAGAGGACTTCCAATTTTTAACGAAAAATTTTTTCGAGAAGTGGCCGATACAGTACAATTCACACCAGAAATAGAAGCATTAGTGGAATGCACAGGAAGTTTTAAACGATTCTGAAGTCGCTCAGACAAGAATGACGACTCAGATGCAGGATCTATAAGCGCCCTAGCCGAATAGGAAACACCATGATGAACAATATTAACCATGGCTGTTCCTAGCAAGGAAATTCAGAATGCTTATTGGAGTTTCTTGACGATTTATTTTGAACAACTTAAGGAAATTCGAAGGTAAATTCTGATATTTGCCCGAAATTCGGCCAGAAGTCAATGTTATTAAAAAGAAAAAAAGAGGAGAAATAGAAAGGCAGTATTTTCGTTTTGTAATTTGTTAGACTAGAAGTCAAAAGGTTTTTATTGAGTAAATAAATAAGGATTTTGGTAACGATATTACTTGATATGATTGCAACGATATTGCAAGGAAAAGCTTACGATAAAGCGCGCGTTTCAACGATCCGATGGAAAGTAAAAGTAGATGATGAGAGGTGGGGAAATGGCAAAAAAACTCAACGAAAGAATTATCGTTAAAATCTACAATGTAAATGTTACAAGGGTGTAACAATAGGCCACAACAGATTGGCCGTTGATAATACCAAAATATATCACAAATAAACTATTTAACTTAAACATTTGGTGGCCACCTTTCAACATCATAATGGTATTGGAACGGAAAAGGATACAAATTATTTCAATGTTTTTCTTAATTAAATTCATTTTTTGTTTGTTTTTTCTTGTTTTTAATTCATTTTTTTTTTTTTCAAAAAACACTTATAGACTAAACGATGGGGCCATTAGGGACCCCGCGGTGAATATGGCCATTAGGGACCATATTTTGTGCTTACAGATTAAAGGATGGGGCCATTAGGGACCCCGGGCCATTAGGGACCCCGCGGAATTTATGGCCATTAGGGACCCAGCGCTACAAGATCATTAGGGAATCTTTAGTTAGTGTAGACCTCAGAGAGTGCCCAAACAAATATAGAGTACTGGGCCATCGACATTCCAGGGAAGACCTGAACACGGCTCGTCATCACCTTCGTATATAACTCGGGCCCCAATAAAATCGGACCAGTGATGCGGACTGACCTTGGGCTTTCTAGTCGGACGATGCTTGTTAGCAGGACGCTTGTCAGAAGACTCGGACTGATTGCGAGTGGATTTTGGACCATCGTGAATCGACAACTACTTTTGCTACGACAATCCTTTGCCAAGTGACTGTGCGCCAGACAGCGGGTACAATAGCCGTGCGAGATGACTACCCTGTGTCGTTTCTCCAACGTGCACTCCAAAAATTTGTCGCAGAATCGAAGTGGGTGCCTTCCATCACACAACTTACACTTATAATATTTGGATGGGGGTGCTTCAGTGACAGCTGAAGGCGGATTCGAGACAGACACTGTAGGCAAAGGTACGACAACCGGAGGGGTGGAAGCCACGCTATTCGCCGATGTATCCATAGCTTCTGATTCTATGGGGCCCGATTCGATGGAGGCGGTGGAAGCAGTGGCGGAGGGACCCTTAGCAGCAGAAGCGGCATCAGAGGAACCCGTGGCCCGATCAATTTCCGCAAGTAAATCATTGTAGTCCTTGAGTCCATCGGCAAAGAATGATATATTTTCCATGATACTACAGAAAGAAACTAGGTTAAATAAATCGAAATTTATTCGGTCAAAACGACCAATTTAGTTATTGGCCGCCTTACAACGGTATTCTCAATGCGAATGTCGGCGACGCGAACATGCCCATCGGGCCGGGAAATACGTTTTCGACCCTACCTAGTTTCCACGACGATGGAGGAAGAGTTTCATGCCTAATGACGACGATATCATCTTTTTGAAGGTCACGTTGCGGAAATTTCCATTTATACCGCATGTGATGACTCTTTAAGTACTCCTCCTTCCATCTCAAACAAAATTGATGAACCAAAGCCTGAACTCTTCTAAACCTGCTCACGATATACAAAGGCTGTTCAGTGATTAGGGGTTATAGAGGAGCGAGCAAAGGGGCACCGATCAAGAAGTGTCCTGCAGTCAAGGCAACGATGTCAGTAGAACTATCTGACATAGGACAAAGCGGCCGAGAATTCAGGCAAGCTTCGATTCTCGCTAAGACCGTAGCTAACTCTTCGAAAGTGTAGCGGAGAGTACGAGCCTGTTTTCGAAAATGCAATTTGAAAATTTTTACTGCAGCTTCCCAGAGCCTAACCATGTGTGGAGCTCCAGCTGGAATAAATTGCCACGATAGGCCTTGAACTGCATAATTAGAAGAAACAGTTCCTGAACATTCTCTAAGAAACGACCTAAAATCTCTTTATATTTCTCTGGAAGCCCCGACAAAATTCGTACTATTGTCCGACAATACGGACCGAGGACAACCACGACGTGCAACAAACCTATAAAATGCTGCCAGAAAATTTGCAGTCGATAAATCTGATACTGCTTCCAAATGAATCGCTTTCGTCTAGAAGCACACGAAAACGCAAACGTAAGCTTTAGTAATTTTACAGGCACGACCAGTGAATGATTTGACATCGTAAAGCCCAGCGAAATCTACACCAGTTGTAGTAAAAGTCCTACTAATTACGGTTCGTTCCGGCGGAAGCGCAGACATAACTTGACTTCTAGAACGCTTCTTTTCTAACTAGGCGTTTATACCAGACAGTTTGTCTTCAAATACAACTCTGATTTACTAACACATACATACATTTGTCGTTTGTCTCCCAGCTGTCCATAATTTTTTCACAGACAGAAAGGAAGACAAATTTTTGGCATTTTTGTAAAAATAGGTGAAATAATAATTGAAATGTGTTGAAAACAAAAGAACATTTACATAAACAAAATATGTGAACGGAAAATAAAAAGAAATCGATGATTTTCATTCAAAATTTTAAAACTATTTTTGCAGTTGTCGGGACGCCTACGTCACACAGGCAAGTTGTGCGATTTTGACAATCAATACATGAACTCAACTGTCCTGTCATTTGTGAACGCAGGGTAATATCCAAACTCTGCACCGATTAATTACCGAACTAATCATACTTTTCAATCGAGGAACCCAATATTCAATTCTAAGAGTCCTCAACATCAATTGATTTCCTCCATGAACGGAAATCTTGTGGACCAATTCCACTAAAAGTTTTACGAACCGACAATGGTAGGGTAGAATAATAGGATGTCTTTCCGTATACGCAAGAGTAGGAGAGTTAACTAATCTTCCATTCACACGAATTATACCATAATCATCCAAGTAGGGGTTAAGAGGAACCAAAGGACTTTTACTATTAAGCGGATTTCATCCTAATAAATCCCTATATTCGTCCGCGTAGTAAATTTTTTGTACGAAAATTATCATTCTAGTACGGGCGAAACGAAGCAATAGTGGTGTCGGTGTAAACAAAATTACTTCTATGTCTTGGATGAGTACGATGGAAGAATCTAAATATATACGAGACAACAAGAAGAGCTCTACCCAAACAAGAGAACCCAGCAAGAAAGTCCTCAGAGCTCGTAAGGAAAGAGGCATGACTTTTCACCGAACGCTTTTCATTATCGGTTTCAAGTGCCGACAGATCACGAATTGACCATTTAGATTTTTGATCACTAAGCCAATGTGGCCCATGCCACTAAAGAGAGGAATCCATTTTAGCAACGACAATAACTGGTCCTAACCAGCCCACAGGATCAAACAATTTTGCTATGGCTGAAAGAACTTCCCGTTTAGTATACGAAGCCTTTTTCGCAATTGGAGCTACCTCAAAGTAAAATGTGTCCAACTGTGAATTCCACCTTATTCCTAACGGCTTAGATCCGCTAGATTCTACAAAGGACAATATTTTCTCGTCTAACAAATGAACTTCCGAAGTTCGAATTTCGCTGAAGAAAGCGCGGAAAATAATTGATCCCCAGCAGATAAATCTGTTCCCGCCAACACGTCGTTAACGTACATACATTTGCGCAAAATATGCGCTGCGAGTGGGAAATCGGTCTCGGTGTCTTCTGCTAGTTTTAATAGCGTTCGAATTGCTTAATATGGTGCACAATTTTGCACCGAAAGTCACCGTATGTAATTCAAAGTCTTGGACCGGTTTCGTGGGGGAATCACGGAAGAGAATTCTTTGAAGCGAAGCATGTTTTGGATCGACGCGAATCTGCCTATACATCTGGGTAATGTCCGAATTGAAAACATATTTAAAAACACACCACCGCAGAATCAACAAGACTAAATCAAGCTGCAAAGTGGGTCCGACATAAAGCAAGTCGTTCAGACTATTCCCGCTAGATGTTTTGAAGGAAGCGTTAAAGACTACCCGAAGTTTAGTGGTATGTTTATCAGGGTTTATGACGGGATGGCGAGGCAAATAAGAAGATAAAGTATCAGTAGAGGAACTGGGGGATACTAACCTCATGTGGTCAAGATCTAAATATTCTTATAGGACCGCGTCATAAACAACCTTAACGTCCGATTTTCCCAATAAAGACGATTCATTTCTAAGGTATTGCTTTAAAACGGTTTCTCGCGACCTACCCAAAAATTCCTTAGGATCTATGTCAGGTTTAATTGGCAGTGTTACTATATATCTACCGTCCGACATTCTACGCTTAGTTTTTATATAATTATCTTCGCAAAAACGGTCTGAAGGAGACATCATATTTCGTTTTGGGGGTTCCTCTAGCTTCCAAAAACGTAAATTTTAGTCGCGAATGTTCGAACATCGGTCGTGGGGACAGCACCAGCAACTAACCAACCAAACACGGAATTTTGGGTCAGCAAAGTACCAGAAAGAATGGGTCGACAGCCATCTAATAAAATCTTCGGATATAGATCAGCACCTAGTAAAAGATCTACGGCCAGAGGGTCAAATAAGTTGACATCAGCAAGCCGCAAATCAGGTAGTTGTGCTCTTAAATCCTAGCTGACAGTAAACGAGGGAATATTTCCCGAAACCAAAGGCAAAACTAAAGCTGTCGTTTCCAAAATAAGAGCTATCAAGAGGACTTCCAATTTTTAACGAAAAATTTTTTCGAGAAGTGGCCGATACAGTAAAATTCACACCAGAAATAGAAGCATTAGTGGAATGCACAGGAAGTTTGAAACGATTCTGAAGTCGCTCAGACAAGAATGACGACTCAGATGCAGGATCTATAAGCGCCCTAGCCGAATAGGAAACACCATGATGAACAATATTAACCATGGCTGTTCCTAGCAAGGAAATTCAGAATGCTTATTGGAGTTTCTTGACGATTTACTTTAGAACAATTTAAGGAAATTCGAAGGTAAATTCTGATATTTGCCCGAAATTCGGCCAGAAGTCAATGTTATTAAAAAGAAAAAAAGAGGAGAAATAAAAAGGCAGTATTTTCGTTTTGTAATTTGTTAGACTAGAAGTCAAAAGGTTTTTATTGAGTAAATAAATAAGGATTTTGGTAACGATATTACCTGATATGATTGCAACGATATTGCAAGGAAAAGCTTACGATAAAGCGCGCGTTTCAACGATCCGATGGAAAGTAAAAGTAGATGATGAGAGGTGGGGAAATGGCAAAAAAACTCAACGAAAGAATTATCGTTAAAATCTACAATGTAAATGTTACAAGGGTGTAACAATAGGCCACAACAGATTGGCCGTTGATAATACCAAAATATATCACAAATAAACTATTTAACTTAAACATTTGGCGGCCACCTTTCAACATCATAATGGTATTGGAACGGAAAAGGATACAAATTATTTCAATGTTTTTCTTAATTAAATTCATTTTTTGTTTGTTTTTTCTTGTTTTTAATTCATTTTTTTTTTCAAAAAACACTTATAGACTAAACGATGGGGCCATTAGGGACCCCGCGGTGAATATGGCCATTAGGGACCATATTTTGTGCTTACAGATAAAAGGATGGGGCCATTAGGGACCCCGCGGAATTTATGGCCATTAGGGACCCAGCGCTACAAGATCATTAGGGAATCTTTAGTTAGTGTAGACCTCAGAGAGTGCCCAAAAAAATATATAGTGTCCTGGACCATCGTGAAGCGACAACTACTTTTGCTACGACAATCCTTTGCCAAGTGACTGTGCGCCAGACAGCGGGTACAATAGCCGTGCGAGATGACTACCCTGTGTCGTTTCTCCAACGTGCACTCCAAAAATTTGTCGCAGAATCGAAGTGGGTGCCTTCCATCACACAACTTACACTTATAATATTTGGATGGGGGTGCTTCAGTGACAGCTGAAGGCGGATTCGAGACAGACACTGTAGGCAAAGGTACGACAACCGGAGGGGTGGAAGCAACGCTATTCGCCGATGTATCCATAGCT
The DNA here is from genome assembly GCF_047663935.1 of Musca autumnalis. NCBI lineage: Eukaryota > Metazoa > Arthropoda > Insecta > Diptera > Muscidae > Musca > Musca autumnalis. The sequence goes on along the minus strand of NW_027412088.1, from coordinate 125,793,930 downwards.
TCTGATTCAATGGGGCCCGATTCGATGGAGGCGGTGGAAGCAGTGGCGGAGGGACCCTTAGCAGCAGAAGCGGCATCAGAGGAACCCGTGGTCCGATCAATTTCCGCAAGTAAATCATTGTAGTCCTTGAGTCCATCGGCAAAGAATGATATATTTTCCATGATACTACAGAAAGAAACTAGGTTAAATAAATCGAAATTTATTCGGTCAAAACGACCGATTTAGTTATAGGCCGCCTTACAACGGTATTCTCAATGCGAATGTCGGCGACGCGAACATGACCATCGGGCCGGGAAATACGTTTTCGACCCTACCTAGTTTCCACGACGTTGGAGGAAGAGTTTCATGCCTAATGACGACGATATCATCTTTTTGAAGGTCACGTTGCGGAAATTTCCATTTATACCGCATGTGATGACTCTTTAAGTACTCCTCCTTCCATCTCAAACAAAATTGATGAACCAAAGCCTGAACTCTTCTAAACCTGCTCACGATATACAAAGGCTGTTCAGTGATTAGGGGTTATGGAGGAGCGAGCAAAGGGGCACCGATCAAGAAGTGTCCTGCAGTCAAAGCAACGATGTCAGTAGAACTATCTGACATAGGACAAAGCGGCCGAGAATTCAGGCAAGCTTCGATTCTCGCTAAGACCGTAGCTAACTCTTCGAAAGTGTAGCGGAGAGTACGAGCCTGTTTTCGAAAATGCAATTTAAAAATTTTTACTGCAGCTTCTCAGAGCCCAACCATGTGTGGAGCTCCAGCTGGAATAAATTGCCACGATAGGCCTTGAACTGCATAATTAGAAGAAACAGTTCCTGAACATTCTCTTAGAAACGACCTAAAATCTCTTTCTATTTCTCTGGAAGCCCCGACAAAATTCGTACCATTGTCCGACAATACGGACCGAGCACAACCACGACGTGCAACAAACCTATAAAATGCTGCCAGAAAATTTGCAGTCGATAAATCTGATACTGCTTCTAAATGAATCGCTTTCGTCGAGAAGCACACGAAAACGCAAACGTAACCTTTAGTAATTTTACAGGCACGACCAGTGAATGATTTGACATCGTAAAGCCCAGCGAAATCTACACCAGTTGTAGTAAAAGTCCTACTAATTACGGTTCGTTCCGGCGGAAGCGCAGCCATAACTTGACTTCTAGAACGCTTCTTTTCTAACTAGGCGTTTATACCAGACAGTTTGTCTTCAAATACAACTCTGATTTACTAACACATACATACATTTGTCGTTTGTCTCCCAGCTGTCCATCATTTTTTCACAGACAGAAAGGAAGACAAATTTTTGGCATTTTTGTAAAAATAGGTGAAATAATAATTGAAATGTGTTGAAAACAAAAGAACATTTACATAAACAAAATATGTGAACGGAAAATAAAAAGAAATCGATGATTTTCATTCAAAATTTTAAAACTATTTTTGCAGTTGTCGGGACGCCTACGTCACACAAGTTGTGCGATTTTGACAATCAATACATGAACTCAACTGTCCTGTCATTTGTAAACGCAGGGTAATATCCAAACTCTGCACCGATTAATTACCGAACTAATCATACTTTTCAATCGAGGAACCCAATATTCAATTCTAAGAATCCTCAACATCAACTGATTTCCTCCATGAACGGAAATCTTGTGGACCAATTCCACTAAAAGTTTTACGAACCGACAATGGTAGGGTAGAATAATAGGATGTCTTTCCGTATACGCAAGAGTAGGAGAGTTAACTAATCTTCCATTCATACGAATTATACCATAATCATCCAAGTAGGGGTTAAGTGGAACCAAAGGACTTTTACTATTAAGCGGATTTCATTCTAATAAATCCCTATATTCGTCCGCATAGTAAATTTTTTGTACGAAAATTATCATTCTAGTACGGGCGAAACGAAGCAATAGTGGTGTCGGTGTAAACAAAATTACTTCTATGTCTTGGATGAGTACGATGGAAGAATCTAAATATATACGAGACAACAAGAAGAGCTCTACCCAAACAAGAGAACCCAGCAAGAAAGTCCTCAGAGCTCGTAAGGAAAGAGGCATGACTTTTCACCGAACGCTTTTCATTATCGGTTTCAAGTGCCGACAGATCACGAATTGACCATTTAGATTTTTGATCACAAAGCCAATGTGGCCCATGCCACTAAAGAGAGGAATCTATTTTAGCAACGACAATAACTGGTCCTAACCAGCCCACAGGATCAAACAATTTTGCTATGGCTGAAAGAACTTCCCGTTTAGTATACGAAGCCTTTTTCGCAATTGGAGCTACCTCAAAGTAAAATGTGTCCAACTGTGAATTCCACCTTATTCCTAACGGCTTAGATCCGCTAGATTCTACAAAGGACAATATTTTCTCGTCTAACAAATGAACTTCCGAAGTTCGAATTTCGCTGAAGAAAGCGCAGAAAATAATTGATCCCCAGCAGATAAAGCTGTTCCCGCCAACACGTCGTTAACGTACATACATTTGCGCAAAATATGCGCTGCGAGTGGGAAATCGGTCTCGGTGTCTTCTGCTAGTTTTAATAGCGTTCGAATTGCTTAATATGGTGCACAATTTTGCACCGAAAGTCACCGTATGTAATTCAAAGTCTTGGACCGGTTTCGTGGGGGAATCACGGAAGAGAATTCTTTGAAGCGAAGCATGTTTTGGATCGACGCGAATCTGCCTATACATCTGGTTAATGTCCGAATTGAAAACATATTTAAAAACACACCACCGCAGAATCAACAAGACTAAATCAAGCTGCAAAGTGGGTCCGACATAAAGCAAGTCGTTCAGACTATTCCCGCTAGATGTTTTGAAGGAAGCGTTAAAGACTACCCGAAGTTTAGTGGTATGTTTATCAAGGTTTATGACGGGATGGTGAGGCAAATAAGAAGATAAAGTATCAGTAGAGGAACTGGGGGATACTAACCTCATGTGGTCAAGATCTAAATATTCTTATAGGACCGCGTCATAAACAACCTTAACGTCCGATTTTCCCAATAAAGACGATTCATTTCTAAGGTATTGCTTTAAAACGGTTTCTCGCGACCTACCCAAAAATTCCTTAGGATCTATGTCAGGTTTAATTGGCAGTGTTACTATATATCTACCGTCCGACATTCTACGCGTAGTTTTTATATAATTATCTTCGCAAAAACGGTCTGAAGGAGACATCATATTTCGTTTTGGGGGTTCCTCTAGCTTCCAAAAACGTAAATTTTAGTCGCGAATGTTCGAACATCGGTCGTGGGGACAGCACCAGCAACTAACCAACCAAACACGGAATTTTGGGTCAGCAAAGTACCAGAAAGAATGGGTCGACAGCCATCTAATAAAATCTTCGGATATAGATCAGCACCTAGTAAAAGATCTACGGCCAGAGGGTCAAATAAGTTGACATCAGCAAGCCGCAAATCAGGTAGTTGTGCTCTTAAATCCTAGCTGACAGTAAACGAGGGAATATTTCCCGAAATCAAAGGCAAAACTAAAGCTGTCGTTTCCAAAATAAGACGGCCATCAAGAGGACTTCCAATTTTTAACGAAAAATTTTTTCGAGAAGTGGCCGATACAGTAAAATTCACACCAGAAATAGAAGCATTAGTGGAATGCACAGGAAGTTTTAAACGATTCTGAAGTCGCTCAGACAAGAATGACGACTCAGATGCAGGATCTATAAGCGCCCTAGCCGAATAGGAAACACCATGATGAACAATATTAACCATGGCTGTTCCTAGCAAGGAAATTCAGAATGCTTATTGGAGTTTCTTGACGATTTACTTTAGAACAATTTAAGGAAATTCGAAGGTAAATTCTGATATTTGCCCGAAATTCGGCCAGAAGTCAATGTTATTAAAAAGAAAAAAAAGAGGAGAAATAAAAAGGCAGTATTTTCGTTTTGTAATTTGTTTGACTAGAAGTCAAAAGGTTTTTATTGAGTAAATAAATAAGGATTTTGGTAACGATATTACCTGATATGATTGCAACGATATTGCAAGGAAAAGCTTACGATAAAGCGCGCGTTTCAACGATCCGACGGAAAGTAAAAGTAGATGATGAGAGGTGGGGAAATGGCAAAAAACTCAACGAAAGAATTATCGTTAAAATCTACAATGTAAATGTTACAAGGGTGTAACAATAGGCCACAACAGATTGGCCGTTGATAATACCAAAATATATCACAAATAAACTATTTAACTTAAACATTTGGCGGCCACCTTTCAACATCATAATGGTATTGGAACGGAAAAGGATACAAATTATTTCAATGTTTTTCTTAATTAAATTCATTTTTTGTTTGTTTTTTCTTGTTTTTAATTCATTTTTTTTTTCAAAAAACACTTATAGACTAAACGATGGGGCCATTAGGGACCCCGCGGTGAATATGGCCATTAGGGACCATATTTTGTGCTTACAGATTAAAGGATGGGGCCATTAGGGACCCCGCGGAATTTATGGCCATTAGGGACCCAGCGCTACAAGATCATTAGGGAATCTTTAGTTAGTGTAGACCTCAGAGAGTGCCCAAACAAATATAGAGTACTGGGCCATCGACATTCCAGGGAAGACCTGAACACGGCTCGTCATCACCTTCGTATATAACTCGGGCCCCAATAAAATCGGACCAGTGATGCGGACTGACCTTGGGCTTTCTAGTCGGACGATGCTTGTCAGCAGGACGCTTTCAGAAGACTCGGACTGATTGCGAGTGGATTTTGGACCATCGTGAAGCGACAACTACTTTTGCTACGACAATCCTTTGCCAAGTGACTGTGCGCCAGACAGCGGGTACAATAGCCGTGCGAGATGACTACCCTGTGTCGTTTCTCCAACGTGCACTCCAAAAATTTGTAGCAGAATCGAAGTGGGTGCCTTTCATCGCACAACTTACACTTATAATATTTGGATGGGGGTGCTTCAGTGACAGCTGAAGGCGGATTCGAGACAGACACTGTAGGCAAAGGTACGACAACCGGAGGGGTGGAAGCCACGCTATTCGCCGATGTATCCATAGCTTCTGATTCAATGGGGCCCGATTCGATGGAGGCGGTGGAAGCAGTGGCGGAGGGACCCTTAGCAGCAGAAGCGGCATCAGAGAAACCCGTGGTCCGATCAATTTCCGCAAGTAAATCATTGTAGTCCTTGAGTCCATCGGCAAAGAATGATATATTTTCCATGATACTACAGAAAGAAACTAGGTTAAATAAATCGAAATTTATTCGGTCAAAACGATGAATTTAGTTATAGGCCGCCTTGCAACGGTATTCTCAATGCGAATGTCGGCGACGCGAACATGTCCATCGGGGCCGGGAAATACGTTTTCGACCCTACCTAGTTTCCACGACGTTGGAGGAAGAGTTTCATGCCTAATGACGACGATATCATCTTTTTGAAGGTCACGTTGCGGAAATTTCCATTTATACCGCATGTGATGACTCTTTAAGTACTCCTCCTTCCATCTCAAACAAAATTGATGAACCAAAGCCTGAACTTTTCTAAGCCTGCTCACGATATACAAAGGCTGTTCAGTGATTAGGGGTTCTGGAGGAGCGAGCAAAGGGGCACCGATCAAGAAGTGTCCTGCAGTCAAGGCAACGATGTCAGTAGAACTATCTGACATAGGACAAAGCGGCCGAGAATTCAGGCAAGCTTCGATTCTCGCTAAGACCGTAGCTAACTCTTCGAAAGTGTAGCGGAGAGTACGAGCCTGTTTTCGAAAATGCAATTTAAAAATTTTTACTGCAGCTTCTCAGAGCCCAACCATGTGTGGAGCTCCAGCTGGAATAAATTGCCACGATAGGCCTTGAACTGCATAATTAGAAGAAACAGTTCCTGAACATTCTCTTAGAAACGACCTAAAATCTCTTTCTATTTCTCTGGAAGCCCCGACAAAATTCGTACCATTGTCCGACAATACGGACCGAGCACAACCACGACGTGCAACAAACCTATAAAATGCTGCCAGAAAATTTGCAGTCGATAAATCTGATACTGCTTCTAAATGAATCGCTTTCGTCGAGAAGCACACGAAAACGCAAACGTAACCTTTAGTAATTTTACAGGCACGACCAGTGAATGATTTGACATCGTAAAGCCCAGCGAAATCTACACCAGTTGTAGTAAAAGTCCTACTAATTACGGTTCGTTCCGGCGGAAGCGCAGCCATAACTTGACTTCTAGAACGCTTCTTTTCTAACTAGGCATTTATACCAGACAGTTTGTCTTCAAATACAACTCTGATTTACTAACACATATATACATTTGTCGTTTGTCTCCCAGCTGTCCATCATTTTTTCACAGACAGAAAGGAAGACAAATTTTTGGCATTTTTGTAAAAATAGGTGAAATAATAATTGAAATGTGTTGAAAACAAAAGAACATTTACATAAACAAAATATGTGAACGGAAAATAAAAAGAAATCGATGATTTTCATTAAAAATTTTAAAACTATTTTTGCAGTTGTCGGGACGCCTACGTCACACAGGCAAGTTGTGCGATTTTGACAATCAATACATGAACTCAACTGTCCTGTAGAATAATAGGATGTCTTTCCGTATACGCAAGAGTAGGAGAGTTAACTAATCTTCCATTCATACGAATTATACCATAATCATCCAAGTAGGGGTTAAGAGGAACCAAAGGACTTTTACTATTAAGCGGATTTCTTTCTAATAAATCCCTATATTCGTCCGCATAGTACATTTTTTGTACGAAAATTATCAATCTAGTACGGGCGAAACGAAGCAATAGTGGTGTTGGTGTAAACAAAATTACGTCTATGTCTTGGATGTGTACAATGGAAGAATCTAAATATATACGAGACAACACGAAGAGCTCTACCCAAATAAGAGAACCTAACAAGAAAGTCCTCAGAGCTCGTAAGGAAAGAGGCTTGTCTTTTCGCCGAACGCTTTTCATTATCGGTTTCAAGTGCCGTCAGATCACGAATTGACCATTTAGATTTTTGATCACTAAGCCTGATTAATAATGTAAATAAAAGGCGGATATACACAACACTTGAATTGTGTAAACCTAGATAGCTTTACAATTTCTTGTAAACTACCTAGATGCTTTATTGCCAATTAGTATTTATACATTTTGATTAACTTAACTGCTATGGTAAAAATGTAAACTAAGCATTACTAAATAGGAAATAAATTTACTTCAGCCAATAACCCATGCAATGTGAAACCAATCGAGTTGTTTCTTTATTTGGGTTATTAACCTGCATAATGTAAACAATGAAATTATAGTTGTTCCTGACATACATAAAACTATTAAATAATAATAAAGAACTTAAATATGTATGTAAATAAAGAACTTAAATATGTATATAAATAATTGTATTTGTAAATAAATATGTTCTTTTTGAACATCCTCCCGGGGGGGTCGTTCAAGAGACTGTTTGATCGATGGCGTATGATCACGACACTGACTGTCTGGGTGTTGGTGTTGGATTGACGGTGTTGTTGATGGAACTTGTGTGTTGGCGAAACTTGTATGTGACGTATATGATTACTACAATTCCAATGCAAAGCGCCAAGTAGCTGACAGTGTGATGATGAATGGAAGACGATTTCATTAATTGGGGCAGGCGTCCGATATCAATGGCTTTAAGCTGTTGGTGTAATGTAATAAGCTCAGCACTATGAGTCTCATAGGTGTTATTCCATGTTGTGTTCAACAAAATAAGCTGACTGGGCGAAGCTATTGTGTCCAATGCTTTGAGTCTCAAATATGATGTATGTACAATTGTTTTGTTTTCATAATGACCATATATCGTAACGGTGTTGTCTTTTAGGGTGCAATCGGGCCCAACCTCTAATGTTCCAGCCCCTTGTGCCTCTAAATGCGTCATTTTTGTACCACAAACAAACGTCAATTCTGTCATGTTGGCTAGAGTAAACATCCATCGATTCTTCCGAGCCATTTGGGTCCAAGGTTGATGAGAAACGGTTGACCGCAAGTCGCAAGCTTCTGATGATTTATTCAGGAAAAAGTTTACTTCGCACAAATGCGACCGATCGCCCTTGTTGAATTTTGCTTGTTTGTTGCAGATAAAAACGTCGTTCGTTGTATGGATGCAACTGTGCATTTCATCTGCTGTGAGAGATATGAACTCGTCCCGATGAGCGTTGACTGCCAATACGGCTGACTTTGTTGAGATTGAGATGAACTGACCGGACCGTATCATCGGGATGGGAACCATGTTGAATAGATCATACTGTTGGAGATCCACTAATGGAAGGCGAATCTCAAATATGATGCTATTTCTCATAACACTTCCCTTACTCGTCATTAATTTGAAGAACTCTGTCAAGTTCTCTTCTCGAATAGGTAGAGCACGAGATGGTGGAATATGAGCCTTGATGGTTTGGAGCTCGCTCAACAGCTGATGTGGGGTCAGTAGCAATGGGCTTATACGATTGTGATGAGCATCTGTTAACACGTCGATAATGTTGTCTTCTACATGTTTCAATTTAGATGACAGTAGCATGAGCTGCGAGATAAGGAAAACAATTGACTGTGTTGCCTTTGCAACATCTTCCTCCTTTTTCACCTTATTAGCTAGAAGATTCATTTCAGCTTGGATGTCGCTAAAATTCCTTTGACTCGCCCCTTCATCCCTTCTAATGATATTAATTGTTGAATCAATAATGGATGTCTGGTTCCTTAGTAGCTCAAGTAGATGTTGCTTGTCTTCATTTGCCTTCTCAATTGTCACAGCCATTTGCTCCGCATATTCGGAATCCAAAACACCAAATAAGGAGTTCGCAAGGTTTCCAACTATGTTCAGCGCCCCTCGACTGGTGCGCCTGGGAAAGACGTGCAAAGTAGCAGTTTCTAGCTGTTTCTGGTCTTGAACCAGAGCCTCTGAAACAATCTCGCAGCTCCGATTTTCACCTGAACGTCTGCACAACTCCTGAAGGGTTCTTATCCGAGACGAAAAGTAATCCATGTCTGCCCAAAACGTGGAAAGGTCATAGTAAGTTATTAGTTTCCACTCTGCTGTTACGACCTTAGTAACTCCGATGCCTTCGAAGTAAATTCCAGGCTTATTGTCAAAATTACGTACGCTGAACGACTGACATAGGCATAATGGCAGGAATAGCAAAGCCATAAATATTGTTGACATCAACAAGCTGCTTGACGGCTTAAATCGCTTTGACAATGGTCCTTCACCACTACTTGCGTTCTTTAACGTTGGCAGAGGCACATTTTCATCCTTCATTAAGGGAGCGAACCTGTTTATAGCCCGCTTAATTTCTCCGCTCTGCGTCTTTATATCAGCTACTCGGACGGCTCCATCATTTCCCTTGTACGTTCGGGTTTTTTTGCCTAGCGGCCACTGCATTACAGGTACATTGTCTTCCTTAATGATGACCAATTGCCCAGGCTCAATGTTTGGAGATGGTGTGCTCCATTTCCGTCTTTCTTGCAGAGTAGTTAGATACTCCGTAGACCAACGTCTCCAGAAGTCATGCTTAATTTGTGATACTATCTTCCATCTGCTTTTCAATGAAGTAGATGAGTGGCTGGCTGACGGATCAACCTGAGCCGTTAAAGGTTCCCCCACAAGAAAATGTCCAGGCGTTAACGCTGTTAGATCATTCGGGTCGTTAGAAATAGGAGTAAGCGGTCTGGAGTTCAGTATTGCCTCTATTTCGACGACGACCGTCTCCAATTCTTCGTGAGTCAATGACTCGCTAGTTGTGGTGCGAAGTAACAACTGCTTTGCTGACTTCACCGCAGCTTCCCATAGACCACCAAAATATGGAGCTCTTGGAGGAATAAATTGGAAATCTATCCCTTCCCTTGCGCATGTGTCTGCTATTTTCTTCTGGCCTTCCTCTCCAAATACCGCCTGATTCAATTCGTCGAGCTGATTCTTGGCCCCTACAAAGTTCGTCGCATTGTCTGAATACAGCGTTTGACATTTGCCACGACGAGCGACAAATCTCTTCAACGCACTGATGAATGCCTCCGTAGTCAGATCGGTCACTATTTCCAAGTGCACAGCCTTTGTTGCGAAACAGACAAACACAGCAATGTAAACCTTATGTGGTCTCTTTCCTCGTATTTTGTAGTGGACCCACAAAGGCGCACAATAGTCAACGCCTGATACAATAAACGGCCTTGCTGGCGTGACTCTGCTAGGTGGGAGATTCCCCATGATTTGACTGTATAACTTTGGTTTTGCTCGGGTGCACTTCACGCAATTTTGCACAATGTTCCGTGCCATAGCCTTCCTTTTTATAATGCAGAACCTCTGCGTTGATGTTGCAAGTAGTAATTGGGAGCCACAGTGATCATTCTCGCGATGAATCATGTCCAGGACGAGTTTCACAATCGGATCGTTGTATGGTAACAACATCGGGTGTTTTGCGTCGTATGCTAAGGTTGCCTCTTCCAACCTGCCACCGAATCTCAGTATTCCCTTGTCATCCAAAAACGGAGTTATACCCCGTTTATATATAACTGGATTTAACAAACCGACTGGGTTTTAAATGTCAATTCCATTGCTTATATTTCAAACAAATCCTCATAAAGAAGGTTAACCCCACAAAAAGCTCTAATATAAACAGCATATTAAGCTGTGTATGGAACTTGATTTGTCCAATGCTCCACGCTTTCTCAACTGCTGTATTTCCTTCGCGAAATCCGACACCAGAATAGTCTTGACAATTAGCTGCGTCGATCGACTCCGTGGGGGTTAGCACTTCTGTCGAGCACCCATCCTTGCGTCCTTTTACCCTTTCGGCAAATCGCAAGACATAACCGATAATTCGCTGTAATCGGCTGAATGAATTCCCCTGATTTATTCCATAAATCACTGCTACTGCTGACACTGTAGACTTTACCTTGAACTCAAAATCGGTCTGATTTTCTCCATTCTTCGAAAAGGGTTCCGGCCAGAGAGATTCGTTTCCGTGTAGAAATGTGGGTCCATAAAACCACATCAAACATCCTGACAGACGATCCGGCTTCATACCTCTGGAAATAAAATCTGCAGGATTGTCTTTTGTACCCACATGTCGCCATTGAGTTCTAAGCGACCTGTGTTGGATCTGTTTCACCTTGTTGGCAACAAACGTATTCAGGGATGATGGTTCCGAGTTAATCCAGTACAATGTAATTTCCGAATCTGACCAATAAATAGTCTTCAAATCTTCGTAACCTAACTCTGTTTTGACCTTTGAGGTAAGTTTTGCTCCCAACTCAGCGGCACAAAGCTCCAACCGTGGCAACGTGATCTCTTTTATAGGCGCAATTTTTGATTTTGAACAAAGGAGCCTAACTATATGCCTTCCGTCTGCCAACTTAGCCCGCAGATACATCACTGCTCCATACGCCCTTTCTGAAGCATCCACAAATGTATGGATCTCAATCCTCGTTGGTTTCTCTCCATTAAACATATGTCTGGGTAACTTGAAATCATTTAGCATCTTCAAACTCTCTCGAAACGATAACCAATAGGACGTCAATTCTGCTGGCAGTTCCTCATCCCAGCCAATTTTATTCTTCCATAACTGCTGAATAAAGATCTTTGCTGCGGACACAACAGGACCTGCAATTCCCAATGGGTCGAACAATCTCGCCAAATCAGATGTTACTTTGCGCTTAGTTACGACGCTGCATTCGCTCATATTACTCTTCAGGCAAAATCGGTCCGCTTGGGGAATCCACGTCAACCCCAGCACTTTGGTTGATGAATTATCGAAGTCGCGGTCTACTCCTCTGTCCTCTGGTGGGACTCCATGTAATAGTTTTAAGTGGTTGGCACACCACTTTCGCAATCTGAATCCTGCTTCTGACAACAACCTATTCAGCTCACTCTGCATCTCCATTGCGGTCGTTAAGCTGTCGGATCCGCACATGCCATCGTCAACATAGAAATTTCGCTGAAGTGCTGGAGCACCCAATGGGTATTTATGCAAATTTGTATCTGCTAGTTTTTTTCAGACATCTCGTAGCAAGATACGGGGCGCAAGTCGTACCATATGTTAATGTATTTAACATGTAGTGCTCGAGCTCCTTGTCTGGGGAACTCCTCCATACGACCAGCTGATATACTTGTCTGTACATCTTCTCGATATCCGTCGTGAACACAAATCGCTGTAATCTAAATCGCAACAGCATCCCAAACAGGTCTCGTTGCACCTTGGGACCTGAATGTAAAATATCATTGAGCGACCATCCAGACGATGACTTGCAGGACGCATCGATCACTACCCTGAGCTTTGTCGTACTGCTATCTGGACGCAGGACACAATGATGCGGAATATAGTAATGACTGCCGCGCACCTCTCTTTTTTGTATTTTCGTCATGTGGCCCAACTCTTCATACTCCTTCATAAACTTCGCATACTGCTCGCAAAGATTTGCATCTTTTGCTAACCGACGGTCCAGAGCGAAGAATCTGGAAGCTGCAATATTCAGCGACTCTGATATCTTTTCTGTATCGTCTGAAAATGGTAGTCGCACCACAAATCGACCACTCTCATTGACTGTAGTGTGTTGGTTAAAGTGACTTTCACATCTTTCGTCTGCTAGTGTCAACTTCTGGTCCTCACCAACATCATCTTGTTCCCAAAACTGCTTTAACAACTATTCCAGACCACGTTCCTCTTTTCCAAAAACAGCACACGTAACCGTTCCTGCTTCAGCATGTACCATTCCACTAGCAATCCATCCTAGCTTCGAGTTCTTCAATATAGGAAGTTCCTTGGACATCTGAATTTCTTGTGATAAAATCAAATTGAAATAAAACTCTGCTCCAAGCAGTACGTCGATTCTGCCCGTTTGGAAAAAGTGTGGATCAGCTAGCTGTATGTTCTCTGGGATAGGCCATGACGTGACGTCGATGTCAGTGCTTGGTTGCGGTGGAACTATATTTGGTAATACAAAAGTTTCTAGGCGCGCTCGGAATTTGCTTGTTAGTGACTGAATCTCCACATTGACTCTGTGGTTTGCTGTTCTTGACCTTCCTCCAACTCCTTCGATAGCGAGAGTTGCTTGAATTGGTTCAATACCCAATCTCCGCACTAGCCGTTCTGATACCAAATTAATCTGTGAGCCGGAATCCAACATCGCCTTAAATTCATAGCTCCTTCCATTATTGGCCTTAATTGCTACTCGTGCGATTGCTAGGAGTATGTATGACTGAGCTCTATTTGCCGATGCTACTGTAGGTGATTGCTGATTTGACGTTACTGCTGTCTTCTCTTCTGCTTGTGTCTTCGTGGAGAAATGTAGAAGTGTATTGTGCTTCTGTTGACACTTCCTGCATGTCCCACTTGTACACGTCTTTGCCTGATGGTCCTCCTTAAAGCAATTCAGGCACATCTTGTTCCTAGCAACCCATTTCTGTCTTTCGGGCGCGGTCTTTGCCAAGAACTGTTTGCAATAGTAAAGTGGGTGGTCACCTTTGCACATGTAACATTTTCGGGTTGTTGTTGAAGCAGACGTAGCTGTTGGCTTACTCTTTTGAACACCGTTGACTGCTTCTAATGATTCGAAGCGACCTTTCAGGCATTTCATGAAATGATCCATCGTTTGAAGCTCCTTGGAATTGACAATCGACTGCTCATACAACACATGAGTCGTCTTGTCCATCCTCTTTGTCAGGATGTGGATTAAGAGTGGATCCCATTGTTTTGACTTTATTCCAAGGCCCTCCAGTGCTAAAAGTGACTCATGAAGACTGTCATGAAAGTCTTTCACTGACCTGCAATCGCCTGACATGTTAGGCAAGCTTAAAATTCTCTCAAGTATAGTTGAAACTTGAGCTCTCTTGTTATTGTATCGTTCCTGTAGAGTCGTCCAGGCTATGTGGTAATTCGCCTCCGTCAACTCAAGGTGCCTTATGAGCTTCTCGCCTTCTGCAGTCACATTCGCCTTGAGGTACCACATCTTTTGTACCAGTGGCAATGCTTGCTCGTTGATCATTTTCCCAAAGATGTCCGAAAATGTCTGCCACTTCGAGTAATCCCCATCGAACTGAGGGATTGTAATCTTTGGCAGGTTAACTTGATTTGCCAAGGTATCGCCTGATCTCTGCTGAGATGATGGACGGTCGACCTGTGATAGCGTCGATATCTTCTCCTTAAATTTTAATGTCTCTTCTTCCAAGAGAACGTATGCTGATGCATCGTACCCAACCACTGTTGGGTCGTCAAAACTCTCGTACATCTTGAAGTGGATGTCTTCCACATTTGCCCACAATCGCTCAATTGAAGCCATCGTTTGACAGGGCGCAGCTTGACCTGAGCTGCCCCTTATTAACGTTTGGATTGACTGCATTAGAGCCCTCTGACTTCTTACTAATGCAGCCATGTTGCTGGTCATACTAGATCCGCTGGGTTGTTTCTGCTTCTCCATTTCCCTTACTGCAGGGAGTGGTTTTTGAGGTCCTGCTTCTTTACCTTTGTGTATCTCCTCCTGTATGGCGTCAACTGCAGCTCTATATTCTTCTCCAATGACCTTGTGCACGTCATTTGAAACATGGAGTTGTGACTCTGCTGCCGGATCCGCTCGTATCTTGTTCTCATTCCGGTCTATCTCCACTAAAGAGTGCTTCCAACTCCCCCAATTTCTTCGTGCAGAACTCCACAGTTCTTCTCTCTATTGGAGCCGTCTTTACATTCGAAATCGCCTTCCTCAATTCGGCGATTGCTGCTTGTTGCTCCAAGATCATTGCTGACAGATCCATCGTGACGGTTTCTAGCTCCTCGTCGTTACTAGAATTCCGATGATTCGGCTCACTTTGGTTAAACTCTCTCTGTTTGCTAAGGTACGCTTCTGGTTGCTGTAAGGACTAAATTCCTTACTCTCACAAATAAGTGTTTCAACTTCCTTACCACTGCACGATGGGGCCAATGGCAGGTTTTTGAGGCAAAAAGTCATTTTTTCAAGTCAGCGATTGAAATCAAATAATAACGGAATTATATTCTTAACACTTTCAAACCTCCAAAACCAAAAAATTATAATCTGGCAACGAACCACGGCGACATGCCAAGCTGTCAAAGATGCCATAATTATGATTCCGTTTATTTCTGACATTCAGTCGTAATTAAACAATTTAAGTATTTTGGCGCCAAAACCTGATCTGTTGATATTATCTATTTTTTAAAAATGGAAAATACGGGTAATGGTATGTAAATTAAGATTATTATTAAAAGTGTAAATGTAATATTAGATGTGGTCAATAATTTGTTGTATCAGTAAGTGATGGTTTTTGATGTAGTCTGTGGTATCGTCCATGTGTTCTTTGGAGTAGAACTTTCAACTTCAGGGTGCTTTCTCGTAAAAATATGTATCTGGTGAAAGGTGACAATGTCGGCTAACAGATTTTGAAAACAATTTTTGCGTATACTTGCGAATAAAAAAATTATCAACTTCCAGATTTCGTAAAACTTGAAAATTTGGATATTTTTAATATTTGGTTGGAAAATCAGCGAAAACCTAAACAACTTATAGAATGGATTTCTGCAAAATTTAATCGAGGTGTTAAAGACAACTTCATGACGGAAGTTAAAAAGCAAATTTATAATATTTGTGCACGCCTTAACCAAAAATGGATTAAAAATTGGAGGTCAAAAAGTCGTGTATTACAATTTGAAAGCTTATGGTTACCTAGCGACACAGTATTTACGCTAGAACAAGGTAATGATAAAAAGAAGAGAGGGCGCCCTAATGTGGATTATAGTGAACACGGCAACAATACCGAACCCTTGATTCATGCCGCCTCTGTTTCGGCCAATTTGTCAAAAGAAAAATATTTAAACTATGTTCTCAAGGAAGTTCGGTATCAACCAACTAAATTGAGAAAACAATTAACTTCGACAGAGAAAATTTATGAACGATATATCCAAATCTGAACGGATTTCAATATGATGTCTCAATAATGTTTTCTAGACCAAATTCCGTCACACACTTTAAATTTCATCTCAATTGGACATATATAGCCTGATTGCTGCACGAAATACCTAAAATCGGGTAAAAATATATATGGGAGCTATATCCAAATCTGAACCGATTTCAATATAATTTGGCACACTTTTTTTTCTAGACGTAATTTCGTCACACATTTTAAATTTCATCGAAATTGGACAGAATTTGCGTGTTTGTTGCACCAAATACCTAAAATCGGGTGAAAATATATATGGGAGCTATATCCAAATCTGAACCGATTTCAATATAATTTAGCAAACATATTTCTAGACCAAATCCTGCCACACATTCCAAATATTATCATAATTGGAAAGAATTTTCGTGTTTGGTCCATCAATTACTCGAAATCGGGCGAACATATATATGAGAGCTATATCTATATATGAACCGATATCAACCAAATTTGGGAGAACCGATTTCAATATAATTTGGCACACTTTTTTTTCTAGACGTAATTTCGTCACACATTTTAAATTTCATCGAAATTGGACAGAATTTGCGTGTTTGTTGCACCAAATACCTAAAATCGGGTGAAAATATATATGGGAGCTATATCCAAATCTGAACCGATTTCAATATAATTTAGCAAACATATTTCTAGACCAAATCCTGCCACACGTTTCAAATTTCTTCGAAATTGGACAGAAATTGCGTGTTTGTTGCACGAAATACCTCAAATCGGGCGAAAATATATAAGGGAGCTATATCCAAATCTGAACCGATTTCAAAATAACTTGGCAAACTTATTTCAAGTCCGAATTCCGCCACATATTCCAAATATTATCATAATTGGAAAGAATTTTCGTGTTTGGTCCATCAATTACTCGAAATCGGGCGAACATATATATGAGAGCTATATCTATATATGAACCGATATCAACCAAATTTGGGAGATTAGCTTCTAGGCCGATTATAAACATCTGCACGATATTTTGAAGGTCTAGTTTGCCCCTGTGATTTTTTGCCTCAATAACATATCATCGGCCTCATCCATGGTAGAACAAGAAAAGGTAGCAGCAATACCCAGCTGACTGAACTGGGTTGTAGTGTTAGTGTCAAATTCCATTCGACATTTTATGTATTTATTTCTATGTTCGATGTATATTAGGGATATATATTTTTGAAGAACAAATTTATTCATCAGAAAAAAAAACTATTTCCCATAAAGACGGCTTCATATCATTGACATGTAACCTCCTCCAGGTCCGAACGACATGCCGCACACTAAAACACCGCTTATAGAGGCGGTACAATATTCGTTAATATGTGTGGTATTTTGTTAAACTTGAAAAGAATATAGCCCTAATAAACATGTGCTTTTTTGTTTTCAAAAGCAAATGATTGAAACATCTTCTCTTTTTTCAATGAATTACCAGCGACCCGAAACATTTTTGCAAGTATTCTACTTTCTGCGAGAAATTACGCATTTAGTGGAATGATATGGAAACATTCAAATTGAAAATCTAACGAGTTTTCATTCATGTTTTCCAAAATATTCAATCAAATGTGAAAAATTATTAGTTTTTTAAATTCCAATAATTTATAGACATTTCCTTGTTTTGTTTACATTGACGTTGACACTAAGGTTTACAAACAAAAACAAATTCCTTTGTGGTTGTTGTTCGAGTTGTATTTGTTGTAGTATTAACTTTACCTTGTATTTGTTCTACCATGGGCCCCATCGTGCACTGGTGGGGGGAAGTAGGAAATTTATAAGTGAGATCACGTCGGGGTCACCAAAAAACGATTAATAATGTAAATAAAAGGCGGATATACACAACACTTGAATTGTGTAAACCTAGATAGCTTTACAATTTCTTGTAAACTACCTAGATTCTTTATTGCCAATTAGTATTTATACATTTTGATTATCTTAACTGCTATGGTAAAAATGTAAACTAAGCATTACTAAATAGGAAATAAATTTACTTCAGCCAATAACCCATGCAATGTGAAACCAATCGAGTTGTTTCTTTATTTCGGTTATTAACCTGCATAATGTAAACAATGAAATTATAGTTGTTGCTGACATACATAAAACTATTAAATAATAATAAAGAACTTAAATATGTATGTAAATAAAGAACCTAAATATGTATGTAAATAAATGTATTTGTAAATAAATATGTTCTTTTTGAACAAAGCCAATGTGGCCCATGCCACCAAAGAGAGGAATTGGCTAGATCGCGACTTCCCAAATCAGCGGGATTATCCACAAACGTAGTCCAAGTCGAAGGGGTTTTTCAAAACCAGGAGAGGACTATAGTTGAGTCCGTCCAACAATAAACCTGATGAAACTCAATATCAGTTTCCCGAACTATAGTGTTTAGAAGCTCAGAAGCCAAACCGGCTGACGAAAGGGCGTCATCCCTACCAATATTGTCCAACCACACCTTTTGCATAACCATTTTAGCAACGACAATAACTGGTCCTAACCAGCCCACAGGATCAAACAATTTTGCTATGGCTGAAAGAACTTCCCGTTTAGTATACGAAGCCTTTTTCGCAATTGGAGCTACCTCAAAGTAAAATGTGTCCAACTGTGCATTCCACCTTATTCCTAACGGCTTAGGTCCACTAGATTCTACAAAGGACAATATTTTCTCGTCTAACAAATGATCAGGAGAGATACCTTCAAGAATCGATCTATTATTTGCTGTCCACTTCCGAAGTTCGAATTTCGCTTAAGAAAGCGCGGAAAATAATTGATCCCCAGCAGATAAAGCTGTCTCCAGGTCATGTGTTCCCGCCAACACGTCGTTAACGTACATACATTTGCGCAAAATATGCGCTCCGAGTGGGAAATCGGTCTCGGTGTCTTCTGCTAGTTTTAATAGCGTTCGAATTGCTAAATATGGTGCACAATTTAAACCTGTTCACGATAGACAAAGGCTGTTCAGTGATTAGGGGTTCTGGAGGAGTGAGCAAAGGGGCACCGATCAAGAAGATGTCAGTAGAACTATCTGACATAGGACAAAGCGGCCGAGAATTCAGGCAAGCTTCGATTCTCGCTAAGACCGTAGCTAACTCTTCGAAAGTGTAGCGGAGAGTACGAGCCTGTTTTCGAAAATGCAATTTGAAACTCTTTACTCCAGCTTCCCAGAGCCCAACCATGTGTGGAGCTCCAGCTGGAATAAATTGCCACGATAGGCCTTGAACTGCATAATTAGAAGAAACAGTTCCTGAACATTCTCGAAGAAACGACCTAAAATCTCTTTCTATTTCTCTGGAAGCCCCGACAAAATTCGTACCATTGTCCGACAATACGGACCGAGGACAACCACGACCGTACGACAAGTGAATGATTTGACATCGAAAGGCCCAGCGAAATCAGGAGAGGACTATAGTTGAGTCCGTCCAACAAAAAACCTGACGAAACTCAATATCAATTTCCCGAACTATAGTTTTTAGAAGCTCAGAAGCCAAACCGGCTGACGAAAGGGCGTCATCCCTACCAATATTGTCCAACCACACCTTTTGCATAACCATTTTAGCAACGACAATAACTGGTCCTAAGCAGCCCACAGGATCAAACAATTTTGCTATGGCTGAAACAACTTCCCGTTTAGTATACGAAGCCTTTTTTGCAATTGGAGCTACCTCAAAGTAAAATGTGTCCAACTGTGAATTCCACCTTATTCCTAACGGCTTAGATCCACTAGATTCTACAAAGGACAATATTTTCTCGTCTAACAAATGATCAGGAGAAATACCTTCAAGAATCGATCTATTGTTTGCTGTCCACTTCTGAAGTTCGAATTTCGCTGAAGAAAGCGCGGAAAATAATTGATCCCCAGCAGATAAAGCTGTCTCCAGGTCATGTGTTTCCGCCAACACGTCGTTAACGTACATACATTTGCGCAAAATATGCGTTCCGAGTGGGAAATCGGTCTCGGTGTCTTCTGCTAGTTTTAATAACGTTCGAATTGCTAAATATGGTGCACAATTTAAACCTGTTCACGATAGACAAAGGCTGTTCAGTGATTAGGGGTTCTGGAGGAGTGAGTAAAGGGACACCGATCAAGAAGTGTCACGCAGTCAAGGCAACGATGTCAGTAGAACTATCTGACATAGGACAAAGCGGCCGAGAATTCAGGCAAGCTTCGATTTTCGCTAAGACCGTAGCTAACTCTTCGAAAGTGTAGCGGAGAGTACGAGCCTGTTTTCGAAAATGCAATTTGAAAATTTTTACTGCAGCTTCCCAGAGCCCAACCATGTGTGGAGCTCCAGCTGGAATAAATTGCCACGATAGGCCTTGAACTGCATAATTAGAAGAAACAGTTCCTGAACATTCTCGAAGAAACGACCTAAAATCTCTTTCTATTTCTCTGGAAGCCCCGACAAAATTCATACCATTGTCCGACAATACGGACCGAGGACAACCACGACCGTACGACAAGTGAATGATTTGACATCGAAAGGCCCAGCGAAATCTACACCAGTTGTAGTAAAAGGCCTACTAATTACGGTTCATTCCGGCGGAAGCGCAGCCATAACTTGACTTCTAGAACGCTTCTTTTCTAATATGCAAACTCTGCACCCATTAGTTACCGAACTAATCATACTTTTCAATCGAGGAACCCAATATTCAGTTCTAAGAATCCTCAACATCAACTGATTTCCTCCATGAACGGAAATCTTGTGGACCAATTCCACTACAAGTTTTACGAACCGACAATGGTAGGGTAGAATAATAGGATGTCTTTCCGAATACGCAAGAGTAGGAGAGTTAACTAATCTTCCATTCATACGAATTATACCATAACCATCCAAGTAGGGGTTAAGAGGAACCAAAGGACTCTTACTATTAAGCGGATTTCTTTCTAATAAATCCCCTATTCGTCGACCTAAAACGACCTAAAATCTCTTTCCATTTCTCTGGAAGCCCCGACAAAATTCGTACCATTGTCCGACAACACGGACCGAGGACAACCACGACGTGCAACAAACGTATGAAATGCTGCCAGAAAATTTGCAGTCGATAAATTTGATGCTGCTTCCAAATGAATCGCTTTCGTCGAGAAGCACACGAAAACGCAAACGTAACCTTTAGTAATTTTACAGGCACGACCAGTGAATGATTTGAGAACCTAGCAAGAAAGTCGTCAGAGCTCGTAAGGAAAGAGGCATGACTTTTCACCGAACGTTTTTCATTATCGGTTTCAAGTGCCGACAGATCACGAATTGACCATTTAGATTTTTGATCACTAAGCCAATGTGGCCCATGCCACCAAAGAGAGGAATTGGCTAGATCGCGACTTCCCAAATTACCGGGATTATCCTCAGATTTAACGTGGTACCAATTGTGATTACCAACGTTTTCTTGGATACGACAAACGCGATTAGCCACAAACGTTGTCCAAGTCGAAGGAGTTTTTCGTAACCAGGAGAGGACTATAGTTGAGTCCGTCCAACAAAAAACCTGACGAAACTCAATATCAATTTCCCGAACTATAGTTTTTAGAAGCTCAGAAGCCAAACCGGCTGACGAAAGGGCGTCATCCCTACCAATATTGTCCAACCACACCTTTTTCATAACCATTTTAGCAATGACAATAACTGGTCCTAACCAGCCCACAGGATCAAACAATTTTGCTATGGCTGAAAGAACTTCCCGTTTAGTATACGAAGCCTTTTTCGCAATTGGAGCTACCTCAAAGTAAAATGTGTCCAACTGTGCATTCCACCTTATTCCTAACGGCTTAGGTCCACTAGATTCTACAAAGGACAATATTTTCTCGTCTAACAAATGATCAGGAGAGATACCTTCAAGAATCGATCTATTGTTTGCTGTCCACTTCCGAAGTTCGAATTTCGCTTAAGAAAGCGCGGAAAATAATTGATCCCCAGCAGATAAAGCTGTCTCCAGGTCATGTGTTCCCGCCAACACGTCGTTAACGTACATACATTTGCGCAAAATATGCGCTCCGAGTGGGAAATCGGTCTCGGTGTCTTCTGCTAGTTTTAATAGCGTTCGAATTGCTAAATATGGTGCACAATTTAAACCTGTTCACGATAGACAAAGGCTGTTCAGTGATTAGGGGTTCTGGAGGAGTGAGCAAAGGGGCACCGATCAAGAAGATGTCAGTAGAACTATCTGACATAGGACAAAGCGGCCGAGAATTCAGGCAAGCTTCGATTCTCGCTAAGACCGTAGCTAACTCTTCGAAAGTGTAGCGGAGAGTACGAGCCTGTTTTCGAAAATGCAATTTGAAACTCTTTACTCCAGCTTCCCAGAGCCCAACCATGTGTGGAGCTCCAGCTGGAATAAATTGCCACGATAGGCCTTGAACTGCATAATTAGAAGAAACAGTTCCTGAACATTCTCGAAGAAACGACCTAAAATCTCTTTCTATTTCTCTGGAAGCCCCGACAAAATTCGTACCATTGTCCGACAATACGGACCGAGGACAACCACGACCGTACGACAAGTGAATGATTTGACATCGAAAGGCCCAGCGAAATCAGGAGAGGACTATAGTTGAGTCCGTCCAACAAAAACCCTGACGAAACTCAATATCAATTTCCCGAACTATAGTTTTTAGAAGCTCAGAAGCCAAACCGGCTGACGAAAGGGCGTCATCCCTACCAATATTGTCCAACCACACCTTTTGCATAACCATTTTAGCAACGACAATAACTGGTCCTAACCAGCCCACAGGATCAAACAATTTTGCTATGGCTGAAAGAACATCCCGTTTAGTATACGAAGCCTTTTTCGCAATTGGAGCTACCTCAAAGTAAAATGTGTCCAACTGTGCATTCCACCTTATTCCTAACGGCTTAGGTCCACTAGATTCTACAAAGGACAATATTTTCTCGTCTAACAAATGATCAGGAGAGATACCTTCAAGAATCGATCTATTGTTTGCTGTCCACTTCCGAAGTTCGAATTTCGCTTAAGAAAGCGCGGAAAATAATTGATCCCCAGCAGATAAAGCTGTCTCCAGGTCATGTGTTCCCGCCAACACGTCGTTAACGTACATACATTTGCGCAAAATATGCGCTCCGAGTGGGAAATCGGTCTCGGTGTCTTCTGCTAGTTTTAATAGCGTTCGAATTGCTAAATATGGTGCACAATTTAAACCTGTTCACGATAGACAAAGGCTGTTCAGTGATTAGGGGTTCTGGAGGAGTGAGCAAAGGGGCACCGATCAAGAAGATGTCAGTAGAACTATCTGACATAGGACAAAGCGGCCGAGAATTCAGGCAAGCTTCGATTCTCGCTAAGACCGTAGCTAACTCTTCGAAAGTGTAGCGGAGAGTACGAGCCTGTTTTCGAAAATGCAATTTGAAACTCTTTACTCCAGCTTCTCAGAGCCCAACCATGTGTGGAGCTCCAAATTGCCACGATAGGCCTTGAACTGCATAATTAGAAGAAACAGTTCCTGAACATTCTCGAAGAAACGACCTAAAATCTCTTTCTATTTCTCTGGATGCCCCGACAAAATTCGTACCATTGTCCGACAATACGGACCGAGGACAACCACGACGTGCAAACCTATGAAATGCTGCCAGAAAATTTGCAGTCGATAAATCTGATACTGCTTCCAAATGAATCGCTTTCGTCGAGAAGCACACGAAAACGCAAACGTAACCTTTAATATTTTTACAGGCACGACCAGTGAATGATTTGACATCGAAAGGCCCAGCGAAATCTACGCCAGTTGTAGTAAAAGGCCTACTAATTACGGTTCATTCCGGCGGAAGCGCAGCCATAACTTGACTTCTAGAACGCTTCTTTTCTAATATGCAAACTATGCACCGATTAATTACCGAACTAATCATACTTTTCAATCGAGGAACCCAATATTCAATTCTAAGAATCCTCAACATCAACTGATTTCCTCCATGAACGGAAATCTTGTGGAACAATTCCACTAAAAGTTTTACGAACCGACAATGGTAGGGTAGAATAATAGAATGTCTTTCCGTATACGCAAGAGTAGGAGAGTTAACTAATCTTCCATTCATACGAATTATACCATAATCATCCAAGTAGGGGTTAAGAGGAACCAAAGGACTCTTACTATTAAGCGGATTTCTCTCTAATAAATCCCTATATTCGTCCGCATAGTAAATTTTTTGTGCGAAAATTATCAATCTAGTACGGGCGAAACGAAGCAATAGTGGTGTCGGTGTAAACAAAATTACTTCTATGTCTTGGATGAGTACGATGGAAGAATCTAAATATATACGAGACAACACGAAGAGCTTTGCCCAAACAAGAGGACCTAGCAAGAAAGTCCTCAGAGTTCGTAAGGAAAGAGGCATGACTTTTCACCGAACGCTTTTCATTATCGGTTTCAAGTGCCGACAGATCACGAATTGACCATTTAGATTTTTGATCACTAAGCCAATGTGGCCCATGCCACCAAAGAGAGGAATTGGCTAGATTGCGACTTCCCAAATTACCGGGATTATCCTCAGATTTAACGTGGTACCAATTGTGATTACCAACGTTTTCTTGGATACGAAAAACGCGATTAGCCACAAACGTAGTCCAAGTCGAAGGAGTTTTTCGTAACCAGGAGAGGACTATAGTTGAGTCCGTCCAACCGGCTTCGTGGGGGAATCACGGAAAAGAATTTTCTGAAGCGAAGCATGTTTTGGATCGACGCGAATCTGCCTATACATCTGGGTAATGTCCGAATTGAAAACATATTTAAAAACACACCACCGCAGAATCAACAAGACTAAATCAAGCTGTCCAAAAATTCCTTAGGATCTATGTCAGGTTTAATTGGCAGTGTTACTATATATCTACCGTCCGACATTCTACGCGTAGTTTTTATATAATTATCTTCGCAAAACCGGTCTGTAGGAGACATCATATTTCGTTTTGGATGTTCCTCTAGCTTCCAAAAACTTAAAAGAGTTTTTTTAATGTTGTCTTCTTCTATCACGTCAATTTTAGTCGCGAATGTTCGAACATCGGTCGTGGGGACAGGACCAGCAACTAACCAAACACGGAATTTGGGTCAGCAAAGTACCAGAAAGAATGGGTCGACAGCCATCTAATAAAATCTTCGGATATAGATCAGCACCTAGTAAAAGATCTACGGCCAGAGGGTCAAATAAGTTGACATCAGCAAGCCGCAAATCAGGTAGTTGTGCTCTTAAATCCGAGCTGACAGTAAACGAGGGAACATTTCCCGAAATCAAAGGCAAAACTAAGGCTGTCGTTTCCAAAAAAAGACGGCTATCAAGAGGACTTCCAATTTTTAACGAACAAATTTTTCGAGAAGTGAACGATACAGTACAATTCACACCAGAAATAGAAGCATTAGTGGAATGCACAGGAAGTTTTAAACGATTCTGAAGTCGCTCAGACAAGAATGACGACTCAGATGCAGGATCTATAAGCGCCCTAGCCGAATAGGAAACACCATGATGAACAATATTAACCATGGCTGTTCCTAGCAAAACCGATTTGTTTTGTGCTACGTGAAATGACTGACGAGGCAGACACCCAGCCGATGTGGATGGTAAAGGTTGCTCCGATGAGGCAGAGGGATTGCCCGACTTATTGTATGTCGCGACTATATTACCCGGAGCCGAAGTATTTGACTGGGTATCTGCGCGATGTAATAAAGTGTGATGAGGTTGATTACATTTGGAACAACGACGACTACTATCACACTTTTTTACTCCATGTCCTCTACGTAGACAATTCACACACAATTGGTACCGTTTAACTATTTTGTACCGTTCCGTAGAGGACTGATTTTGGAATCGCGGACATTCAACTAATCGATGAGCTTTCTTTAGACAAAGCACACAACCAGATTTTCTCAACGATTTAGGATCGTTGGAAATACGAGAAGGTTGAGAGGGTGCCGAGGAATCTGCATTAGTATAATGCGATTGCACTTTTTTAGTTGTGCGCTTTGCGTCATTTCCGCGCATGTCGTGAAGACACATGAGCGTTTGGATCCGCTCCGACAAAAACGCATCTAAATCTTTCCACGAGGACAAGGAAGATTTATTTTTCACACTTTGTTCTTATAATGTATGTGTGAGCTTAAGAAGCCGTTGCAGGCACATAAATACTATGATCGGATCCCAATTATCCGTCGAAATATCATAAATGGACATTGCCGACAGGCAACCATTTATGCCAGCTGTAACGATTTCAAATTCGAACAAGTTTCACTATCGAGTACCGGAAGAGAGAAAAGGATTTTCAATTGGTTGTGTACTATAACACAGACCGTAAGTGTCCTTCAGAGATTTCCACGCGAGAACGAAACTACTATTAGTTAATGGAAAGTTGGAAACTATCTCACGAGCCTCTCCACTAGTCTTCCGAACAAAATAACATAAGCATTCAACATCGCTAAGCCAAGAAGATTTAATATAAATGGCTGTGAATAAGTCGCGGAATGTGGGCCAAGAATGAAAATCGCCCTCAAAAACATCCACATCACACGGTGTAAGTGCGAGGTTATGAACGCTATCACTGGGAATATCATCTAAACCAAGACTCCTAAAAGACAAAGTATTAGGAGGATCAACTAGCAACCGATGGTTGCGCTAAAGAGGTAACCGAATCGTTCATTGTAGAGTTAAAAGAATTTCTACGCGACCTTTTAAGTTGGCCTAAGTGACGCCTAATGCAGACAAACATCTCAAGTAAGTCTGATATGCAACATCATACTTACTATCGACCGAATCGATATCCTCCTTTTTCGTATCAACGGAAGACATCAAAAAATCAGGACACTTTTCAAACATCTCCTGTGTCTTTACCCATAACTTTTGAATTTCTTCTTTACGGACTTCTAACCCATATTCGTCTATCTCTTCAGGCTTAAGAGCACTGTAATGAGACTCGAACGTTACTATAGCGTCCGATGCTCTGATAAAAAGATACAAAGTCCGAAGAATCGCTCAAAAGAATGTTCCGAAAGAATCACTCAAAAGAAAGTTCAAAAGCGAAAGAAGCACACAAATCGCTAAAACAGGAAACAATTTTCACAAGAAAGCAGTTAAGAAATGCTCAATTAATATCTAAACACACGAGCTTTCAGAAATTCCACCAAAGGAATACAGAAAATATCAAAAAATCCACGAAGTTTCGGCAAAAAAGTTAAAAAACGCAAAAAAAAATCAGAGAATTTCAAGAAAACCTCGAAAAAATCGAATAAAATCAAAAGGAATGGAAAAAAAATCAGAAATATATATAAAAGATCGAACAAATTGTATATATAATATCAAAAATATATATAAATATTCCAAAAAATTCAAATATTTTCTTCTCAAAATTTCACGTAACGAAACCGTACAAAAATTCAAAATATTTAAATAAAATTATTATTTTCCACCGAAAATACCGAGATTTTATGATTTAATTCGCGAAAATACTTCAACTAGGCTCACTACTACCGATTGTAGGGTGAATGTGGACTAAAAACACCACAAAGCAAATTAAATCAGATAAAAAAAAATAATTGATTTTTCACAAAACGATCAAAAAATCACTTTATTTATTAAAAAAGACTGATTGACTGAGTGTAGGGTGTACACGATTTCGTAATTTCCAAAAATATTCGAACAACACTCCCGTATCACTTTCAAAAATATTTACTATGAAATATTTCAATATATTAAATTTTTGTGCGTACTAAGAAAATTTTTCCAACAGGGATGTCGAAAAATGTCCTACTGGGATACCACTACTCAACGAAAAAGAAAAAAAACACGACACATCTGGTATGGGGGATACAGTGTGTGTGTGTATCACCAAGCAAGCAAACAAATAAACGACCAAGCGACTGACCAACCGACTGACTCAACGATATGGGTGTACGTATGTATTTTTATGAGCGTATCTACGTATAAACGAATGTATGTTGGTCGCTTGCTAATAAGGCGGCCATCAGACCATCTGCTTTTTCATATGTATGTTGTCACTTTGGGTATACTAATACACAGAACAGCTGATTCATACATGTGAAAAAGCAGATGGTCTGATGGCGGCCTAACCAAAAAAATGTAAAGTTCAATTTACATATGCATATTAAATGACTTCGTTTTACGAAATCCTAAAATCAAATGAAGTGTATTTACATCTGTTTTTTTGCGTCATTTGCTTACGCACACAATCGCACATACACACTTATACAATAACACAAACACACGCACACAATATACCCAGTCAGCATTTTTTGAAAATTTTAATCAAATTCGAGTCTTTTTTGATCCGACTGCACGATTAAAAAGCTAGAATATGAGCTCATTTTCTATTCATAAATGACTCCTTTGTCGGTAGGAAAACATAACCTCAGGCGACTCGTTTAAGCAAATCACAAATGAGTCTTCCTCTGTATTAGTTTCGAGTCATTTTCTGATGGTATATAAAGTCTTTTTCGATTCGCATTTCAATCATTTATTGACGATTTGTTGAATAATTTGGGACTCTTTTTCGAGTCTTTTTTGGGTCATGTTTATAATCGTTTATGAATCTTTAGGGAGTCATTTATGAGTATTTTTATTAAACGAAATAAATTAAAAGAATTTTCCCTTTATTCTCTTTTTCTTTCCTTTCCTTTGTTTTCTTTTCTGCTTTGTTATGACTTTTAATTATCCTTTATGTTGGGCGGTGAGTATACTGCTTCTACATTTCACTTGGCAAAACCTGAACATGTGTTGTGTTTGTATAAACACTTAATATTATACGTTACATTTATATCAAAATTTTTTAGAAAGTGTATATGAGAATTTTATTTTTTTATTTACAACCGAATAAATATAAAACAAAGCAATCAGTTTTTAATCACCTAACTGTTCAAAATATGATCAGAAGATACGAAATTATAATCACTTTTCAAACACCTGCATGACCCTTTTTTGATTAAGCACTTTTCAATCTTCCAGATGATCAAAATGTGACAATAAATAACAAAAAATGGTCACATTTTAAACACTTTAATGACTAATTTGTGATTGGTAAGCATTTATTGTTGTATTTTAAATTGAACTCTTTTTAATCACTACAGGGAGTCACTTTCGAGTCCCTTTCTGATCATACAAGCGACTTAATCAGTTTTTGATCACCAAAAAGACTCCTCAATGTGATTTTTCAAAAAACAGTCTTCCAAATGCTATCTGGGATATTTATTCAGAAAATAGGAATTTCACAACACAAATGTGTATCAAATAACTTAAATTAATTCCAAAAACAAAAAAAAACATAATTTTGCAAGTTTTTAACCATTTATTTTCACTTTTGTCATCGTTTGAGTATTTTTGTTTTTCTACAACACACACAAACAAACAAAGACATCATAAAACAGTTGCATTTTTCGTAGTTTATGACAAAAAACAGGGCTGCTTATAATAGTATGGTGTTTTCGTGCGTTGTTTAGAATAAATGACGCAGCTATCGTCATTTATTTTTGTATGGCAAATGACGCAAAATGTTGCCTGTTTTAGCAAATAAATGACGAATCATCAGCTCTAAATGACGAAAAAGTTGCTAATGTAAATTGGACATAAAGGGATTTTTATGCAAATTATGTGGGGAATAAAAAAATGCAATTTTTGGCACTATTAATATATCAAAATTTGTGGTTCTTTTTGCAATAATTTTAAGGCATTTATTCACCCTCATTACGGTTGGCTTAGTCGTAGACGTTCAAGTGACGTAGACGTTGTCATAGGCGTAGTCGTAAGTTACATTTTTTATCTGATGAAAAATTATATACACCGACAATTTTTTACTTTTATAGCATGTTATATCCTTAAAAAATCAAAAGAAATACATTCGTAATTCCCAGAACGAATTTCTCGTTTTAAATATAACATTTATTTTTTTAATACGACAAATCGATATTACGTATAGCGTTGAAATACGAGGAAAGAGTCGTGACCCATTTTGTAAACAACAGCATATAAAAATAGAAACAAATCAATTTCAAATGATTTTTTGACAATGATTATTAAAATATATTGGAAAATAACTATAATAAACACAAACTTTACTACTTTTATTCATTAGCATAAGATAAATTTCGTGTTTTTATCAGATGACAAACTTTCTATTGAAAATCTGTTAAGAGTCCTCATATAACGATTCATGCAATGCAAATTTCTTAGTTTTTGTTCAAGAGATGATTTCAAACGAATTGTTTTACAATTAAAAAAATATTTTTATATATAAATGTTACGTGGTACCAAAAAATATCCCTACGACAACGACTACGCCAACGACCACAAAAACGTCTACGCCGAACATATATTTTGATTGTAAAAACTGTAGGGTTAGTTGTTCTTCTGTATTAATAGTTTGAAAATGATCTACTAACAATTCTATTAACTTTTGTAACCAAAAGAATTCCTTAAAAATTAAAATTTTTGCTTTTCTGTACAAATACATAGGAACATAACACTGTGCAACATTTTTGAGCCAATCGCGTGCAAACAACTTCTATCCAGATTTTTATGAAAGTAGAGGACCAACAGGCAAAAACCATATTTGGGTTTTGTTTTTTTAGATCGGGTTGGGTTTTTATGGCCTCATCTAAACATGGTTAAAGATCGAATTTTTAAAACAAATCGGGGCTGTATCTCTGACACCAAGACGAATCTTGTTTTGACATCTGCAGCAAACTTCTAGATAAGAGCAAGAAGAAAATATTTAGAGGAATAGTGAACTCGAAAAACTGTTTTCATTGCCTCAAATTATATAATATATCTAAAAAATCTATAATTTGTGTATATTTCCCAGCGTATCTCCCAAAATGTTAAATTCTTCTTAATGTTACCTTTTGGGAAAATATTCTCTGGAATGTAATACACAACTCTTCAGAACATTATATTGTTGTAAAATGCCTCTATCGCCTTGTTTATAGCAAATTTTTCAACAACAATTTGGTAAATATTTTAATAATTCATTAAAATTCCCAACATGAGAATAAACAGCCTGTGTGAACATTGTTTGAAATAAGTTTTGTAAAAGGTGTGTTATAAAATACCCCTTAAACAACGTGAAATAACAATTTTAGAGTTTCAGAATGTTCTGAAGAATTGATGGTCACATTATTTGGAAAATTTTTATAATGGCTACTTGTTTCAACTCCCAACAGTTTAGTTGGTACTGACCAGAATTTCAGAAATTATGTAAACTTTCCTATATTTTAACGAGCTTGATGCGCTAGATGCGGCCTTTCCTAGTTCATCTGTTTGACACATAAGTTCTACTACTTTAGGGCTACAATATTGCTGAAGACTGCAAAGCAAAATTCTTATTAGTTTCGGAGATAAAGGTCCGATCACTGGAAAAAAGTCTTATTTTAGGTTGGTTTAGATGAGGCCATAAAATCTAAACCCGATCTAAGAACACAAAACCCAATTAAGGTTTTTGTAGTCTCAATGTGTACTTTCAGAAAATGCCCATTAGAAGTTGTTTGCATTTCCAGTGTTGCACAGTGTAATACCAATTAGACGTTACGACACGTCAGTTTGCAATTTTGGATACGACAACGCCAACCATAATAAGGGTGATTAACAATTATTTATATTGTTACGAATGTAACTGATAGGTTTAAGTTAGTTTAGTTTAATTTCCGTTAATTTAAAAATTTGAATTGTAACGTAAAGTTTTTATTACGCAGTTACTTTATTTAAGCAACAACAACTACCATGTAGAACTCTCTTCATTATTCTAGATGTTACTTTACCTTTCATTAATGTGCTTTTATTTTGTTTTGCCATAATCATGTAATTATTGTTTAGTTTGTTACTTCTTTGCACTTGTTTGTTGTTGTTACGTCATTACTGTCGTCCAATTGTATTCCCCCATGTATGTATGTGAGTATGGTTGTTCGCTTAGTGCGAATGTGCGTCTGTGTGTTCGCTGCACAGATTCGAGATGTTGCCATATGTGTTCTGGAGGACTCTAGAACAGGGAGACTTTGGGGTATAAATACCGGGGAAATGGCAATGACGGAGTAGTTGTGTTTTAAGCGTTGAACTGAACAGGTCGGTTAAATAAGAGCTGCGTGCTAACTAGAGACTTGCTGTGTGCTTTGTAATTAAAGTCGGTTCTGAATAAGTGTAATAAAGTAAATAAAGCATTGTAGAAACGTAATCTAAAACGAACCCTGTTTTATTTGGTACAAATCGTATCGGGGAATAAAACAACGTCTACACGGACATTAGTTAAATCTAATTCCGTAACAATATTTAATTTTGTGCACTATTCCACCACAATTTATAGGAAATAATCTAATATTTTTTGCAACAACAAATAGCAAAAAATAAATGCCACTTATCCCTTTTGGTTTTATTTGGATGTTAGAATTTTTTTCTTTTTCTCACTTAAACACTCTCACTTAAAACACTTTACGTACCTGTTTTGTTGATGAGATAATGTGTAAAAATTGGAAGAATGGATAGATGGATGGATGGATGGACTGTAGGATGTAAGTTATTTGCTGTGGAGGAGAGCAAACAAACCAAATTAGAAATAAAACCGACAACAACAACACCGACTCAATCGCGGCTCGAAGTGACCAAATGTTTACGTCAATGTAAATAAAAAGAAAAAAAGAGGAGAAATAAAAAGCAGTATTTTCGTTTTGTAATTTGTTTAACTAGAAGTCAAATGGTTTTTATTGAGTAAATAAATACGGTTTTGGTATCGATATTACCTGATATGATTGCAACGATCTTGCAAGGAAAAGCTTACGATAAAGCGCGAGTAATGATAGTATTATCATTACGATTATAATCTATACTTATAAAAGAGTTCAGTAATGATGACTCACTGACTGATTCATAATCAACGCCCAGGCTAAACGGCTGGAGCTAGAATCTTGAAATTTTGAGGGAGTGCCACTCTTAGTCCCAAGGTGACAGATAAGGCTGGATTTTTGGAAATTCGAACTAGAACGGTACGAAAAGTACTAAAAGGTACTAAATATGGTACCCTTAGTATAAGGCAAACGCGAAGAGCTAGAATGAGGTTCACTGATGGAGAGTTAGAAAGGTGTACCAAAGGGTTTTTGGAAATTCGAGCTATAAGTGTACGAAAAGTACTAAAAGTTACTAAATTTAGTACCATTTGGTATTACGTGAACAGATAGAGCTAAAATCTTGATATTTGGAATGAAAATCAAGGTTTAGAAGATGAGTTGATATAAGGAGGTGGTTTTGAAAATGTGTACGAATAGTACCAAATGGTACAAATTGAATTTGGGTGAACCGATAAAGTTGGAATTCTGAAATTTGGAATTACTATTACTGTTGGAGTGTAGGTTTGAGGAGGTAGTATGGAGGTAGTTTTCGAAATTTGTACATATGGGTACGAAAGGTACTTAATAGTACCAAATAACAATTTGGATTTGGGGGAGCTGGAATCCTGAAATTTAGAATTAGGATTACTGTCGGAGTGTAGGATAGAGGTATTTTGGAAATTCGTACTTTTGGGTTTGGTTTGGTTGGTAGTTTTGGAAACTCGTACGTTTGGGTACGGAAGGCACTAAATTTGGGAAAATTTAGATTTGAGTGAACGGATACAGCTGGAATTCTGAAAATTTGAATTAAAGTTACTGTTCGAGTGTAAGGGTGACGAACTTTTGGAAATGCGTACTTATGGTTGCGAAGAGTACTAAATGTACTAAATTTGGTTTTGGATGAACGGATAGAGCAGGAATCCTGAAATGTGGAATTAAGATTACTGTTAAAGTGAAGGATTGAGGTAGTTTTCGAAAATCTTACTTATGGGTACGAAGAGTACGAAATGGTACTAAGTTTGATAAAGTTTGGAATTAGATGAACGAATACACCTGGAATCTTGAGATTTGGAATTACGATTAGTGTTTTTATTTTGTATTAAAGTCAGTGTAGGGTTGAGATATGTCGTCGAAAAACGTGCCATAAGTATACGAAAAGTACTTAATGACATTTAGTTTGTCGTTGGGTGTAGGGAAAGTGCTGGAATCTGTATGTTTTGGAGTTAGGGTGAGTATTGGTGTGCAACTTTGGTCTCGCTGTTAATGTTTAAGGGTGAGATACGTCTGATCTTTTTGAAAATCGGATATAATGGGGGACGAATAGTACTAAAATAAAAATAAATATTGATTAAAATTCGTCCTTTCCATATTATATATTGCTTATTTGTTTTTATATCCCTTCCGCATACGAAGTAGCGGGCACTTTGCTAGTAATTGTATATTTATCTTAGAATTACAAATAGCTATATATCATTCCTTCTTTTCAGTTTACTTCAATATCTGTTTACTAAATACCGATTATTATCATGTAATCAATATCTGTATATAATTCTCTCAACACATATTTGTATTACAACTGATCATTCTTGATTTTGTACTCCACATTATTATAACACTAATACTTTATATAATTCTTCACATCGACATATTTGAATTTACTGTTATTCATAATTTTCATTTCCTGTTAAAACATATTTTCCATTTTGTCACTTTTGTATTTCCCTTCAAATAAAAAAGTTCTTGTTTCTGAAAATATATTTGAAAATATTGAATTTAAATAAAATATTAAAAAATATTAACAAACGGATTTATAATTTGGATTAATCACCAAAAACATTACTGGCGCAGTCGATATAGGATGAACCTTCATTTCAAGAAGCTTAAGCTGTCGTGAAAGAATCAAGAAAATATCAAATATTTTCAATTTTAAATTCTTGGAGGGAAAACGAACGAAACAATTAAAACGGACCTTAATCAAGAAGCTGAAGCTTTCAAGATAAAAGGAACGTATCTTTAATTTAAAAGCCTAAGCTTTTGATTTACAGATCAATCTATTTTCAGTTTTTCAATATTAATTTTGGAGGAAAATGTCATATACAAAAGAAACAATCAATTTTAAAAATTTTGGAGGGAAAATTCATAAACCAAGAAACGAATCAATCAATTTCCATCTTTCAATTAGTGGAGGGAAAACAATACATATATCAAATAACGATCAATTTTCAAATATTTTTATTATCAATTTCGGAGGAAAAACAAATTACATACAATATACATATAAACAAAAATGGAATCAACAAACAGTCAAAATAATAATGTCGAACTATCACTAGTTCTTTCAATAAATGATGTCCTGAAGGATGCACAACGTATTAATGAATTTAGAGGTGATAGCAGTTATGCTCTAACATCGTTTATAAGAGAAGTTGACACAGTTCTTGGGCTAGTCCAATTTAATGCAGAAGCAAGATATTATATATTCAATAGAATTATTCTCAACAAAATGCAAGGGGATGCTCTTCATGTTTTAAGGTCGTTGGGGCCTAATCCTGATTGGAATGAAACCAAAACTGCATTGATTCAAAACTTTGGAATAAAGGAGTCATATCATCCGCTTTTTCAAGAAGCATTTGGAACAAGAAATTTTGGTATTGTAAAGTATTATAACAATTTATTAAATATTCTATGCAAGATAAATGAAAAATATCAGTGCGATAGTGATAAGCCAATAGAGTTTAGCCCTGCAAATGCAGAACAGATTATATTGAAAACATTTATTAATAATATTGATGTAAACTTGGCTTCTGTTATAGTTAATAGAAATGTCCCAAAATTAAGAGAGGCATACAACTTACTAGAGCAACAGGGTCTAATTAGGAACAGCGGTCAAAAAACATACAATAACAGTACTCATACCATAAAACCTATTTCAGAAACATATCCCAAAACACAATTCATACCACAAATTAATAATCAAACAAATAAATATTTTTCGAGCACATATTCAGGATTTAGGTACAATTACACTGTGCGACAACAAAAAAATGACAAGGAAAATCGAGTAGATTATGAAAGTAGAGCTAACAAGTAAGAAAAGCGTTAAGTTCGGTCGGGCCGAACTTTTGATACCCTCCACCACAAATTTCAGCCATTTCGGTGGATTAATGTGGCCACAACCTTCAAAATACCGAAATTCCGAAGGTACCGTTCTATGGGGGCTATATGATGGCGTGGACCTATACCTACAAATTTCTGGGGGAAAGTTTTATACGCCTAAAGAAGACTAAATACCAAATTTCAGCCATATCGGTGTGATAATGAGGCTAAAACGTTCAAAATATCGAAAATCGGGAGATATTGTATTATGGGGGCTATATCAACACGTGGACCTATATAAACATTTTATGGTAGAAATGGTTCTTAGCCTCTGGAAACACAAAATACAAAGTTACAACCGATTCTTTGGTCAAATGGGTCTAATACATTCAAAATATATTAAAATGACGCGTACTTTATAAGAGGTCTTATGTGGGGACTATACCAAAACGTGGACCTATATAACCCAACTTTGGTAGGAATGTTTTCTGGCCTCTGAAGACACAAAATACCAAATTACAACCAATTCTGTGGTCAAATGGGTCTAATACATTCAAAATATATTAAAATGACGCGTACTTTATATGGGGCCTTATATGGGGGCTATACCAAAACGTGGACCTATATAACCCAACTTTGGTAGGAATATTTTTTGGCCTCTGGAGACACAAAGTACCAAATTACAACCAATTCGGTGGTAAAATGGGCCAAATATCTTAAAAATTCCTTAAAACGACGACGCGTCACGCGTCATTTTGTATGGGGGCTATACGAAAGCGTGGACCTACATAGCCCGCTTTCAATACCAAAAGTCCTACGTAAATATAACATATTTTCCCAAAATTTCATCAACCTACGTCAATCCGTTCGGACGCTAGAGTGATTTCCACAGACGGACAGACGGACGGACATGGCTATATCGATGTAGAATTGCACGCTGATCAAGAATATATATACTTTGTGGGGTCTACAATGATTATTTCGAGTAGTTACAAACGTAGTGACAAACTTAATATACCCCCATCCTATGGTGGAGGGTATAAAAATATGAGACAAGTGTATCGGCGTTTTTAAAGTTTACGTCGGAAGGTAACCAAAATAGGCGGGGCAAGTTCCGCCCATTTTTAATTTCCCCGCAATATTCGTATTAAGATATCTTCGAATCCTTGCATTTCAGGTATATAGTGTCTTTGGCAACTTTACTCAGGAGGGTGTGGGGAATATTCTAAAAAAAATTTTAACCCTCATGCGGTTCATCAAAAGGGTATTTTTTGTCCTTTTTTTGAAAATCTTTCAAAAACTCCTTAAAAATGTGATCGTACCAAATCCAAATATTCGCCATAAAATTTTACTATAGGTCGCAGAATACACCAAATCTGTAACTCTTGTCTACTCGCCAGGAATCTCTAAAAATGAAAAACACGTTTTAGGGTTAAAGTCGGACTTCATCAGAGTTTATTCAACATTGTCCCTCAAAACATAATTTTAGAGAGATGATGTCAGAGACAAAAATATTCTTCATCAAATTTCACTATGGGTCACCAAAGAAATGAAATGTTTATTTACATTTTATAGCATGAAAATATCAGTATCAATTTTGCTGAAAAAACATGAAAATATTTCCCAATTTTTTTGATGAAAAATTTTTCCTTCTATTTTCGAGTTGATACATGGAAGTAATATAAAACTTGGTTATAGGTGAAAAGTGTCAAAGGATGAAAAATTCTACACACTATTTCACTATGAGTTTCAAAATAAACCATATATCTATGTATACTATTTCCTTAAAAAATTAGATTACAAATTTATATATATTAGGATGAAATTATATGTTTTAATTTTGGACTGTTAATTTTACATAATTCCATACTGGATCAAAATCTAGCAAAACCTTCTACTTTTTGGAAATATTGCTAAAGAAAGAAATGTTCCAAAAGAAATTTCATTAAGTCTCTGAATAAAAGAAATCTGTAACCATAACGTATAACATTCTTAGCAGCCCTTGTTCTTGGTGTAGGGTTTAGGGCCGTATTTTACAATTTTTAACCAGATTGTCGTTGTGATTAAAAAATATAAATATCTTATTGATGGTTTTTCGTTATAAATTCATACAGAAGATGTTGTATGTTCAATTAAATAGCTTTAAAAACATTTGTGGTGAATATATATATCGGACCTGCCAAAATTGCGTATTTTTAATACTTTTAAATTAAATTACGTATTTAGGATAAGCCATTGGTTGCTTATCTATCTATACTTATAAAAGAGTTCAGTAATGATGACTCACTGACTCACTGACTGACTGACTGATAATCAACGCCCAGACTTAACGGCTGGAGCTAAAATCTTTAAATTTTGGGTAAGGGTCACTCTTGGTCCGAAGGTGTCAGATAAGGCTGGATTTTTGGAAATTCGAACTAGAACGGTACGAAAAATACTAAAAGGTACTAAATATGGTACCCTTAGTATTAGGCAAACGCGAAGAGCTAGAATTCTGAAATTTGGAATGAGGTTCACTGATGGAGAGTTAGAAACGGGTTTTTGGAAATTCGAACTATAAGTGTACGAAAAGTACTAAAAGTTACTAAATTTAGTACTATTTGGTATTACGTGAACGGATAGAGCTAAAATCTTGAAATTTGGAATGAAAATCAAGGTTTAGAAGATGAGTTGATATAAGGAGGTGGTTTTGAAAATGTGTACTCATGTGTACGAATAGTACTAAATGGTACTAAATTTGGTACAATTTGAATTTGGGCGAACCGCTAAAGTTGGAATTCTGAAATTTGGAATTACTATTACTGTTGGAGCGTAGGTTTGAGATATGGAGGTAGTTTTCGAAATTCGTACATATGGGTACGAAAGGTACTAAATAGTAGCAAATAAGGTACAATTTGGATTTGGGGGCACGAATGGAGCTGGAATCCTGAAATTTAGAATTAGGATTACAGTCGGGGTGTAGGATAGAGGTATTTTGGAAATTCGTATTTTTGGGTACGAAAAGTACTAAATGGTACCAAGTTTGGTACAATATTAATTTAAGTTATCGGATAGAGCTGGAATAGTGAAATTTGGAACTAAGATTACTATTGGAGTGTGGGATTGGGATACTTTTGGAAATTCGTACTTATGGCAACGAAAAGTACTAAATGGTACCAAATTTGGTACAATTTGGATTTGGGTGATCAGATACATTTGGAATCCTGAAATTCGAAATTAAGATTACTTTTTGAGTTTTGGATAGAGGTAGGTATGGAAATTCGGACCTATGGGAACAAAAAGTACTAAATGGTACTAAATTTGGTACAATTTGGATTACGGTGATCTGATGCAGCTGTAATTCTGAAATTTGGAATTAAGATTACTGTTGGCGTGTAGGATTGAGGTAGTTGTGGATATTCTTACTCTTGGGTACGAATAGTACTAAATAGTACCAAATTTGGTACAATTTGGATTTGGGTGAACGGATATAGCTGAAATTCCGAGATTTGGAATAAGGAGTACTATTGGAGTGTAGGATTGATAAAGTTTTGGAAATTTTTAGTTATGGGTACGAAAAGTACTAAATAGTATTAAATTTGGTACAATTTAGATTTCAATGATGGGATACATTTGAAATCGTGAAATTCGAAATTAAAATTGCTGTTGGAGTGTTTATAGAGGTAGGTTTGGAAATTCGTACTTTGGATACGAATAGTACTAAATGGTACCAAATTTGGATTTGAGTTATCGGATGTATCTGGAATTCTGAAATTCGGAATTAAGCTTATTGTTTGAGCATAGCATAGTTTTAAAAATATGTACTTATGTGTACGAAAAGTACTAAATAGTACCAAATCTGGTACAATTTGGCTTTGGATGAACGGATATAGCTGGAATCCCGAGATTCGGAATAAGGATTACTGTTTGTAAGTAGGATTGATGAAGTTTTTGAAATTTTTAGTTATGGGTACGATAAGTACAAAATGGTACCAAATTTTAATTTATGTGATCGGATACATTTGGAATCCTGAAATTCGGAATTACGATTACTGTTGGAGTGTTGAAAGAGGAAGGTTTGGAAATTCGTACTTTGGATACGAAAAGTACTAAATGGTATCAAATTTGGTACAATTTGGATTACGGTGATCGGATGCAGCTGTAATCCTGAAATTTGGAATTAAGATTGCTGTTGGCGTACTCATGGGTACGAAAGTACTAAATAGTACCAAATTTGGTACAGATTGCATTTGGGTGAATGGATATAGCTGGAAACCCGAGATTTGGGATAAGGAGTACTGTTGGAGTGCAAGATTGATAAAGTTTTGGAAATTTGTAGTTATGGGTAGGAAAAGTACTAAATAGTACTAAATTTGGTACAATTTGGATTTCACTGATATGATATATATGTAATCGTGAAATTCGGAATTAAAATTGATGTTGGAGTGTTGATAGAGGAAGGTTTAGAAATTCGTACTATGGATACGAATAGTACTAAATGGTACCAAATTTGGATTTGAGTTATCGCATATATCTACGGTGACCAACCGTACTCTATTATAGAGTACAGTACTCTATTTTACGCGTCCGTACTCTATTTTTTTAACGTACTCTATTTGTCCTCTATTTTCATTTGACGTACTCTATGTCCACTATTGTTTACTTGTTTTACGAATACACACGTAATCCAATGAAATAAGAAAACTTTAGGCAGAAATTAAACAAAATATTATCTTCGTTTGAATGAAATCACTGATTTTTCTGTTGATTTTAAAACTTTGTTTTAATAGTAGAAGCAATATTGAGCACCAAAAAATAATTTTCAATAAATTTTTGTACAAGATATCTACCAAAATTTTTATAAAAAAATCTTTTTTATCTGAAAGGTGACACCTTGAGCTACTTTCGGAATTGTGTTTTTATTGAAAAATATTGCATAGTTTTCCGACAAACGTCCACCTTGGAAACACTGTTTTTATCGAAACAGTTCGCGGTGTTCACAGTAGCTAGTAGCACGAATTAATCTATCCGAATATATTTTTGTGGGATCATTAAAAATACTTATAATCTTGCCCTTATATGGTGAACTGTCAAAATCAAAATTTCGATTTTAACAAAAAATGTATAGTTTTTCGCTATAAATCCGCAAAAAAAAATTAAAAAGGTCTCTCGCTTAATGACAAGTTTTTATGTGTATAATTGAAGTTTTTTCATTCATAGGTAAGTAGTGAATTAAGCTGGTATCAAAATCCGAAGGAATATTATAAAGAAAACCGTTAAAATGTCAAGGAAATTCCCATCAGGTAACCATTCCCATGTATAATAAAACAGAACAGATTTAATACAAACATGCTGTGTCCTCTTTTTTGTCTGTAAGTTTTCATCAATGTGTATATGTACTCTTTTTTCATCCAAAAATATTGGTCACCGTACATATATCTGGAATCCTGAAATTCGGAATTAAGCTTATTGTTTGAACAAAGCACTGAGGTAGTTTTGAAAATTTGTACTTATGGGTACGAAAAGTACTAAATGGTACTAAATTTGGTACAATTTGGATTTCGGTGATCTGATGTAGCTGCATTCCTCAAGTTTGGAATTAAAATACCTGTTGAATTGTAGGATTGATAAAATGTTGGAAATTTTTAGTTATGGGTAGGAAAAGTACTAAATAGTACTAAATTTGGTACAATTTGGATTTGAGCGAACGGATAGAGTTGGAATCAAGAAATTTGGAATTAAGATTACTGTTGGAGTGTAGGATTGAGATATGGAAGTGTTTTTGAAATTCGTACTTATGAGTACGAAAATTACTAAATTTGGTACAATTTGGATTTGAGCGAACGGCTAGAGCTGGAATCTTGAAGTTTGGAATTAAGATTACTGTTGGGGTGTAGGATTGAGGAAGTTTTGGAAATTCGTACTTATATGTACGAAAGGTACTAAACGGTACTAAATTTGGTACAACTTGGATTTGAGCGAACGGTTAGAGCTGGAATCTTGGATTTTGGAGTTAATATTACTGTTGGGGTTAGTTTTGGAAATGCGTATTTATGCTTACAAAAAGTACTACATTTTGTACAATTAGGATTTGGGTGAAATTATAGCGCTCGCATCCTAAACTGTGGAATTAGGTACACTTAGGGGTACGAAATGGTTCCATGTATGGTACAATTTTGTATTGGATGAACGGATAGATCTGGATTCGTGAGATTTGGAATTAAGATTACTGTTATCATTTGTTTATAACGTCCGATTTAAGAAATATGTGCCATAAATATACGAAAAGTTGTAAATGGCACAGGATTTGGTACAATTTGTTATTGTGTAAAGGGAATTTTGAAATAATAGGAGGAGGTTCGTATTTATGTATTTACATGTAAAGTACTAAATAGTTCTATAATTGGTTTTGAGGGAACAGATAGAGCTGGAAATGAGGATGGCGGTTGTTGGGTTAGGCCATATTTGCGCTGAGAACCTCAATTAAAATATCTCAAAAAATGTGGATTGCTCTTGTGTAGGCGTGACAAAATGTTTCCACCATTCTATATTATATATTGTTTATTTGTTATGTATATTTAACGCATACGAAGTAGCGGGCACTTTGCTAGTATACTTATAAAAGAGTTGAGTAATGATGACTCACTGACTGACTGACTGATTCATAATCAACGCCCAGGCTAAACGGCTGGAGCTAGAATCTTGAAATTTTGGGTGAGTGTCACTCTTGGTCCGAAGGTGTCAGATAAGGCTGGGTTTTTGGAAATTCGAACTAGAACGGTACGAAAAGTACTAAAAGGTACTAAATATGGTACCCTTAGTATTAGGCAAACGCGAAGAGCTAGAATTCTGAAATTTGGAATGAGGTTCACTGATGGAGAGTTAAAAAGGTGTACCAACGGGTTTTTGGAAATTCGAGCTATAAGTGTACGAAAAGTACTAAAAATTACTAAATTTAGTACCATTTGGTATTACTTGAACGGATAGAGCTAAAATCTTGAAATTTGGAATGAAAATCAAGATTTATAAGATGAGTTGATATAAGGAGGTGATTTTGAAAATGTGTACTCATGTGTACGAATAGTACTAAATGGTACTAAATTTATTACCATTTGGTATTACGTGAACGGATAGAGCTAAAATCTTGAAATTTGGAATGAAAATCAAGGTTTAGAAGATGAGTTGATATAAGGAGGAGGTTTTGAAAATATGTACTCATGTGTACGAATAGTACTAAATTGTACTAAATTTGGTACAATTTGAATTTGGGCGAACTGATAAAGTTGGAATTCTGAAATTTGGAATTACTATTACTGTTGGAGTGTAGCTTTGAGGTATGGAGGTAGTTTTCGAAATTTGTATATATGGGTACGAAAGGTACTAAATAGTACCAAATAAGGTTGGATTGGGAGAACGGATGGAGCTGGAATCCTGAAATTTTGAATTAGGATTATTGTCGGAGTGTACGAAATTCGTACTTTTGGGTACAAAAAGTACTAAATAGTACCAAATTTCGTACAATATGAATTTAAGTGATCGGAAAGAGCTGGAATAGTGAAATTTGGAATTAAGATTGCTATTGGAGTGTGGGATTGGGATTCTTTTGGAAAATCGTACTTATGGCAACGAAAAGTACTAAATTCGTACTTGTGGGTACAAAAAGTACTGAGTGGTACTAAATTTTGTACAATTTGGATTTGAGTGATCGGATATAGCAGGAATTATGAAATTTGGACTTAAAATTACTGTTGGAGTGTAGGATTGAGGTAGTTTTGGAAATTTTTGGTTATGGATGCGAAAAGTACTAAATGATACCAAATCTTGTACAATTTGGATTTGGGTGATCGGATACATTTGGAATCCTGAAATTCGAAATTAAGATTACTGTTGGAATGTTGGATAGAGGTAGGTTTGGAATGGCCACAAAAAGTACTAAATGGTACTAAATTTTGTACAATTATGATTTGTGCTGAGCTGGAATCCTGAAAATTTGCAGTAAGGCTACTGTTGGAGAGTAGAATGGACGTA
Organism: Musca autumnalis; assembly: GCF_047663935.1. Classification (NCBI taxonomy): domain Eukaryota; kingdom Metazoa; phylum Arthropoda; class Insecta; order Diptera; family Muscidae; genus Musca; species Musca autumnalis. The sequence goes on along the minus strand of NW_027412088.1, from coordinate 125,750,130 downwards.
GTTTTGAAAATTAGTACTTATGGGTGCGAAAAGTACTAAATGGTACTAAATTCGGTACACTTATGATTTGGGCGAACGGATAGAGTTGGAATCCTGCAATTTTGAACTAAGCCTACTGTTGGAGAGTAAAATGGAAGTAGTTTTGAAAATTTGTACTTATGGGTACGAAAAGTACTAAATGGTACTAAATTTGGTACAATTTGGATATAGGTTGAACGCATAGAGCTGGAATCCTGAAATTTTTGAATTAAGGTTACAGTCGGAGGGTAGCATGGAAGTAGTTTTGAAAATTCGTACTTATGGGTACGAAAAGTACTAAATGGTACTAAATTTGGTGCAAATATGAGTCAGACGAACGAATAGAGCTGGAATCCTGAAATTTGAATTAAGGCTGATGATAGAGACTAGAAAGGAAGTAGTTTTGAAAATTCGTGCATATGACTACGAAAAGTACTATATGGTATTAAATTTGGTACACTTATGATTTGGGCGAACGGATAGAGTTGGAATCCTGAAATTTTGAACTAAGCCTACTGTTAGAGAGTAGAATGGAAGCAGTTTCGAAAATTCGTACTTATGGATACGACAAGTACTAAATGGTACTAAATTTTGTACAATTTGGATTTAGGCTGAGCGGATAGAACTGGAATCTTGAAATTTTGAATTAAGGCTGCCGTGGAAGAGTAAAATGGAAGTAGTTTTGAAAATTCGTACTAATGGGTACGAAAAGTACTAAATGGTACTAAATTTGGTACAATTACGATTTGGGCGAAAGGATAGAGCTGGAATCCTGAAATTTTGAACTAAGGCTACTGTTGGAGAGTAGCATGGAAGTAGTTTTGAAAATTCGTACTTATGGGTACGAAAAGTACTAAATGGTACTAAATTTGGTACAATTATGATAGAGCTGGAATCCTAAAATTTTGAATTAAGGATACAATTAGAGTGTAGAATGGAAGTAGTTTTGAAAATTCGTACTTATGACTACGAAGAGTACTAAGTGGTACTAAATTTGGTACAAATACGATTTAGGCGAACGGATAGAGCTGGAATCCTGAAATTTTGATTAAGGCTGATGTAGAGTTTAGTGAGTTTTGAAAATTCGTACTTATGTGTACGAAAAGTACTAAATTTGGTACAATTACGATTTGGGCGAACGGATACAGCTAGAATCCTGAAATTTTGCATTAAGGCTACAGTTGGAGGGTAACATGAAAGTAGTTTTGAAAATTCGTACTTATGGATACGAAAAGTACTAAATTGTATTAAATTTGGTACACTTACGATTTGGGCGAACGGCATGGTAGAACAAATACAAGGTAAAGTTAATACTACAACAAATACAACTCGAACAACAACCACAAAGGAATTTGTTTTTGTTTGTAACGTTACTGCCAGTTGTATTTGTAAACCAAAGAAGGAAATGTCTATAAATTATTGGAATTTAAAAAACTAATAACTTTTCACATTTGGTTGAATATTTTGGAAAACATGAATGAAAATTCGTTACATTTTCAATTTTTATGGTTCCACATCATTCCACTAAACACATAAATTCTCGCAGAAAGTAGAATTCTTGCAGAAAAGTTTGGGGTCGCTGGAAATTCATAGAAAAAGGAGAAGCTGTTTCAATGTTTTGTTTTAGAAATCAAAGAAGCACATGTTTATTAGGGCTTTATTTTTTTAAATTTTAACAAAATACCTCACACATTAACAAACGTTGTACCGCCTCTACAAGCGGTGATTTACTGCGCGGCTTATCGTTCGAACTTGGAGGAGGTTACATATCATTAATATGAAGAAGTCTTTCTAGGAAATGGTTTTTTCCGAATGATATATTTTTTTTCTCAAAAAATATATGTCCCTAATGTACATCGAAATAGAAATGAATGTATAAAATGTCATATGAAATTTGACACTAACACTACAACCCAGTTCAGTCAGCTGGGTATTGCTGCTACCTTTTCTTGTTCTACCATGGGCGAACGGATGGAGCTGGAATCCTGAAATTTTGAACTTAGGCTACTGTTGGAGAGTAGAACGAAAGTAGTTTTGAAAATTCGTACTTATGGGTACGAAAAGTAATAAATGGTACTAAATTTGATACAATTTGGGTGAACGGATAGAGCTGAAATCCTGAAATTGGGAATTGACATTACTGTTGGAGTGTAGAACTAAGGAGTTTTGGAAATTCGTACTTAGAGTACAAAAGGTACTAAATTTGGTACAATTGGGATTTGGAATCTGGAATCCTGAAATTTGGAATTGAGATTATTGTTGTAGAATTGAGGTAGTTTTGGAAATTCGTACTTATGTTTACGAAAAGTACTAAATGGTATTAAATTTTTTACAATTTGGATTTGAGTGAACGAATAGACATGGAATCCTTAAATTTAGAATTGAGATTACTGTTGGAGTATAGGATTAAGGTAGTTTTTGAAATTCGTACTTATTGGTACGAAAAGTACTAAATTTGGTACAGTGGGTTTTTGAGGGAGCGGATAGAGCTTGAATACTGGAATTTGGTATTACTACGGTTGGAGTGTAGTATTGATACGTGGAGGTAGTTTTTGAAATTCGTACTTATGGACACGAAATATACCAAATGGTAATTTGGATTTGAGTGCACCGATTGCGCTGGAATCCTGTTTATTGGAATTTAGGTTACTGTTGAAGTGAAGGATTAAGGTAGTTTTGGAAAATCGTACTTATGGGTACGAAGAGTACTTAATGGCACTCAATTTGTTGTTGGGTGTAGAGACAGTGCTGGAATCAGTATTCTTTGGATTTAGGGTGAATATTGGTGTGCAAAGTTGGTCTCGCTGTTAATATGTAAGGGTGAGATACTGCTTATCTTTTTGAAAATCGAACTAAAGAGGTACGAACAGTACTAAAATAACAATAAATATTGATTAAAATTGGTATTAGTGCAATAAAATTTTCAGTGTTCGCCATTTTTAATTTTATATTGTTTATTTGTTTTTTATATCCTTTCCGCATACGAAGTAGCGGGCACTTTGCTAGTTTATATATATTTATATACGGCTATGGTCCAGTGAAAATACAGGTGTCATATAGGCTCTCACGTGTATAATTTGGTGTGGTCCAAAAAACTACAATGATGGGACTCACTCCTACCTTTGGTGGCATTTACGTAATTAACTATACCAATTGACATAAATGAATATATCCTAACTGGGTTCGTTACGGTCATTCATGATACAGCTATTTACGTCAATTGCTATAGTTAATTACGTAAATGCCACCAAAGGTAGGAGTGAGTCCCATCATTGTAGTTTTTGGACCACACCAAATTATACACGTGAGAGCCTATATGACACCTGTATTTTCACTGGACCATAGCCGTAGACCTCTAATGTATTTTCATATACAATATAAGCAACCAATGGCTTATCCTAAATACGTAATTTAAGTTAAAAGTATTAAAAATACGCAATTTTGGCAGGTCCGATATATATATATATATATTCACCACAAATGTTTTTAAAGCTATTTAATTGAACATACAACATCTTCTGTATGAATTTATAACGAAAAACCATCAATAAGATATTTATATTTTTTAATCACAACGACAATCTGGTTAAAAATTGTAAACTACGGCCCTAAACCCTACACCAAGAACAAGGGCTGCTAAGAATGTTATACGTTATGGTTACAGATTTCTTTTATTCAGAGGCTTAATGAAATTTCTTTTGGAACATTTCTTTCTTTAACAATATTTCCAAAAAGTAAAAGGTTTTGCTAGATTTTGATCCAGTATGGAATTACGTAAAATTAACAGTCCAAAATTAAAACATATAATTTCATCCTAATATATATAAACTAGCAAAGTGCCCGCTACTTCGTATGCGGAAAGGATATAAAAAACAAATAAACAATATAAAATTAAAAATGGCGAACACTGAAAATTTTATTGCACTAATACCAATTTCAATCAATATTTATTGTTATTTTAGTACTGTTCGTACCTCTTTAGTTCGATTTTCAAAAATATAAGCAGTATCTCACCCTTACATATTAACAGCGAGACCAACTTTGCACACCAATATTCACCCTAAATCCAAAGAATACTGATTCCAGCACTATCTCTACACCCAACAAAAATTGAGTGCCATTAAGTACTCTTTTTTTTTTTCGAACGTTCCCACGCCTCACTTTCCCACCCCTGCCGACCGAGGGGGCGACCTCCCTTTTACGTAGGGATCGCGTACACACCATGATCCGCATCATGATGGGGTATGAGAGGGAAATTGAAAACCAGCTACAGAATTTACTTCATCAGCTAGTTAGTTACTTACTAATACATTTTTATATACTATTCATTTAAAAATAAAATTATGTTAGATTTTATAAGGTCAAGGCTCATGCCAAAGTCTACATTACAATACATGGAATTAAAATCTACACACATTTTGTTAATAGGATCTCCCATAGAGTAATTCGTGCGGTGGAAATCTCTAAATAAGGGTTGATAGTTTCTAATTGTTCTACAAGGAACATTTATTCTAATAGATGATATTAAGAAATCCGAGGGAATATTACCCATTAAAATTTTATGCACCATCATAGTGTTTAACATTGTGCGTCTACTTTTTAATGTAGGTAATCGAATTAATTTTAACCTGCTTGTATATGAAGGCAAGACAAAATCGCTATTCCAATGTAAACCTCTCAGTGCAAAAAGCAAAAATTGTTTCTGCACTGATTCAATTTTATCAGAATACACTGCGTATTGAGGGTCCCATACAACAGAACCATATTCTAATATAGGTCTTACAAGTGACGTAAATAGTTGTTTTGTTATATAGGGATCTGAAAATTCTTTGGCCCATCTTTTTATAAATCCTAAAACTCCATGCGCTTTATTAACAATAGAAATTACATGATTATTAAATTTTAATTTTCGATCCATCAAAAGGCCAAGATCAACAAATGATGCTACAGTTAATAATTGAGAACCGTTAATATTGTATTGCCTTATTAAAGAAGAAGATCTGGAAAAACACATATGTTTACATTTTTTTAAGTTTAAGTCCATACAGTTGATTTTACACCATTGAAAAAGGCTATTTAAATCACTCTGGAGAAGATCAGCCTGCTTTTCCGATTTATGAGTAATGAATAGCTTGACATCATCAGCGTACATTAGCAATCTAGAATGCATTATTGAGTTTGGCAAGTCATTTATAAATAAAAGAAAGAGAACCGGTCCGAGGTGACTTCCTTGCGGAACACCCGATGGCACGTCAATCGATTTTGAGACACATCCATCAAACAAAACTGTTTGTGATCTATTTTGTAAATAAGAAGATATCCATCTTACTAAATTAGTATTAAAGCCCATATAATCTAATTTATACAACAAAAGCCTATGGTTAACCCTATCAAATGCTTTGCTGAAATCTGTATATATTGTGTCAGTTTGATTATGCCGAACAAATCCTTTTATTACATTCGATGTGAATTCTATAAGGTTTGTTATGGTCGAAAGACCACTACGAAAACCATGCTGATATGGACTTAGCATGGGTTGAATTTTATGGGAAATTACAGAAGTAATTAGTTTTTCGAACAGTTTAGGAATTGCACTTAATTTTGCAATTCCTCTATAATTGGATACATTAGTCAGACTGCCTGACTTATGTAAAGGTACAATATAAGACTTTTTCCATATTGCGGGGAAATGACCGAATTTAAGGGAATAGTTAAACAATAGAGTTAAAGGGGTTGACAATGCAACTGAACAATGCTTCAGAATTAAACTAGGTATTCCATCGGGACCTGGACTTTTAATGGGTTTTAAACATCGCAGACTTTTGGAAACGTCTTGGTATTGTAAGAAAGGCATGTAAATTTCATCGATCTGAGATAATTTATAAGGATATGTATCTCTAATTTGGCAAGATGCACTTGAATAAGTTGTAGCAAAAAATTCTGCAAAACATTCAGCAATATCTGTATTTTTAGTAAATTCTTGATTATTGAATTTCAATAAAGAGGGCTTAGAAGGTGTTTTTCTTTTTAAATTAACAAAGTCATAGAAGGACTTAGGATTGGACTTAAAATTTTCTTTAATCTTGTTAAGGTACTCATTATATGATCTACGAGATTCTAGCGTATACTTAGACCTAGCTACAGAATAATTGGCGTAGTCAATTGAAGAACCTGACTTTTTATATTTACGAAAAAGTTTATTTTTGGAATTTTTTATAGTTGATAACTCAGGAGTAATCCATGGAAATTTATAAGAATTTGTGACTTTAATAGTTGGAATACATTCAAGCATAAATTTATTTATGATCTCATAGAATTTGTTAATTTTAATATCAAGATCAATATCACTGCTGCAAAGACATACCGATGTCCAGTTAACAGAAGAAATAAGAGAATTGAGTTTCCGAAAATCTGTTTTTTTATAATTAAGGACAGTTTTTAACACTTTGGACTGATTTTCCCCAAAGGAATGATTATGGGTCATGGTTATACATAATGAGGGATGATGAATATCTTCAGGAATAGAAATTGGTGGAATTCTAATTATTTCAAAATATTGAGTAACATTTACAAATGCTAAATCAAGGATTCTATCGTAACTATTCAGTATATCGTTTATTTGATGAAGATTGAGGTCACAAAATCGACTAACAATTTCGAATGTATCTTGATAGCATTCGCCCGGGATGTTAGTGGTGTTAGAGCTTCAGAATCTGGTAATAAGAGCCATTTAACAGAGGGCATATTAAAATCGCCCAGAACCAAAATTCGATCGGTTTCATTCATATTTCCAACGATTGAACTGATTGCGGATAAATGTTTTTTATATATGTCAAGTTGAGAAGAAGGAGGAATATAGGAACAAGTTATAAATAATTTAAAATTGCCTAGTTCAATGGATATACTTAAAAATTCAATATCAGGAATATTATTTATTTCAATTAAATTAGTGGAATAAGAGGAGTCAACTGCAATAAGGACTCCACCACCTTTTTTAGCAACACGATCATTTCTGAATATTTGATATTTCGGACATACCCATATTTCTTCGTACCCATAAGTACGACTTTCCAAAAGTACCTTAATCCTTCACTTCAACAGTAACCTAAATTCCAATAAACAGGATTCCAGCGCAATCGGTGCACTCAAATCCAAATTCTACCATTTGGTATATTTCGTGTCCATAAGTACGAATTTCAAAAACTACCTCCACGTATCAATACTACACTCCAACCGTAGTAATACCAAATTCCAGTATTCAAGCTCTATCCGCTCCCTCAAAAACCCACTGTACCAAATTTAGTACTTTTCGTACCAATAAGTACGAATTTCAAAAACTACCTTAATCCTATACTCCAACAGTAATCTCAATTCCAAATTTAAGGATTCCATGTCTATTCGTTCACTCAAATCCAAATTGTAAAAAATTTAATACCATTTAGTACTTTTCGTAAACATAAGTACGAATTTCCAAAACTACCTCAATTCTACAACAATTCCAAATTTCAGGATTCCAGATTCCAAATCCCAATTGTACCAAATTTAGTAATTTTTGTACTCTAAGTACGAATTTCCAAAACTCCTTAGTTCTACACTCCAACAGTAATGTCAATTCCCAATTTCAGGATTCCAGCTCTATCCGTTCACCCAAATTGTACCAAATTTAGTACCATTTATTACTTTTCGTACCCATAAGTACGAATTTTCAAAACTACTTTCGTTCTACTCTCCAACAGTAGCCTAAGTTCAAAATTTCAGGATTCCAGCTCCATCCGTTCGCCCAAATCGTAATTGTACCAAATTTAATACAATTTAGTACTTTTCGTATCCATAAGTACGAATTTTCAAAACTACTTTCATGTACCCTCCAACTGTAGCCTTAATGCAAAATTTCAGGATTCTAGCTGTATCCGTTCGCCCAAATCGTAATTGTACCAAATTTAGTACTTTTCGTACACATAAGTACGAATTTTCAAAACTCACTAAACTCTACATCAGCCTTAATCAAAATTTCAGGATTCCAGCTCTATCCGTTCGCCTAAATCGTATTTGTACCAAATTTAGTACCACTTAGTACTCTTCGTAGTCATAAGTACGAATTTTCAAAACTACTTCCATTCTACACTCTAATTGTATCCTTAATTCAAAATTTTAGGATTCCAGCTCTATCATAATTGTACCAAATTTAATACCATTTAGTACTTTTCGTACCCATAAGTACGAATTTTCAAAACTACTTCCATTCTACTCTCCAACAGTAGCCTTAGTTCAAAATTTCAGGATTCCAGCTCTATCCTTTCGCCCAAATCGTAATTGTACCAAATTTAGTACCATTTAGTACTTTTCGTACCCATTAGTACGAATTTTCAAAACTACTTCCATTTTACTCTTCCACGGCAGCCTTAATTCAAAATTTCAAGATTCCAGCTCTATCCGCTCAGCCTAAATCCATATTGTACAAAATTTAGTAGCATTTAGTACTTCTCGTATCCATAAGTACGAATTTTCGAAACTGCTTCCATTCTACTCTCTAACAGTAGGCTTAGTTCAAAATTTCAGGATTCCAACTTTATCCGTTCGCCCAAATCATAAGTGTTCCAAATTTAATACCATATAGTACTTTTCGTACTCATATGCACGAATTTTTAAAACTACTTCCTTTCTAGTCTCTATCATCAGCCTTAATTCAAATTTCATTATTCCAGCTCTATCCGTTCGTCTGACTCATATTTGCACCAAATTTAGTACCATTTAGTACCTTTCGTACCCATAAGTACGAATTTTCAAAACTACTTCCATGCTACACTCCGACTGTAGCCTTAATTCAAAAATTTCAGGATTCCAGCTCTATGCGTTCAACCTATATCCAAATTGTACCAAATTTAGTACCATTTAGTACTTTTCGTACCCATAAGTACAAATTTTCAAAACTACTTCCATTTTACTCTCCAACAGTAGGCTTAGTTCAAAATTGCAGGATTCCAACTCTATCCGTTCGCCCAAATCATAAGTGTACCGAATTTAGTACCATTTAGCAGGGACGTAGCCAGGATTTCATTTCGGGGGGGGCCCACCTGACCAAAATTTTGAAAGTTCATGTTAGCAAAAATTTCTTACTTAGCAATTATGTAAACCTTATTTTATACTTATATTACTGATGAAATACTTTTCATTACTATTTTTAATTAAAATGACGTAAGACTTCTTGGCCAATTTCCCCTTGTTTTCAGAACTTTTTTGACAACATATCAGAGTTAATATATGTTCAAAAAATGGATATATTAATAGTCGCATGTACTTTCGGGAGTATCATTTATCAAATACCTCATAACTACAGTGAATGTTATGTAATTCAGTGATATTACTTCGGTAAGACCAAAAAAAGAGTATACAATCGAAACCCTTAGAAATATCTTAACCTTTCCTTTGTTTCCTACTTCACAAAAGTTTAAAATCATGGCTTCAATTTTCCACTCCAATTTTATTGAGTAATTTATGGAAGGAAAATGGGATTAGTAGAGAATTGATTTATGCAGAGGGAACGTTCGGATATCATGGCGTTATCAACTAGTATTTTTTATATTTGCAGGTACATTTAGGAGTTATATAAATAAAAGAAAAAATGCTGAGACACGTGTCTTCTTTTTTTGTCTTTTATCACGCTGCGGTGTCAGAATATGGTCAGTTTTTCAATTTCGGAAATTCAGGTGTCCAATCGTTGTTACTGTTACTGTCATTGAAGTTATTCCCTAAAGATATTTTGGTGTCCAATCGTAGATCTAATCACAAAGAATTTCTGAAGGCCGATAGTGGTTTTCTTGATAAAGAACTAATGCTGAGCAATAGTGAGTCATATCCATGATGAAATTCTAGCACCCAAACGTGGGTATATAATGACAAATCCTGGTGCCAAATCGGGCATCTGTCAATAGACTATTTTGGCGTCCAATCGTCGGACTACTCTTAAAGAAATTCTTGATTCCTATCCTGGATTTTCTCATAAATTGTTAAGGAACTAAAAAACTCCTGTCTTGTCAGTCTTGAATACTTTTAAAATGAAATTCTGGCATCCAGAATTTTAGCAAAAATCCATGAACACAATTTTTCCCAATCTAATTTTTTTTATACTCTTAGCCTTTAGTCAAAATGTGCCTCATTGAAATAATGGTTTTACGGCCAAAGTGTGTTTGGAAGAAATCTAGCTATGTTCGTCCGTCTGGGTGGCTGCCTGGAGAACACGATAATTCTCAAACAAATCAACCGATCCTCCTTTCGATAACTTTTCACAGAGTATTTGAAAATTTTTCAGAGAAGTCAGTTTAAGACCTCTCTGGATAATTAGTAAGTATACCTGTGTAAGCTTAAGACCTCAGTAGCCATGGCTCAACTTTATGCTAATAATTTAGTTATAAGTAAATATATGAAATAAATAAATTAATGAATAAAAAGACCTTTCTGGAAACGGTTTGCTTTTTTTGCAACAATTGTTCTCCACAATACCATAAAAGTTTTTTTCAGGGACATGCCCATACTTCCAGAGAAAATGGCCCGAAAGCTGTAAGGAACACATACGACCATCATGTTTAGTAGCTGGTGCGCACGACAACTTTCGAACCGGATACCGCGTTGGTCCAAACATTGTGTTTACGTCGATGTAAATAAAAGAAAAAAAAAAGAGAGAAATAAAAGGCAGTTTTTATGTTTGTAATTTGTATTTGACTAGAAGTCAAATGCGCTTTATTTAATAAATAAATAAAAAGATTTTGGTAACGATATTACCTGTAATTTGCAACGATCTTGCAGATGCTTACAAAAAAGCTTCGATAGCGTTCAACGATCCGATAGAAAGTAAAAATAGATGATGAGAGGTGGTGAAATGTCAAAAACTTAACGAACAATTATAGTTAAAATCTGCAATGATAATGTTACAAGGATGTAATATTGTGGAGTATGCAGATTTTAACCATAATGTAGGTCACCAAAGATTGACCGTTGTAGATTAACAATAATAATGCAAAGAAACATTCTAACTTAAACATTTGGCGGCCACCTTTCAACATCATGAGAATGTTGAAACGAAATATATATGTACAAATAACAAACATTTTTTTTTTTGTTTTTTAATTTAATTTTTTTTTTTTTAATTCATTTTTTCAAAAAACACTTAAAACTAAACGATGGGCCATTAGGGACCCCGGGCCATTAGGGACCCCGCGATAAAAATGGCCATTAGGGACCATTTGGTCGGCTGGGCCATTAGGGACCCAGCCTTATATATTATATATACATCTATTGGTATGGTCATTAGGGACCATTTGACGACTGGGCCATATACAAATTAGAATGGTCATTAGGGAGCATTCTTATGCTGGGCCATTAGGGACCCAGCACTAAAGGATCATTAGGGAACCTTTAATTTGTATATACCCCAGAGAGTACCCAACCAAATATGGAGTACTGGGCCATCGGCAATCCGGGAAATACTTGGACACGGCTCGTCATCACCTTCGTATACAATTCGGGCCCCAGCAACAAACCCACACGTCCAACAACATAAAAATGTGGATCCGCAAGAGGCAACCCCAGATAGGACTCCCTTACCCTCTCTGGAATCGCTTCAGCTGGCGTAGAGACGTGAGTCAGGTCGCTCACTCGAGCCGTCACTGTCACCGATTGCGATGGATCATACGTGGAGGTGATGGAGAAACGACTATACTGCGTACCATCTATTTGCGAGCAGGGTAGTCGCAAGTCATGTACTAAGGACGTACACACCTGACTCTGTCTAGCGCACTGATCTATGATCGCGCGGACTTGGATACTTGCAGTGGGAGTGGATAAACGGACCACAACACTAGGGGAGACAGAGATCACTCCCACTAATGGAAGACTGCCCAATGCAACCGCATTTGAGCTTGTCAGTTGGCTGACCGATTCGGACGGACGAGAATCGGACTGAGGATGCGGACGGACCTTGGGCTTTTTAGTCGGACGACGCTTGTTAGCAGGACGCTTGTCAGAAGACTCGGACTTATTTCGAGTGGGTTTCGGACCATCGTGGAGCAGAGTGTGGTGTTTGCCGTCACAGATGCGACAACTACTCTTGCTACGACAATCCTTTGCCAAGTGACTGTGCGCCAGACAGCGGGTACAATAGCCGTGCGAGATGACTACCCTGTGTCGTTTCTCCAAGGCAAATTCCAAAAATGTTTCGCAGAAACGAAGTGGGTGCCTTCCATGACACAACTTACACGTATAATACTTGGACGAAGGGGCTTCAGTGACAGCTGAGGGCTTTGACGACGGATTCGAGGCAGACTCTTTAATCGAAGGGACGACAACCGGAGGGGTGGAAACCGCTTCATTCGCCGATGTATCCATAGCTTCTGTATCATTGGGGCCCGATACGATAGAGGCGGTGGAAGCAGTGGAGGAGGAACCCGTAGCAGCAGAAACGGCATCAGAGGAACCCGTGGCGCGATCAATTTCAGCAATTAATTGGTCATAGTCCTTCAGTCCATCAGCGAAGAATGACATTTTGTCCATATTACTAAAGAAGAAAGCTATGTTAAAGAGATCGAAATTTATTCGGTCAAAACGACCAATTTAGTTATATGCCGCCTTACAACGCCATTCTCGATACGAACGTCGGCGACGCGAACGTGCCCATCGGGGCCGGGAAATACGTTCTCGACCCTACCTAGTTTCCACGACGTTGGAGGAAGAGTTTCGTGCCTAATGACGACGATATCATCCTTTTGAATGTCACGCTGCGGGAATTTCCATTTATACCGCATGTGAAGACTCTTCAAGTACTCCTCCTTCCATCTTAAACAAAATTGATGAACTAAAGCCTGAACTTTTCGAAACCTGTTCACTATTGACAAGGGCTGTTCAGTGATTAGGGGTTCTGGAGGAGCGAGCAAAGGGGCACCGATCAAGAAGTTTCCTGGAGTCAAGGCAACGATGTCAGTAGAACTATCTGACATAGGACAAAGCGGTCGAGAATTCAGACAAGCTTCGATTCTCGCTAAGACAGTAGCCAATTCTTCAAAAGTGTAGCGGAGAGTACGAGCCTGCTTTCGAAAATGCAATTTGAAACTTTTTACTCCAGCTTCCCAGAGTCCACCCATGTGTGGAGCCCCAGCTGGAATAAATTGCCACGATAGGCCTTGAACTGCATAATTTGAAGAAACAGTTCCTGAGCATTCTCGAAGAAACGACCTAAAATCTCTTTCTATTTCCCTGGAAGCCCCGACAAAATTCGTACCATTGTCCGTGAATACGGACCGAGGACAACCACGACGAGCAACAAATCGATGAAATGCTGCTAGAAAGTTTGCAGTCGATAAATCTGATACTGCTTCCAAATGAATCGCTTTCGTCGAGAAACACACGAAAACGCAAACGTACCCTTTGGTAATTCTACAGGCACGACCAGTGAAGGATTTGACATCAAAAGGCCCAGCGAAATCTACACCAGTTGTAGTAAAAGGCCTATTAATTTCGGTTCGTTCCGGTGGAAGCGCAGCCATAACTTGACTTCTAGAACGCTTCTTTTCTAAAATGCAAATTCTGCACCGATTAATTACCGAACGAATCAGACTTTTCAATCGAGGAACCCAATATTCAATTCTAAGAATCCTCAACATCAATTGATTTCCTCCATGAACCGAAATCTTGTGGACAAATTCCGCTAAAAGCTTTACAAAGCGACAATGATAGGGCAGTATTATCGGATGCCTTTCCGTATACGCAAGAGTAGGTGAGTTAACTAATCTTCCATTCATACGAATTATGCCATAATCATCCAAGTAGGGGTTAAGAGGAACCAAAGGACTCTTACTATTAAACGGATTTCTTTCTAATAAATCCTTATATTCGTCCGCATAGTACATTTTTTGTGCGAAAATTATCAATCTAGTACGGGCGAAATTGATTTCCGACGAAGCAATAGTGGTGTCGGTGTAAACAAAATTACTTCTATGTCTTGGATGAGTACGATGGAAGAATCTAAATATATACGAGACAACACGAAAAGCTCTACCCAAACAAGAGAACCTAGCAAGAAAGTCCTCAGAGCCCGTAATGAAAGAGGCATGACTTTTTACCGAACGCTTTTCAGTATTGGTTTCAAGTGCCGACAGATCACGAATTGACCATTTAGATTTTTGATCACTAAGCCAATGTGGCCCATGCCACCAAAGAGAGGAATTGGCTAGATCAGAAGGAGCAAGACCGCGACTTCCCAAATCAGCGGGATTATCCTCAGATTTAACGTGGTAACAATTGTGATTACCAACGTTTTCTTGGATACGACAAACGCGATTAGCTACAAACGTTGTCCAAGTCGAAGGAGTTTTTCGTAACCAGGAGAGGACTATAGTTGAGTCCGTCCAACAATAAACCTGACAAAACTCAATATCAATTTCCCGAGCTATAGTTTTTAGAAGCTCAGAAGCCAAAACAGCACCACAGAGTTCTAAACGTGGCAGAGAAATTGATTTTATGGGGGCCACCCTAGTTTTACACGATAGTAAATGGACGAAAATATCTCCACTAGGGGACTCAATTCTAATATAAATTACCCCCGCGTATGCTTTTTCCGAGGCATCGGAAAAAACATGGAGTTCAGCCGAACAATCAGGAGTATACTGAACCCATCTAGGAATCCTGACCGAATTAACATCCGTGTAGGAATCTACAAATTTACGCCAATCGGCATCTGTGGCTGACGAAAGGGAGTCATCCCAACCAATATTGTCCAACCACACCTTTTGCATAACCATTTTAGCAACGACAATAACTGGTCCTAACCAGCCCACAGGATCAAATAATTTTGCAATAGCGGAAAGAACTTCCCGTTTAGTATACGAAGACTTTCTCGCGATTGGAGCAACCTCAAAGTAGAACGTGTCCAACTGTGCATTCCACCTTATTCCTAATGGCTTAGATCCACTAGATTCTACAAAGGACAATACTTTCTCATCTAACAAATGATCAGGAGAAATTCCTTCGAGAATCGATCTATTGTTCGCTGTCCACTTCCGAAGTTCGAATTTCGCTGAAGAAAGCGCGGAAACTAATTGATCCCTAGCAGTTATAGCTGTCTCCAGGTCATGTGTTCCCGCCAACACGTCGTCAACGTACATACATTTGCGCAAAATGTGCGCTGCGAGTGGGAAATCGGTCTCGGTGTCTTCTGCCAGTTTTAATAGCGTTCGAATTGCTAAATATGGTGCACAATTTACACCGAAAGTCACCGTATGTAATTCATAGTCTTGGACCGGTTTCGTGGGGGAATCACGGAAGAGAATTCTCTGAAGCGAAGCATGTTTTGGATCGACTCGAATCTGCCTATACATCTGGGTAATGTCCGAATTGAAAACATATTTAAAAATACGCCACCGCAGTATCAACAAGACTAAATCAAGCTGCAAAGTGGGTCCGACATAGAGCAAGTCGTTCAGACTATTCCCGCTAGACGTTTTGAAGGAAGCGTTAAAGACTACCCGAAGTTTAGTGGTCTGTTTATCAGGATTTATGACGGGATGGTGAGGCAAATAAGAAGAAAAAGTATCAGTAGAGGAACTGGGGGATACTAACCTCATGTGATCAAGATCTAAATATTCTTGTAGGACCGCGTCATAAACAACCTTAACGTCCGATTTTCGCAATAAAGACGATTCATTTCTAAGGTATTGCTTTAAAACGGTTTCTCGTGACCTACCCAAAAATTCCTTAGGATCTATCTCAGGTTTAATTGGCAGTGTTACTATATATCTACCGTCCGACATTCTACGCGTAGTTTTTAGATAATTATCTTCGCAAAAACGGTCTGAAGGAGACATCATATTTCGTTTTGGAGGTTCCTCTAGCTCCCAAAAACGTAAAAGAGTTTTATTAATGTTGTCTTCTTCTAGCACGTCAATTTTAGTCGCGAATGTTCGAACCTCGGTCGTGGGGACAGGACCGGTAACTAACCAACCAAACACCGAATTTTGGGCCAGCAAAGTACCAGAAAGAATGGGTCTACAACCATCTAATAAAATCTTCGGATAGAGATCAGCACCTAGTAAAAGATCTACGGGCCGAGGGTCAAATAAGTTGACATCAGCAAGCCGCAAATCAGGTAGTTGTGCTCTTAAATCCGAGCTGACAGTAAACGAGGGAATATTACCCGAAATCAAAGGCAAAACTAAAGCTGTCGTTTCCAAAATAAGACGGCTATCAAGAGGACTTCCAATTTTCAACGAACAAATTTTGCGAGAAGTGGCCGAAACAGTACAATTCACACCCGAAATAGAAGCAGTAGTGGAATGCACCGGAAGTTTTAAACGATTCTGAAGTCGCTCAGACAAGAATGACGACTCAGATGCAGGATCTATAAGCGCCCTAGCCGAATAGGAAACACCATGATGAACAATATTAACCATGGCTGTTCCTAGCAAAACTGATTTGTTTTGTGCTACGTGAAATGACTGACGAGGCAGACATCCAGCCGAGGTGGATGGTAAAGGTTGCTCAGATGAGGCAGAGGGATTGCCCGACCTATTGTTTGTCGCGACTGTATTACCCGGAGCCGAAGTATTTGACTGGGTATCTAGGCGATGTAATAAGGTGTGATGAGGTTGATTACATTTGGAACAACGACGACTACTATCACACTTTTTTACTCCATGTCCTCTACGTAGACAATTCACACACAATTGGAACCGTTTAACTATTTTATACCGTTCCGTAGAGGACTGATTTTGGAATCGCTGACATTCAAATAATCTATGAGCTTTATTTGGACAAAGCACACAACCAGATTTTCTCGACGATTTAGGATCGTTGGAAACACGAGAAGGTTGAGAGGGTGCCGAGGAATCTGCATTAGTATAATGCGATTGCACTTTTTTAGTTGTGCGCTTTGCGTCATTTCCGCGCATGTCGTGAAGACACATGAGCGTTTGGATCCGCTCCGACAAAAACGCATCTAAATCTTTCCACGAGGACAAGGAAGATTTATTTTTCACACTTTGTTCCCATAAGGTTTGTGTGAGCTTAGGAAGCCGTTGCAGGCACATAAACACTATGATCGGATCCCAATTATCCGTCGAAATATCATAAATGGACATTGCCGACAGGCATCCATTTATGCCACGCTGTAACGATTTCAAATTCGAACAAGTTTCACTATCGAGTACCGGAAGAGAGAAAAGGATTTTCAATTGATTGTGTACTATAACACGAGGATTGTCGTAAGTGTCCTTCAAAGATTTCCACGCAAGAACAAAACTACTATTAGTTAATGGAAATTTGGAAACTATCTCACGAGCCTCTCCACTAGTCTTCCGAACCAAATAACATAAGCGTTCGACATCGCTAAGTCGAGAAGATTTAATATAAATGGCTGTGAATAAGTCGCGGAACGTGGGCCAAGAATGAAAGTCGCCCTCAAAAACATCCACATCACACGGTGGAAGTGCTAGGTTATGAACGCTATCACTGGGAATATCATCTAAACCAAGACTCCTAAAAGACAAAGTATTAGGATGATCAACTTGGGTTCCCACTTCACGTGAAGCCTGAGTAGAAGTACTAAGATTACCTCTCGCTTCTAGTGGACTAGCAACCGATGGTTGCGCTAAAGAGACAACCGATTGTTGCGCTAAAGAGGCAACCGAATCGTTCATCGTCGAATTCAACGAATGTCTATGCGACCTTTTTAGTTTACCTATCTGACTTCGTATAGCAGACAAACATCTCAAGTAAGTCTGATAAGCTACATCATACTTATTGTCAACCGATTCAATATCCTCCTTTTTCGTATCGCCGGAAGACATCACAAAATCAAGACACTTTTCAAACATCTCCTGTGTCTTTACCCATAACTTTTGAATTTCTTCTTTACGGACTTCTAACCCATATTCGTCTATCTCTTCAGGCTTAAGAGCACTGTAATGAGACTCGAATGTCACTATAGCGTCCGATGCTCTGATAAAAAGATACAGTGGAGTGACTGACATTTTGAATTATCAAAAAAAATTCAACTAAAGTCCGAAAAAATCACTCAAAAGAAAGTTCAAAAGCGAAAGAAGTACAAAAATCGCTAAACTGCCAAAAATATTTTGAAATTCGTACTGAATTTCCAAAAAATCTACTTCAAAACTCACTATAGAGTCACGAAAATACCCGAAAATGAATTAAAATCTCAAAAACAGGAAACAATTTTCACAAGAAAGCAGTTTAGAAATACTCAATTAGTATCTAAACACACGAGCTTTCAAAAATTCCACCAAAGGAATACAGAAAATATCAAAAAATCCAAGAAGTTTTTGCCAAAAAACTGAAAAACCACAAAAAAATCGAAAATTTTCAAGGAAAAAAGTCAAAAAGATTGATTGAAATTCCAAAGAAATCGAATGAAAACTCAAAGAATCGAAAAACAATCAAAAAATATCGAATAGAAATCAAAAATATATAAAAATGGTCGAAAATGGTATATATAATATCAAAAATATATATAAAAATCAAAAAATATTTATATATAAATTTCAAATATTCAAATATTTTCTTCTCAAATTGTAAAAACCGTAATTTCACGTACCGAAATCGTACAAAATTCAAAATATTTACAAAAAAATATTATTTTCATCCGAAAATACCGAGATTTTATGATTTAATTTGCGAAAATACCTCAATTAGGCTCACTACTACCGATTGTAGGGTGAATGTGGACCAAAAAACCACAAAAGCAAATTAAATCAAAATTAAAATACTCGAAAATTTTAATAAAAATAATTGATTTTTTTACAAAACGGTCAAAAAAATCACTTTATTTATGAAAAAGTCGAATTGACCGAGTGTAGGGTGTGCACGATTTTTTAATTTCCAAAAATATTCGAAAAACACTCCCGTATCACGATCAAAAATATTTACCAAAAAATATTTCAATATATTAAATTATTTTATTTGCGTGTACTAAATATGTTTTCCCAAAAAATGTTTGCTGGGATACCACTACTTAACGAAAAGGAAAAAAGAGAGGACAAAAACACCGCACAGCTGGTATGGGGATATACAGTGTGTGTGTGTATCAACTAGCAAGCAAACAGGCAAACGACCAAGCGACTGACCGACCGACGGACTCAACGATATGAGTGTACGTATGTATGTTTATTAGCGTATGTACGTATAAACGAATGTATGCTGTTCACTTGCTAATAACCAAACAAACGTAAAGGGATTTTTATGCAAATTATGTGGGGAATAAAAAATGCAATTTTGGCACAATTAATTTATCAAAATTTGTGGTTCTTTTTGAAATAATTTTAATGCACTTTTTAACAATTATTTTTATTTAATTTTGAGCACTATTCCGCCACAATTAATAGGAAAAAAATCAAATATTTTTGCGATAAAAAATAACAAAAAAAATAAATGTCACTTATCCCTTTTGGTTTTATTTGGATGTTAGAACTTTTTTTCTTTTTCACTTGTAATTTTCGTGGTAAAGGCACACGACAAAACGATTGATACGGGAGGGGGGATGCGCGACGCGTTGTAAGACGGCCAAACAGCGATCACGACACAAAGAATTGTTATTATTTTCCACTTTTATTTTTCGATATTCTCACTTAAAACACTTTACGTACCTGTTTTGTTGATGAGATTATGGGTGAAAAATGGATTGATGGATGTAGATATGGATGGATGGACTGTAGGATGGACTTTTGTTGTGTTGTTTGCTGTGAAGGGAAACAAGCAAACCAATTAGAAATGGTACCAACAACAACACCGACTCAATCGCGGCTCGAAGTGACCAAATGTTTACGTCGATGTAAATAAAAGAAAAAAAAAGAGAGAAATAAAAGGCAGTTTTTATGTTTGTAATTTGTATTTGACTAGAAGTCAAATGCGCTTTATTTAATAAATAAATAAAAAGATTTTGGTAACGATATTACCTGTAATTTGCAACGATCTTGCAGATGCTTACAAAAAAGCTTCGATAGCGTTCAACGATCCGATAGAAAGTAAAAATAGATGATGAGAGGTGGTGAAATGTCAAAAACTTAACGAACAATTATAGTTAAAATCTGCAATGATAATGTTACAAGGATGTAATATTGTGGAGTATGCAGATTTTAACCATAATGTAGGTCACCAAAGATTGACCGTTGTAGATTAACAATAATAATGCAAAGAAACATTCTAACTTAAACACATTGTTTATAGCAATATTTCTGCGAGCCTTATATAAAGTTCGCAGGTGGTGATTTTCGCTCTACTCATTCTGGTAATGATAAAATCCATATTTTGTTGGTGAGTTCATACGTCCGAAAATGGCTACACAATTCTGAAAATCTCCTAATACATAGCTTTGGGTTAAAGGATTTTGGTTGTGTAGCCGCTATTCGATCTGTCCATAGATTAAAGTTTCAGTTCACAGGCTCAGGGTATATTCCTATCCGCAAATCCGACTGATACCTTTTTAGATTTTGAAGAATCTGAATCTGTTTCCGATCAGTTTTTATACCCTACACCACTATGTGGGGAGGGTATTATAAGTTGGTTTTGGCCAAAAAGTTTGTAACGCATCGAAATAATGGTCGTAGACCCATACTTATATATACCAAAATGAATGTCTCGACGAGCTGAGTCGATCCGGCTATGTGTGTCCGTCCGTCAGTCCGTCTGTCCATCTAAACTTTGTGATCACGCTACAGGTCGCAATTTTGATCGGATCGTCACGAAATTTTGGATGTTGATGGGGGTCCCGGAGAGGAAGAAGCCTATTGATTTTGGTGATGGTCGGATAATATTTAGGGGTCGGAATGGGCAAAAAACTTATGTGGATAAAAAGACAACGTTTTTTTCCAAAGCGAATATCTCAGCTTCTATACGGGGTATACCAAAAGCAAAACCTGACAATAAAAGTAGAAAATATCGCCTTTCTAATGATGTAAAGTAGGTTCTCGTAGGTGATCAAACAACGAAGATATCACAATAGTCGCAAATAAAACCCAAATTTTCATTTTTGCAATTTTAATAATAATGACGAATATCACAGCTTTGGTTCGAGACCTTCCAAAAGGAAAGTCTGACAATGAAAGTAAAAAATCCTGTCTTTACAATGATGTAAAGCAGGTTGGCGTAGGTATCCAAATAATGGAGATATCGCAATAGTCGGTAATACATCCCATTTTTCCACTTTTTTGGAAATCACGCTACAGGTCGCAATTTTAATTGGATCGTCACGAAATTTTGGGTGTTATTGGGGGTCCCACAGAGGAAAAAACCTTTTGGTTTTTGATAATGGTCGGATATTATTCAGGGGTCGGAATTTGAAAAAAAATATTTGGAAAAAGACCAACGTTTTATTTCAAAGTTAATATCTCCCTTCTGTACGAGGTATATCGAAAGCAAAACCTGGCAAGGAAAGTAGAAAATATCACCTTTAAGCTGAGTACATATTGCCAGTTTTGAATGACAGGTTTGTTGGTGCTTGCTAGTGTGGCCGTTCATTTTTGTCATTCATCATGCAACCACAAAATGTTGATGGGTTGATGGGGGTCTAACACAGAAAGAAGCCTATTGATGGTTGGCATACATCCCACTTTTCCATTTTTTATTAGGGTTGTACTGTCGATGCACTTAAATGCGTTTCAAAAAAATTGACCTGTGTTAATGAAGACATTCAGAGCAAAGGCGCTAAGCTATCCCAATTTTAATATTTTGAATTTTATTAGTCAAAAGCTTATGAACAGGGGTAGTGGTGTAGGGTATCACATAGTCGGCCCCGATCCGACTATAGCCTTGGCTCACTTGTTTTTTATTTCGTTTGACGTTATAAAGTCCTTTGCCGAAGAAGGAAAAAGGAAAAATTCTAGGAACATTCACCTCAATCTCAATAATCTTGATTTTATTAACATTCGAAAGATCGAACAAAACATAAAAATACGACAGAAAAAATAATTTTTGGACAATAGACATTTACTAATTTGTGGGAAGAGACGAGTTTCAAATAATCTTAACGGACGACACTGCTGTGGAATAGAAATTATATCATAAAAAATGGTCGATATAGTTCTTTTGTTGCAAATTTCAAACATAATAAAGAATTTGTAATTGTTATGATGTTCAAAATAGTTCATTACAAAAACGTGTTAGAGACTATATACTTATTTCTCCTATCAAAAGTTGTAAAAACAAAAGATCGCAAGAATGTTTTTTCTAGATGTTGCTTATAAGCCAAAGTATTGGTCGTAATATGCTACTAACGTTTAATAAAATGCAAAAAACGTCTTGTTCTGAACTCAGTAACACTTACAGTCAGCCTAAAATTACGATTAAACGCTTACACAACACCTTAAAACTTAACAACAACTATGCAGAAAATTGCTCAAAAAGCCTTAAGTGTTCATTATTTTTATACTTTCAAATATGTTGGACAATAAGTATACCAACGTCCTTAAATAATTCTCTGTAATACTTCCTCAAAATACTTTACTTATTTCTTGAAAAATTTAAAACAGTTTAAAATTTTACTCAAAAATTAAAATTTGTAATATAAGGTAATATCCTATGGGAACAAAAATCATTTCGGGGGGGGGGGCCCGGGCCCCTGGCTACGTCGATGCCATTTAGTACTTTTCGCACCCATAAGTACTAATTTTCCAAACTACGTCCATTCTACTCTCCAACTTACTTACTTACTGCAAATTTTCAGGATTCCAGCTCTATCTGTTCGCACAAATCATAATTGTACAAAATTTAGTACCATTTAGTACTTTTTGTGGCCATAGGTCCAAATTTCCAAACCTACCTCTATCCAACATTCCAACAGTAATCTTAATTTCGAATTTCAGGATTCCAAATGTATCCGATCACCCAAATCCAAATTGTACAAGATTTGGTATCATTTAGTACTTTTCGCATCCATAACCAAAAATTTCCAAAACTACCTCAATCCTACACTCCAACAGTAATTTTAAGTCCAAATTTCATAATTCCTGCTATATCCGATCACTCAAATCCAAATTGTACAAAATTTAGTACCACTCAGTACTTTTTGTACCCACAAGTACGAATTTAGTACTTTTCGTTGCCATAAGTACGATTTTCCAAAAGAATGCCAATCCCACACTCCAATAGCAATCTTAATTCCAAATTTCACTATTCCAGCTCTTTCCGATCACTTAAATTCATATTGTACGAAATTTGGTACCATTTAGTACTTTTTGTACCCAAAAGTACGAATTTCGTACACTCCGACAATAATCCTAATTCAAAATTTCAGGATTCCAGTTCCATCCGTTCTCCCAATCCAACCTTATTTGGTACTATTTAGTACCTTTCGTACCCATATATACAAATTTCGAAAACTACCTCCATATCTCAAAGCTACACTCCAACAGTAATAGTAATTCCAAATTTCAGAATTCCAACTTTATCAGTTCGCCCAAATTCAAATTGTACCAAATTTAGTACCATTTAGTACTATTCGTACACATGAGTACATATTTTCAAAACCTCCTCCTTAAATCAACTCATCTTCTAAACCTTGATTTTCATTCCAAATTTCAAGATTTTAGCTCTATCCGTTCACGTAATACCAAATGGTAATAAATTTAGTACTATGCGTACACATGAGTACACATTTTCAAAATCACCTCCTTATATCAACTCATCTTATAAATCTTGATTTTCATTCCAAATTTCAAGATTTTAGCTCTATCCGTTCAAGTAATACCAAATGGTACTAAATTTAGTAATTTTTAGTACTTTTCGTACACTTATAGCTCGAATTTCCAAAAACCCTTTGGTACACCTTTTTCACTCTCCATAAGTGAACCTCATTCCAAATTTCAGAATTCTAGCTCTTCGCGTTTGCCTAATACTAAGGGTACCATATTTATTACCTTTTAGTACTTTTCGTACCGTTCTAGTTCGAATTTCCAAAAACCCAGCCTTATCTGACACCTTCGGACCAAGAGTGACACTCACCCAAAATTTCAAGATTCTAGCTCCAGCCGTTTAGCCTGGGCGTTGATTATGAATCAGTCAGTCAGTCAGTGAGTCATCATTACTCAACTCTTTTATAAGTATAGATTTGTAATCTAATTTTTTGAGGAAATAGTATACATAAATATATGGTTTATTTTGAAACTCATAGTGAAATAGTGTGTAGAATTTTTCATCCTTTGACACTTTTCACCTATAACCAAGTTTTATATTACTTCCATGTATCAACTCGAAAAAAGAAGGAAAATCTCTAATCTCAATTTCAAATTTAAGGATTCCATGTCTATTCGTTCACTCAAATCCAAATTGTAAAAAATTTAATACCATTTAGTACTTTTCGTAAACATAAGTACGAATTTCCAAAACTACCTCAATTCTACAACAATAATCTCAATTCCAAATTTCAGGATTCCAGATTCCAAATCCCAATTGTACCAAATTTAGTAATTTTTGTACTCTAAGTACGAATTTCCAAAACTCCTTAGTTCTACACTCCAACAGTAATGTCAATTCCCAATTTCAGGATTCCAGCTCTATCCGTTCACCCAAATTGTACCAAATTTAGTACCATTTATTACTTTTCGTACCCATAAGTACGAATTTTCAAAACTACTTTCGTTCTACTCTCCAACAGTATCCTAAGTTCAAAATTTCAGGATTCCAGCTTCATCCGTTCGCCCAAATAGTAATTGTACCAAATTTAATACAATTTAGTACTTTTCGTATCCATAAGTACGAATTTTCAAAACTACTTTCATGTTACCCTCTAACTGTAGCCTTAATGCAAAATTTCAGGATTCTAGCTGTATCCGTTCGCCCAAATCGTAATTGTACCAAATTTAGTACTTTTCGTACACATAAGTACGAATTTTCAAAACTCACTAAACTCTACATCAGCCTTAATCAAAATTTCAGGATTCCAGCTCTATCCGTTCGCCTAAATCGTATTTGTACCAAATTTAGTACCACTTAGTACTCTTCGTAGTCATAAGTACGAATTTTCAAAACTACTTCCATTCTACACTCTAATTGTATCCTTAATTCAAAATTTTAGGATTCTATCATAATTGTACCAAATTTAGTACCATTTAGTACTTTTCGTACCCATAAGTACGAATTTTCAAAACTACTTCCATGCTACTCTCCAACAGTAGCCTTAGTTCAAAATTTCAGGATTCCAGCTCTATCCTTTCGCCCAAATCGTAATTGTACCAAATTTAGTACCATTTAGTACTTTTCGTACCCATTAGTACGAATTTTCAAAACTACTTCCATTTTACTCTTCCACGGCAGCCTTAATTTAAAATTTCAAGATTCCAGCTCTATCCGCTCAGCCTAAATCCAAATTGTACAAAATTTAGTACCATTTAGTACTTGTCGTATCCATAAGTACGAATTTTCGAAACTGCTTCCATTCTACTCTCTAACAGTAGGCTTAGTTCAAAATTTCAGAATTCCAACTCTATCCGTTCGCCCAAATCATAAGTGTACCAAATTTAATACCATATAGTACTTTTCGTACTCATATGCACGAATTTTCAAAACTACTTCCTTTCTAGTCTCTATCATCAGCCTTAATTCAAATTTTAGGATTCCAGCTCTATCCGTTCGTCTGACTCATATTTGCACCAAATTTAGTACCATTTAGTACTTTTCGTACCCATAAGTACGAATTTTCAAAACTACTTCCATGCTACCCTCCGACTGTAGCCTTAATTCAAAAATTTCAGGATTCCAGCTCTATGCGTTCAACCTATATCCAAATTGTACCAAATTTAGTACCATTTAGTACTTTTCGTACCCATAAGTACAAATTTTCAAAACTACTTCCATTTTACTCTCCAACAGTAGGCTTAGTTCAAAATTGCAGGATTCCAACTCTATCCGTTCGCCCAAATCATAAGTGTACCGAATTTAGTACCATTTAGTACTTTTCGCACCCATAAGTACTAATTTTCAAAACTACGTCCATTCTACTCTCCAACAGTAGCCTTACTGCAAATTTTCAGGATTCCAGCTCTATCTGTTCGCACAAATCATAATTGTACAAAATTTAGTACCATTTAGTACTTTTTGTGGCCATAGGTCCAAATTTCCAAACCTACCTCTATCCAACATTCCAACAGTAATCTTAATTTCGAATTTCAGGATTCCAAATGTATCCGATCACCCAAATCCAAATTGTACAAGATTTGGTATCATTTACTACTTTTCGCATCCATAACCAAAAATTTCCAAAACTACCTCAATCCTACACTCCAACAGTAATTTTAAGTCCAAATTTCATAATTCCTGCTATATCCGATCACTCAAATCCAAATTGTACAAAATTTAGTACCACTCAGTACTTTTTGTACCCACAAGTACGAATTTAGTACTTTTCGTTGCCATAAGTACGATTTTCCAAAAGAATGCCAATCCCACACTCCAATAGCAATCTTAATTCCAAATTTCACTATTCCAGCTCTTTCCGATCACTTAAATTCATATTGTACGAAATTTGGTACCATTTAGTACTTTTTGTACCCAAAAGTACGAATTTCGTACACTCCGACAATAACCCTAATTCAAAATTTCAGGATTCCAGCTCCATCCGTTCTCCCAAATCCAAATTGTACCTTATTTGGTACTTTTTAGTACCTTTCGTACCCATATATACAAATTTCGAAAACTACCTCCATATCTCAAAGCTACACTCCAACAGTAATAGTAATTCCAAATTTCAGAATTCCAACTTTATCAGTTCGCCCAAATTCAAATTGTACCAAATTTAGTACCATTTAGTACTATTCGTACACATGAGTACATATTTTCAAAACCTCCTCCTTATATCAACTCATCTTCTAAACCTTGATTTTCATTCCAAATTTCAAGATTTTAACTCTATCCGTTCACGTAATACCAAATGGTAATAAATTTAGTACCATTTAGTACTATTCGTACACATGAGTACACATTTTCAAAATCACCTCCTTATATCAACTCATCTTATAAATCTTGATTTTCATTCCAAATTTCAAGATTTTAGCTCTATCCGTTGAAGTAATACCAAATGGTACTAAATTTAGTAATTTTTAGTACTTTTCGTACACTTATAGCTCGAATTTCCAAAAACCCTTTGGTACACCTTTTTAACTCTCCATCAGTGAAACTCATTCCAGATTTCAGAATTCTAGCTCTTCGCGTTTGCCTAATACTAAGGGTACCATATTTAGTACCTGTTTGCGGAGGCAATAAAAGAAAAAAACCAAAAAGAAAAACAAAACAACGGCAGTATCAATTTCGTTATAATAAAAATAATTAATCCTTTATTTAAGAAATATTGTTCGTATAAACAATATCTGTACCTTTTGTTTACAAAGTTGTTGTGTGGACGAAAATCCAAGTTATTACTTCAATCGACGAAAATCGAATCACAACCCTTTATTTAGCCAAAGATAGAATAAAAACAAACGATGGACACTGCAAAGTGGCGCCAATTTTTAGTACATTCTCATTAGAATTTGACATCTTTCACTTTGTGCGAAAACACAAAGTTGCACTTCTGCTAAATGGTCAAGTTCTAACGGAAGAAATGAAACTTCATAATTTGAAAAGAGAATGAAACTATTCGTAATTAAACATTGCCGGCCACCTTGAAATATCCAGCGATGTTTCAACTTAATTTCTAGTTCTTTAGTTATGAGTACATATTTTACATTAAACGGCGGAACCGTCAATAGTGAGCATTTTAGCAATTTCTTTCCTTTTTGTACATTTCTTATAATATAAATGGCTCGGAAAGCCCATGTGGTCCGGAGGACCCATGCCAATTTCCATTGGCGCTACATCCACTACTACTTAGTACCGAAGCGTTGTTCAACCTCCCGGATAGGAGCGATTCGATACAATAACATTTTTTGTAACTGAAAGAAACGAAAAGTTGTTAAATCTCCCGGATAGGAGCCTCTTCGTTTTATTTCGCCAGAAGGGCGCTACCGACCAGCTAAATTAAAGTCAAAAACGAAGAATTGTTAAATATCCCGGATAGGAAAGTCTTCGTTTTATTTCGCCTGAAGGGCGCTATCGACCAGCAAATTCTAAACTCCCGAATAGGAGCCACTACTAAGAATCTGCTTCCAACTACATGTGGTTTATAAATATTCGTACATTTTTACTCGTCAGACTAGTAATAGCTGAGAGTAGGTTGTCTTATACAATTTTTCTACTATATGAAAAAAGAAAGAAACCAATTTATGTTCATCACGAACAATTCATTTTAATTAGAATGATTAACTAATTTCTTCGTCGTCCTACAACACCGTGTTACATTTGCACAAATTGAAGACCACGGTTAACGCCCGAAAAAACTTTTTATATTAAACGACTCATTTACACGAAGTGCGAGAATTGTCCGATCAGAAGAACCACGAAATCGTCCATTTGAATATCGTGTACCGATAACAACTGTATGTCCTTTTGAATATTTCATTCAAATACTATTCCACCTCTAGGAGATAGTATTGGTATAACAGCATGAATGTTTTCAGTTGTAAAATTGGTAAACGACAGACAAGGAGATTCAAGATTATGTTGAAGAAGATTTGTAGCAAAGTACTCAAAGTAGTCAATAGCACTAAATTCAAAAAACGGCGAATGCTTCACATGAACGTCTGAGAAAATGAATTCAAATATTTCTTTTCCTATAAGAATTGCATTTCGAACTTTTATTTTCCTCATGATTTGCATATCTCACTACTGCAGAATATACTCTTATACTTGGAGAAAGTGAACCAGTAATGATCCAACCGAAAACTGTATTTTGAGCAACCAAAGAACCCAAAATATTAAACATAATTCCTTGTAAAAGAATTTGTGGATATAGATCAGCACCAATTAGAATATCTACTGGCCTACAGTCGAATAACTGAGAGTCAGCCAAACGAATATTTGGAAGACACGAATATAATCCCTTACCAATGGGAGTCGAAGGCAAATTTCCTGAAATGCTAGGAACTACCAATGCATTAAGCTTTATGCGAAACATTTCATCGCTTGTGGAACCAATATCGAATGAGCAGCACTTGTTGGATCTAGCGGAAATAGTTTGGTCAACCCCTGAAATAGTAGCCGCTGTTGATGTGGTAGAAATACCAATTTTTTGTTGTAACTCCTCAGTAATGAAGGAGGCTCCTGATGCAGGGTCAATAAGGGCACGAACTGGGTGTGAAACTCCCTGGTGAACGATATTCACCATAGCCGTTCCTAACACGACATTCCTATTTTCTGCAACATGAAACACTTGTCTATTTGTCGAAGACGTACCAGACGAAGAAGTGGAAGTATCTTGGTTCCGAACTGAAGAATACCGCGAGGATACAGGTGTGCTCGAACTAGAATGTGACGAAGTCGTAGATTTTGAAGAACCTATTTGTGAAGACATTTCACGATGTAACAGCGTGTGATGTCGCCTGTTACATTTGGAACAGTTATGTTTACTGTGGCATTTATATGCTTCATGACCTGTAGCTAGACAATTCATACAACAATGATGACGTCGAAGTGCCGAAAAGCGACTATCGATCGAGCATTTTAAGAATTTGGGACAGAATCTTAAGGGATGAACTAACTTAGGGCACATAATACAAAATCGACCTGAAGAGGTGGATGAGGAAATGGAAAGACTCCGTTTGGAAAACTTGCTTTCATGTTTATTATTGGATTCAATTCCCCTAATGTCACGAAGACACGTAAGTGTCTGAATTCTTTCTGTAAGAAAGGAATCTAAATCTTTCCATGAAGATAGGACCGATTTATTTTGAACATTTTGTTCCCACAATTGAACAGTGTTTGTGGGTAATCTTTGTATGCAACTGAAAACAAGAATCGGATCCCAATCGTTGGTCGAAACATCATAAATTTCCATAGCAGAAATGCAACTATTTATACCCCGCTGTAATTGTTTCAATCCTGAACATGATTCTATATCAAGGACCGGAAGGTCGAACAATAACTTTAATTGGTTATTCACCAGAATTCGTACATTGTCGTACGTCTCCTTCAAAGCATTCCAAGCCAAATTAAAACTCCTATTCGTCAAAGGGAATTTTGAAACAATATCTTTCGCTTCGCCACTAGTTTTCTTCAATAAGTGACATAGCCTTTCTATGTCACTCAAGCGCTTGTTGTCAATAAACAATGCAGAAAAAAGATCCCTAAACTTAGGCCATGAAAGAAAATCGCCATTGAAAATGTCAATATCACATGGTGGAAGGTTTAAACTATGGAAAACATTATCACTGTATGAAGCGGATACTTCAGCTGATGATCTAGTTATATTCAAACCTTCAGGAACAGAAAATCTTTCGCCAGAAGTAGGAGAAGAATTCATCGACCTAGCTCTATGTTCATCAATTTTCCGATTGATCATTGCAATTGTATTTATATACACCTTGAAAGCTACCTGATATTTACACTCTGCTGATGTAATGTCATTGGGATCGGGTTTATCAGCAGTATTTAGGAAATTAAGACATTCGTCAAACATCTCTTTTACTTTTTTCCACATTACTTTCAATTCGGCTGCCTGAGCTTCAAGAATATAGATATCCAGATCTTCATCTCGGAGCGAAGTGAAGTTGGAATCAAAAGTAATGAGAGCATCTGTAGCTCTGATGAAACAGTCTAGAGGAGTAACCGACATTACGATGAAAATCGAAATAAAATTTGAATGAAATCGAAAAATGTCCTTTCTAAAATGGACCAAAACAACCTGACTTGAAGAAGTAGTTCACAATGCACGAAAATGCTATAATATATTAACTTGTCAACTAAAGTTTATCAAGCCAACGTCGGAAATCAGTGTTGATTTTTCTTAAAATCTGCCAAATTCTAAGTGGTTGTAAAATTTGTATCGAAAAATACACTCTTTTTTATTTTAATGTACCGAAAAATACAATAAAACGTACCAAATTACCAATGTAAAACGAAAAATAGTGGTAACTTCTCAAAAATTTCAAAAAATTTGAAACAATTGTGAAAATCGGTATCGAAAAATACCCAACTTTATTTTTAATGTATCGAAAAATACACCAAAATCCAAAAAAACTGCAAAATATTCTTTTCCAAGTGTATCGAAAAGTCACTAAATTTTGTTAAGTACATCAAATGTATCGAAAATACACTATTTTTACTTTATTGTACCGAAAAATACAATAAAAAGAACAAAATTGGCAAGAAACGTAAAGTTTTTATTTTTCGCTGTGTACTGAAGACCTTCAAAAATTTCTCTCAGTGCAATAAATTTCGGCTGTGCGTATCGAATAATACACAAACAAATTATTTCTGAATTGAAAACCAAATGAAAAACCACAAACTTTCCAAAAATTTCAAAAATGGACGAAAATCCTAAAATGTTCAATAATGTTGACCTATTGTAGGGTGCACGGACTGTAAGATGCACACTAATTACCAACAATAACAAGAAAAACAATTATTTTGTAAAAAATAATAGAAAAGAAATTTCATTAAAATATTCAGAATGGACAATAAAACTTTTCACGCACCCCTCGTATATTTACCTTTTGGCGCGGACCTCGTATATTAATAACACGTGTGTGTGTATATCGATCGAACGATCAACAGAACAGATGACTGCAGTGATGGGTATTTGTTGTTACAACTCAACGGTTGGTGGCTAGTAGAGTTGTTAGTGTTTTTTTCTTTTTTCTTTATTTCTTTTATTTTACAATTTGAATATGCATTGAAAATACTAACAACGATATGAATGTTTTTTTTTTTCTCGAATAGAAAATAATGCCAGCAAATACGGATCACTACACTCTTTAATTATTTTGAGTACCCGAAAAAGAAATGTAGATATTCTTGGAGAGAACAACAACAACTATAAAGTCGCGACGGCGTTGTAGGGCGAATGTTAGCAATAAATTAAACACTTTATTATATTTATTGGAGAACAAAAATTACACTCGCGAATGCTCACTTATTTGACGGTACTCACCTTACTTAAAATAATGAAGTTGTTGATGACAATTAATATGAGGAATGATGATGGTTATTTATGACTTTGTTGGTAGCTGACGGAGTCAGAGCGCCTTTGTAAAACAACGAAAAAACCAATTGCTGTTGCTTCCCAAGTGAAGAGAATCCGAATTTCCTTTAGCTGGAAGCAATGTATTCGGCTCGATTGGACCAATGTGCAATCGAGGCTCAAAAAAATCAATGTTTATCCGGTTCGAAGCGACCAATGTTTGCGGAGGCAATAAAAGAAAAAAACCAAAAAGAAAAACAAAACAACGGCAGTATCAATTTCGTTATAATAAAAATAATTAATCCTTTATTTAAGAAATATTGTTCGTATAAACAATATCTGTACCTTTTGTTTACAAAGTTGTTGTGTGGACGAAAATCCAAGTTATTACTTCAATCGACGAAAATCGAATCACAACCCTTTATTTAGCCAAAGATAGAATAAAAACAAACGATGGACACTGCAAAGTGGCGCCAATTTTTAGTACATTCTCATTAGAATTTGACATCTTTCACTTTGTGCGAAAACACAAAGTTGCACTTCTGCTAAATGGTCAAGTTCTAACGGAAGAAATGAAACTTCATAATTTGAAAAGAGAATGAAACTATTCGTAATTAAACAGTACCTTTTAGTACTTTTCGTACCGTTCTAGTTCGAATTTCCAAAAACCCAGCCTTAACTGACACCTTCGGACCAAGAGTGACACTCACCCAAAATTTCAAGATTCTAGCTCCAGCCGTTTAGCCTGGGCGTTGATTATGAATCAGTCAGTCAGTCAGTGAGTCATCATTACTCAACTCTTTTATAAGTATAGATTTGTAATCTATTTTTTTAAGGAAATAGTATACATAAATATATGGTTTATTTTGAAACTCATAGTGAAATAGTGTGTAGAATTTTTCATCCTTTGACACTTTTCACCTATAACCAAGTTTTATATTACTTCCATGTATCAACTCGAAAAAAGAAGGAAAAATTTTTCATCAAAAAAATTGGGAAATATTTTCATGTTTTTTCAGCAAAATTTATACTGATATTTTCATGCTATAAAATGTAAATAGACATTTCATTTCTTTGGTGACCCATAGTGAAATTTGATGAAGAATATTTTTGTCTCTCACATCATCTCTCTAAATTTATGTTTTGTGGGACAATTTTGAATAAACTCAGATGAAGTCCGACTTTAACCCTAAAACGTGTTTTTCATTTTTAGAGGTTCCTGGCGATTAAACAAGAGTTACAGATTTGGTGTATTCTGAGACCTATAGAAAAATTTTATGGCGAACAATTTTGTAGAATATTTGGATTTGATATGGTCACATTTTTAAGGAGTTTTTGAAACATTTTCAAAAAAAGGACAAAAAAGACCCTTTTGATGAACCGCATCAGGGTAAAAATTTGTATCTAAAATATTCCCCACACCCTCCTGAGTAAACTTGCCAAAGACACTATATACCTGACATGCAAGGATTCCAAGATACCTTAATTCGAATATTTCGAAGAAATTAAAAATGGGCGGAACTTGCCCCGCCTATTTTGGTTACTTCCCGACGTAAACTTTAAAAATGCCGATACACGTGTCTCATATTTTTAGCTCTACTTTCATAATGTACTCGGTTTTTCCCATCATTGTTGCACAGTGCACAAAGTAGAAATATGCAAGGGAACTCTTATAAATTTTCAAGAATAAATATTCCCAATAATAGATATAACAGTCCTAATTCTAATAACCTACATCAAAACCAAAATAGAACAGAATATGCAAATTTTTCTAATAAGAATTATTCGAACTACAGTAATCACGATCAACATCACAACATACAAAATCCTAACTTTCAGACAAATTACCAACATTTTCCAAATAATTATAATAAGAATTTTAGTAGTCAAACGACAAATAGCTCAACTCGAAAGAGAATTAAGACAAATTTTAAAGATCAATTCATTTCCCAATATGATCATAGAAACCATAGTCCAACTTTTAACAACCAATATCTTAACCCTCAAATGACATCAGCAAATTTTTCAAATATTAAATCTAGTCCAAATATTAGTAATTTTATTAAGACTTTAAAAAAAAACCACATACTTCTGTTAATGATAACAGCGGGCAATATGGAAAATCCAATTGTTCTGAAATGGAGAATGGGCACTTAGGTTCAGTGGTTTATTATCCTCAGAGTAGGGAAGATCATTTAAATTGCCATTTAACTGCCTCAAAAAGGCACTTCCCAAGTATGTTAGATAAAGATACTAGCGAGATAAATCATATGGATTATGACATCAGTTCGTTGTATAATGAAGATCCTTCGCCTGATGGCAAAAATACTGAATTTCTTGAAAGTGTTACTTCATCTGAAAATAAAGAAACTGAAGTTCTTGACAGTGTCTCTTTATCTAAAGATAAAGCGACAGAACTTCTTAACAATATTTATTTTTCGGAAGACAAAGAACATGGATTTTCTAGCAGTATTTCTTTATCTGAAGATATAGAATCTGAAGTTCATGACAATGTTCGTTCTCGGAAGAACTTCTTGACAATGTTACTTTTTCTGAAGATAAAGTAACAAAATGTCTTAAAAATGTTCCTTTCTTGGAAGACATAGGAACTAAACTTACGTACGATTTTTCTAAAAAGGTACTTAATGGAAGCATTCAGAGAGAAGATAATAACCCATCAAAAGATTGTAGAAAATGTGAAAATGATAAATCCGGCAAAATACTAAATTTAAATTCACCTAATAATTGCTATGTACAGATGCTGGGAGAATCTTCAATTTGTATTTATGAATTGAAACATTATGATATGGATTTAAATGAATCCAAAAACGTAGTTAATAGACAAAATATTTCAAATAATAATGTAGAAGCTGAAAACCCCTTATATTTTAAAAAATATGATCAGAAAATCGATATAAGCGAATTTGTTGATTACAATTCCATATGTATTGACAATAATAGCAGAAATTCAGAAAAAGTTATAGCCTTATATACAGAAGAGAAATCATTAAGCATAAAAGTTTCAAAGAGTGAAGCAATAGAATATAATACTAAAAATTTTCATTCAGTTATTAAAATGAAACATCGAGACATCTGTAAGGAAATTTTAAAATATAAGAAAAATAATATTGAGAAGAACAACTCAAATAGGGAAATTTATAACGAAAAATGTATTAAGATGCAATTTATAAGAAATTATAAATCTTTTAGATATAAGAAAAAGCTCAAGTATAGGTTTAGTGCTTTACGACATATTTTTAACAATAATATACGACGTGAAGCCAAATAAAGCAGATTATATAATTCATAATTTTTGATTGTACCATTCATTTTAAATTATTTATCACTACCGTTTATACTAAATTGTTTTTACTCTCATGTCATTATTATTGTTATATAATACTCTTCACTCAATTCTAAATAACTGTAACTTTATAGACATACATGCATATATGCAGTTTTAAACCCAATTTCATATTGTAATCCTAAAAACAACATTACATCACTGATTAATGGGGGAGAAGTAATGATAGTATTATCATTACGATTATAATAATTGTATATTTATCTTAGAATTACAAATATCTATATATATCATTCCTTCTTTTCAGTTTACTTCAATATCTGTTTACTAAATACCCATTATTATCATGTAATCAATATCTGTTTATAATTCTCTCAACACATATT
Source organism: Musca autumnalis (assembly GCF_047663935.1). Lineage (NCBI taxonomy): Eukaryota > Metazoa > Arthropoda > Insecta > Diptera > Muscidae > Musca > Musca autumnalis. Next base: position 125,714,381 of record NW_027412088.1, on the reverse strand, counting down.
TGTATTACAACTGATCACTATTGATTTTGTACTCCACATTATTATAACACTAATACTTTATATAATTCTTCATATCGACATATTTCAATTTACTGTTATTCATAATTTTCATTTCCTGTTAAAACATATTTTCCATTTTGTCACTTTTGTATTTCCCTTCAAATAAATAAGTTCTTGTTTCTGAAAATATATTTGAAAATATTGAATTTAAATAAAATATTAAAAAATATTAACAAACGGATTTATAATTTGGATTAATCACGAAAAACATTACTCGCGCGTTTCAACGATCCGATGGAAAGTAAAAGTAGATGATGAGAGGTGGGGAAAATTATCGTTAAAATCTGCAATGTAAATGTTACAAGGGTGTAACAATAAGGAGTTTACAGATTTTAACGATAATCTAGGCCACAACAGATTGGCCGTTGATAATACCAAAATATATCACAAATAAACTATTTAACTTAAACAACTAGAAAATATATGTTGAAGTATGTTCAACAACTAGATTTAAGTAAATGAATTTCAATATCTATCTTTAAGTTACAACTTTGAATTACATTCCACATTAACTGAATTTATCTTATCTGTTGAAAATATGGTAACTCTCCCTTAGAAAGAGTTGTACCCACTTATTAACTCATATTCTAATCCCATTCGTTTCATCTTTATATCGTTTTTTGTGAAAACAAAATGTCTCAAACAAAATCTAAACTCCACTTGTTGAATAGAAACCACAGCCTCAAATTTAACTTAATAAACCTGCAATCAGCGCATTTTTTATTAAAAGACAAACACTGCCTTTTTATTTCTCCATCCGCAATACCGGCTATATAATTGAGGGAGTTGCCACCGCAAAACGTTTAAAAGGCTACAGTCCACTAAAAGGCCAACCCCCTGAAATTATACATGGTCCACTCGAGCCTCCAAGGATCTGAAAAACTAACTTCTTATTGGATTACGTCCACCGCTACAATTCGGATTTTTCTTTAAAGACTATACCATGGAAAAAAGGTTAGTAAGATACTATTAAAAGTGTGAGCATTTAGGCATTGGTTGTTTAACATTGATTGCTGTTTGAATTCGACATTGAATTCATGCACACATTTCTTTCTAACCATAAACACACAAAAAGCTTCTATCCAAGTCGCAAGGTTCTACTCGCTACGTAGGCAACTCGCTCGCTTCAACATCCATTACGCAACAATTGACTCTTCTAACATAGAAGGTCTACACAATTTCTTTTAATATCATTTTCCTCAAGAGTTGTTAACATTAACAAAATAGTTTGAAATAGAAAGAAATACTAACAGCTCTTAAGCATGGTTGTTTTTATTGTTTTTTCTATGTCCACATACTTGAACAATCGCTGTTGTACGACCTACTAAACAAAGTCGCTCTTCTTGGTTCGTACTCCCTGCTCTGATAAAAAGTTCCTCTGCATTCCACCATATAGCGAGAAAAACGGTAACGTCCAATCCACACTGTGATTTCTCTTTGCAAATAGTAAATACAACAATGACCAGCAGAAAATAGCGAAACCAATAACATCGTCAACTGCATTATTCTTAACACAGAGATCACACCGGCAAGCACAACACCCATACTTTTAAAATTGCAAACTATTAAGAGCCAACTGTATTGGTCGCGCTCTCATGTAAAACATTAGAAATGATCAATAATAGTTGACAATTACCGCCGAGAAGAATAAAACAAATTGAAGGAGCATGCTGTGGACAAAAGTAAATAATTTACAAAATACAAATTGTGTATTAAACTATCAATAAAATATCAACGAAGGTGCTTAGTGTACTTTACAAAAGCCAAACAAATAGTTTGCTGAGAAAAATTGGGAATAAACAGCTTGCAAAAATAAAAATACACAACAAAACCGGCAATTATTAAAAGCATCAAACAAATCAAATACCGTGCGTTAATGAAGGAAAAGTCAAGAGATATAAAGGAATAAGTAAATTACAAAACAAATAAAATTTATGTTTTTATTAAGCAAAATAAAATTTCCTCTAGGCTTTCTTTCAATCCGAGTAAAAAGTTATGGTGAAGTGGTAGATGGTGTGTAGCAAAATATTGGTGATTTGGAAACAAAAACAACTAATAAGAAAAGCAAATTTACCAACCAAAATACACAAAAAAAATAGAAAAAATTAAGAATAAAGTCAAACCAACATAAATCAAATTAGTCCTGTTATTTCGATTTCTTCTTTGGCCATTGTTTGGTCATGAAGATAAGCAATTTCATACCGCATTAATCAAAAGCAAAGAAGAATATTTTACAGTGTCGTGGCACTAAACAGGGGTTGAATAGTGATATGCTTGGGGAACAAGTTAACTTGTCTGAATCTTATTACAATCCAGTATTGTTCAGTGGGAGTAGCCATACAATATGGGTTGTTCTGGAAAAGTTCTCGTTCAATTAAAAAAAATAAACCCAAAGTTCCTATTAACATAAAAACGCAAAGTCGATGAAAAATTTGTTATTGGAATACTGAGTGTAACATAATCACGCCAATAACTACAAAGTGAAGGAAGAGAGAAAAGTAAACACAAGGAACTTAAAATAAAGGGTACTATAAAGAAAATAGTTGAAGTGCAGTAGTCCTTGCTCAAAGCTAATCGGGATTTTTTCAACAGTCAACCGTGAACAAGGAAGCTCATTGACAAGGTTTCTCCAGCAGGACGCATGGATATGGTTTCTTAGAAATTCCCATTAATATCAGAGTATCTTTTTTATCTTTCCTTTGCTTCCAATTTGCGTCTAAATCACACAAAAGTTCAGTTCCAAAGTTAAGCATAGTACACATTGACCAACAAAAAAGACAGCAAGTTCGTCATCAAGGTGATTCGTGTATATAATCTAGCTGAACAACTACTTTTCTAACCTCTGAGCAATACTTTACACACTATATTCCAATCATTTCTTGCTAAACAAAGGCCTTCATTTGCCAGAAAATTGCCCTAACAGTATGTTAGGACTAGTTCAACCCTGGATATGAACACTAGTTAAAAGGTTGGCCTTTTAACTAGTGTTCATATCCCCCGAAATTATACATGCCAAACCCCCCCAAAAAAGCATTTGAGTTTCATGCCTCCTTTATTAAACAAATGACAAAGCATGTTAGATTTCTTCATAACCTGATGAATATTGCTCGATCTACAAGAATCTAAACCTCTGCTTTGCGTGCAACAATCTTCAGTTTACTATTTTTTCTGTAAAAACGTTCTGTTGTTTCAAAAATTTGAAATTCACAGGGGAGCAGTTCACGATTTTTTACTAATAAAAAGTATACAAATCAGACATTCAATACCTATAACATATTTCAAAAAAGAGTTTGCACACACAATCATCAAAAAAACCCATCGCCATAACATCAAATATCCCATTGCTACAATTTCAAAAGGGAGAGAAGCATCCAACTGTCGTTTCTCAATCTTCGCGCATGAAGTCTGCGAAGTACAACAAACAAAAAGAAAGAAATCACAATAGTTATTGTTCTTTGTGGTCAATAGTAAGAGAGTCAAAGGTCCACACAAAAGCATACCGAAGAATAAAAGAGGGAAAGAGCAAGAGTACAAAGAAAGAGAATAGTCGTTAAATCATCAACAAAAACACTATCGGTACGGCACAACAGAGCTTAAAGGTACGTCAAACTTGTTATATGTGATTCTTCAAAATTTAACATGTTTTGTTTGTTATGCATGCGAGGACAGTTTTGGTGGCTAAGAAGGTATTGGATGTTCCGGGGTTTATATGCCTATCCAAATGGATCATTTCATGGAAATATTCTGTAAGTAAATATACCATTATTTCCCTATTGAAATTCGAATGCATAACAAACAAAACATTCAATTGACAAAACTCGATACCATCAACTGTGAAAATTACTAACCATCGGATTCGCCACAGTATACTCGTATAAAATAACCTTTTATGACAACATCGAAGGTTACTATCTCAATTCCAACAAACTTATTCACATCTGCAAGATTGTGTTCTAAATATATAGCTGTTTGCGATTTTCTGAGAAATAATTGTCATCGAATGAATCTGATAGCGTAGAAATTTGTCAATATTGAAAACATTCTGGGTTTGTCTTTGGTCTCATTTATCTTACTTTGTGATAACCTAATTCTTCGTTTAACGCCTTTTATACATTTTCTACTTTTCAATTTGTAGTACCTTCGTAATTCTCACTGTAATTGGGTAGAAGTCACTACGCAAATATTAGTAGAAGATTACGAGTTTTTTTTCCACAACATTCTTGTTCATTTTGGGTTTATACCTTGTAGATTTCCAATTTGGAATATTCCGAAGGAAATATTATCTTAACATTGGTAAAATCTTCAATTTATTGAACAAAATAAAAACCATTTGAGAAATTTTTGTGTATCAACTAGAAACCGTTTCAAATTCATCATGTCCATTGAAAATAACAGTACCCTTGCTCCTCAGAAATTCATTTTCTTTTCGGACCAAGTGATAACCTTTTGTGCTGAATTTGCGTTAATTCCACTACCAGATCATTCGACATCTAGCTTACAAGTTGAACTTGACGACTTGGAAAGGCGTTGGCGTCAACTTGTTAACATTTACGAGAATGAAATGACTTCCACTGATCCAAATTTAACGAAAGAGGCCAGGGGAGAAATTCATTGGAAATTTACAGAGTGTTGTCGGTCATATAAGGAATGTAAATCCTCAATTCTTGACCTAATTCACATAGAAAAACAAAAACTTGTGATCTCTGAGCCGAAGCCTAGAGAAGAAACCGTGTCCAATTCCGCTGTGCTGAATTTGCGTTAATTCCACTACCAGATCATTCGACATCTAGCTTACAAGTTGAACTTGACGACTTGGAAAGGCGTTGGCGTCAACTTGTTAACATTTACGAGAATGAAATGACTTCCACTGATCCAAATTTAACGAAAGAGGCCAGGGGAGAAATTCATTGGAAATTTACAGAGTGTTGTCGGTCATATAAGGAATGTAAATCCTCAATTCTTGACCTAATTCACATAGAAAAACAAAAACTTGTGATCTCTGAGCCGAAGCCTAGAGAAGAAACCGTGTCCAATTCCGAGGACAGTTTTGGTGGCTACGATAAGTGGCCAAGTTTCAGAGATATGTTTAGCGCTATTTACATTAAACATAAAAAGTTGTCACCTGCGCAAAAACTGTTTCGTTTACGGGCAAAAACAAGAGGCTAAGCCAATCAGATCGTAAAAAGATTTCCTCTTACTGATAGCAATTTCGAGGTGGCATGGGAGCCTTGCCTCAACGCTTCGAAAATAATCGAATTTTGATAAACCACCAGTTGAGAAATATCTTTGAAATTGATCATGTCTTTTAGGAGAAAGAGAAATCCTTAAGGAATCTCCAATACACTGTGAACAATTGTCTGTCTGTCCTTCGGACATATAACATTTCGGTAATATCGTGGGATCCAATTTTGCTTTATTGGGTCTCTTCCAAATTACCCGAAGAGACACAGACTGCCTGGGAAAGCTCTCTTTCGAATAATAAAGAGATGCCCTCATGGGACCAATTAGACGATTTCATTACTAAACGTCTCAATATGATTGAATCTGTTTCCGATATACGAAAGCAAAATTCACATTCGTCCAGTTCTCAAAAAGTTGTCTCGTACAATACTTCCGCTTCCAATGAAAATTTCCAGAAAACAAAAGAAGGTTCGTCTCTGAAAACAAAGGCTGTGAAAACTGTCTTTCTTATGGCCACATTTCTAAAAAATGCAAAAGTGAGCATCGTTGCCAAACATGTCGTCAATCACACCATACTTTGCTTCATCCTGATGAGAGTAATAATAAGATTTCTGTTTCAACAACCGCGTGTCCTCGACCCAACCAATGCACGATGGGGCCAATAGCAGGTTTTCGAGGCAAAAAGTCAATTTTTGAAGTGAACAATTTGAAAAAAAATAATAACGGATTTCGATTGCCAACACTCTGAATCACTAAAAATAAAAAAATAAATCAATCTGGTAACATCACATAGCGACATACTGATCTGGCAAAGGTGACATATTTTCTTATGCATCATTTTCCGACATTCATTATAAATAAGTGGTGAAAGCATTTTAGGCGCCAAAAATAACATTTCAACATTTTTGTATTTTTTAAACATGGAAAGCTCTTCAATGGGTATGTAAAATAAGATATTGTTAACAAATAATAAAAATGTTATGTGTGGTAAATGTATTTTTGAGTTAAGATGTGATGTCTTTTTTGGAGTATTTTGCTTTGTTATCCATGTGTTCTCTGGAGTATAACTTTTGAGATCTAGGTAGATCTAGGATATTATATATATGTGGTGAAAGGTATTAATGTGTACTATCATTTTGTGAAAAAATTAGCTGCGCCTATCTGCGCCTTTTCATAAAAATCTGATTTCAGATGTCGTAATACTTAAAAATATGGACATTTTTATGTTTTGGTTGGCGAATAATCGGAAACCCATTAATGTTACCAATTGGATTTCGGAAAAATTTAATAGATGTATATAATAATAATATATAATTTCAAAGATATCGCAAACTTTGGCCTTTGTGGCGGAATCTTAGCCGATTTTTACTAAATTTGGAACCTTTTTTTATTAACTTATAACAAACCACAGACAAAACCATGAAATTTGAACATATGTATATAGGGGAGCTATTTCTATATCTGAACGGATTTCAATATAACTTGACAAACTTATTTGTAGTCCGAATTCCGTAACATTTTCCAAATTTTATTGCAATTTGCATGCTTGGTCAATCATTTTCCTGAAATCGGGCGAACATATATATGGGAGCTATATCCAATTCTGAACCGATTTCCATATGATTTGCCAAAAATGTTTCTAGACCAAAATCCGTCACACATTTCAAATTTCATCAAGATTGGACATACATAGCGGGATTGGTGCACCAAATACCTAAAATCGGGCGAAAATATATATGGGAGCAATATCAAAATCTGAACCGATTTCAATATAACTTGGCAAACTTATTTGTAGTCCTAATTCCGTTGTATTTTCCAATTCGCATAAAAATTGGTCAGAATTTGCGTGTTTGGTCCATCAATTGCTTGAAATCGGGCGAACATATATACGGCACTAAATGTATATATGAACCGATATGAACCAAATTTGGCATATTAGTTTCTAAGCCCATTATAAACATCTGTACAAAATTTGGAAGTTCTAGCTTGCCCCAGTGATTTGTTGCCTCGAAAACCTGTCATTGGCCCCATCGTGCAATGGTGGGAACCCCAAAAATCCGCCTCCGCTTACCATTTTGAAACATATTATGATGAACAGCCGACCATGTCAGCTGCTGCTTACTCACAAATTTCAAATACACAGTTGAACTTCTCTAATTCTGGAGAAAGAACTATCTTGCCAACTGCGTTGGTTGACATTGAACATCAAGGGCTTTCTTTTACAATTCGTGCGTTTCTTGATCAAGGATCACAAGAATCCTTTATATCAAATCGCATAATAAATCGGTTTGACAATCCAACAAAAAAAATCATTCACAATGATTTCTGGACTTGGTGGTACTGTCCTTGAAAATTCGTCGAAAAAGTGCCAAATCACTCTGAAATCCAGGCAATCTGATTTCAGGTTAGTTACAACCGCTATCGTTGTATCTACACTTAATTATTTAATGTCAGCCTCTCCTACTGCTATTTACGATTTAGCAAATTTGAACAAATTCCAATTAGCTGATCCGAACTTTTACAAACCTGCTCCCATTGACATGCTACTTGGTAGTGACATCATACGAAGCATAATAAAGCCACGTTTACAAAAGAATGTTTCTGGTAATTTGTTAGCTCAAAGTACTGAATTTGGGTGGATAATCAGTGGCAAACCCACTTCTGACTCTGTGGTCTCATTTGCATCCTGGACGGCAACAATTGATCTACTGAACGATGAACTAAAGAAATTCTGGGAAGTAGAAAACATATCTAACGAGAAATTCTTATCCACATCTGATATATGGTGCGAAGAATTTTACACAAGCACAGTTACTCAAAGATCGGATGGTAGATATGTCGTTAGGTTTCCGTTTAAACAAGATTTACCATCTGACAATTTTCTTGGTTCTTCGAGACCCGCCGCTATGGGTCAATTCCTATGAATGGAAAAAACACTGGAAAAGAATCCAGAACTTTCAATAGAATACAACAAAGTACTTGCTGAATATATTACGTTGGGTCATATGAAGTCCACCACAAATTACGAACTTGTTCAAGAGTCATATTTCCTTTCATATTACTTACCACATCACGCTGTAGTGAAACCTGAAAGGACTTCCACTAAACTAAGAGTCGTATTCAATGCATCCAAAAAAACTGCTAGTGGATTATCGCTAAATGATATTTTACATACAGGGCCTACATTACAAAATGAGCTAATGAACTTTGTTTTACGGTGGAGGTTTTTCAAATATGTATTCAATGGCGACATACAAAAAATTTACCGCCAAATATTTGTTCATGAGAAGGATCAACAATTTCAACGAATTTTGTTTCGTTCATCTCCTTTCGAAAAAGTTGAAGATTATTGCTTGAAGACTGTGATATTTGGGGTAAATTGTGCACCATACCTGGCGATACGAACTTTGCTTCAACTAAGTGACGATAGTAAAGACTCACATCCAACAGCATCGCAGATCCTTAAGAGTCACATTTACGTGGATGACATCTTATCTGGTGCTCATTCACTAACCGAAGCAAAGTCGTATTTGCATGAGGTGATTGATTTGTTACACTCCGCTGGTTTTCCCTTGAAAAAGATTACATCAAATCATCCTCAAATACTTTTCAATCTGCCCCCGGAAGATCTTCTTAGCGAAGATTTCTTACGGCTGGAAGTTGTCAGCGAAACAAAGACGTTGGGTATTCAATGGAACGCCATTTCCGATCATTTCTTTTACAAGGTGACACATTTCGATTTACCCGCTGATTCCGTAACAAAACGAAAGGTTTTGTCAATAGTTGCAAAATTGTTTGATCCCGCTGGATGGTTGACATCCATTATCGTAGTTGCGAAAGTCCTGATGCAACAACTTTGGATTAAAGGCACTAATTGGGACGAAGAATTAACATCACACTCACTTGAAAAGTGGAATGTTTTCATCTCAAAATTTTCGGATATCGAAAAAATTAAGATTCCACGTTGGATCCATTTCTCTCCTGATTATCAAATTCAGATACACGGCTATTGTGATGCTTCTGAAAAAGCATATTGTGCCTGTTTATATATAAGAGCTACCTCGTCAGATAATATTACGTATACAAACCTACTCGTTTCAAAAAGCAAAGTTGCTCCTTTGAAAACTTTGAGCCTCCCAAGGCTACAGCTCTGCGGGGCCGCCATGTTGTACAAACTCATAAAATCTGTTTGTCAAAATCTGGAAATTTCGTCACCCGAAATATATTTATGGACTGATTCCACAATAACCTTATCATGGATCAGTAAGCCACCATTCCATTGGAAAACTTTCGTTGCAAATAAAGTTTCAGAAATACTGGACAATGTAGGAAATGCCAACTGGAGACATTTTGCTTCTTCCGACAATCCTGCAGACCTTGGCACTAGAGGTTGTACACCCGACGACCTTAAAGTCAGTAATCTTTGGTGGCATGGACCAAATTGGTTAGCGATGGAATCAGAACATTGGCCAAAATCCATAATACCCAATGAGCCAGAACTCGAGAAAAAGGTTTTTTCTTTGCACGCACAAGCTGTTGGTGACATACTCCTAGAAGACTTTTCATCATTAGCCCGAGCTCTCCGAGTATTTGCTTATGCATTCCGTTTCATAAATGGATGTCGAAAAAACACTATTCCAGGACTTCAGAAGAAAATTATACTTTCTCAAGAAATAAGCTTCGTAAAATATAAATTTATACGATTGGCACAAATGGCACACTATCCATGGGAATATCAGGCACTAGAGTCCAACCAACCGATCTCAAGAAAAAGTAGATTGTTAACATTAAATCCTATACTCGATGAAGCCAAATTACTTCGCGCAAACGGTCGCTCAGTTAACACTGATGAAAGTTATAATGAAAGACATCCAATTATACTTCCTGAAAATCTCGATTCTGCAAATTGTTGATTGAACTTACTCATACCATTCTACTCCATGCTGAACATCAAGTAATGCTGCGAGCAATCCGTCAAGAATTTTTTGTCATCCGCCTGAAAAGTGCCGTTCGATCCTGTATTCGCAATTATCGAACATGCACTATATATAAGCACCGCATACAAAACCAAATCATGGCCCCTTGCCATCAGAACGATGAACATTTTCGCTGCCATTCGATCTTAAAACCTCCCGTCTACGCAATGCTAAACTCCAAAAAGGTTATGCCTCAATTTTCGTTTGTCTGTCCACTAGAGCAATCCATTTGGAGGTATGTTCCGACTTGTCATCTAAACCTTTCTTGCTACTTTCAGTCGATTTGTGGGCCGAAGAGGTCTTCCCAGTCAAGTATTTTCTGACAACGGAACTAATTTTGTGGGAGCAAGCCGTTCTCTGTCCAAGGAATACAAGAATTTTCTTCGATCCGCTGAACAACATAAAGTTTCCAAATACAATTTACATGGGTTTAGCTGGCATTTTATACCTCCACATACTCCACACATGGGGGGCTTGTGGGAAGCCGCTGTTAAAAGCATGAAGACCCACTTGAAAAAAGTAGCAGGAAATACAAAATATACATATGAAGAATTCTCCACACTATTGGTGAGAATTGAGAGTATTTTGAACTCTAGACCGTTGTCTCCTCTGACTGAGGAACCTCACGAGTTAATTCCACTCACGCCTGGTCATTTATTACGAGGGGCTCCTCTCGTAGCTACTCCCGAACAATTCACAGATAATGTATCTCTCATGAATCGATGGCAACGCTTGAAAACCATTCAACTAAACTTTGCTAAACGCTGGAAGAACGAATACATCACTACGCTTCAACGCCGATACAAATGGAAGCAATCTCAGCGAAATTTAGCACCTGATGACTTTGCTGTGGTTAAGGAAGACAATCTTACTCCGACAGAATGGCGACTTGGTAGGGTCATTAAAGTGTTTATGGGTAAAGATTCCAGAGTCCGCGTAGCAGAAATTCGTACGCAGAACGGGATCATTGTTCGCTCACTGTTCAAACTTTGCATCCTCCCAAATTGTTAATTTCTTTCCCTATGCTCACACCTTTAATAAAATCTTACGTTTTCAGCAATGCATCCACTCTGCCCAAATGTCGCATATGTCACGAGAGACATTTTATTCGATCATGTCTCAAGTTTCTCGACATGGACGTTACAAAAAGAAAGCAGGGCGAACGTTCACGGCAATAAATCTTCTATCCTTCCATGACCATTCTGCAAAAATTCACATCACTGGAGAAGTTCGTAGCCAACTTAATATGTCTTCCCCAGAATCCACCAAAGATAAGAATCTTCAATCGCTTTACAACCACCTGACTGATCTTGCCGACCCTCACTTCTTCAACCCCGTTAATGTCGAAATCATGATAGCCAATGACAACATTCCAAAGATCTTCAAGGCTGGACTTATACAAACCTCCTCGAACATGCCCATTGCCCAGAGCAGCGCCTTCGGTTGGATCATATCCGGAGGTTGCCAATACTAATTTTACATTTCAACAAAATGGGCCGGCATGTTGAACTATGTTCAACAACTAGATTTAAGTAAATGAATTTCAATATCTATCTTTAAGTTACAACTTTGAATTACATTCCACATTAACTGAATTTATCTTATCTGTTGAAAATATGGTAACTCTCCCTTAGAAAGAGTTGTACCCACTTATTAACTCATATTCTAATCCCATTCGTTTCATCTTTATATCGTTTTTTGTGAAAACAAAATGTCTCAAACAAAATCTAAACTCCACTTGTTGAATAGAAACCACAGCCTCAAATTTAACTTAATAAACCTGCAATCAGCGCATTTTTTATTAAAAGACAAACACTGCCTTTTTATTTCTCCATCCGCAATACCGGCTATATAATTGAGGGAGTTGCCACCGCAAAACGTTTAAAAGGCTACAGTCCACTAAAAGGCCAAACCCCCAAAATTATACAATATAAATATTTTCTAATGATCGATTCGAAATTATTTAAATTTCGGATGTTTTTCTAAATTTTTTAAAGAATTTTACCAGAAATTAGGTCTGTACGATAACCCAAAAGTTTGTACAAATTTGTAAAAACTTTTACAAAATGCTGTTCGATAACAAATTTGTAAAGTAAAAGATAGCGAATTTGGAGAGAATTTTGGAGACTTTTGTTACTGAGAACTTACAAGTTTCTGCAAGCAAAATTCTCCTTGTAAGAATTTGCAAGCTTGATCAGCCGATTTAAATTCGAATGTTTTGTGGCGGACTTTGCTGTTCTTTACAAAAACATTTGGTTATTAAAATAATTACAAGATAAACAAGAGAAGAGAACTAAACAAATTATGGAAAACGACTTATTCGACTTCTTGTTTGTAAAATCAACTGACTTCTTGCAAGTTTTTGCAAATTGTTGTTCGATAACATTCTGCAAATTTTGAGCTTCGAGAGAGTAAAATAAGTGGAGAGAAGTTACTGAGAACTTGCTGAGTACTTGCAAGTACTTTTTACTTGCGAAGTTATCGTACAGACCTATTATGTCTGAAATCTAAATATACAATCGAGTTCGAGCAGTTGAAGAGTTCGTGCAGAGTTTCAAGCAAAAACTCTATTTGGTGTTCGGCAATTACGTTTTGAGAAAAAATAAAAACAAAACAAAAATTTCCCTTGATAGAGTATGTTTAGATTTTTTTCAGATTTTCGGCCATAAGAACTAAAACATGTGCAGATTATACTCAGAGAAATCTATCAGAAAAGCTAAACACTTTCAAAGGGAAATTTAGAAAATCCGGTAAATTTTCTAGAACAGCTTAAGAAAACTTCGAAAAAAGTTCTAACATCAGAGCGATCTTCAAGAATTGTTTATTGGGAAGGTACATTCAATAGGTAATAGTTGTAGTTGTTTTTGTAGAAATCTTCATTTTCGGAAAGCTATTCCATGTACCTTGATTCAAAACGTAAACAAACTCATCACATTACGAAGATATCACTTAACACAGGCGACGGCGTCACTTTATGTATTTGTGAACGACATGTTGAACTAGATTGTGAATCGTTCGTTCGTTGATCGTACGGTCACCGACTGAAATAGTTCAGTGAACTATAATGAAATATATCGTCTGATCTTTTCAATGAATCGTTCAATTGAACTAGTTCGTTAATGAACTATACAACTCTAGCTGTCGCACCCACTCAATTTATGGAATTTGCTCAAGAAACATGGTCCTATGCCAGACTATGAAATTTTCATTGAAAACGTTTTGCCATTTTCTTCCAAATTTTCATTGACGTCTACACACTTATATGAAATCATATGAAAATTTTAATATTTTCATTGCTTTGCACTGGTTTGAGAGTTACGAATTTAAACATAAAGAATAATTTCAGATTACAGAACCTTGTGTACAGGGTTTCACCCCCTTCACACCTCTTACCCATAAACTCATTTTCATTTTTGAAAATTTTCATAGTCTGGCATAAGACATGGGAGCTGGCAACCAGATAAACATAAAAAACAATGACATGATCCATTTGAATAAATACAGTTTGGCAAGTAATTGTTTTCAATCTAAGAAAACGAACACTTTTGATGCATTAATTAGTAAAAAATGACGAAAAGTTGTGATAAAAATGTCGGGTTTTTTGCAAAAATTATTTAGTCGAATTGTTTAAGACCAGGTTAAATTAATAAATATAAAATTAGCCCACGTAGTTCAACTATAATAACCAAAACTAATAATTAATATGTTATACAAGGTAGCAAACAAATGTTTTCAAAATGTAATAAAGGTTTCAAAATACCCAATTTTTTGGTAAATACTTAAAAATCATGACATTTTATGATTTTGTTGTTAATAAGGATTAACTACCCAGCAAAATTTGACGGAAGGGGTTCTTTGCGATGACGTGATTTCATGTCATCTTTTGCATTGGTTCAAAGGAAGTCGTGAAAGATCCGATCTTTTCATTAGGATTTGAACCAATGCAAAGGAAGTCGTGAAAGATCCGATCTTTTCATCAGCATTTGTACCCATTCCATCGATCCAATAGAGATGATGTTTGTGTTTTTATTTACACACCTGTTTATTTTCATTTTGGTATGTTCCAGTACTGCAAAAATCTACTAATTTTTACTATTTTTTCCGATAACATAAAGGAAAAATTGTTATCGTAGTAAAAATAAGTAGATTCTTGCAGTTTCTGGAACAGACCAAAGTTGTTAGAACTGTCGTCGTGATGTTGTCTTACATTTCCTGCATATCAAACAACTAAAACTTCTAAACAATTGGTATTATATGAAGTCCCAACCATCGAGCTAAAAATAGAATCGGACTGCACACATTGCTATTTTAAAAGTTCCCTTGTCTGTTCTAAATCAGAATGAAATCAATCAAATCTCGCTTCTTGGAATTTGAAAAAAAGTCCGAAACGAAAAGGAACAAGAATCTGAAAATAAAGAAGAAACTACTTTTGGAAAGAAACAATTAAAAATAAATTAATTAAGCATAAATGGTATTTTCCATAAAAAGTCTCTCCTCCCCGTTCGTTAAATTTGTTCTTAGAGATCCCTAAAGCAAGCCGGGTTGTAGATCCCTACATATTTCCGTCACTAAACAAAAGAGTATAAATTACCAAAATGTTGTTATAAAATAACAAAATTATAAAATAAAAGTAATTTACGAAATAAAAATACTTAAAGGAGTGCATTTGGAGTCCATGTCGAAATCTGAACTGGTGATGGGAAGATAATTGAAAAAACCTTTTGTAAAATGATAGAATATCAGTTGCGGAGAACGGAGGAAGTAATCTTTTGCGTTGCAACGGTGGTGATTACATTGCAATTTTTGATGTAAACTTTTGAAAAACTAAACTGATAAATTAATTGTAGTTATTTCATGAATTCGTTTGAATTAATAAAGAGTTTTGTTTTTCATGAAAACCATATTTCAATACAGCATTTCCATTTTCCAAACAAGACATGAAAATTTCATGCCAATGGGTTGGTGAAAATGACATGCCAAAGCATTGGTTAAAATGACATGTCAAATCATTGGTGGAAATGACATGCCAAAGCATTGGTGGAAATGACATGTCAACGCATTGGTTAAAATGACATGCTTAGGATCCAGAAAAGAACGTCATCTTTTGGGGTCCACGCTCATATAAAATTCATTGATGAAGATGCTAAAAAGATGACATGCTAGATCACTTGCACCCATGATTGAATGTCATCTTTGGCATCGATCATTTTGCTGGGTACTAACAAGTATCAACAATATTAGGTATATAATATCTCTACTAATACTAAGTTTACATTTACGAAATCCACTCGATTTCAACTGTCAATTCCTTTGTGTATACGTCAAATGAAATCTCATCTGAAATCCATTGGATTTCATTTGACGTTTAATCAAGGGAAATGACAGTTGAAATCGAGTGGATTTCGTAAATGTATAAGACGGTTATCATATGGTCAAGGGGGTGCCAGATCGTATTACATGTAAACAATGTCCAATGGTTCTCGACTAAAAAAGTAACAGGTATTATTAACAGTAAACGGGACCACCTAGGCCCATAATCAAGTCTTAAAAGTAGTTTATTTAATTGAAATCGAAAAATCGGTTAGAAATACATATGGAAGGTATTGGCATAGACATCCGATTTTAACTATTAACAGCCAGATTGAGGAATTCTCTGAGTTTTTTGGCAGTCATGATATACTATGGCAATACATAGCATTATTTCCCCGTCATTTAGAAAATTATGCCACAGTATTACTGCAGACTACTGGAAATGTCTCCAGTAGGTCGTAGTAAGCATTTCTGAAAATTGTAGAAATCTGTACCCCACACATTCCTAATGGGCACTTTACACGATATGTTTTTACATATAATAGCTATATTACATTACGTGTATTTCATGTGTATGTTTTGCATTTTTTTACATCTACATGTTGTACACATAGTGTGATCCATATAAAAAATTTCATCTATCAAAATGATGTGTGAACCCATGTGTAACTTTTTCGTTTTAGAGCCCTTCCTATTTCTGTATGTACAATAAATAGAAAACAGCTGATTTGTTTGTTTTGATGAAAGCAGAAATTTGCAAAATTTGCTAAAAGAAAGAATTTCTTAAAGAAACATAAATAAATCGATTTGATAAAGTATTTGTTTACATTTATAGGTTATGTCACACAAAAAAACATGTACTGGTGTAATAGCAAACATTATGAATCCTATGCAAAATGTCATTTTTCGCACACACAAAGAATTACACGAGGACAAAAAAATTAAAAACATACACATGAAATACACGTAATGTAATATAGCTATAAGTTGTCACTTTTTATGTACAAAATTTATATACAAAGTGACAGTGCATATGTAAAAAACATATCGTGTAAGGAATATTAGTCTCCAAATGTGATATTTTCGACTGTTTTATGACATATTCTTATCTGTTAATTAATTTAGAGTAAAATAAACCACTTTTAGGCCGTGGTTGTGGGCCTAGTTGGTCCCGTTTACTGTTAATAAGACCTGGGGCTGGATTCTTGTTCTATAAAAATTTGAAATGAAAAATATTTCCTTTATATTTTTTTCATTTGGCAGTTTTTTTCTTTATAAAAGTTTTCGTATCACATTTTCTTAGAAACAGAATTGTAGAAATCGTTAACACATACCGACGAATATCGATGAAAAGGCAAATTGTCAAATATTATATTTTGATATTTATTAATGTATTTTTGAATTAAAAATATTATTTCTTCGCAAATGCATACATAAAACGCGTAAGGGAGGAAAAAGGTCCACTTTTTAAAGAAATGTGCTAACATACACTCCGGTTCATTTGATTAGAACCAACCAATATGTGTCTACAAATACCGTTATATCTTACGAAAGGAGAGGAATTGTAAATTATAATTTTGTGGACATGTAGAGTATATAGTAGCCGATATTTTCAATACCTAACATGTTTCACATATGCGTTATAACGGTACTTTTTACACGCTTTATGAAAAAGTATCAAAATATTAGCATGTTTTAATGGTTCACCAGGATAGAACCACCCTAAGAATTTACACAAATCCTTTGTTAGATGTGGTAAACTTTAACAAAAAACTATTTATAATTATAAATAAATGCCGTTAGTGTTGATTGCCAACAAAAATTGTGCAAAAATTTGTATTAGGGTCTTGAAATTTGATGAAAATCGATGCTTAAAGCTCAAAGAAATATTTTTATGGAGAAATCGGTAGGAAAAATTTATAAGGTCAAAATTGTATACTGAATTATGTTCAAAATTTTCTACACTACAATAAAATTACAAAAAAGTCACATTCGATAGGTTTATGAGTCCGAAACAGAGAAATATAACAAAGATATCACAAATTTCTACCTTTCCAATCCAAAAATGTATATTTAATCTCAGGAAAGTGAATGCAAATCGATGGGTTCCACCCAGTTTCGTTGGCCGTAGACATCTACAGGTCCAAAAAATAAAGAAAATCCCACCGCCGAACGCTTCATGTCAACATCAAGGGCTTTGATTTAGAAGATATCGCATGACATGAAAAGCACAGAAACATAGGCGCTCTTTTTGTGTAATAACGGATCAGAAATATTTTTTCGGTACTTATACTATGAGTAAAAGACGTGTGAACATCATAACCATCAAAATTAAACCCATTCCTTTCGAAAAAATTAAAGTCTGCCTTCCCCTATCGCTAAGTTGTTTCTTCACATCAAATGTCTTAGAAACTTTTGAAATTCCAAGGACTTGATGGTGACATGGAGCATTCGGCGGTGGGATTTTCTTTATTTTTTGGATCTGTGGATGTCTACAGCCAACGAAACTGGGTGGAACCCATCGATTTGCATTCACTTTCCTGAGATTAAATATACATTTTTGGATTGGAAAGGTAGAAATTTGAGTTATCTTTGCCATATTTCCTCTGTTTCGGACTCATAAACCTATCGAATGTGACTTTTTTGTAATTTTATTGTAGTATAGAAAATTTTGAAAATAATTCAGTAACTGCTAACTGCTTTTATTTATAATTATAAATGGTTTTTTGTTAAAGTTTACCACATCTAACAAACGATTTGTGTAAATTCTTAGGGTGGTTCTATCCTGGTGAACCATTAAAACATGCTAATATTTTGATACTTTTTCATAAAGTGTGTAAAAAGTACCGTTATAACGCATATGTGAAACATGTTAGGTATTGAAAATATCGGCTACTATATACTCTACATGTCCACAAAATTATAATTTACAATTCCTCTCCTTTCGTCAGATATAACGGTATTTGTAGAAAATATTGGTTGGTTCTATTCAGATGAACCGGAGTGTAAGTATCTGCAAGTATTCCAGCAATGCGAAACACAAGTATTCTTTCAACTTCTAAAGCGTCAAGTGTGTATGTATGTATGTACTTCTAGGAGGCAAATAAATCTCACAGATTTTCGTGGGTTTATTCCAGGATATGAATAAACATGTCACTCGCATAATATAGTAAAGCTCGGCAAGGCGTTATATGTTTGGAGTGGGCAGGACAGTGTAATCAGAATCATTGGTCGAAAAGGTCACTTTGAAGTGAATTGTATTATTATGCATGTCATTTTTAACACCGCAATAAAACGAAGAGTTAATTTTGCCATATGAATATTGAGTTTTGAAATTTGAAATGACTTAAGCCCCTACAATGATGTATATACGTGGATCCATGTTACCGTCATTTGAGTTTATATGTTCACATATTCAATTCACGCCAAATGGAATTTGGCATAGCGGAGAGTATGAAAAGCTCGGAATTCCGAACATATACGCCATTTTAGCATTCTGATTATTAGTGATGCTGAGTTTAAATCTATAATATTACCACAGAACAAATTAGGTTATAGGAATACTATACACGTTTTGGCCTTGTAGAAAGATAGTGTTAAGGGCATTGGTATAGGTCTTATATAATAGTACCACACTTGAGTTCTTTTGAAGCTTTAGCTAACGTTTTTCATCTTTAGGGTATCTTGAGCAGCTTCGCCACGCTCGCGCCTTTGCCAGCGCCGAACATGAAGATCGTCCAATGTCGAACATGAAGATCGTCCCATGTTATGGTTAATCAAAGATCTACAACTTTCTCTTTGGTGATCTTTAAGCAACTTCATTAAAAACGGCGCTGACGAAAGCACAGCAGTGGCGAAGCTGCCCCATGTTATCCTACATAGTTAACCCTACCGTAAACGCCTTAAGAAGATTTTTCTCAATAAGGTGGAATTTACCTCGTGTACCCTCCTTATTAACATGTGTATGTATGAAAATTATCGATAACTACCGACATTCGTCGTTAATTCTGTCGTTAAGGAGTTACATGATCGCACTACTGGTACTTTTTAGGCGATCTGGCAACTTTCCTGATCGAGTTATTCTATAGGCAATATTTATTGTAATTGATGGCAGTCCATCTTGTAGTGGGATTCTCTAACGCATTTTTTGGTTATCGACAAAAATCGTTAAAATTAAGATGCTTATAATTTCGGTAATTATCGATATTATTCGGTAAGTTAGCGACCAATAAAAAGTAGTCGCAAAGTTCTACCGATAACAACAGTGATGTCAACTTTCATTTGAACTTTTCATTCATAATTTTGCGTTTTAATTTGACCGATTTTTAACGGTAACCAAAAAATGCCCTAGAGAATCCCAATACTGGTGAACTAAAAAAACTCATAAAACGTCTTAGTTTTCTGATATTCCCTGTTCGAGACCCATAGGACATTGTTTACATGTAATACGATCTGGTACCCCCTTGGACCATATGATAACCCTCTTAGTAGGGATATTATATACCTACTATTTGTGATACTTGTTAGTAGTTAATCCTTATTAACAACAAAAGTCATAAAATGTCATGATTTGTAAGTATTTACCGAAAAAATTGGGTATATTGAAACCTTCATTACATTTTGAAAACATTTGTTTGCCACCTTGTATAACATGTTAATTATTAGTTTTGGTTATTATATTTAAATTACGTGGGCTAATTATTTATTTATTCAGTTTAGCTGGTCTTAAACAAGTCGACTAACTAATTTTTCCAAAAAAAAAACCGAAATTTTTATCACAACTTTTTGTCATTTTTCACAAATTAATGCATGAAATGTGTTCGTTTTCTTAGATTGAAAACAAACTGTATATGGCTATTTTAAATTCACGTGGGAACGATGTGCATGTAATTCCCTACTCAGCGATCCACAACTCCCCATTAACACCAACACCCAAAAGTATTTATTAATACAACACATTTATTTATACAGCTTTCAACTAAGCATAGGAATATTTTAAACAAATTTCCTCATCAGCACAATAAACCAATATGTTTTTTTTGCTGTTTTGTCGTCATCCACAGAACCATCTCGTTTTTCCTTTTTATCCCATTCGATCTTTCGTGAAATTTCTTTTGTTATGACCGCGTGTATCGCTATTTCCAATAGCAAATCTCAAAATGTAAAAAACACACGAATTCTTTATTTTATTTGATATTTACACTGAAAATTTTCCCCTTGAATGTTGTTTTTCGGTTCACACTATCAAACTCACAAACAAACAACAGCTGACTGTTCAACAACCACAAATTTGTTTATGGTTCATTATGAATGACAAAATGAACGGCCACATTGGCAAGCAACCGATTATTTAAGCAAAGCTATCATTCAAAACTGGCAATGTGTACCTAGCTTAAGTTTTACGTCGTGTATAACAAGGCAGATTGAACAGGTAACCTGTTTAGTTGGGCAACAACAAATTCTCAATGTTTCTCAGTTACGGTATATGATGAGCAGTGGAGGGAGAAAAGAACAAGTGAAATAAAAACAACCAGTATTAGTTCTTAATATAAATATGATTACTGTTTAGTGTGATGTGTATTTCTTTTCTAACAACAAAGAGATTACCTTTTGTAATCTTAGGTTGGCGCAGAGGCCTTGATGTTTTCACTTCTAGAGATAAACCAAAAGTGCAAATGCACCGAAGGTAAGCAATGTAGGATGTGGCGTACTTTTCCTCAACGACATCAATACCATCAGTCTATGCAGTCTCGGATGTCGTGAGGCAGTTTTTGCACTCCTCGCAAGTGCAGTGAACTTTGTTCCACAATTTTCGAAGCTCAGAATTGTGGATTTCTAGATAATGTACGTTATAGTTGGTTTCACTTTTCTGTTCAAAGGAAGCCACACGTTTCAAAACGATGTCTGTAGCTCTAATAAACGGAGTTAGCGGGGTGCAGACATTTTGTAAGTTAAATCTGCAATAGAATTTGCAACAAACAACAAAGAGAGGTGAAAAAATGAAATTTAAGTTGAAGAAAAAATGGCTATAGTTCACAGGAAATAAGAAATTTCCACACAAAACCTCCAAAATTCCAAGAATACAACAGAATCTTAGCAAGGTGTAATTATATTTGAAATTAAAGTTGGGCGAAATAAGAGAAAATTAAAAGAAACTACCTCAGAGCGAACAAAACTACTTTAATTTGGCCAATAATGCGAAATGTATATGGTGTTGCCAAATATAGGGTGTACAGCAAGGTGAGTTATACCACTGGTAAGGTGTATTTGTCCAAAATTCGACGACAAATAAGTAATTTGTATAAAAAAATAAAGTTTTTCACCAAAAATCAAACAAACTAAATGAAATATATTTTGTTTGGGTGACAAGTTGGTGCAATATATGCCGAAAGTAGGGTGTATTTGTCCAACAAGACCAAAAACCCTACGGAGACTCAAACAATTTTCCAAAATATGCAAATATAATTACCAAACAATCTAAAAATGTTGATAAACGAATATGTTTCACATGAATTCTCTGCCTATACCTCAAATAAACCAAAGTAGAGAGAATTTTGATGGTGCGTTGTTATTGTAAATTTGGCAGCGCAGATTTTCAAAGGGGTTTAAGTGAAACGAGGAGTAATAACAACGCCAAATATTTTTTGGTTGGGGAGGATCGTAACAATAAAATAAACCAAACGACGAGAAGTGAGGGGTAAAATTCATGAACCTTGGAGAATAAAAACAACAATAGCAACTAGTATTCAAACGATTTCTACTCAGAGAGTTTGATGTAACGAAAGTTAACAACAATTTGAGTTATAATTTAGTAGAACGAGAGCAATTTTGTTTCTACTCAGAGAGTTTGATGTAACGAAAGTTAACAACAATTTGAGTTATAATTTAGTAGAACGAGAGCAATTTTGTTTTTCCAAATTTACATTACATGTTTGAAAGTACTCATTTGGAATAAAAAGAGCCACAATTGGAATTTTACAGAATAGCAACAACGAATGCTTTGTACGATCAACGCGACATAGGGTGATCGGTACAATTAAATATAACTAGGAAGTTTTAGCAACAACTAAGGAGTTTTCTGTAGGGGAAAGAAATAATTCACGCAAGTTGTTTTGATGATAGTCGACCAAAGCCACAATTAGTAATTGCAAGGCTAGAAGCGACGATTAGAAGGTATTAGTGTTTGTTGTTATGGTGAGAACTAATAAGTTAGAGCAATTCGAACGAAATAACAACAACACGGATTATGATTTGTATGACCAACGCGGCGTCGGATTATCAGTACAACAATGATTTCAACTATTTGTGTGTGGACTGTATGGTAGGCGAAATTGTGCAACGAATTTAATGGTCGATTCCGTATTGCGAGGCGAGTCATGTCGCGTCGTCTATCGTCTCTGTGACAAAATTTAAAAAATGCACTACGTAAAGCGATGGCAAATAATCGTCGATAACAAGTTATCGGTGATGTAGCGGAGCGTTTTTTGTTTTGATTTCAAAAAATTAGAAAAAAATATCAGAACAAGTTGTACACAAAAGTTATAGTTTTCTAAAATGATAAGCTCAGTGGAACTATTTTTTGATAGTAGTGAAGAAGATATAGTTAACGTAGCATCTATCAGACGACACTTAAGAGACAAATCTAATCCTTTAGAATTGTCATCACTATTGCGAGTTTGTTTGGTTTCCAACATTCATCAAAATAATTTTATTTTTTTAGGTTTAAAGCCTATTTTCGGCTTCCAAAAGACGCTGTTATTTATATAGTGGAGGCATTAAAAATGACTTCAAAAAACTCACAGATCAACAGCAATACAGCCACTACTTAAAGTGTGCGCTGCTTTAAGATTTTTTGTAGAAGGAAGCTTTCAAAAATCTCATGGCAATGACTTTAACCTCGGGATGGCTCAACCCACATTGTCAAAGGTATTAAGCGAAGTTCTGGAGTTAATAGAGGAATAACTGTGCACAATTTGGATTGTTTCCAGATTAACAGAAGAGGAAAAGTGTCAAAATAAAAATTATTTTTATTCAAAAACAAATTTCCCGGGCGTTGTCGGATGCATTGACGGAACACACGTATGAGCATACACATAATGCGACCAAAGGAAGATGTTCGCCATATATATCTGAATAGAAAAGGATATTTCAGTTTAACCGTTTTGTTGGCAAGTACGTTGTCAATTTCTACTTCATTTTGAGGTTTTTAATTTTCTACCTCAGCAGATTGTCCAATTTCATTGTTATTATCATCCCATGTCTCTTCAAACAATTGGAAATCAGCATTAATGGCACACTTCTAATTCAGACAAAAAGCATAAAATACCTTGGCGTACATATCTCAGATAGTGGGTCCGCTAAAATACATGTTGACAATTCTGTGGCAGAAGTCCAGTTTCCTTAGAATATTAAGTGGTTGCAGAGTTGGTGTATCTCCGTCAAAAGCACTCAATTTTTACAAGTCATTTGCTAGAGCAAAGCTGGAATATGGGGTTACAGCGATCTCAAACTTAACAGAGTGCTCCGAGAAAAGAATCAAAACATGATTTCAAGGTTTCCTTCGTAAGGCTTTGGGACTCATAAGGTCTACAGCCATTTCAATCATTTACCATTTAGCAGCCGAACTACCCCCCAGGTACAGGTTCCAATTTGCCACAGCAAAATAATTGGTTAAACTGTAGAACCAGTTGTCAACAACGCCAGACAACTGGTTCTACATAACACCAGCTATGCCCAAGTTTTAAACAAATTTGAAAACATCATCGACAATGTTGCAGAAACCAATATAGTGCCCATATTACCAAAAAAACGTAATGGTCAACACTAACTTCTTCAAATTACTGGTAACCACTAAAAGAGACGCGAATGATGAGATAATAAAACAACTGGTAAATGAGAAGATTAGCACTTGTTACACCAAGGTTTCGAGATTTTTTCACCGACGGGTCTGTTTCCAGCAATTCGTCCGGAGCAGTCCTACTACATGTCAACAGCAACACTATCAAATCCTTCTACACAAACAAGAAGCTTACCTCAATGTCGGCGGAGATTTTGGCTAAAAACGTTTTATTTGCGCAAGAAAAAAATCTTTAGCAATTTTATCTGACAGTTTCAGCGGGATCTTGACAGTTAATTCTAAACAGCACAAAAATTTCTTATAGACGAACTTGTCAAAATTCTGAACACGTCAGCGATGGTAGTTGAAATGCACTACATAACCGGACATGTCAACATCACTTCTAATCAACTACATAGTAGACCATCCAGCTAAAAATGCCAGCAGTAACGGCACTCTCCTGGGAATAGACAGGCCAATTAATGACGCCATCGCCAGTATACAAGACAAAATCTGGAAGGAATGGACCAGAGATTTTTCAAACATCGCGCTAGAAGGTAACTCTCACTACTACAAAATATTTCCTGAACCAAGAAGAACCACTTGGTTCAAAAAATCCAAGCTGTACTCCGGTCATAAAAAATCGTTAACCGCATACTTAGTAATCACTCATTCAGTAAAATCACATTGTACAAAATGAATGTAGTTCCATCGGCTGATTGTGACACTTGTAACGTAGAAGACACGGTTTCTCACATCCTATTTGAATGCACCAAATACAGCAACATAAGAGGTAATTACTCCACCTTCAGTGAAATCCTCACCTTTGAGGACTTCATGGCAAAACACCAAGGAGAAAAACTATATGATCTTGTCAAGTTTTTAAAAGAAATCAATGTTGAAATATAAATTTAAGGCACATAGACAAAGTCTATACAATTTGTTTTGGACTCCATACTGTTACGAGCGAGTCAATACAAAAAAAAAAAAAAATTATCAACAATTATTTTCGACAATCTCGAATACAGGGCATGTTTCAAGTTCTAATCGGCTAGCTCTGCCGTGGCGAGGTTACTGTATCCCGGGTTATCGCCTCGTAACGTATCAAAACCACATAATTAAATTCTACAACAAATACACATGCTGTTGGCCTGAGAAACGAACATCTTCTACTCATTTGTGACCGATGTAGTTGTCACATGGAGTGCATTTTCCCCGCCCTAAAAGTACGCCTATGGTAACTTACACACTCACAATTTTAACAGTTACCCCAATAACAATTTCACCGTTACCTACCCAACATTACGGTAGGCAACGCCGTTACTCAACACCGCCCATGGTACAGCTACTCTCTCTCAAATTAAAATAAATTAGGGATTCATATTTAAATTCAAGAATTAACAATTATTATTGACTTTGAATACATTTTAATATAATTTTTCTTATGATTAAGTTTTCTACTTACAAACTAATTCTTAATGCTAATTTCCTCGTGTTGCTGCTGGGTGAGTCCAGGGTAGTTGTAGTTATATATTTCGATTTCTTTCCGTTTTGTTCATCAGTCTCGTTGCTGTTTTTACTACTATTATCTGAACGAATCAGTTTTTCCTTTAATTTAATTATCAGATTTAATTTCGTTATTATCTTTTGATTTCCAGTCTATGAATGCTTCAAGTTTCGTATTTTATTTGGATATCTTAAACACCATTCATGGCATTTTATAATATTGTTTTTCTTTTAAATGTCTGATACAAATTGGCATGTTCTTTGTTAAATGGTGCTTTTTTTGTATTTGGTAACATTTTAGGTGTTTTTATTTTTGAACTTATGCACGAACTTTAACTAATGAGTGTTGTATTTTGGCAATATTTTATATTTCAATTAATTATACATTTTTTCTGCTTTTAATTTCTTTAGCAACCACCGCCATATTATATAAATTTTTCTCCGTTTCCTCATATTTATTTCAAATCCATTAAAAACAACAGTTCTGAGAATTATTTTACTTGTCTCAACAAATTATTTTTGTTTATTTCAAGGGGAATGTTGCAGTCAACTCTTTTAGTAAAATGTCTTCATTCGGAACTCAAACAACGATTTCTATTTTATTATTAATAGACAGACATACTCGATTGCCTGCAACCCACGCTTAATCAGAAGTCTTTTTCTTTTCTTTCTTCTTTTTTTCATTTTCATTTATTTAGAAATTATTTCTTAAATGTTTTTGATTTCCAACCGTTATAAAGGATCAAACTCCGGTTTAATTTTTTTCCGCTCACGATCACAACTTGTCTGCCTCTAACCAACGCTCAATAAGAAGTGTTTTTTCATTCTCGAAAACAAAACGAGTTTACCAAATCACGTTACACACACATGTGCCCAAACAATGCAATGCAAACCTTCTTCTTCTTCTTTATTTGCTTATTCGATTTTCGAATATTAGCGATCATACAATTACATAGTTTCTATTTTCATTAAATGTTATTTATGATTTGACTAAAGAGTTCTCTATTTCGTGATGTGTTGATAAGGTGGTCTGCGTTATGATATCCGGTCCATTGCTGTATGTTCTTGAGCCAGGTTGTTTCTTTTCTACCTCTGGAATTTATACCTTCTATATTTGCTAGGAGAATTAATTGGAGTTGTTTATATTTGGGATTCCTCATAATGTGTCCTAGGTATGCACTCTTTTGCTTTTTAATATGCGTTGTAAGTTCTCGGGTGCGGTTCATTCTTCTGAGAACCTCTTCGTTCGATATGTGAGCTGTCCAGGGTATTTTTAGTATTCTTCTGTAAACCCATATCTCAAATGCCTCGAGTCTTTTAATGTCTACAGCTTTAATTGTCCAAATTTCAACTGCATATAGCAATACTGACCAAATATAATTTTTAACGAATCTTGTCTTCGTTTCAATGTTTATGTTATGGCTTGTTAACACTTTTTTATATTTGGAAAACGCGTCCTTTGCCATCTCTATTCTGCATTTAATTTCTTTGCTGTTGTCCCATTCCTCATTAATTAGAACGCCTAAGTATTTAAAACATTTTACTCTTTCAATAGTAGAGTTATGTATTTTTAATGATGTGTCCGTGTGCGAATTCTTTCTACTAATCACCATGAACTTAGTCTTTTGGATATTAATTTTTAGCCCATATTTTTCGCTATATTCAGTGAGTCTGTTCATAAGACTTTGTAGTCCCAACATAGTATCAGCCAGAATAGTGGTGTCGTCGGCGTATCGGATGTTGTTCATATATTTATTTCTGATTTTTACACGTTCTTGAATATTTAAAATATTTAAAAAGCTTTCGACACAGTGTTACACGATAAGTTGATTGACATCCTCATCTCCATTGGCCTAGATCAGAAAGAAGTACAATGTATTAAAAGTCTATATTGGAATCAAAATGCACAAATAGAAGTGAACGGGGAAATGACAAATAGTATTGATATATCCAAGGGAGTCAGACAAGGGTGCATATTATCACCTTTGCTATTCAATATCTATTCAGAAAAAATTTTTGAAGAATCGATAAACAAAATTCCAATAGGCATTCCTTTAAATGGAACATTTCTGAACAACATACGATATGCTGATGATACAACTTTACTGTCGCATAGCATATCTGGTCTCCAGAATCTTGTGAATAAGCTCACAACACACAGCGAGAAATATGGTTTGAAAATTAACATCAGTAAAACAAAATTCATGGTTATAAGCAAAAAGAATGGCCACAATAATGCAACATTGAAAATTCACAACACCAATGTGGAGAGGGTTAAAAGTTTCAAATATCTAGGAATTACAATAACTGAACAGTGGGACTGTTCAAAAGAAATACGATGCAGAATTGAACTGGCCAGAGAAGCATTTTCAAAATACAGACGAGTGTTTACGAGTCATGACATTAATCTTGAAACAAAGATTCGTTTTATCAAAACCTATGTCTGGTCAGTGCTATTGTACGCAATGGAAGTATGGACCATAAAAACAGCTGATATAAGAAGACTTGAAGCTTTTGAAATGTGGATCTATAGGAGAGTTCTGAAAATTCCTTGGACAGCCCATGTGACAAATGCCGATGTTCTAAGAAGGATGCACTGCGAAAGAGAACTTATCTCAGTTATAAAAAGACGAAAGATAGCATATTTGGGACATATAATGCGAAATCAAAAATATAAATTACTGCAAATTGTAATCCGCACAAGGATAGAACGAAGGCCTGCTAGAGGTAGAAAGGAGACAACATGGATCGATAACATCACAGAATGGACTGGCATCCGAGACATTACAATCCTATTGTTTAAGGCTAGAGATAGAGAGGCATTTGCAGATATACTAAGCAATTTATAAACAAAAAAATATTACAAATATTGTATCCATATGTATTTATAAAAAAATATTTGTATTGTATTGGTCCCTAACATTCGGAAAACGAATTAGCAAATAAAGAAGAAGAAGAATATTTAAAAATGCTTCTTGAAATATTTTTTCAGAGTATATATTGAATAGTAGTGGAGATAAGACACATCCTTGTCGAACTCCTTTGGATATCATTATTTCTTCTGTTGTATCTCCGTTGACATCAATTTGGGCAGTTTGATGCCAGTATAAACTTTTTATGCATTTTATTTCTTTGTCTTCTATTCCAATAGACTTGATTATTTCGATCAGCTTATCGTGTTGTACCGTGTCAAAGGCTTTTTCGTAGTCGATGAAGCATAAGAATACGTCCTTCTGAACTTCCCGACATTTTTGTATAAGAACTTGGATACAAAACAAAGCTTCTCGTGTGCCTTTTCCTTCCTTAAATCCGAATTGTGTATCTCCCATTGATATGAATTATTTTAAGGAATATCTTTAATGTATGACTCATAAGGCTTATGAGTCTATAGTCACTGCATCGTTTGGCATGGCTCTTCTTCGGTATTGCTATAAACGTGGACTTCAGCCAGTCTTGTGGAAATTGTCCTGTGTCATATATATGGTTGAAAAGTTTGGTAAATAGTTGTAGATTGTTTCCATCAATGAGTTTTAATATTTCTGAAGGTATCTCGTCAGGCCCAGTTGCTTTTTTGTCCCTCAAAGATTTAATGGCCCATTCTACTTCAGAATCCGTTATGCTCGTTCCATACAATATTTGCGTGGATTGATTTTCGTAGCATGATCTTTTATCATCTGTAAAGAGCTTTTGTATATAGTCTTTCCAAATTGTTTTTTTCTCGCTAATTTCAGTCACTATTTCATTGCTCTCATTGTATAGTACAGCAGAAGTTGTTTTACGATATACACCAGCAGCTTCCTTTAATTTCTTGTGTAGGTTGTAATCATCGTGTAGGTTTCTCAATCTTTCTATATCTTCGCACTGATTATTTAAATAAGCAGCTCGTATGGCTGTTTGAATTTCTCTGTTGAGCTCCCAATACAGTTCGTAATTTGAATTTTTGTATTTTCGGCGTTCATCGATAAGGTGTAGAATTTCATCCGTCATCCAGTCCTTATTCTTTGGTTTTGTGTAGTTTCCCAGATCATGTTGAGATATGGTGTTTATGGTCGTTTTAACTCTTTCCCATATATTTTCAACCTCATCAGCATTAATTGTGTTCAGTTGCAAATTTAAGTTATGCGTTATATTACTTTTAATGAGGGGATTTGCAAGTTTTCCAATATCAAGTTTTTTACGATGTGTTTTTTTGGATTTAGATATAATCTTTGTGCACATATTTGCCATAAGAAGATTATGATCAGAAGGAACATCTGCTCCTGGGTATGTCGAGGCCTTCGTTATAGACGTAAAGTGGCGCGTATCTATGAGAATGAAATCAATTTGGTTTCTAATTGTGTTTCCTGTTCTATCTTGTGGCGATTTCCACGTGTACAGTCGTCTGGGGGGTAGACAGAAATATGTGTTTGCTACTTTCATTCGGTGTTCTTGGCAGAATTCTATTAGTCTGTCACCTCTTTCATTTCTATTTCCCAATCCATACTGTCCACTTGTTCCTGGGACAGCGATGCTTCCTACCTTCGCGTTGAAGTCTCCCTGAACAATCGTTATTTCATGTGGTTTTGTCAGATTAAGGAGTTCACCAATTTCATTATAAAAGAGTTCTACTTCTTCGTTGGTTTTGTCAGCTGTAGGAGCATATACTTGCAAAATATTTATATTAAGTGGCTTGGCCATTATTTTTATCATCATGGTCCTGTCAGATTTTAAAATAACACTTGTGATACATTTGGCAATATGTGCTTTGACAATTATTGCAACTCCGTTTCTATGATTTCTGTTAAGGTTTCCCTTCCCTGCAAACCTAACGGCAATAAATAAAATAAATAAATAAATCATTGCAGAGTATACCAGGTCAAGGCACATGCACCCTTTTTTTGTAGTTTTAGCGTTTTTGTAGTAATCGTCCAAAACTAATCCCTAACAATACATGGGATTGCTTGGCAAGCCCTTGGGCCAACACACCTTTCTCTTTAAACAAACAAATTATAGACGAAGCCACTTGGAGAGGAAAAGAAGGGTTGTATTTTGGTGAACAGATAAAAGGTTATGTTTTCACCTAAATACAAGGTCTATAGGAAGAAATCGGAATTCACATTCAAAATAGTTTATATTTTTCTAATAGTTTGTTTGTAATTAATCTTTATAGCACGGTTACATTAGAGGTTTTTGCCGGGTTAACCCACTTCATGAGGATTTATTTGACGTTTGCGCTATGCAATTGACATTTGAAACCCAGTGTGTTTATTAAATCCTGTTAAGTGTAACCAGGGTATAAACTGTAAAACGCATTTTACAATTTCATTTAATGCAGGTGTTTTGGAAATTTCCAAACGCTTTTTACATTTAACATGTTTTATAAAACATGTATCATTTAATTTGCCAATTCCATATAATAAGTGTCAAATAAATGACGTAAACTCCCAAATGAGCAAGTGTAAAATGCTTTTTGCGTCATTTATTTGACAGATATGCTTCTTATACTACGTTTACATTTACGAAATCCACTCGATTTGAACGCTCAGTATTGAGCTTGGTTTACATTTACGAAATCCACCCGATTTCAACTGTCAATTCCTTTGCGTATACTTCAAATGAAAACTCATATGAAATCCATTGGATTCAAGTTGACGTTTAAACTTTAATCGCCCTCACATTTTCATTTCCTTTACCTATTTTCTTCATTTTTTGGTAAAATTGTTTTCTTCCAACAATTTATTTCTCAACTGCATACGAAAATTCATAGGTCCATATTTACATTAGGCAATTTTCCTTGCGGCAATTGTCAGTTTGATGGTGAGAGAGGTGAGACATATGGTAACCCTTTGCCTTTCAACACCCTCTCTCATCAACAAACGGACCAATCCCGCGACGGCCGGTTCTATGCACCGGATTGACTCGGAGGAATCTTCGACAGGGGCCGTCACCTCAACAATTATGTGTTTGTGTTCGTGTATTTTTTTCCCCATGGGAGCGGCAATTTATCTCGGAATGCCTGCTCTGAGCTCTTCTGGTCCGTGCCGGGATAGAAATGAACCCCGGGCCAGTATGGATCTGTTTCGTTTGCCAGATCCGCATCCACCACATGTCAACAATGGTGATATGTAATGGATGTATGGGTGCTCTGGCCTTAGTAGCACCCGGGATTACAGCGACAGGTATGTTGCTGCTTGTTGCGTCAGCACATCACCCAGTGCGTCTTCTACGTCGTCGTCGGAATACGAGACGCCCCCGCAGTCTCCCCAACAACAACAACAAATGCAGCATCTAACACCACATGTTGTTGTTCAACGGCCCGGAAATGCATCATTCCTGCAATTCAATTACAACGGTCTCCGCAATAAGGTCAGTGAAATTGTGGACTTTACGAATCGGAAAAACATCGTGGTCACCGCGATCCAGGAAACAAAGCTCACCGCCACCTGTAGCTTACGTTGTGATGGTTACAACGTTTTGCGGAAGGATCGCACAAGAAGCGGAGGAGGAGGACTTGCCTTCCTAACACACCAGTCTGTCCAGTACAGACCTATCTCGCTTGAGCTTGGCTCTAGTGACCCATACATGGAGTGTATGGGGGTAGCAGTAAAGTGTGGTACTGCCGAGGTAGAGCTGCTTAATGTGTACATACCGCCGATGAATAGCTGTGCCCGGCGTTTTATGCCCAATATTAGTTTGTTTTAAGAGGGCGATAACCGTCTGGTGCTAGGGGACTTCAATGCTCATCATGAGCTTTGGCACTCCGTCCTAGGTAATGACCAGAGGGTACAGCGCTGGCATAGCAAATCGATAGCTCACGCGCGGTGAATGAAGACGCTCCTTCGAGGATAAGAGGAAACTGCCACAGCTCGCCCGATATCACCATTGTGGCACCAGGTCTGATAAATGACGTATCCTGGCAATCCGTCATTTCCCTTTGTTCGGACCACATCCCTAGCATCGTCTCCGTAAACAGACCACCCGACTTCATAACCTCTGAACGCCGTACTTTCCTCAACCATAGGAAAGCTGATTGGCAAGGTTTCAGAGAATTTACCAAACACCGCTTCAGACAATTGACCACTCCCTCAGATCCTCGGGTAGCTGAGAGAACTTTCCGAGACATCATCACTAAAGCACCCGCTCGCTACATACCTGCTGGTCGAATACCCGAAATAAGACCACATTTCCCGGCAGAGGCGACGGGACTAGCAAATGAACGTGATGAGCTTCGTCGTACGAACCCCGAAGACCCAAGAGACCATCTGAAGCAATGCAACATTGGTGCAGGAATAAGTAAATTGTGGGCAACGGTTAAATCACTCTCGAGTCCGGAAAAGAAGGAAGACAGAACGGCTGTTACTTTTAACGGCGTGATAGTAACTGACCCAAAGAGGTGGGCGTGTTATTTTAACCGGCAGTTCATAGAGCACCCCGAGAGTGATAGGGCGAAGAGAAGTGTGCTACGCCGTATAAGAAGAGCTCTTCCAGCCGAGGAGGTACCACTACAATTTACGATGAGCGATGTTGCAGATGCCATCCGAAACGCTAAATCGTCCAAAGCGTTGGGCCCGCACCGAATATCGATGGTAATGCTTAAGCAGCTGGATGAACCTGGAGTTGAGTATTTAACAAGTGTTCTTAACCTATCGTTAGCCACCCATGTTGTACCGGATGCCTGGAAAGTTGGCAGTGTGGTCCCGCTACTGAAACCTGGCAAGGATGCCAGCAGAGGTGAATCGTACAGGCCGATGAATTTCGGAAAATGCATAGTACTAAAACAGCATTATACGCCATATCCACACATATCAGTAGAGGACTGAACCAGAAAAGGCCGTGCGACCGAACAGTCGTGCGACCGAACAGTTGACCTATCGAAGGCCTTAGATACCGTCAACCATGCCAAGCTGTTCGAGGATATAGAGAAAACTAATCTCCAGCTATGTTTGAAACGTTGGGTAATCAACTATATGTGTGGACACCAGTCGTTTGTAGCACTCAGAAACAAGAAGTCCAAAACTCGTAGAGTGAAACAGGGAGTTCCCCAAGGAGGGGTGATATCTCCGGAACTGTTTAACCTCTACCTTTCTGATGTATGCGGATGATTGTACGATCTTGGCGTCGGGTCCTATCGTCGATGACATATATGATAGGTTAAATGTCTACATAGCTGACCTAGTGCAGTTCTTCCATCTGGGGAATATGAAAATATCCGCCGCTAAATCCACAGCCACGCTGTTCACCACATGGACGGCTGAGATGAGGCTCCCACTGAACATATTGGGCGATGGTGCACTGATTCCGACCACTAACTACCCTACAATACTGGGTGTAACGTTCGATAGCATGTTCAAGTCGTCCGCGCACGCCACAGCTATTTGCAATAAGATCAGAAGTAGGAACAAGGTTCTCAAGTCGCTGGCCGGCAGCACTTGGGGTGCTGATAAAGAAACCTTGTTGACCACCTACAATGCAATAGGCCGGTCTGTGGTAAGCTATGCGGCGCCAGCGTGGTCCGCAAAGGTTAGCGCATCGCAGTGGAAGAAGATACAAACCTGCCAGAATGCCGCCCTGCGGACTGCAACAGGGTGCCTCCTCATGACACCAGTGGACCATCTTCATGAGGTGCGTCAGCATAATAAGATGTTGTCGATGCAGTACCTGCTTGGATGTTACCGCAGTGAGCATCCTTGTCACGAGAGGTCCAAAGGTATAAAAGATAGCCGCTAGATCAACGAGCCTATCAGGCAGGCTTGAATCGCATTCACACCAACATGGTTGCGCAAGCAGTACGAAGATACAGTGTGAATGCCGTACTTGGAAACCATCCCCCATCCATCGCAGCAGAAGAACGCCATCTGCCAAGGCAAATACGAGTGGTTTTAGCTCAGTTAAGATCCGGACGATGCAGCCGCCTCAATTCGTATTGGGCCAGAATTGACGCCACGATACCCAACATATGCCCGGCATGTGGATTGGGACCACACGATACTCTGCAATTATTCAACTGCCCAGCTAACCCCACTCACATGTCTCCTCATTCTTTATGGACGCAACCAGTCCAGGTTGCAGAATTCTTGAGTCTGGATACAGAGGAACTTGATAACTGAAATAATACACGAACGAACATATATGCGTTGCTACAACAATAACAACAATCAACAAACTGACAATTGCCGCAAGGAAAATTGCCTAATGTAAATATGGACTAGCCGAATAGAGCGCTCCCTAACTCTAAAGCTACAGGCTGAAACTTTCATACGAAACGTTCTCATTATTTTGGCGTTTATAGATTGAGTTTCATAGTCCCGGTCGATCTGGAGACGCATAATTTCATGCAATTTTTCAATGAAATCACTCTAGTGTGGACCGGGACATATTAAAGTGATTTTATGAAATTACCGTATTGGGAAACTCGACCTAAGAACGCCAAAATAATTGGAAAGTTTTGATGAAAGTTTCAGCGTGTGGCTTTAGAGCAATAAATGAAAAATTTACATATTAGTTGCCACATTATTTTAGCTCTGTTCCAGAACTAAAAAGTTTTTACAATTTTTACCACTTTTACACATTTTGCGTTCCCGTACACAAAATTTGTATGAAAATCGATTACGACTTTTACCACTTTATAAAGTACGGGAACAGGCCATTTGATAGATGAAAATTTTCATAGTGATCACACTATAGCTTTGTTCCAGAACTAAAAAGTTTTTACAACTTTTACGACTTTTACACATTTTACCAGAAAAACCGTTCCCGTACACGAAAAAGTTGTAAAATGTTCACTTATCTTTAAACAAAAATGGCGCTGAATGGAGCTCTCTTTAACAACTTTTTACTCGACAACATACAACATTTACTCGACAAATTTGAGCGTGTAAAATATAGTAACATGGTTGCCGGCATATGATTGGCTGACACGATGACTTTGACATTTGTTCCAGTTTTTTTTTGACGTATTTTCCATTTTTCCTTTCCAGAACTATTTCAAAAAACTTTTGTGTGAGAAAAAAATTTTACAGTTCTCTCTATTACGAGTTTTACTATTAAAAAGAACGGGAACGAAGCTTATGTGTACAACATTCACAGGTAGCAAATTTGACATCTCTATTGGACATTTCTGTTGGAGAAAAATTCTCCATTTATTTAATTAATTTCCTAAAAAATGTGTGTCATTTAAAACACAAATTGTTGGACATTTTAGGGTAAACATAACTACTTTCTAAAGATGTTTTTATATTTGTATAGAATTAGTCGAAGGTCACACTAGAGTGGTTTCATTGAAACTTTTAGGTATTTATAGATCGAGTTCCCCACTACAGCAACTTTATGATATCACTCTACTGTGAAACTCGACCTAGGAACCCTTGTTTTCATGAAATTGTTTCAATGAAACACGCTAGTGTGACCTTCGACTTAGAATCGGTAGTGGAATTCTGTAACTCATTTTTTGAGTTACCGACAAAAATCGGTAACATTAATACGCAACATTTTGAATGAAAAGTTTAAATAAAAGTTGAGAGCACTCTTTCTATCGGTAGAACTTTACTACTACTTTTTAGTCGTCGCTAATACTAAAGCTGGGTACACATTGTCAGTTTAATGACAGCTTTGTTGTTGCTTGCTAGTGTGGCCGTTCATTTTTGTCATTCATCATGCAACCACAAAATATTTTGTGGTTGTTGGACGGTTGGACAGTTATCGATAATTGCAAACAATCGTCATTAAAAACTGACAATGTGTACTGTACTTAAGTTTACATTTACGAAATCCACTCGATTTCAACTGTCAATTCCTTTGTGTATACGTCAAATGAAATTTCTTCTGAAATCCATTGGATTTAAGAGAAATGACAGTTGAAATCGAGTGGATTTCGTAAATGTAAACTTAGTATAACTTACCGCAAAACATCGTTAATTATCGATTATTATATGCATTTTAATTTTACCGATAATTGTCGGTAACTCAAAAAATGAGTTACAGAATTCCACTACAGGAATGGCACGAAAACTTTAAATTGCTTTTCCTATTTTACTTTTTCATAGAACGAACATTTTGTTCCTATGAAAATGTAAAATGAAAACTTTAGTAAGTCCGTGTTTATACAGGGAAAGTTGATGGGAAAGAAAATTGAGTTTATGGGCGAGGGAGTAGAGAGGAATAAGAGAGGGTACACACACATCTGTACTGGTAAATTCTGTTTTGTTTCGTTTTTCTTCGTATACAACCTGAAGTTGGCTGCAGATTTGTTTTTGCATTTTATTTTCTCTGTCGAGAAACAAACAACAGCGAAGACAATTGAATAAAAAACCTTTTAGAGGAAAAACTATTTTTTTAAGCAAAAACAATTCGAAATAAGTGGAAATATCAAAATTAAAATGCAATTCAAAGGTTCCTTTAATAATTAATTGTTTACCACTAACGTCCATTTTTACTTTTCATTACAATTTTGCCTTGGCTTTGTTTTTGAACGGCGCAATGAGAAAATGAGTGTAAAGAAGAATAAGAAAAATTATGAAATTGACACAAACATGATTTCCGTGTCTAAACAACAAGGAAATTTTAAAAGAAATTGAGAAGAAAAATGTTCTTTCCAGTTTGAAGGAGAAAATTGCTAATAGCTATATTACATTACGTGTATTTCATGTGTATGTTTTTAATTTTTTTGTCCTCGTGTAATTCTTTGTGTGTGCGAAAAATGACATTTTGCATAGGATTCATAATGTTTGCTATTACACCAGTACATGTTTTTTTGTGTGACATAACCTATAAATGTAAACAAATACTTTATCAAATCGATTTATTTATGTTTCTTTAAGAAATTCTTTCTTTTAGCAAATTTTGCAAATTTCTGCTTTCATCAAAACAAACAAATCAGCTGTTTTCTATTTATTGTACATACAGAAATAGGAAGGGCTCTAAAACGAAAAAGTTACACATGGGTTCACACATCATTTTGATAGATGAAATTTTTTATATGGATCACACTATGTGTACAACATGTAGATGTAAAAAAATGCAAAACATACACATGAAATACACGTAATGTAATATAGCTATAAATGAAAAGGAAATATTTTTCATTTCAATTTTTCATAGACTGGACTTCGTGAACAGAGAAGTGCGCAAGTAGCTGATTTTGACACTCATAAGCCACATGCTAAAAAATAAGCGCATGTGCGGCTTGCTACTCTAAAAAATAAATGCAAGTGTTGATTGCCATTCTCAAAATATGTACGAGTGTGACTAGCCACTCAAAAAATAAGTTATTTAAAAATGGATATTTTTTGACACTTGCGTATTCTTTGCCAAGTAGTTTTAAATACGCAATAACATTTTCTGTCTTACTTTCTTGCTCATTTCACATCAAGTATTGTTTTCAACCCTTGTAATTCAACCGATTGTCTCGTGCTCTCCGAGAGTGTGAGAGCTAAGATAATTTTCTAACACTGATTTTCAAACGTTAAAAGAACATGCAAAAGCACACATAACATTCCAAGCAAATAAAGAAAAGCATAAACGAAACAACAACAAATAAAATTACAATTTTTTGTTGTGTTGTGTGTGTGCTTCTACTTGATAAGCCAATTAGCAAACTATCTACGATTGCGAGTTTTGTATACAGTGCAAAATATGATGGACACTTGTTTTACTTATTACGCACAAGCAACGGTCTTGATGCGTCGTAAGTATTTTTTGTGGTGGTGGAAAAAATACCGAGTGCAAGAAAACACATGCGTTAAAAAAGCAAAAGGCCCAACAAACTTGTGCGTGCTCAATTGGCTTACGGGGGCAAGTAACTCATTGATGATCTCTGTTCGTGAAATCAACTAGATTTCGGAACGTGAGTGTAAACTTGTCGTTAGTCTATATTTGTTTCATTCCAAACGTTTCGTTAATATGTGGTTGCATGTTTGATTTACTCATTCGATGTTACGCTTGTTGTTATTCGCGTAACTCAACATATGTGAAAACATTCTGAAAAAAATACACAAACAATCACGCTTTATATATTTTCTTAAAACTTTTGCATTTAAATAAATGTTCATGTATTATTCGAATAATATGTCTTGATATATTTAATGTCGCATGCAGAATCTTTGTACGGTTGATATTTCATTTGACGTTTCCATTCTATTTATCCACGATTGTGTTGCACATTGAATGAATTTCATTTTTGTGAATACATTGAAGTGCGGAGAAAAAAAATAGATACGTGCCCAGAAAGTGAATTGTGTGACTAAATACATATATCTAAATAGATGCCATACCAGTATCACGTCTAAAAATTAGATTAAAGACATATTTATATGTTTTTATCAATAAAAACTTTGCGTAAGTTATAATCTCTTCTGGAATATTCATTTGTTTAATAAAGGAGTATGTACTGCTTAATGTAGAGATTATATTTGTAGAAAAGGACAAAAAGTAAAAAGTGTACATAAATTTGTAATTGTTATTAATGTGTAAAGTTTCAGAGTTATTTGAATTTTTGTTAATATTCAAATGTAATTGGTATAAAATGTAGCAGATCTCGATGGAGATACGATACAGAAAACTTATTGTTTTTAAAGAATAGTGCATTTTCATAATCTATACAGTGCTGCTTAAAACATTTGTCATGTCATGTTGGTATGAAATTTTTACCATGTTGTTGTAACAGTGTTTATTATTATGTTTGTATGTTCCTTCTTCTGCTC
Organism: Musca autumnalis; assembly: GCF_047663935.1. Lineage (NCBI taxonomy): Eukaryota > Metazoa > Arthropoda > Insecta > Diptera > Muscidae > Musca > Musca autumnalis. Next base: position 125,674,836 of record NW_027412088.1, on the reverse strand, counting down.
AATCTGGCTCTGGGTCTATCTCCAGTTCCAGGAAAGTGGCTGCTTCAATACGTGGTCAACAAGGTTTCTTCATCTACACCCCAAGTGCTCCCGGCTCTTGAGGACCTTGTTCCTGCTTTTCAGTTTATCGCAGATAGCAGTGGCGTGCGCGTACGACTTGAAAATAGTGTCGAATGTGACCCCTAGAATTTTGGGTCAGTTTGTGGTCAGAATTCTGCTACCATCGACCCTGATATTCAACTCTCTTCTATACTGCGCCGTCCATGTGGTGAACAGAGTGACCGTCGATTTAGTGGCGGATATCTGCATATTCCTCGCGTGGAAAAAGGTGGTAAGATCGGTTAAATAGGAATTCAGTCTGTCACAGATGTCATCAGGGTAGGTACCGGACGTCAGGATCGTACAATCATCCGCATACGTTACGATCTCAATGCCGTCAGGAAAGGTAGAGAGAGGTTAAACAGTTCCAGAGATATCACCTTACCTTGGGGAACTCCCTGTTTCACTCTACGGGGTTTGGACTTCTTGTTCCTGAATTCCACGTACGACTGGCGTCCACACATACCTATAATTGACTATCCAACGTTTCAAGCTTGTCGGCTCAATGTCCTTAAACAGCGTGGAGTGCCTGACTGTATCAAAGGCTTTTGATAAGTCAAGCGCCACCATCACTGTTCTAACGCACGGCCGTCTCTGGTTGAGTCCTTGACAAATATGTGTGATAATGGCGTGCAGCGCAGTTGTCGTGCTGTGCTGCTTACGGAATCCATGCTGACGATCGGCAAGTTGATAGCTATTCCTGATACTGTGGATAACTAAGGTTCAAGGGTCTTTGCTATGGGCGACAAAAGCGAAATCACCCTGTACGATTCACTTTTGCTGGCATCCTTGCCTGGCTTCCGTAGCGGTACCACCCTGCCCATTTTCCAGACTTCGGGAACAATGAGAACTTTAGTGAGATACTCCGCTCCCTGCTCATCCAGCTGCTTCAGCATTACCGTGGAGATTCCAGCTTTGGATGATTTAGCGTTCCTGATGGCGTTCGCAACATCATCAATTGTAAACTGTGGTGGTTCATCCTCGGCAGGAAGAGATGCGACGTAATCCTCTCCTGTTCGCCCTGTCCCTCTCGGGGTGCTCGATTGAAATAACTTGTGCACCTCTTCGGGTCAGTCAACGTAACGTCACCAAACTTGACTGTGTTCCTATCTTCCATCCTTCCAGGGTTCGAGAGTGACTTAACCGTTTCCCACAATTCATTCATACCGGCTCCAATGTTCCCACTGTTCAGATGATTTAACCACTTGTTTCGCTTATGTTCGCCGACCAGCCTGTTAACTTCCAGTGTCAGCTCCCTGACTCTGTGGTCATTTTGGTTGGCTCGACGAGGCTCATCACGCTCATTTGCTAATCCCGTCGCCTCTGATGAGAAGTTTGGTCTTACTTCGGGTATTCGACCAGCAGGGATATCGCGAGCGTCTGCAGCAGTGATGATGTCTCGGAACGTCCTTTCCGCTACCAGAACATCAGAAGGACTGGGCAGTTCTCTGAAGCGGTGATTGGTGAACTTTCTGAAGGTTAGGTTAGGTTTAGGATGCGTAGATGCCATGCTGGCAGCCACTCCACTCGGAGACCTTGGGGTCCATTGTGATCATCCAGACTATTGACTTATGTGGATTGTAGAGATGAAGCTGTTGTTGTGATGTGATGATGTGTAGATTGGGTTATTATTGTTGTAGATGATGAATGTGGCTATGAATGTTGTTAAAAGGTGTTTCGGTTGTTGATCTGGCGATGGTGTGTGAAAGATGTAAGATGTGTTGTTAGTTATGTATGGGGTGTAGTGCAGCTATATGGTGATTTGTGCATGCAGATGGTGATAGTGTATGACTGATTGCAATATGGTGTGCAAACTGATGATGATAGTGTACAATGATTTGTGCGTGCAGATGGTGGTGGTGTGTGAAGGTGATTGTGGTGTGGAAGAAGCGAGTGATGTGATGCCTTTTATTCATGAAGCCGTATGGTGTTGTATGGTTATATATAGACATCGGATTTTGCATATTTGCATATTTTTTAATAATAGAGATACGAAGATTCTGATTGGACCAAAATTCGTTTCAAAGAAATCTAAATTCAATGACAGGGTCATATTTTGTATTTATTTTGCATATTTTGCATATGCACAAAATATGCAAAAAATATGCAAAAAATATGCAAAATATGCAAAATATGCAAAAAATATGCAAAATATGCAAAAAATATGCAGAATATGCAAAAAATATGCAAAATATGCAAACAGTTTTTGGCCGAAAATCGTCATAAAAGTCGTAAAATTGACAATTGTAGTTGGGAAAAATCATCGAAGTGTCCTAAATTAAAATTGTTGGCCGTTTAACGTCGCTTTTTAGCAGATTATTTATTATGCTATTGAGACCCCTTACCACAGTGTGAATACAAAAATATGGTTATATGTATATTGTAATACCATTTTTTATTATTAACCTATTAAAAAATATAAAATTTGTTAAATTGTCAAATATTTTATTTAAAATTCAATATTTTCTTTGTCTTAATTTGTTGCATTAGTCTGGTTTTAACTCAAGGGAAAACATCGATGTCGGATTTTTTATGCGGCACTCCCCTAAAGTGTTTAGTTTGGTTAGATTTTAAGATTGTTAAAGTTTGAGCACAATTGGAATATGTTAACACATGCCGCTGGGTCCTCGTAGTTATGCAAATCTCGACTTCTTGGCTATTTGACGACTTCAGCTACCCATATCTATGAAACGGTAAAAATTATTTGCCCGTGTTATGCATTAAATTAAATGCCATACTATTCTTAATATTTCTTGCCGAACAACAAACTACGTAAGTAATACTGAATTGAAGATAATAAAGCCAATGTCCCGAAAACGCCTTAGGGTGAAAATGGAGTCTATTGTGAAAAAACATTTTTTACAGTGTTTTATTTAACTTGCTTTTGTGTCTGCTTAGTTCAAATCTAGTAACTTATTTTCCACACAGTTGTAGTTGACCAATCTAACTAAAACTTTGCACACTTTTCAGACTTGGATGACAATACATGAATATGAAACCAAACTTCCTCACTAAAAATGTTGGACTCAGGTCAAGGTTTTGGTATAGCCCCTATATAACGGTACAACACGATTTCAGGCATTTTAAAGTTTTTATCTACATTTTCGGCCTAAATTGGCTATAATTTTGTTATGAGGTTCCCAGTGGTCAAAAAAATTTAATGCTGAAAAGTTAAAAATAAAAAATAGTTAAAAAATAAGTTACAGTGTTTTATTTACAAATGCACTTAAAACTAGAAAATATTTTTTAATGATTAAATCTCTCAAATAAAACGCTTGCATTTGAATTAAAAATTGTGGCAATATTAAACGGCCACCAGCGTTTTGTTTGAGAGATTCCATCATTAAAAATTATGTTCTTGTTTTAAGTGCTTTTATAAATAAAACATTGTAACTTAATTATTCAAATTATTTTTTATTTCTTCCCATATTTTCAATTTTTGGGAATGAAAACAAATGTCTTTTATATTTTGTTCATATTTAAATTTATTTAAGGGGCTGACATAATGTGATTTTGGAGACATCTGGGTAAAGATGACTACTTGGTGATGAACTCGACTCCTTGCTCTGCTATGTCGTTCACAACTTTCAAGTTGTTTAACATCCTTTACCCTTCCTGGTAATTGATGTTCTGCGGTCATGTTACAGGATCTTTTTCAAGAAATTCGGAGTTAATGCTTAATCTCTTGAACAACAAGTAAGTATACCCTGTAATTACGCCTGGTAGACTTTTTTTTGGAAATTTCGGCAGTTGTTCTTTTGTTATACCCCGTTTACACTTAGCCGGATTAACCCAGTGGGTTTGGATCTAGTGTAATTCTAGTGTAACCGTACTATTAGCTTGGTTTTTTCCATCTTCTTCTGCTTGCTTTGTTAAGATTTTTGTCGCATTTGGCTCTTTACGGTGGTTTGAACTATCAGACCAGGCCAACAAGTTCAGGACTAAGATACCACAGATGATATATCATTTTGTTATTTCCTTTATCTGATATTTGTTTCGTGGGGGTGGCGGGAGATGGTGGGTTAGGTTGAAGAGGTTGGACAGGAAGGGAAGTGGAAATTGGTAAGACAAGAGAAGAGAATAAGTTAAGAAGTAAAGTTAAGAATAGTTAATGACTGTAAAGAAGAAAACAGTTTGTTTTGAGAAGAAAAGATTTATTATCTAACTAGGATTTATTTACTAACGGTTCTAAGTCTGAACTGACCTGCCCCAGAGCCATTTGAGGCTCTTGCAGTAAACTACCAGGACTGTAGGGTCAATAGAAGTAGGAAAGAGATTCAATCACCTGTTCACCAAATAGTCTGTGTTTTGACCATCAGTCTAGGACATCTACATAGAAGGTGCTCGATTGTCTCCGTTTCCTCCTCATCCTCGCATAACCTACAGTACTCAATGTTGTTGCGATCCCACTCACATGTCATAGATCTAATATTACAGTGGCCAGTTATGGCCCCTGTGGCTATTCTGATTTCCGACTTGCAGAGTGAGAGAAGGGATGCAGTTCTACGCCCTGAGATTGCCGGCCAGATTGACTTCGGTACCTTGCAGCCAGGTACGTCTTGCCAAATTCTTACGGTTTTCTCTGCATAGAATTGACTGAGTTTACCGAGGTAGTAGCAGAGTTGTGGCTTGACATAGTCCTCTACCATAAGGTCAGAGGACTGGGAGCCTCGCCTTGCTAATTCATCAACAATCTCATTCCCTTCAACATTGCAGTGCCCTGGCACCCAACAAAGGTTGATGCTTAAATTGCATGTTTTTAAAGTGGACCTACAATCTTGAACGATCCTAGATTTAATAGTATATGATCCTACCGCCTTAATGGCAGCTTCACTATCTACGTAGACTGTGACTGTCCTACCTACTTGGTCCGTCATTCCTACTACTAATTCTAGGGCCTTCAATACTGCGAGGACTTCCGCCTGAAAAACACTACAATTTGTATTAAGCTTGAAAGAGCGTTTAATGTTTAGCTCTTCGCAGTACACCCCCGCTCCAGTTCCTTCAACCATCTTTGAACCATCAGTAAAGATGGAGAGGCTATCGGGTTGTGGCCTGTGAAACTACACCATTTTCACATGTAATTCGAATAATTTCATTTGTAATTCGAAACATTTCACTTGTAATTTGAGAATTCCAATTGAATTTCGAATTATTTAATTTGTAATTTGAGAATTTCATTTGAAATTCGAATTATTTCATTTGTAATTCGAATTGTTCCACTCGTAATTTGAATTTTTCATTTGAAATTCCAATAATAAAGATAAAAAGATAAGGAAAACAATTGACTGTGTTGCCTCCGTAACATCTTCCTCCTTTTTCACCTTATTCGCTACAAGGTTCATTGTTTAATCAATAATAGATGTCTGGTTCCTTAGCAGGTCAAACAGATGTTGCTTGTCTTGATTTGCTTTCTCAATTGTCGCAGCCATTTGCTCCGCATATTCAGAATCCAAGACACCAAATAACGAGTTCGCAAGGTTTCCAACTATGTTCAGAGCCCCTCGCCTGGTGCGCCTTGGAAAGATGTGCTGTGTACCAGATTCTAGCTGTTTCTGGACATGAATTAGATTCTCTGAAACAATCTCACAGCTTCGATTTTAAGCTGACAGTCTGCACAACTCCTGAAGAGTTCTTATCCCAGTCGAAAAGTCATCCATGTCCGCCCAAAACGTGGAAATGTCATAATAAGTTATTAGTTTTCACTCTGCAGTTATGACCTTAGCAACTCCAATGCCTTCGCAGTAGATTCCAGGCTTATTCTCGAACTTGTGTATGTTGAACGGATGGCACAAGCATACTGGTAGCAACAGTAAAGCCATAAGCATTGTCGATATGAACATGCTGCTTGACGGCTTAAATCGTTTTGGCCCTTCAACACTCTCGCTCTGTCGGTGGTAGAGGTTCTTTTTCATCTTCTATTAAAGGAGCTAACCTAGTTTTTAGCTGACTTCGCCGTTCCGTGTCTTTACATCAGCTACACGGACGGCTCCGTCGTTGCCCCTGTATGTTCGGGTTATTCTACGTAGTGGCCTCTGCATTACAGGCATGTGATCTTCCTTACCGATGACCAATTGTCCAGGTTCTATGTTTGGATATGGTGTACTCCATTTTCTCCTTTCTTGCAGATTTGTTAGATATTCTGTAGACCAGCGTCTCCAGAACTCGTGCTTAATCTGAGAGACTATTTTCCATCTGCTAGTCAATGATGTTGACAACTGGTTGGCTGATGGATCGACCTGTGCCGTTAAAGGTTCTCCAACAAGAAAATGACCTGGTGTTAACGCTGTTAGATCATTCGGGTGGTAAGAGATAGGAGTCAGTGGCCTGGAATTCAGTATTGCCTCTATTTCGATCACGACTTTCTACACCTCTTCGTGCGTTAATGATGCGCTATTTGTGGTACGTAGTAAGAGTTGCTTTGCTGACTTCACTGCCGCCTCCCATAGATCACCGAAATGTGGAGCTCTTGGGGGAATAAATTGGAAATCGATACCTTCCCTTGAGCATGTCTCGGCTATTATCTTTCTGTTTTTCTCTCCAAATACTGCTTGATTGAATTCGTCGAGTTGATTCTGAATACAGGGTTTGACATTTCCCACGACTAGCAATAAATCTCTTCAACGCACCGATGAATGCTTCTGTAGTAAGATCAGTCACTATTTCCAAATGCACTGCTTTTGTGGCAAAACAGACAAACATGGCAATGTAAACCATGTGTGGTCTATTGCCTCGTATTTTGTAGTGGACCTATAATGGCCCGCAATAGTTGACGCCGGACACAATAAACGGCCTTGCAGGCGTGACTCTGTTTAGTGGGAGATTCCCCATGACTTGATTGTATAATTTCGGTTTTGCTCGGGTGCACCTCACACAATTCTGCACAATGTTGCGTGACATAGCTTTTCCTTTGATTATGCAATACTTCTACCTTGATGAATGAATCATGATCCTTATGAATCATGGCAAGGATGAGCTTCACAATCGGATCGTTGTATGGTAACAACATCGGGTGTTTTGTGTCGTATGCTAAGGTTGCCTCTTCCAACCTGACACCGACTCTTAGTATTCCTCTTTCTTCAGAAACGGGGTATAGGGCCGCTAATAATATTTTTTTCTTTTTGAGTTTGAAGATTTCTTTAATGTATTTAAAAAAGATATTTTATTATTATAGTTTTAAGATACATTCTAGAGTAGTTTATGTTAAGTTGTTTTGTGTAACTTTAACGGCCTTTATTGGCTTTGTTACGAAATGAAATAAATAATAATAATAATAATAATAATAATAATAATAATAATAATAATAATAATAATAATAATAATAATAATAATAATAATAATAATAATAATAATAATAATAATAATAATAATAATAATAATAATAATAATAATAATAATAATAATAATAATAATAATAATAATAATAATAATAATAATAATAATAATAATAATAATAATAATAATAATAATAATAATAATAATAATAATAATAATAATAATAATAATAATAATAATAATAATAATAATAATAATAATAATAATAATAATAATAATAATAATAATAATAATAATAATAATAATAATAATAATAATAATAATAATAATAATAATAATAATAATAATAATAATAATAATAATAATAATAATAATAATAATAATAATAATAATAATAATAATAATAATAATAATAATAATAATAATAATAATAATAATAATAATAATAATAATAATAATAATAATAATAATAATAATAATAATAATAATAATAATAATAATAATAATAATAATAATAATAATAATAATAATAATAATAATAATAATAATAATAATAATAATAATAATAATAATAATAATAATAATAATAATAATAATAATAATAATAATAATAATAATAATAATAATAATAATAATAATAATAATAATAATAATAATAATAATAATAATAATAATAATAATAATAATAATAATAATAATAATAATAATAATAATAATAATAATAATAATAATAATAATAATAATAATAATAATAATAATAATAATAATAATAATAATAATAATAATAATAATAATAATAATAATAATAATAATAATAATAATAATAATAATAATAATAATAATAATAATAATAATAATAATAATAATAATAATAATAATAATAATAATAATAATAATAATAATAATAATAATAATAATAATAATAATAATAATAATAATAATAATAATAATAATAATAATAATAATAATAATAATAATAATAATAATAATAATAATAATAATAATAATAATAATAATAATAATAATAATAATAATAATAATAATAATAATAATAATAATAATAATAATAATAATAATAATAATAATAATAATAATAATAATAATAATAATAATAATAATAATAATAATAATAATAATAATAATAATAATAATAATAATAATAATAATAATAATAATAATAATAATAATAATAATAATAATAATAATAATAATAATAATAATAATAATAATAATAATAATAATAATAATAATAATAATAATAATAATAATAATAATAATAATAATAATAATAATAATAATAATAATAATAATAATAATAATAATAATAATAATAATAATAATAATAATAATAATAATAATAATAATAATAATAATAATAATAATAATAATAATAATAATAATAATAATAATAATAATAATAATAATAATAATAATAATAATAATAATAATAATAATAATAATAATAATAATAATAATAATAATAATAATAATAATAATAATAATAATAATAATAATAATAATAATAATAATAATAATAATAATAATAATAATAATAATAATAATAATAATAATAATAATAATAATAATAATAATAATAATAATAATAATAATAATAATAATAATAATAATAATAATAATAATAATAATAATAATAATAATAATAATAATAATAATAATAATAATAATAATAATAATAATAATAATAATAATAATAATAATAATAATAATAATAATAATAATAATAATAATAATAATAATAATAATAATAATAATAATAATAATAATAATAATAATAATAATAATAATAATAATAATAATAATAATAATAATAATAATAATAATAATAATAATAATAATAATAATAATAATAATAATAATAATAATAATAATAATAATAATAATAATAATAATAATAATAATAATAATAATAATAATAATAATAATAATAATAATAATAATAATAATAATAATAATAATAATAATAATAATAATAATAATAATAATAATAATAATAATAATAATAATAATAATAATAATAATAATAATAATAATAATAATAATAATAATAATAATAATAATAATAATAATAATAATAATAATAATAATAATAATAATAATAATAATAATAATAATAATAATAATAATAATAATAATAATAATAATAATAATAATAATAATAATAATAATAATAATAATAATAATAATAATAATAATAATAATAATAATAATAATAATAATAATAATAATAATAATAATAATAATAATAATAATAATAATAATAATAATAATAATAATAATAATAATAATAATAATAATAATAATAATAATAATAATAATAATAATAATAATAATAATAATAATAATAATAATAATAATAATAATAATAATAATAATAATAATAATAATAATAATAATAATAATAATAATAATAATAATAATAATAATAATAATAATAATAATAATAATAATAATAATAATAATAATAATAATAATAATAATAATAATAATAATAATAATAATAATAATAATAATAATAATAATAATAATAATAATAATAATAATAATAATAATAATAATAATAATAATAATAATAATAATAATAATAATAATAATAATAATAATAATAATAATAATAATAATAATAATAATAATAATAATAATAATAATAATAATAATAATAATAATAATAATAATAATAATAATAATAATAATAATAATAATAATAATAATAATAATAATAATAATAATAATAATAATAATAATAATAATAATAATAATAATAATAATAATAATAATAATAATAATAATAATAATAATAATAATAATAATAATAATAATAATAATAATAATAATAATAATAATAATAATAATAATAATAATAATAATAATAATAATAATAATAATAATAATAATAATAATAATAATAATAATAATAATAATAATAATAATAATAATAATAATAATAATAATAATAATAATAATAATAATAATAATAATAATAATAATAATAATAATAATAATAATAATAATAATAATAATAATAATAATAATAATAATAATAATAATAATAATAATAATAATAATAATAATAATAATAATAATAATAATAATAATAATAATAATAATAATAATAATAATAATAATAATAATAATAATAATAATAATAATAATAATAATAATAATAATAATAATAATAATAATAATAATAATAATAATAATAATAATAATAATAATAATAATAATAATAATAATAATAATAATAATAATAATAATAATAATAATAATAATAATAATAATAATAATAATAATAATAATAATAATAATAATAATAATAATAATAATAATAATAATAATAATAATAATAATAATAATAATAATAATAATAATAATAACAATAATACTAAACGGAGTTAAACTGTGTATTGAACTTTACCTGTCCAATGATCCATGTTTCCTCAACTGCTGGATTTCTTTCGCGAAATCCATCACTTGAATAGTTTTGACTATTAGCTGCGTGGATTGATTCAATTCCTTTCCTCTTCTTTCCTTTCCCTTTCACAAAATCGCAAGACATATCCGACAATTCGTTGTAATCGACTAAATGAGTTCTTGTGGTTGATTCCATAGATCACATCCTGCAACCCGCTTTGTGAGGCTATTGCTGACACTGTAGACTTCACCTAAAATTCAAGATCGGTTTTATTTTTTCCATTCTTTGAGAAAGGTTCCGCCAGAGAGATTCGCTTCCTTGTAGAAATGTAGGCACATCATACATCCTGACATACGATCTGGTTTCATCCCTATGGATATAAAATCTGCAGGATTATCTTTTGTCGCCATTGAGTGCTAAGCGACCTGTCTTGGATTAGTTTCACTTTGTTGGCAACGAACGTCTTCAGCGTTGATGGTTCCGAGTTGATCCAGTACAACGTGATCTCTGAATCTGACCAAAAGATAGTCTTTAGATCTCCGTAACCTAATTCTGTCTTGACCTTTGAGGTAAGTTTAGCTCCCAACTCAGCGGCACAAAGCTCCAACCGCGGTAAAGTGATCTCTTATGGGTGCAATTTTTGATTTTGAACAAAGAAGCCTAACTATATGCCTCCCATCTGCCAACTTAGGTTAGGTTAGGTTCAGGATGCGTGACTGCCAATACTGACAGCCACTCCACTCGGAGACCTTGAGGTCCATTGTGATCATCCAGACTATTGTTGTTATTGGTGATTGATGGTGTTTTGTTGTGATGTACTTAGGTGAATCCGGTTATTGTGTTGAATATATGGTGATTGTGTGCATGATGGAGATGATGATTGTTGCTGGTTAATGTGTTTGTTATTGGTGATTGCTGGTGTTGTTGTTGTGATGTAGTTAGGTAAATCTGGTTATTGTGTTGAATATATGGTGATTGCGTGCATAATGGAGATGATGATTTTTGCTGGTTAGGGTGTTTGTAATGGTGATGCCAAAGATGATGATGTGAGAGTTCCAATGCTATGTGTTTGGGATGTGGTTGGTTATGTAGGGGGTTTGGATAGGAAGGAGAGGGAGAAAATGGAAATGTACAGAATAGATGAGAGGAGGGAAAAGAAAAGAAAGTAATTAGTAATAATCAAGAGTAGGAGAAGAGTAAATGAAAGTAAGGAAAATATGGATATAAGTAAATATGTAAATATAGGTATACTACATGCTACATACGGATGCAGATTAAGTCCGCACTGTACTGCCCCAGAGCCACTTAAGGCTCTTGCAGTACGCTACCAAGATTTTTGGGTCGACAGAGGAAAAGTAGGAAAGAGATTCAATCACGTGTACACCAAAAAGTAAATGCCTTTTGACAATTAGTCTAGGACATTTACATAAAAGGTGCTCAATTGTCTCCGTTTCCTCCTCATCCTCACATAGCCTACAGTACTCAATGCTGTTGCCATCCCACTTGCACGTCATAGATCTAATGCCGCAGTGGCCAGTTATGACTCCTGTGGCGATCCTGATCTCCGACTTGCATAGTGAGAGAAGGGACGCAGTCCTACGCCTCGAGATAGCCGGCCAGATAGACTTTGATACCTTACAACCAGGTACGTCCTGTCATATCCTTTCGGTTTTCTCTGCGTAGAACTGGCTAAGCTTGCCGAGAAAATAGCAAAGCGGGGGTTTGACGTAGTCCTCTGCCAAACAAAGTAGTCTATGAATCACATCTGCCAACTTAGCCCGCAGATACATCACTGCTCCATATGCCTTTTCTGAAGCGTCCTCAAACGTATGGATCTCAACCTTCGTTGGTCTCTCTCCATCAAACATGTGTCTGGGTAACTTGAAATCATTTAACATCTTCAGATTCTCTTGGAACGACAACCAATATGCCGCCATTTCCGCTGGCAGCTCCTCATCCAAGCCAATATTATTCTTCCACAACTGCTGAATAAATATCTTTGCCGCTGAAACAACAGGACCTGCAATTCGTAATGGGTCAAACAATCTTGCCAAATCAGATGTGACGGCGGTACATTCATTCACATCACTCTTCAAGCAAAATCGGTCTGCTTGGGGAATCCATGTCAACCCCAATACCTTGGTTGATGAAATGTCGAAGTCGAGGTCTACTTCTGTATCTTCTGGTGGAACTCCATGCAGTAGTTTCAAGTGGTTAGCACACCATTATTGTAATCTAAATCCTGCTTCCAGCAATAAACTGTCAAGTTGTTTCTGCATCTCCATTGCCGTCGTTAAACTGTCGGATCCACACATGCCATCGTCAACGTAGAAATTCTTTTGAAGTGCTGGGGCACCCAATGGATGTTTGTGTAGGTTCATATCTGCTAGCCTTTTAAGACATATTGTAGCAAGATGTGCATGTGCACTGTCATGTTGTACCATATGTTAGTGTATTCAACATGTCTGGAGAATTTCTCAATACGATCAGCTGATATCTGCGATCCCTTTTTTCGACTAGTACTTGTCTGTACATATCCTCAATATCTGTTGTGAACACAAATCGTGGCAATCTGAACCGCAACAACATTCCAAATAAATCTCCTTGAACCTTGGGACCTGAATGCAGAATGTCATTGAGTGACCATCCAGATGATGTTTTACAAGACGCATCGAACACCACCCTGAGTTTAGTTGTGCTACTATGAAGGAAGGAAGTATGACACAATTGTGTGGAATGTAGTAATGACTGCCACGCACCTCTCTCGACTGCATTTTCGTCATATGGTCCAGATTCTCGTACTCTATATTAAACTTCGCATACTGCTCGCGAAGACTTGCATCCTTTGATACCATCTGCAAATGGTAATCGCCCCACAAATCGGGCATTCTCATTGTTGGTTGAAGTGATTTTCACACTTTTCGACAGCTAGGGTCAACTTGTGGTCCTCACCAACATCGTCTTTTTCCCAAAACTTCTTCAACAATTCTTCCAGACCACGTTCATCTTCTCCAAATACTGCACACGTACAGTTCCTGCATCGGCCTGGACCCTCCCACTAGAAATCCACCTAGTTTCGAGTTCTTCAATATAGGAAGCTCCTTGGACATCCGAATCTCTTTCAATAGATTCAGATTGAAATAAAACTCTGCTCCAAGCAGTACGTTGATCCTGCTCGTTTGGTAAAAGTGTGGATCCGCTAGCTTTGTTTTCTGGAATAGGCCATGATGTGACGTCGATATCAGTGCTTGGTTGTGGTGGAACTATGTTTGGTAACACAAATGCTTCTAAGCGGGTTTAGAACTTGCTTGTTAATGATTGAAGCTCCACGTTGATTGACCACGTTGAAATTCATTGCGCCTTTTATTATTGACCTTGACGGCTACTCGTGCGGTTGCTATGAGTACGTATGACTGAGCTCTATTCGCCGATGCTACTGTAGTTTGCTGCTGAGTTGACATCACTGCTGACTTCTCTTCTGCATGTGGCTTCGTGGAGAAATGCAGAAATGTATTGTGTTTTTGTTGAGACTTCCGGCACGTCCCATGTGTACACGTTTTTGCCAGATGATCCTTCTTCAAGCAATTCACGCAAATTTTGTTTCTAACAACCCATTTCTGCCGTTCTGGCGCTGTCATTGCGTTGTTTGCAATGATAAATGCGATCGTGGCCGTTTTTGCATAAATTGCACTTGCTGTCATCTTCCACTGATGTTAATGATTGCATAAACCGTATGTACAGGGTATGATCCAACTTCTTCGTAATCAATTGGATCAATAGAACATCCCGTGACGAGGTGTCGATATTCAGGTTGTTCAGTAGTGCGATTCTCTAACTCATTTTTTGAGTTACCGACAAATGTCGCTAAAATTAAAATGCTTATAATTTCAGTAATTAACGATATTTTTCGGTAAGTTATCGACCAATAAAAAGTAGTCGAAAAGTTCTACCGACAGCAACAGTGTTGTCAACTTTTATTTGAATTTTCATTCATAATTTTGTGTTTTAATGTTACCGATTTTTGTCGGTAACTCAAAAAATGAGTTACAGAATCGCACTACAATGCTAACATACATTCTCTTGTCGTGTCATGCAGAGCCTTGATTGAAGCTGTGGAAGAGTTTCCATTTGGTTGATTTAGAATCCGATCGACCAGTGTTGAAACTAGAATGCGTTTATTGTTGTACCGCTCTTGAAGCAACATCCATGCCGTTTTGTAGTTGTCCTCAGTTAAAGCTAGATGGCTTATGAGTTTGTCAGCCTCTCCCGACAAATTGGTTTTGAGGTACCACATCTTTTGGACATTGGGAAGAGGCTGTTTGTCCACCATCTCGAAAAAAAGTTCATAGAACTGACGCCACTTTAAACAATACCCATTGAGTTGAGGGATTGTTACCTTCGGCAGTGAACTGTGCGCTACCAAGTCACTTCCCAGTTGAGGTGCACGTTTTACATTGTCACCATATTTGTCTTTCAGGACTGCCATTTTCATCAAGTTATGTTGAACTGAATCTTCTAGGCTATTGTAGCTATCTTGATTTAGCCCGATTTTCGAAGAGTTCTTAATCTACTGTCAAAGTTCGTCGTACATATCTGTGATTTGACTCCACAACCTTTTGATCGTCTCTTCTTTGATTCCATAGAATTGTTTTGATTCTTCCGCTTCGATATTGTCCAAGCTCTGTAGATGGCGACTAAGGGCAGCCATTCTAGCTTTTATCCTTCTGCCCATCCCTCAACTTGGGCAGATGCAGGTTCCTCAACATGGGCCGATGCTGGGCTTTCTGAACCAGTTTCTAGCGATTTTGCTTTTGCGGTTTGACCTGGCTTGACCTTGACAGACTTCAGCTGTCCGTGGTCATAGCAGGGGTCGTTATCAACTTCCAAAACCTGCTGGAGAGAAGCCATATGAGCCACACAGGCCTGCAAGAATGACGGCCCCAGATGACCTTCTGGTGGCAATCATTGATAGAACTGACCCTGAAGGCAGGATCAGTGACTATCACTGGTTGCTGGTAGAAGGTCTTCTGAGGAATGTCATTACTTCCGATGATGTGGATGAGAGGAAGACCGGCTTTGGCAGGGCATTAGTATACAAGGGTGTCAAAGTTATCAACTGCAAGGATGAGGAATCGCGTGATTTCCTCACCCAAACAGTAAATAGCTTTGGCGCTCTGTGGGACGGCTGCAGGCTGGCTGCGATTCCCATCGCCGAGATCCCATCAAGAGTAGCGGCTACAACATGGGTGCCACCTCCTGCTTCGGATGTGGCACAGGTGTTAAAGCTGATCCGGAAGCAAAACAGGCCCATCCAGACTGACAGCTGGAAATTGGTGAGATCCTATCCAGAAGGCGAAGGCACGGTGATGAAGTTCTCCATGGACAGTTCAAGCGCAGAGTTCATCAAGAATTGTAAGGGAGAGCTGGACTTCGGGTTGGGTTGGCTTCGGTTCCGCTTCTCGCAGCCTCAGTAAGGAGTTCGGGCAGCAGGGCCTTCGCGTGGTGCAGATCAATCTGCAAATTATAGCAAACCTTTAGGTGGATGTTGCGGGATATGATTTATCTAAGTTGTCAGATCGTATACACTATCTCTGCAGATTTTTGAAATATCTGGATACAGAACAAGAGTACAAAAAAATTGATAAACATCATGCAAATTGGCTTCTATAAAAGATACCTTTTTTGAAACATACATGCCACTTCAAAAATTATCAGCCGTTGAAAGTAATAACGCGGAAGGCCTGCCGTAAATTTAGGTGCCAAGGCATCCACACCTAAAACAGCCGGATCACAATCGCTTGATTTCGACGACACATGGCTTGTGGTCTCACGAACGCTTGCCGCCGGTACTGGGTTATTAACTCCCTGCACCGTAACTTTATTTCTCCTATTATTTTTACCCATCTTAGTTGATTTGTTTTAAGCGAAATACCCCGATCCATTTTTGGTCCACGGGGGATCCGAAGACCCCCAAGGTTTCCACGATGTGCGGAGCCAGGTCCGGCCTTGTTTTCCCTAGGTCGGCTCCGATCCCACACATCGCAGAGACAGACCCCCTTCCCATCTGCCACCCGGGAAAAGGCGCCTAGTGGGAAAATGGGAACTCCCCTAGGACATTAAATTTTCAATAACAATATTGTTTTTGTAAATTTGTTAGTTGTTGTAATTCATGCGTATATCTTATATAAATGTCCCTTCAGTAGCCCATATTAACTCTTATGTTACACGTTGAAACTTTCACATACAATTCTTTAGCTTGTGGAAGAGAACGGAAGGAAGGACACACTTCTTACCCATACATTAAAAAATTTCGTATGAATTTACAACGTGTAACATAAGAGTTAATATGGTCTACCATGGTACAATAATCTAGAAGGTAGGACATGAATCAAATATTTTTCAAAAACATAACCCACTGAACAATTTTTGCCGAGGGCTCTGATATTATATTCCTTTACTAAGTTTTCCAAGTTTGTTCAGAAAATTTACGGATTTCTAAAAATATCCCATAGCAATTGAACTGATTTTCTGCAAGATTTCTTTTAAGAATTTCTGCACACTTTTCTGCGATTGTTTTCGAAAATGTTTCGAGTAAACTGCACACACTCTAATGGGAAATTTTAATTCGTTTCTCTTTCTAGCGAACAGAATTGCCTGACTTTCGTTCAGAGTTAATTGTAAGGCAAGGGGGAGTTTTTTTTGTGTCTTCACGCTGTTGGTTGTTTTTTAGTTAATTCGCAGCTGTTAAGTAACAAAGACGCAACGGAAATAAATAAATGAAAGTGTAAGTTTGCATGCACATTTTTTAAAAGGTTGTTTATAATAATTGTTATTTTTTATTTTAGATAAATCAAATAATAACATGTGGAAAATTTGTTAGGTAGGCTGTTCTTTATAATTTTATAAATGTACATTTCAGAGCGCAGCTGCGGCGAATCCACATTGTAATAATATAAAGTTCAACAAATATTTTAAATAAAATTCCTATTTAATTAGTGAAAAATTTGAATTCGAATAAACATTGAGAATTTTGGGCGAACATTTTCAGAATATCTAATCAAACATCAGAATAGTTTCCGATTTTCGGATAGAACATCTCGATTTTTTTAGAATTTGCTTCGAAATTTGTCAGAATCTCGAAAAAAAATATCCGAAAAGAATTCTATTTTCTGCAGGTTTTCGAATATTTCTTCATAGTGTTGTGCGTAATTGTAATTATATAAATTGGCCTCAGAATTGTGATATGGCTTCAATTGCAAAGCAAATAAATAAAAAAACCAAAAATACCCTTGCAAAAAATTCTTAACATAGGTCCACGTTTTCTTGTAGCCCCCATAAAACGTTTCCTAATGATTTCATGTGTTTTTAAGGGTTTCTTTTTTCCCTTCGCCACACTTTCCCACCCCTTCCGAACCGTGGGGGCGACCTCCCCATTACGTAGGGATCGCGTACACGTCATGATCCGGAGCATGACGGGATAAAAAGTTGGCATTGAATACCAGCTACAGAATATTCTTTAACAGCTAGTATATTTTATAATGTTAGGTATATTCTAAGTATTAAGATATGAAATTATTCTAGACTTGATAATATTGATATCTACACCAAAATCTACAATAAAATATAAAGAATTAAATTCATCACACATTCTGCAGACAGGTTCACTTAGTGCATAATTAGTGCGATGAGAATCAATGTTACAGAAACGATAATATCTACTGAATCTGATAGGAACATTTATTTTGATTGAAGAGATAAGGAAATCTGAAAGTATATTGCCATTCAAAATTTTTTGTACCATAATTGTAATGAACATTACACGTCTACTTTTTAATGTTGGTAATCTGATTAACTTAAGCCTGCTCGTATATGATGGCAAGGTGAAATCACTATTCCAATGAAAGCCTCTTAAAGCAAAAAGTAAGAATTGTTTTTGCACAGATTCAATTTTATCGGAATATTTCGAATAATAGGGATCCCATACAACAGAACCATATTCAAGTATAGGTCTGACAAGTGAGACAAATAATTATTGATTATTAAAATTTAGTTTGGGGTCCAATAGGACACCTAGATCAACAAAGGAATCCACAGATATTAGAGTAGATTCATTTATGCGGAAATCATATGTTAAAGGTGAGGTTCTAGAGCAACACATTTTTTCATTTCATTTCATTTCATTTATTTACTATGTAATATAAACAAGCCAATATGGCCAATATCTTATATTAACAATATACAATTCAAATAAAATTAACAAAAAAAAAAAAATAGAAATTAAAAACTAAAAAAAAAAACATATGTTTACATTTTTTTTAAATTTAAATCCATGTTATTAATAGCGCACCAGCGGGAGAATCTATTTAAATCCTCCTGCAGTAATTGTAAATATTCTACAGATTTGTGTGTTATAAAAATTTTAACATCATCTGCATACATAAGTAGTTCAGAATTTTTTATCGACAACGGTAAATCATTTACAAATAATAAAAACAAGGCAGGACCCAGATGACTCCATTGAGGAACACCTGATGGTACATTTATTGATTTGGAATGACAATCCTCAAATAAAACTACTTGTCTCATCAGTCTCATTTTTCTCACGAATAAAATAAAGTCATGTTTTTACTGTAGGTAATTATCCCGATAAGCAGGTATAGCTCAATCAATCAGACGTAAAATACATGAAAACACTTTTTGTTCATTTATTTGACAGATTTTCAATGCAGTTGACATCTTAAATGACATTAACATTTGAAACCCAAACCCACTGGGTTAATCTGGTTAAGTGTAACCGGGTATAAGTCTTCGTTTTATAAGATTTATTTCGATTTTTTAGATTTTGTTTGTTACAAACAAAATAACCAATTTTCGTCTGGTGCTGTTTACCGCTTCTTCTTGCTGATCAGCTGTAGTACATTTTGTTTATTTCTACATGATGCCAACAACTACTCCCTGTAATAAAAATGTCACAAAGTCCTCTGGCGGTGTGGGCTGTTATATGTGTGATCAGTAGACATCGGATTTTGCATATTTGCATATTTTTTATTAATAAAGATACGAAAATTCTGATTGGACCAAAATTCGTTTTGAAGAAAACTGAATGCTCATATTTTTTATTTCTTTGCATATTTGCATATTTTGCATATGCACAAAATATGCAAAATATGCAAAAATATGCAAAATATGCAAAATATGCAAAAAATATGCAACTAATTTTTTTGACGAAAATCGTCAAATTAAATTTGGAAAGTCATCAAAAGTGTTCTAAATTAAGTTTACTGTCGTTAAACGTCGATTTCTTAGCAGATTATTATGTTATTAATTATTATTCCGGCACAGCAATAAATCTGGACTAAAAGACTTAGAAAATTTCCTATAACCCAGCCTTCTTATTACAACATAAGTTGCTTTCTAATACAAATTTGTTCAAAAACTCAATCAGAAATGTCAAAATGAACGTATCCAAATATGTTGATAGTTTCTGCTCGGCCAAAATTGTCTGACAGAATAACAAATGAGCTAGAAATTAATACTAAGAAAATATTGAATATTATATAAAATCTTTCATATTTTACTAAAAACATATAACATATAAAACACATAATCAGGGTAATCATGAATATTTCTCTCTGAATTTTCCGCACGGAAAATAATTTTAGAAAGTGAAATTCTTTTAAAATCAATATTTGTTAAAATTTGAAATCTACTTGATTGGCTTCATAATGGCATATTCTAGTCCAATCGACAAAAATATTCCCTTTTTGGGCATAAATATGGAAATAAAAAATTGAGAAATTGGGGAAAGGAAACAAATTCCGCACGGAATTTTTATTCATGATTGCACTGATAACTATATTTTAATACCCTAAGAGTATTATGTGTTAGTGAATGAGTTTGCAACATGCAAAAGGAAACGAAATATACCCACAGTTCCTTTTGATGATTTTCACAGATTCGCACTTATCCATCTGGCCAGGTCTTTTTGAAAACAAAGTACAGGTCACATTTATACACCAATTGGCATGAAAATTGGAGATTTTTGGGCCCTAGGGCGATCCCTGTTATTTGGTAAGAATCGATTCAGATTTGGATATTGCCCCCATATATACAGTATAATGTCGATAATGCCTACACCACAGGTTTCGGCGGTGTCCGAATTATCAAGTTGTCCGGATTAACGAATAGTAAAGAAAATAAATTATTTTCTGTAATTAAATCACTCGTGGTAGTTATATAATACTTTTTTAAATTCCAATTGCTAATACAACAACATTCCCTGATGGTTCGGAGAAAACACTTGGTTTAAATGAATTGGTTGCAATGTTTGATGGTGTCGTCTCTCTAACACAAGGCCGATTAGCTACTAGATAGTTTTAATTATTTTTATATTGTATTTCTTTGATTTTCCAGTTGCTATACGTATACTTATGGATTTTGCGAATTTAGGAACTGTTATAAGTGATAATAGTTTTTTGTCGAACCAGTTACGCAATTGTGCAGGAAATCTTAACGTCGGTCATCTTAATGTTCTTAGCTTTAGCTTGGGTAGAAGTACATTTAAAATCCATGAGCTGAGATGTATTTTGGAAGGAAGTAACCTTGACGTTTTTGGGGTTAGTGAATCTTGGCTGAAACCTGTGGTTTCAACAAAATCGATTCAAATTCCAAATTATTTATGCTACAGAAGTGATCGGCCTAATCTCAGAGGAGGAGGTGTTGTATTTTATATTTCTCATGGCATTCAGCATAGAGTTGTTTGTAAAGGTGGTTCTTATGGTGTAGTTGAATATATTTTTTGTGAAGTGTTTATGAATGGAAGTGTAATTTTGGTTGGAGTAGTGTATTTGCCTCATGGCGATATTGCAAGAATGGAAGAGGAGATTTCAGATATTTTTGTAAGGTACCCTAATGTTATTATTATGGGTGACTTTAATAATAATATGTTTGACATGTCGCGAAGTTCAGGTTTGAGAAGTGTTTGTGATAGACTAAATTTGTCAGTTGTGCATAATTCATTGCCGACACATTTTGATGTTGCCCATCGGTCTACGTCGTTGCTAGATTGTTTTTTGGTGTCGCATTTAAATTTATTGGCATGTTCGAATCAGTTTTGGTGCCCAGGTATTTCGGATCACACGTTCATATTCTTGTCCCTTAAGGTGTCTAGTCGTCGGGTAAGGCCATTCTACGAATTTGCGGAATATAATTCTGTTGATCCTGTGACACTTTTGATGATATTTCGCAGTATAATTTTGATGGTGTGTATACGTTGGTGGATGTTGATTCTCAAGTTGATTTCCTCAACTGTGGTCTGCAATTTGTGCACAATGTTGTCCCTGTCAAGTCTCCTGAGGTACGCTATCATTTGTCGCTCAGAGACTTAGCTTACAAAAAGTATCTTCGTGACAGAAATGTGGAGAATTGGAAGATATTTTGCCGATGTCGCAACAATGCGAAGAAAATAATTAGAAGGAAAAAAGCTATTGTGCACAAGGAGATGTTTACTAATAAATCCACCAAGGAGATTTGGTCGATTTTAAATAAGAACGGATTGACTGATAATGATAGTGAAGTCGAAGATATTGATGTTGAGAGGATAAATTGTGATTTTGTGTCTAATCAATCTGTTGATGAGTTTGATGTGTCTTGTGTTCCTTTGGGTATTGAAGATGGGTTCTCATTTCGTGCTGTTGGATATGCTGAGGTGGTGGATGCATTTAGTAAAATTAAATCCAATGCTGTTGGATATGATGGTTTCTGTCTGAAGTATTTAAAACTCTTTTTCCTTATATTGGTCATTATCTGTTGCATGTTGTTAATACATTGCTGACAACGTCTGTGTATCCTGATGTTTGGAAGATCGCGAGAATAGTTCCAATTCATAAAGGCGGTGATTCCAGGGAATATCGACCCATCTCTATAATGGCCATATTGTCCAAGATGGTGGAACATTTAATGAAGGATCAAATGCTTGGTCATATTGATAGTCTATCTTTATTGCATGATAGTCAATATGGGTTTAGGAGAAATCGTAGCACAACATCACTTCTAGTTGGGTTAACTGATAGTGTTCGGAAGACAGTTGGTGGAGGTGGTTGTTGTGTACTGTTATCCTTGGATATGCAAAAAGCCTTTGACAGGATCAACTATGCAATTTTGATAGGCAAATTGCATCGTTATTTTAATTTTTCCACATCGGGTTGCAGATTAATTTTTTCATATCTGTTTAAACGGAAGCAGTATGTTAGTTGTAAGAACCGTATTTCCACTATGCTTCCTGTGAGTAGTGGAGTTCCTCAAGGCTCAGTGCTTGGTCCTCTTCTGTTTGTTATGTACAGCTGTGTTCAAAATAATAGGAGTGCTCATTCACACCAAGGGAATGGTTGAATAAACATGGTTAAACTTCTCCATTTTGGCCTATTTTGTATTTTTTTAACATTGTTGACATCCCAACGGTCAATTCATTAGCAGAAATGTGGCAATTTGTTTTAAATTATTTACTGTTTACACCAACATTATAAATCGCCTTCACGTTTGTTGTTCAAAAAAATAGGAGTGCGGAAGAAAAAGGAAAATAAAAATATTTTTAGTTGAGTTTTAGATCAAAATTGTATATATTTAAGTTGACAGTAGTGAATCTAATAGATTCTATGAGATTTGATGGCTGTTGGAAAACAAAAGTCCTTTGGAGGTAGCCTAAAAATAGATGATTGTCCTGGCAGCGATTTTTTTCCATAATTGAGCGCTTATTGGGTAACTCAATGGATTTTGTAGACAAAACTTTAGTAATTAGAGTTTTTTGATGCTCTGGCTGTTATCTCGAACAATATATAATGATCGGTATCCTGGAAATTTGTGTATTTTGATCCTTGAGCCAAGTTAAAGTCGGTTTCCATTACCTCTTTACGTAAGGATCGGCCAAAAAAGCTTATCTATAAGACATTAATTTCTCGATCAAGTAATGTTTTGAGGTCTTCAACATCTTAACTGCACGCAGAATTCATTATTTTGTTAATTTTTGAGTAATTGAATGATTAGCACATATGAGACATTTTTCAAAACGCTTTGTTGAAAAGGAAACTTAAAAGACAAACTTTTGAAGTTGGCCTAAGATTATGTTTATTAGGTTTTGCATCGTATAATAAACAGTTTTATAATGGAACTAACCTAAATGAAGTATTTTTGAGCGAAAAACGTAAGTTTATATTGAAAAATATATTACGGCGTATACCAACCATAGTGCTATCCCAGCCTACCTATCACAAAATGGTTCAAAGTACATTTGAACCGTTCACGTTTTAAAAATTTTTTGAAAAGAAGCGAAGTTGATTGCGTACATAAGGTTAGCATCCTAAGGACTTCCAAATATTATTTGGTTGGGGGAAAAAATTCCTTATAGATACGCTTTTTTGGCCGATCCTTACCTAAAGGGCTAATGTAAACTGGCTTAAACTTCCCTTAAGGATCAAAATACACAAATTTACGGGATACCAATCATTATATATTGTTGGAGATAACATCCATAGCATCAAACAAATCTAATCGTTAAAGCTTTTGTCTACAAAATCCATTGAGTTGCCCAATAAGTGCTCAATTTATGGAAAAAATTGCTGCAAGGACAATCGCCTGTTTTTTTGGCTACCTCTAAAGGACTTTTGTTTTCAAACAGCCATCAAATCTCATAAAATCTATTGGATTTACTACTGTTAACTAAAATATTGACAATTTTGATCCTAAACTCAACAAAAAATATTTTTATCGTCCTTTTTCTTCCACACTCCTATTTTTATGAACAAAAACTTTAAAGACGATTTATAATTTTGGTGTAAACAGTAAATAATTTAAAACAGATTGCTACATTTCTGCTGATGAATTAACTGTTGGGATGTCAACAATGTTAAACAAATTCAAAATAAACCAAAATGGATAAGTTTAACCATATTTTTTGACAATTTACTTTTTTTGTACGGGCACTCCTATTATTTTGAACGCAACTGTATGTTAATGATTTGTTCAGTGTTATTAAT
Organism: Musca autumnalis; assembly: GCF_047663935.1. Classification (NCBI taxonomy): domain Eukaryota; kingdom Metazoa; phylum Arthropoda; class Insecta; order Diptera; family Muscidae; genus Musca; species Musca autumnalis. The sequence goes on along the minus strand of NW_027412088.1, from coordinate 125,650,002 downwards.
AGTAGAAATTGTATGTCATTTGCTTTTGCAGACGATATCCAAATTTTGTTTCATGGGGAATATGTTTTTATGGATGTGCTGCAATCTTCAATTGATTTTAATGTGAATCTGTTAGTCTCGTGGTTAAACAGCAATCGTCTCTCAATCAATACCAACAAAACTAAAGCTATGTTCTTTGGCAATGTACAGTCTGACTCAGTTAATGTTTCTATTTATAGTACAGCTATAGATTTTGTAAGCTCGTTGAGGTGTCTTGGTTTGTTGCTTGATAGGGGGTTGGTATTTGATGTGCATGTGAATTCTTTAGTGTCCAAAGTTAACTTTATGTAAAGAAAGTTATACTCTACGGATTTGTGTCTTCCTAGGACTATAAGAATGCAATTAGTTCATGCGCTTATAATGTCACACTTTTTATATGGTATTGAAGTATTTGTGGGTAGTTGCGGTTTGATACTGCGTAAATTGCGACTTCTTTTTAATAGAGTAATGCGTTATGTGTTTTGTGTTCATCGTTGTGAGCATATTTCTCCTTATGTTAATGAATTTCTTGGTTGTTCTTTTGTTGATTATGTTAGCATAAGATCTATGCTGTTCTTTTATAAAATAGTTAAAATGCAAACTCCTATCTCTGTGTTTGAACTATTCACTTTTAGTAGATCGGTGAGAAATACCCAATTATGTATACCTCGTCTCAATCCTATATTGGAGAAGTCTTTTCATGTGAGAGTTGCTCGAATTTTTAATACTTTACCATCGAGCTTAAAGTTGTTCAATACATCTCTAAAATGTTATAAGGAGCATTTATTTCAATATGTCAATGATCATGGATTTTAAAGCTTGTTTTTTTCTTAATTTTTTTTTGTTTGCTTGTTTAACCCCCATTATTATAAGTCTTCTTTTGTTATAGTTTGGATTTTCCGAACAGATTTATAGCGTTCCGGTTAACTAAAAGATAAAAGTGTCTATTAAATTTCAACGTGGACATTCGTGTCAATAACTTTTAATCTGAAAAATATATTTTTAATGTTTATAAATTGGTTTATTTTGCGTTTTCAAATCCATCCAATAGTAAAAGAAGACATGTAATAACGGGCCTAAGTGTTTATAATGTCATTGCATAGCTGGTTCGGATAAATTGTGTTCAATTAATTTAATTAATTCTCTTTCGAGTTGAGCTGTTAGGCCTTTAGATATACATTGAAAAATTAGGAGTCTACCGAAGTCCCACACATCCAACCATTACACTACGTTTCACGGGTGGTAAATCCGATCTTCAGGTGTATTAGGATGTTGTTTTTGTGGCAGACGAAGGCAAAGCTTGGTAACTGGTATATATATCGAACTTCATTAGATAAATGTATATGCGAAATTATGTCAGTTAATTGAAACTCCAAACTTTTCCTATAGTCCTGCTTTGGTAATCCCATTTTTCAATGTTCACAAATACTATGGTAAGTTTTATTCCTACATCATTAGTAATTGCTCTTCTATATCAGAAGATTTTATTTTTTGATCATCAATTATTGTCTACTAAAGTTTTGACAAGTTGATGGTGGCTTAGAACGCTAAGACGCCGGCAACCTTGACACTCAGTTGTCGGAGACCCAGGTTCGAATCCCAGCCTGGCTCATGCTGAAATTATTTTTTATTTTTGCCTTATTAAGGCGAAGGCCATTTATAGTGATATTTAATTAATTCTCTTTCGAGTTGAGCTGTTAGGCCTTTAGAGATACATTGAAAAATTAGGAGTCTACCGAAGTCCCACACATCCAACCATTACACTACGTTTCACGGGTGGTAAATCCGATCTTCAGGTGTATTAGGATGTTGTTTTTGTGGCAGACGAAGGCAAAGCTTGGTAACTGGTATACAGTATCGGCCAAAACTAAAGCACCCCCTCAGTAAATTTTTTTGAAATGATAATTTTTTTATGAAAACTAAATTATAAATTTGTATTTTATTTTTCTTTTTATTTATTTATATCTTTATAATTGGAAAATACAAAAATAAGGAATTCAGAATTTAATAAACAAAAGTTAAAATTCAAAAAATATTTTAGGTCGCAAATATAAGCGGACAAAACTAAAGCACCCCCCATTTGAGGTACAGCAAAAACTATTGAAATCAATATTTCGTTGCTTATCCTCTATTCTGGATGACACAATCACATCTTTTAGGCATAAAGGATACTAAATTATTAATTATTACAGGCGAAATAATCGGTTTTCGGAAAATTTAGCTTAAATCCTCAAAATACTGAAAATCGGAAGTTACCGTTATATGGGGGCTACACCCAAACGTGAACCCAGGTCCACGATTTTTGGTGACTATGTTTTGTGACCACTATTAACCCTAAGTACCAAATTACAGCTAATTTAGTAGGAAAATGTGGCTTAAATATCCGAAATACCGAAGATCGGAAGGTACCGCTATAAGGGGGCTATACCAAAACATTAGCCGATATTGTTCATATTCATCCAAAAATGATGCTACCGCATCCACTAGTCAAATACAATACGCTAACGTTTAAAAATTAGCAAAAGAACGAATTGCAGAAGAAAGATAGACGCCGGCTTATTCAGTCGACGACCAGCAAAAAAAAAAACCTTTCATATCGACTAAAAATGAAGGAGCCAGACTGGCATTCGCCAAGACCCATTTGAACTGTTTTCCGATGAATCTATGTTTAATTTAAAGTATTCAGATGGTAAAAGGCTTGGACCAAATGGGCAACCGTTAAATCCTAAATATTGCAAAGACGCTGTAAAACATGGAGGCGGAAGGTTTTTTGCTGGTCGTCGACTGAATAAGCCGGCGTCTACCGTTCTTTTGCAATTCGTTCTTTTGCTAATTTTTAAACCTAAGGGATTTATATTTGACCAGAGAATGCTGTAGCATAATTTTTGGATGAATATGAACAATATCGGCTAATGTTTTGGTATAGCCCCCTTATAGCGGTACCTTCCGATCTTCGGTATTTCGGATATTTAAGCCACATTTTCCTACTAAATTAGCTGTAATTTGGTACTTAGGGTTAATAGTGGTCACAAAACATATTCACCAAAAATCGTGGACCTGGGTTCACGTTTGGGTGTAGCCCCCATATAACGGTAACTTCCGATTTTCAGTATTTTGAGGATTTAAGCTAAATTTTCCGAAAACCGATTATTTCGCCTGCAATAATTAATAATTTAGTATCCTTTATGCCTAAAAGATGTGATTGTGTCATCCAGAATAGAGGATAAGCAACGAAATATTGATTTCAATAGTTTTTGCTGTACCTCAAATGGGGGGGTGCTTTAGTTTTGTCGGCTTATATTTGCGACTTAAAATGTTTTTTGAATTTTAACTTTTGTTTATTGAATTCCGGTCTCCTTATTTTTGTATTTTTCAATTATAAAGATATAAATAAATAAAAAGAAAAATAAAAAATAAATTTATAATTTAGTTTTCATAAAAAAATGATCATTTCAAAAAAAATTACTGAGGGGGTGCTTTAGTTTTGGCCGATACTGTATATATCGAACTTCATTAGTGTTGTACTCTTATGTTTGAGTATAAGATTTAGTTGTGCTTTTATGTTATAAATAAAAGACTTATTGATAAATTAACAAACTTAAGCAAGATTTATTCTGTTTAATTCTGGAAACTGAAATACGTTACAATAGTTGATGTGCGTGTTAATACTTGTGGTGTAATACAATGACTGTGTTGTCTGAATGACTGAAAGAGACTGACTGAGTGAGAAAGAGTATAGCATGAGGGTAGCAAGTGTGTGTGTGTGTGTATGTATAATAACAATGATGCCTAGTTTCTGATTGTTTACAGTAGAACCCTAACATCTCCCTTTTTGAGACTTCTCGGGGGTCCGGGATACTGGCTGTACAGGGTTTCTTCGAGAAGTGATGCGTTGTGGGTGCATAACCGGTGATGATGGTGGAGTTGTGAAATCTTCTTCCGTTGGTGGACTAATGTTGAAGTCTTCTAGTAGAATTTGAAGAGGAAGATTATCATTTTGCTCTGCAGGTACATTTTCATCGGTTTCTCTTGGTCTGAGTTGATCTGCGTGAGATCTCACAAGAATTTGTCTCTTATCCACTTGAATGAGAGTGTTGTAGGTAACATTTCCCACTTTGTTGATAATTTCACCTGGAACCCAGTAGCTTTTATTACCTTTGAAGTGTTTAGCGTAGACAAGATCTCCAGTGATGAAATTTCGTTGTTTTGTACCATGTTTCCGGTTGTATTGTTTCTCCATTTGAATGTTTCTCTCTCTGCTCGCTGGTGGAGGCTTTGTTATTAAATCGAAAACTGTTCTCATTTTTCGACCTAGGAATGATTCCGCTGGAGAGAGTTCATTAGGTGAGTTTTTGTTCGGTGTTGAACGATACACTTCTAAGAATGTTTGTAGTGCATTAGATGCCGTCTCCTTTCCCTCTGATTTTTTTAAAGATCGTTTGAGAGTATCGACGAATCTTTCTGCTTGACCATTGGAACTTGGGTGATATCGAACTGTTCGTGTGTGTTTGATTCCTCGTTGAGAACTCCAATTTTCAAAATCCGCTGAGGAAAATTGTGTTCCATTGTCGGATACGATTTGTTCAGGATTTCCAAACTGTGAACAATAAGTTGTTAGTAACCTTAATGTTGCTGCGGTCGTGGTTGATGAAGTTTCATATATGACGGGATATTTGGAATATGAATCCACTATTACGAGGTAGTAAATGCTTTTTACAGGACCTGCGTAATCTATGTGAACACGTTCGAGAACGCGTGTTGTTGTGGGCCAAGGACAAAGGTTGGTTTTGATGGGACTTTTTGCTGCGAGTTGGCAATTGTTGCATTTCTTGACGTAAGTCTCTATGTCCTTGTCTATGTTTGGCCAATATACGTAGCTGCGTGCGATAGATTTGCTTCTTTCTGTTCCTATGTGTCCGCGATGCAGTTGTTTGAGAATTTGTTTTCTGTAGCATTCGGGTACTATTATGCGCGTATTGAACATAAGACAATCATCTGTTATTGATATTGAATCTTGCCTGTTGAAATATGGAAGAATTGAAGAATCTATGCTGTTTTTGTTTTCTGGCCAGCCGTTGTATACGTAGTTTGAAACTGTTTGTAAGGTTGAATCCTTTTTGGTTGCATCCTGTATCATTTTGAAGCTAACTGGCAGTGTTGATACGGCGTCTGTGATGTCATATCTTATGTCGTTTTCTAAGTTGATTGAAGCTATGATGTACTCGTCTGATGGTTTTTCATGTGCGCTTATCAATCTTGACAGAACGTCTGCATGTCCAAAATCCTTTGTATTGGTATACTTTATATCGAAATCGTAGGTGAGAAGGATGAGAGCCCAACGTTGTAACCTGTTCGCGGTGTAGACCGGAATACCTTTTTTGGAACCAAATATGGTGAGCAATGGCTTATGGTCGGTATGTAGGGTGAATTTTCTTCCGAAAATCATTTTGTGGAAACGTTGTACGGCGAAAACTAGTGCTAGTCCTTCTTTTTCGATTTTACTGTAATTTCGCTCCGTTGGAGTAAGTGATCTTGAGACGTGATGAATGGCTTTGACACTGTTGTCTGGGTAAGTATGGTATATTACCGCTCCGATGCCATGTGATGATGCGTCCGCTGCAATGTGAATTGGCAATGCTGGATTGTAATGAGATAGTAGTAAATCCGATGTTAGAATGCGTTTGAATTCGTTGAGAGATTGTTGACATTCTTTGGTCCAAATGAATTTGTGATCTTTTTTTAAGAGATCATCTAGTGGTTTTCGGATGTTTCTCATGTTGTAGACATACTTTCCATAGTGGTTTATGGAGCCTAGTAAAGATCGTACTTCTGAAATGTTTTCAGGGACCTTCAGATTCTGTATTGCAAGAATTTTATTTGGATCAGGTCGTATGCCATTTTTATCTATGATTTGACCTAGATACTTGATTGATGGTTTGAAAAATTGACATTTTTCGAATTTGAGTTTGAACCCGTAATCTTGAATTTTCTGTAATAACAAATTAAGATTAGTTTTGTGATCGTGAAGAGATCTACTTGCCAAGACTATGTCGTCTATGTACGCTCGTGCTCCTTGGATGCCTGTGCATAGCTCATCCATGATTCGCTGGAAGGATCCTGGTGCTGATTTTATACCTGGAGTGAGGCGATTAAATCTGTATAACCCTTTGTGAGTATTAATAGTTAGCAAGTCTTTGCTTTGATCGTCGACTTCTACTTGTAGATATGCGTCAGAGAGATCCAAATGACTAAATATCATACAATCGTGACAATCTGAGAGAATTTCTTCAGGAGTGGGCAGAGGATACTGATTTGGTTCAATTGAATTGTTGAGACCCGTGGAATAGTCTGCACAAATTCTAATTTTTCCGTTCCTTCTACTCACGACTATTGGCGCTGCAAATTTTGAAGAATTGACTGGTGTGATGATATTTGCTTTTTCAAGTCTATCTAGCTCTGTTTCTATTTCTGTTCTCACGGCATATGGTACTGGGCGTTTTGCAATGAATGTTTCTTTTGCGTCTGGAAGAAGTTTAATATGCACTTTGGTTTTTGTACAAAGGCCAAGACTGCTGTTGTCGAAAACAGGTTTGAACTTGCTTCTCAGGTTTGATATGTATTCATCGTTTGATATTTGGCGACACCAAGCTGAAATTGGTTTGTCCCAAAGGTTAAAACTTTGTATCCAGTCGATACCCATTATGTTTAAGTTATCGATTTCCGTGACGTAACATTGTAGAGTTAGCGTTTTGTCTGATACCGTTATGTTGCATTGACACTTTCCGATTAGGCTGATGCTGTTGGAATTCACGTCTGTTGCAGTATCATTTGTTTTGTGTACGTGAGGCTTACCTATGTATTCCCATGTTGATCGTGATATGATTGAAATATCGGATGCTGTGTCGATTTGTAATTTGACTTGTTTCTTGTTTATTTCCACGGTGGTATATTTTCGCAATTGTTGAAATTGGAGTTGCTTCGAAGAGAATACAGCGTTGGCGTTGTATTTTGTTTTGTCCGACTTGACTGCAGTTTTGTCTGTAGTGGACTTGCCTCGTTTTGCGCTTTTGCAAAAGTTATCCTTGTGACCTGTCTGCTGACAATTTGAACATTTATGATTTTTAAATGGACAGTATTTTGAGTAATGCATGTCTCCGCATAACCAGCAGGGTGTTTTAGGAATTTTATGGGAATGCTTGTTGTTGTTCTTGGCGAATTTCTTGACTGCGCAAATTGATTGCGATTGATGCTCGATCAATGTATTGTCTGTTTTCAAATCCATGAGTCGTTGAGTTTCATCTACAAGCGTGTCTAGAGTTGTGGAGTCCTTTGCTTCGTCTAGCAATTTGAGTAAACGTAAGCGAATGTCGTTGTCTTTGCTTGATTGTAAACCCAAGACATAGATTAGACACTTGAATTGATCCACTTGCATTTCATTTAGCTTGAAGAGTTCGCACTGTAAGTTAACTCTTCCGGCGTATTCCTTATAGTCTTCTCCTTCAAGTTTTTTCATTTGCAAACACTTGTAGCGTTGAGACACTTGAGTTTCTACCTTACCAAATAGTTTGTTAAGTTTCGCCAAGGTGTCTTTGAGACTCATTTCTGTTGGATTCTTTGGAAGAACGTAGTTCCTGAATCTTTCGTGAACACTGTTTGACATCTTTCTCCAGAGTAACGCAACTTTGTCATGATCGTCCAGAGATTGGGCTTCTTTTTCGAAGACATGTTGGTAGCGATTGTACCACGCTTGAAAAATTAATCCGCTTTCCGGTTCATAAACGAAGTCTGTCATGGAATGTGAAAGAGATTCCATCAATGCTGCTTTTGAAGTGCTGGGACTCGTAGCATCTTTGGTGTTTCCAGTACTCTGTGCTTGAAGTAGATTTGTTAATTGTTGCAGTAACTGCGTTTGAAGATTCATAGCCGCTTGCTGTTCAGCTAGTAATTTCACAATGTTCTCGCTTGACATTTTATGTGCAGTTGATTTTTGCGTAGATGAATTGAAATTAAAAAATTTATTTCCTTATTCACCGTCCTCGTCGCCAGTTGTTGTACTCTTATGTTTGAGTATAAGATTTAGTTGTGCTTTTATGTTATAAATAAAAGACTTATTGATAAATTAACAAACTTAAGCAAGATTTATTCTGTTTAATTCTGGAAACTGAAATACGTTACAATAGTTGATGTGCGTGTTAATACTTGTGGTGTAATACAATGACTGTGTTGTCTGAATGACTGAAAGAGACTGACTGAGTGAGAAAGAGTATAGCATGAGGGTAGCAAGTGTGTGTGTGTGTGTATGTATAATAACAATGATGCCTAGTTTCTGATTGTTTACAGTAGAACCCTAACAATTAGATAAATGTATATGCGAAATTATGTCAGTTAATTGAAACTCCAAACTTTTCCTATAGTCCTGCTTTGGTAATCCCATTTTTCAATGTTCACAAATACTATGGTAAGTTTTATTCCTACATCATTAGTAATTGCTCTTCTATATCAGAAGATTTTATTTTTTGATCATCAATTATTGTCTACTAAAGTTTTGACAAGTTGATGGTGGCTTAGAACGCTAAGACGCCGGCAACCTTGACACTCAGTTGTCGGAGACCCAGGTTCGAATCCCAGCCTGGCTCATGCTGAAATTATTTTTTATTTTTGCCTTATTAAGGCGAAGGCCATTTATAGTGATATTTAATTAATTCTCTTTCGAGTTGAGCTGTTAGGCCTTTAGAGATACATTGAAAAATTAGGAGTCTACCGAAGTCCCACACATCCAACCATTACACTACGTTTCACGGGTGGTAAATCCGATCTTCAGGTGTATTAGGATGTTGTTTTTGTGGCAGACGAAGGCAAAGCTTGGTAACTGGTATATATATCGAACTTCATTAGATAAATGTATATGCGAAATTATGTCAGTTAATTGAAACTCCAAACTTTTCCTATAGTCAATTAAATTTTTATTTATTTCTACTTTTTTCAATTATATTTTTTCTAGTGTGATATAAAATTAAATTTTGCCTATCTTAAACTTATATACATTATTATATTAGTTTTAAGTTTTCGGAGTAGTAACTTTATTGTTGTATTTGCAACCGTTTTGGCCCTGTGGGCTAGGTACTGTGTTTTTAATAAAAATAAATTGAATTGAATTAATATTGAATTGCCTTGTCAAAGAAGATGATCTGGAAAAACACATATGTTTACATTTATTCAAATTTAAATCCATACAATTTATTTTGCACCATTGAAAAAGGTTATTTAAATCAGTTTGAAGTAAATCAGCTTGCATCAGAGAATTATGAGAAATGAATAACTTAACATCATCAGCGTACATTAGCAATTTGGAGTACATTATTGAACTTGGCAAATCGTTTATAAACAAAAGAAAAAGAACCGGTCCAAGGTGACTTCCCTGTGGAACACCCGACGGAACAAAAATCGACTTTGATAAACATCCCTCAAACAGAACAATTTGAGATCTATTTTGCAAATAGGATGCTATCCAGCCTATATAATCTAATTTATGTAGCAGAAGCTTATGATGGACTCTGTCAAAAGCTTTGCTAAAATCTGCTTAGATTGTATCAGTCTGATAACGCTGAACAAATCCTTTTATTACAATCGATGTAAATTCAATCAGATTTGTTATTGTTGAGAGACCACTGCGGAAACCATGTTGATATGGACTTAGCATGGGTTGAATTTTGATGGAAATTACATCCGTGATTAGTTTTTCAAATAGTTTAGGAATTGCTCTTAATTTTGCAATTCCTCTATAATTCGAAACATTTGATAGACTGCCAAAATTGTGTAGAGGAATAATGTAAGATTTTTTCCATAAAGTTGGAAAATGACCAAATTTAAGGGAATAATTAAACAGTTGTGTTAAAGGAGTTGATAATGTAGCGGAACAAAACTTAAGAATTGTACTGGGAATCCCGTCAGGGTCTGGACTTTTTATTGACTTTAAAGTTCGTAAACTTCTGGAAACGTCTTGAGTTTTTAAATAAGGCATACTTATTTGGTCTATCTTAGATAACTTGTAAGGGTAAGGGTCTCTAATTTGACAAACTGCACTTGAATAGGTTGTAGTAAAGAATTTTTTAAAACCTTCAGCTATATCAGAGTTATTTACAAGTTCTTGGTCATTGAATTTCAGAATAGTTGGTTTAGAGGAAACTTTTCTTTTCAAGTTAACAAATTCATAAAAGGATTTTGGATTTGATTTAAAATTATCCTTAATCTTGTTGAGGTAAAGATTATACAACCTACTGGACTCTAAAGTATACTTGGATCGAGCAAGGAAATAATTGGCATAGTCTATAGAAGAGCCAGTTTTTTATATTTCCGAAAAAGCTTATTCTTGGAATTTTTTATAGACGAAAGTTCGGATGTTATCCATGGATATTTACCAGAGTTTTTCATTCTGACATTAGGGACACACTCTGAGACAAATTTATTAAGGATATCATAAAATTTAATTATTACAAATTCAAGGTCTTCGTGACTCTTACATAGACATACTGATGTCCAGTCTACAGAAGATATAAGGGAGTTGAGCTTTCTAAAATCGTTTTTTTTTTTTTAAATCAGACACGGATTTCATTAATTCAAAACAAGTAAGCCAAGGCTACAGTCGGACGGGGCCGACCATGCAATACCCTACACCTTTACCCTTGGGAATTAGCTTTCCACATACCAACATTTTTAACAAAATAATTGTTTCGCTTTATTGCAATTTTCATTAGGGGGAAGATCAGTAGTTCTATTTTCATATGTAGTATACTTTGCCGGTATATGCCCTCCAGGAAATAAAATATAGACCAAAAATATTTTTTTTTGTATTTTTCATACAAGATCATTTTTCATATAAGATCATTATCCAAAACTATAGGCATCTTCCTCTACCTAACTCCCAACCTCGTGCAAAATTTCGTGATTATTGGGCTATAATTGCGACCTCTAGTGTGTTTATCATTACACTACAAACAAATAACAGGGTATATTAGGCTGTAACTCTGTTATCTTATCATGTACACTAACACAATTGACATCAATAGAAAGGTCAAGCGTTCCTCTTCCAAGTATAGCTTACTTGCCCGGAATGTCTCTTCCAAGAATAAAGATTTAAGCTGTATACTAAAATTTTTCACAATTTTCACACAAAAGTTTTGGTCCATTTAACCCTCTAAATATTATCTGATCGCCAACTCCAATTACAAGCTACTTCTTCGTCATATAATCTTACCTTACTTAAAATTTCGAGGCGATCTGACTATTATTGCGACCTACAGAGCATCTACAAAATCGGATAAAAATTATGTTTTTGGTCCATTTCACCCGCTAAATATTTCACGATCATCACCAATTAAAATAGCGATCTATTCTGATATGAAACCGACCTTCATACCAAATTTTGTGACGATCGGTCCGTAATTGCGGCCTGGAGTTTGATTACAATTTATAATGGACAGACGGACACACGGACGGACGGACACACATCTCAAAAGATATGAAGATTGGTATACCACATTGGGGGTCTCCGACGAATATTTCGCGGTGTTACACGAATTTTTACCAAAACAAACTTATAATACCCTTTCCACATTGTGGTGTAGGGTATAATGAGTTTCTACTATGTTATTATTTATCATGGGTATACATAATGTAGGGTGATGATTGTCTTCAGGTGAAGAAATTGGAAAAATTTGGGTTATTTCGAAATATTGTGTAGGTTAGGTTAGGTTAGGTTTGGGGATGTGTAGTCAATATATATGTATATTGACTACGCCACTCGGAGACCTTTCGGTCCATTGTGATCATCCATAAAGAAAAAGGAGGTTCAGAATTACCTGAAAAGAGAAGAGAAAAGAGAGAAGAATAAAGAAAAAAGGGGGGTGTGGTTTGGAGAATAATAATAAAAGAATTAATTATAAGAAATAATGAAGATGCAATAAAGACAGAGAGGGTGGTTTTTTGGCGATGGTGGAAAAAACTGTCAGAGAAGTAGTTACGCTTATGGGTCGCGCCGTCCCAGCCACTTCAGATTTTTAATGATGTTGTTTATGATTGTTGGTTCCATGTTTGAGTAGAAGGTTAGGCTTGGAGGAAAGCGTACTCCTGTTAGTCTATACCGCTTTCGAGTTAACATCGGGCAACGACATAGAATATGCTCGATCGTCTCCGTTTCCTCCTCATCTTCACAGAGCCTGCAATAGTCCACTCCATCATCCTGCCATTTGCCGATAAAAGCTCGGATGTAGCAATGGCCGGTAATGACTCCCGTCAATACCCTGATTTCTGATTTACTCAGACTTAAAAGCGAAGTTGTTCTCTTTGTTGAAAGATTCGGCCAAATGGCCCTTGACACGTTGCACCTTGGTTCATTATGCCATAGTTCCTTGGCCTGTTCTTCAAAGAACGTCTCCACCTTCCGAAAAACGTGACATATGGGTGGTTTAATAGAAACAGTGATAGCTTGACTTGTTGATTGAGATCCGTGTCTTGCCAATTCATCTGCCTTCTCGTTTCCCACAATGTCACAGTGACCCGGTACCCAGCAGAGTCGGACAGCGTTAGTTAGGTTCGCCAAAGCAGTTCTACACTCAAGAACGGCCTCAGACTTGATATTGGGGGATTTGATGGCTTTAAGAGCCGGCTGGCTATCAACGAAGATAGTCACCGGTTCAAAGATTTCAGCATCCAGACTTTTTATCAACTCTGCGGCCATTTTGATCGCGAAGATTTCTGCTTGGAAAACGCTACAGTCGCTGTTCAACCTATAGGAGTACTCGAGGCAAAGCTTTTCGCAGTAGACGCCAGCTCCGGTACCTTCTTCCATCTTGGAACCGTCTGTATAGAAAGCCAGACCGTCCAGAGGAGGGTTACCACGGATCCAGTCATCTCTACTAGGGATAACGACCTCAAAATCATCAAATCTATGGATTGGTGATAAGTAGTCGCTGAACTTCCCCTGCTGATTTAAGCCAAGGTTTGGCCCTAGCTCTCGAAGAATGCATGCATGACCATAGGTGCTGTCACGCCAACGATTCAATTCATGTAGCCTTAGAGCACTACGTGCTGCTTGACCTTTGATGCTAATTCTCGTGGGCAAGAGGTTTAGCATCGCGTTCAGAGCTGCTTGTGGTGTACTTCTAAAAGCTCCAGTTATCAGGATCGAGGCTGCCCTTTGCACCTTGTCTATGCTGCCCGAGTTCGACTTGTGTCGAAGCGCATGCCACCAGACAAGACATCCGTAGGATAGGATGGGTCTCACCACAGTATTATACAACCAGTGTATAATAGCTGGATTTAGACCCCAACTTTTCCCAATCGAATTCTTACATGAATAGAGTGCGATCATACCTCTCTTCGTCCGTTCCTCGACGTTCCTTTTCCATCTCAGTTGAGAATCCAGGATTGTACCTAGGTATTTGGCCTCAGGAGATAGATGCAACTGCACTCCATCCAATGTTGGTGGTATGAAGTCGCCAAGCTTACGCTTTCTGGTGAACAATACCAGTTCTGTTTTCGTTGGATTTACACCAAGGCCATTTGTGGTGGCCCAACGAGACAGCCCCAGTGAAAATGGTGGGCGTTGGCGTCACATCCAAGGATAACGTTACAAACGCCCAGGTTCTCCTTCAGCAGCCTGTGTACCCCCTGATTTGGTGGATCAGGGTCCTCATACGGCATGTAGATTGAGGACAGGAGAGTGGCCTTCTCCCTGCCGTTCTCCAGTCGCACCGTGCACATGTCTCCATTACTGTAATTAGATAGAAAGATTAGATTGAGGTTCTTCCTACCTACCACACAGGTCCTCACCTTGTCCCCTTCGGACGATGCAAAGACCTCGAAGTTGGCATTGTTCAGTCCAGAGACCTTATTTTTATATATATAAGGTTCCTGGACTAGAACAATGTCTACCTCTGAGTTCGTGAGGGACAGGAGTAGTTCGGCGGCAGCTGCTTTACAATGATGCAGATTAATCTGCAAAATGCGTAGCACCTGCCGCCTGCCTACTCCTACTGACTTCCGCGAGGTGGACTCAGTCGGAACCGAACCCATCCTGAACCGAAGTTCAGTTTTCCCTCACGAATCTTAAGGTACTCCTCTCCTGAGGAGTCTACCGCCATCTTAATGTCCATCCCTCCATTCTCCTTACAAGGGGTGAGACTCATTACAGTCCAGTCCTTAGTAAGGAGACCGGGGTTCTGGAGCTCCAGCATCCTCAGCAGAAGTTCCTTATCCACGGTAGGTGGGGGAACCCATGCTGGGAAAACCTTCCTGGACGGAATCTCCGTTATAGACACCGCAGCAATTTTTGCCCCCTCCCAAAGTTCATCAAAGCCATTAACTGTCTTCTTAAGGTACTCTTGCGAGCTCCTGTTGAGACATTTAATGACTTTAACTCCCTTGTGAAGGAAGGCGCCACCAAACTGACGGTCACCCTGGTTCGCCTCAGTGGACACAATGGTTAAACGAAGCCGAGTCTCGAAGAGCAACCAGTGACTTTCGCTGATTTTCCCGAAGGGGTCAGCTCGGTCGATGATTGCTACTAGGAGCTCGTCATCGTTTGCCACCGTGGCCGTTTTGGCGTAGGGTTTCCTACGTCCTCGCTCACGTGCCTTGGTAACAGCTTTTCCTGAGGAGGTGGACGCCTTCTCAGTACTGGTGCTGCTTCCCTTGGCTTTGTGAGCAAGGACACCAGCATAGGAGTTCGCCGTGTTGACCGTCTGAGAGATCATCGTCTTCTTTGGCGAAGGCTGAGGGCCTTCTGAAGAGCGAACTCGCTTCACAGTCTTTGACTGCGAGGACTTGTTCGTCTTCTCCGAAGTCGATGGTGTCCCAGTCGATCCACCCGTCGTTACTCCCGAGTGGTTTGCGCAGGTCTTAGGCACCTTCTGTTCGTCCGCTTTACCCTCATTAGTTGGGGTAGGAGCCGGATTTGGGACAGTCACCTTCTCAAGTTGACTACTCTTACGAGAATCATTTGGAGTCGGATTATGCCCCTTATCCTTTTCCAGTCCCTTCTGGCTCGGGTTCGGCTTCGGAACAGCTTTAGGTTCCACCTTGCTGTCAGAAGCAGCAGGCTTCACCTCCACCTTTTTGCTTGTCGCCGCAGTCTCTACTGAGTCTTTGGCTGAAGCTGAAGCAGGGTTCGGGAGAAAGATTTTGTCCACCAGGAGCTCGCATCTGGGTGCATTTGGATAAATTCTTTCGAATTTCCGCATGTACTTCAGCTTGCTCTTGATGAACATGATCTCTCTCCTAGTATGCGAGCTCGCGTCCCTTCCCACGAACTTGCGCAGATACGAAGCTGCACGCTTGTAGTGCCTCGTATCTGAAGCCTCTTTGGCGGAAATTGCGTCTGCGTCGGTGTCCGTCGATGAGGTTTCCTTGGATTCCCCAACGCAGGCCGGAGACTCAGAGTCAGTGGCAATTGTTGGAGCTTCCGTTGATTCCCCCTCGATGGTCATCGACTTAGAGTCAGTGGCTGTTGATGGATCATCTCTAGGTTCTCCATCAACATCCATTGACTCCGTGGCAATCTGCCTTCGAAGCTTAGTATCGGCTGGTGCCGATACAGGACCAGACTGGTTGCGACTTGTCTGTGGTTGCGAACCAAGGTTCACAACCTCTTCGACCACATCACCGTCAGTGGACATGTCGTCATCAGACCTTCTTGTTGACTCAGCTGGGATCACCGTAATGTCCAGTTCGTCGTCAGTGAGGGTGAGATTGTTGAGCATGTCCTCTGGTGGTACGGTCGGAACAAGTCTCTCCAGTTGGTCAAGGAGTTCCCTACTCTGTCTCTCCAGACTGTCCCCAATCACTGTGAGATGTAGGTCGTCCCCGCCCAAAACTTCGGTCCTGTCAGCCGTGGACTGATTAACACCAGTTTTGGCTAAAGCATTATCCTTTTGAAAAACCGGTCCGTCAACAATAATTCGGGTTGTATATACTGCACTTGTAGCAGTTACGGCTGTAGGTGCCAAGGCATCCACACCTGAGACAGCCGGATCACAATCGCTTGATCTCGACGGTACGTGGCTTGTGATCTCACCAACGCTTACCGCCGGTACTGGGTTATTAACTCCCTGCACCGTAACTTTACTCCTTTTACGTTTTTTACCCATCTTAGTTGATTATTTAAGGGAACATTTACAAAAGCTAAATCAAGAAATCTATCATAGCTATTAATTATATTATTTATTTGATGAACATTGAGCACACAAAAACGACAATCTCAAATGTATCTTGATTTGTATTTGCGTCGGATGTTAAGGGAGTTAATGCTTCAGAATCAGGCAATTTAAGCCACTTAACAAACTGCATATTAAAATCGCCAAGAACCAAAATTCTATCAGAATCATTCATGTTTTTAATTACTGAGTTTATTGCTAATATATGCTTCTTATAAATATCAAGTTGTGATGACGGAGGTATATAAGAACAAGTGACAACTTGTAATTACCTAATTCAATAGACGTGGCAATAAATTCAATATCAGAAAAGTTAGGTTCAATTAAGTTAGCGGAATATTTAGAATCAACTGCAATAAGGACTCCTCCGCCTTTTTTATTAATACGATCCTTTCTAAACACTTGATAGTTAGAACATAAAATCTCACTACTTAACACGGATGGTTGGTTTTAACCACGTTTCCGAAAATACAATAACATTATAATCGAATCCGAAACTATCAGTAAATAAGCGAGTTAATTTTGTATTTAACCCTCTTACATTCTGATAGCAAATAGAGAATGAACTAATTAGTTTTTTGATACTGTAGACTGTATTTAAGGCAAATAAGCTACATTATCTGTTCTTTCCACAAATTCTTTCACAAAATTCCAAAATTCCTTCGATATTAGTTGCACTACAACTGTAAAAGAGGATTTATTTCCTGAAAATGCTGATCTAAGCTTATAGCACTTTAAAAAATAATTTCCCTCAATTTTAGATTTAATAAAATAATTTATATCATCAGCTGTAGTATTTGAGGAAAACCTAGCTACAAAGACCGCTTTCAAGGCCGGAGCATTTGATAACGGTCCCTGGACAGCTTGTAGGGATTGCTCAGTTTTGGCAGAAGCAACCTCGGAAGGAACTAGTCCAGGAAGTGATATCTCCTGAATCTGTTGAGTAGATTGTGTATTCTTCTGGAGACTAACACCTTCAATACTCACCAGTTCATGATTAGTTGTCAACTTCTCTGAACCCGTTTTGACCCCCGTGACGCAACACCAGCATAAGAGTGCACATTAACAGTCTCGGTCTTACCTGAGGCAGTCCTTTTTCGTTTCTGGTCAGCACTAGCAGGTGATGATACAAATTCGTCCAATTCTTGATATTTTTCAAATAAATTCGAAAAACTCTTAAAACGAGACGACAAAGATGAGAAGTCATTTTTTTATATATATAATAATTCTCACATTATTCATGATAGGAGGAATGTTCTCTCGAGAAAAATCTATTCCGCGAGAGTTGTATTCCGCAAGAATATTCATGATTGGGCTGAAAGATTTTCATGGTTAATCGGTATAAAACGAAGAAAAAATTCTGTGTTTTCCTTTCCCTAATAATGGAGGTTTACGGATAATCGATTCCCGGATAATCGATTCCCGGATAATCGAGGTTCGACTGTATTTTGTTTGTGTAGCCTTAGCAACTGCATCCGTGTGAATACTATTTAAACCTGCTTGATATGCCTGTTGATCTAGGGGTTCTCTCCTATATTGTTGGACCTCCCTCTCTAGAGCATGAATATCCTTCCTGATTTGCCTGAATGTGTCGGGTCTAGCCAGCAGATGGTGATTGGGATGGCTAAGCAAGTACTGCAACGAAAGCATCTCATTGTCTTGCTTTACTGGAAGAATCTTTGCCTCCTCATGTAGATGGTCCACTGAAGACTTGAGGAGGCACCCTGTTGCTGTTCTCAGGGCGGCATTCTGGCAGGTTTGAATCTTTTTCCAATTCGTATCACATAATCCCGGGGACCAAACTGGCGCCGCATAGCTTACCACAGACCGACTTATCGCGTTATATGTGGTCAACAAGGTTTCTTTATCTGCACTCCAAGTGCTGCCGGCTAGGGACTTGAGGACCTTGTTCCTACTTTTCAGTTTGTCGCAGATAGCTGTGGCGTGCGCGCACGACGTGAAAGTAGTGTCAAATGTGACCCCTAACATTTTGGGGCAGTTTGTGGTCGGAATTCTGCTACCGTCGACCACGACATTCAATTCTCTTCCAAACTGCGCTGTACATGTGGAGAACAGAGTGGCGGAAATCTGCATATTCCTCGAATGGAAAAAGGTGGTAAGATCGGTTAAATAGTTGTTCAGTCTCTCACAGATGTCATCAGGATAGGTACCCGACGCCAGGATCGTGCAATCATCCGCATACGTTACGATCTCGATGCGTCTGGAGGGGGCGGAATACAGGAGAGGTAGAGGTTAAACAGTTCCGGAGATATCACCCCACCTTGGGGAACTCCATGTTTCACTCTACGGGATTTGTTCCTGAATTCCACGTAAGACTGTCCAACGTTTCACAATCCCACGGCAGCGGGTTTTTTCGTACCGGATTGACCCGGAACAACACAAAATCATCGTTCCGACCAGCGGCTGCCACCTCAGTGTACATATGTTTGTATTTGTTTCGTTTTTCTGTGTTGGGAGCAGCATATCCCGGAATGCCTGCTCCGAATTCTTTTGGTCCGTGCCGGGACGGAGGAAAACCACTCACCCACATCCAACCTTCGGTGAGATGCAATAGATGTCAGGAGTGGGTGCATCTAAGGGGTTGCTCTGGACTTGTCCACGTGAGGGACTACGACAGGGACTATGTTGCTGCATGCTGCGTGAACACAGTGAGTCGCCGTCGGATTACGAAACTCCCTCGACGTCTGACTACGAAACTCCCCCGCAGTCCCTTCGACAACAACCGCACGCGCAGCCTTTAACACCAGCCGTTGTTGTCCCAATCCCAGAGAATGCATCCTTTTTGCAATTTAATTGCAATGGACTCCGAGGTAAGATCGAGGAAATAGTAGATTTCATGAGTCGGAAGAACATCAAGGTCGCTGCGGTGCAAGAAACCAAGATCAACAACAACTGTAGCTTACAACATTGTGATGGTTACAATGTGCTAAGGAAAGATCGCACCAGTAGTGCGATTCCCTAACTCATTTTTTGAGTTAACGACAATTGTCGGTAAAAATAAAATGCTTATAATTTCGGGAACTACCGATGTTTTTCGGTAAGTTAGCGACGAATAGAAAGCAGTCGTAAAGTTCTACCGATAGCAAGATTGTTGTCAACTTTTATTTGAACTTTTCATTCATAATTTTGCGTTTTAATTTTACCGATTTTTGTCGGTAACTCAAAAAATGTGTTAGAGAATCGCACTACAGAAGTGGAGATGGGGGATTAGCTTTCATATTGCACCAGTCTGTCCAATACAGACCTATCTCGCTTGAGCCTGTCTCTAATGACCCGTACATGAAATGTATGGGGGTAGCAGTCAGATGTGGAACTGCCGAGATAGAGTTGCTGAACGTATATATCCCGCCGAGAAATAGCTGTATCTCAGATTATGTGCCTAACATTAGCCCGCTTTTGGAAGTTCATAATCGTCTGGTCCTGGGGGACTTTAGTGCGCATCATGAGATGTGGCATTCGGCCCTCGGAAACGACCAGAGAGGTACAGCGCTGGCTGAGCAGATTGACAGCTCTACGTTTTGCACGGTCAATGAGGACGCCCCTACCAGAATTAGAGGAGAGTGTCACAGCTCGCCAGACATGCTGGAAGCGATGGAGCAAACACCCTTGAGGCATGGATTCCGTAAGCAGAAGCAGCACGACAACTGCTCTGCACGCCATTACCACACATATTTGTCAAGGACTCAACCAGAGACGGCCGTGCGATAGAACAGTGAAGGTGGCGCTTGACTTATCAAAAGCCTTTCATACAGTCAGGCACTCCACGCTGTTTGAGGACATTGAGCAGACAACCCTCCGGCCAAGCTTGAAACGTTGGATAGTCAATTATATATGTGGACGAAAGTCGTACGTGGAATTCAGGAATAAGAAGTCCAAACCCCGTAGAGTGAAACAGGGCGTTCCCCAAGGTGGGGTGATATCTCCGGAACTGTTTAACCTCTACCTCTCCTGTATTCTGCCCCCTCCAGACGGCATCGAGGATAAGTATGCGGATGATTGCACGATCCTGGCGTCGGGTACCTGTCCTGATGACATCTGTGAGAGACTGAACAACTATTTAACCGATCTTACCACCTTTTTCCATTCGAGGAATATGCAGATTTCCGCCACTCTGTTCTCCACATGTACAGCGCAGTTTGGAAGAGAATTGAATGTCGTGGTCGACGGTAGTAGAATTCCGACCACAAACTGCCCCAAACAGTCAGTGCATTGTCTCAATTTGAACTTCTATATCTCAAAAACGGTAAAACCTACGAACATATCATAAAGGTCAATCTTGTGGAGAATTTTCACAGCTACAACATTTTCCGTAGGGCCATTTGCATAGGACTCGCGGTTTCCAAGCAAAATCGTGAAAACCTAAAGAACCCCTAAAAATGTGAACTTAAATCGCGATTTATTTGAAAATCCCTCCGGCGATTTTTTTTTTGTTTCTTGAGATTTCTCATCTATGAGCATTGTAGTTTCAGAATCTGCAAAAACTTCCCAGGTGTAAGCACCTTCCATTTAAATTTGGTTAAGGCACACAGTTGTTGTTGTTGTTGTAACAGTGTTTTTGTTATGTTTATTTGTTCGTTCCTCTGTTCAATCTGGCTCTGGGTCTATCTCCAGTTCAAGAAAAGTGGCTGCTTCGATGGGATGTAGCCATAGATCCACTGGAGTTAGATGGGTAGGTTTGGCGGGGCAGTTAAAAAGGTGTTGTGTGTCGTGCGGGCCCATGCCGCATACTGGGCAGATGTCTTGCACGGTGCGATCGATTTCCGCCCAATAAGAATTTAGGCGACTGCAATATCCCGAGCGTAGTTGGGCCAAAACTACTCTAGTTTGTCGTGGCAGCTGACGCTCCTCAGCTGCGATAGATGGAGGATGTACTCCAAGTACTTTATTCACACTATAATTGCTTAAGGCCTTGGCAACTGCGTCCGTGTGAATGCTATTCAATCCTGCTTGATATGCTTGTTGATCTAGGGGTTCTCTCCTGTATCGTTGGACCTCTCCCTCTAGAGCATGGATATCCTTCCTGATCTCCCTGAATGGGCCGGGCCTACCCACAAGATGGTGATTGGGATGGCTCACACGATAACATCCAAGCAGGTACTGCAACGAAAGCATCTCATTGTGTTGCTTTACAGGAAGAATTTTTGCCTCCTCATGTAGATGGTCCACTGAAGATTTGAGGAGGCACCCTGTCGCTGTTCACACAGTGTGTTGCGTGTCTGCAGATTGTGAAGATGTGTGACTGATGGGTATATGGTGTCTTGTGCTTACGGTGATAATGTTCTGAATGGTGCTGTAAGCCTGCAGATGATGATGCAAGGCTGTTGATGATGATATAGTGAGCTATGTGGGAGGAGATGGTGGATTAAGTTGGAAAGATGGGAAAGAGGAAAGGGGAAAGTGATAAGACAAAAGAGAAAAAAATAAGAAGAGTGAGTAATTGTAAAGGAGAGTAACAGATTGTTTTAAGAAGAGAAAGATTGTTTTTCTATACTGTACTAAGCCTATTCTGACCCGCCCAAGAGCCACTTTAGACTCTTGCAGTAAACCACCAGGATAGTAGGGTCAATAGAGGAGAAGTAAGATAGAGAGTCGATCACATGTACATCAAATAGTCTATGTCTTTTGACCATCAGTCTAGGACATCTACATAGAAGGTGCTCGATTGTCTCCGTTTCCTCCTCATCCTCCCATAACCTACAGTACTCAATGTTGTTATCATCCCACTTACATGTAAAAGATCTTATTCTACAGTGGCCAGTTATGACCCCTGTAGCGATTCTGATTTCCGACTTGCAAAGTGAGAGAAGGGACGCAGTTCTACATCCTGAGATTGCCGGCCAGATTGACTTCGATACCTTGCAACCAGGTACGTCTTGACAAATTCTTACAGTTTTCTCTGCATAAAACTGGCAGAGTTTTCCGAGGAAGTAGCAGAGCGGTGGCTTGACATAGTCCTCTACCATAAGGTCAGAGGACTGGGAGCCTCGCCTTCTAGTTCATCAACAATCTCATTCCCTTCAACATTGCAGTGCCCTGGAAACCAACAAAGGTTGATGCTTAAATTACAAGTTTTTAAGATGGACCTACAATTTTGAACGATCTTAGATTTAATAGTGTAAGATCCTAACGCCTTAAGGCAGCCTGACTACATAGACTGTAACTGTCCTGCCTGCGTTGTGCGTCATTCCTACTACTAAATTCTTACAGTTTTCTCTGCATAAAACTGGCAGAGTTTTCCGAGGAAGTAGCAGAGCGGTGGCTTGACATAGTCCTCTACCGTAAGGTCAGAGGACTGGGAGCCTCGCCTTCTAGTTCATCAACAATCTCATTCCCTTCAACATTGCAGTGCCCTGGAAACCAACAAAGGTTGATGCTTAAATTACAAGTTTTTAAGATGGACCTACAATTTTGAACGATCTTAGATTTAATAGTGTAAGATCCTAACGCCTTAAGGCAGCCTGACTACATAGACTGTAACTGTCCTGCCTGCGTTGTGCGTCATTCCTACTACTAATTCTAAGGCATTCAATACTGCAAAGACTTTAGCCTGAAAAACAATGCAATTTGCATTAAGCTTGAAAGAGCATTTAATATTTAGCTCTTCGCAGTACACCCCCGCTCCAGTACCTTCATCCATCTTCGAACCATCAGTAAAGATGGAAAGCCTATCGGGTAGTGGTCTGCCATGCTCCCATTCACTTCTATCAGGGATAGTTACCTTCGCTACATCAAAATCCAGTGAAGGCGAGATTTAGTCGGTTACACTCCCCCCATCTCTTAGTCCGATCTGACTGCTTAACTGTTGTAAAATGCTAGCTTGTCCAGACCCTGAAGAGCGCCACTGGTTAAGCTCCTTGAGCCTCAAGGTACTACGGGATGCTTGGTACTGAACAAGAATATTCAGAGGCTGGATGTTCAGTACTGCATTCAGTGCTGCCTGAGGGGTTCTCCTCACTGCTCCTTTAATTAGAATTGAAGCAGATCTTTGTACACTAGCTAACCTTGACAAATTTGGCTTTCTGTTCAGGGCCTGCCATCAAACAAGACATCCATAGGTCAAAATTGGGCAGACCGCTGTCATAAACAGCCAGTGTATCACATGCGGTCTCAAACCCCAACTCTTACCTATGTAGTTCTTACAGGAGTAGTGTGCAACTAGACCTTCTTAGAGCGCTCCTCTGTGTTCCTTTTCCATCTGAGACGATGGTCAAGAATCACTCCCAGGTACTTCGCCTCAGTAGAGAGATTTAGCCGCACTCCATCCAGTGTTGGCGGTACGAACTCGCCGGTTTTTCTTTTTCGGGTAAAGAGCACTAGCTCTGTCTTAGCCGGATTCACACCAAGGACGTTGATGTGAGCCCAGCGTGAGAGTTTGGCAAGTGCTCCCTGCATTAAATCGGACAATGTGGACAAAAATTTCCCACTAATCAGGATAACTACATCATCCGCATAAGCATCTACCTTAGTTCCTAGTTTGTCGAATTCAGTGAGTATCCCATTTATCACCAGTAGCCAGAGTAAGGGAGACAAAACTCCCCCCTGAGGAGTGCCTCTGGTAACAGATCTCCTAATGGAGCTCTCCCCAATATTAGAATTGATTAGCCTGCTTCTAAGCATACTATCAATCCAGTTTATTAGGATAGAGGGGACACCCAGCATCTGGATGCGGATCCTCAGAAGACCTCACTCTCTTCATACCTGGTTGTAGTGAAGAAGTAGTCTTCTGACCGCTAGCCAGCTTTGAGGTTGAAGGGCCGTCAGTCCCATCAATCACCCGACCTCCAGCAGAGCCGATATTCCCTTTCGGGCCAATTTTGTTGTTCCCCGAGGGGCTGGATTTGTTCCTCGTCACTGATACCGCAGATGCCTGTTTAACAGGCTTCCGCAAATCAGCGGCCTTGGAACATTTCCCGCCTATGTTTTCCCCAGCAGCTTTTGTGGCATTCACCGGCGGGGTTGTCACAGTAGCTGGGGGCTGATGTGGCAACTCCTCCCGTGAATTCCCAATTTGCTTCTCCGACTTCGAGGACCGTGTCGGTGGGGCCAGTGAGGTCCGGGTGTCTTCCCCTACCGCAGCCACATTAGGCGTCCGCAAAGGGTTCGAACAGGCCGGCACTACTGGATTTTGTGCTGTGGCTGGTTCCGGGGAAGTCAAGCCAGTCGTTGGGCTGGCGCCTACCTCCGGATCCGGCCTCGGAATCCGGTCAATTGGAAGTGGAAGCTTCTCAAAATGAGGGTATTTCCTCTCAATACGCCTCAAGAAGCGGGGCTTCAACCTAATCTCCCGGAATTCCGCCGGGGAGACCTCAGCTGGAGACTTGTCTACAAATCTAGAGCAGTAGTTAACTGCTCTTTTGTAGCGATGTTTATCCTTTCTCTCCCGGGCCTTACTACTCTTGATGGATGGGGAGGTGAGAGAATTTCCAGTCTCATCATCCATAGCCTCATCCACCACGGCGTCCTGCCTGGGACGACTGGGTCTATCGGTCGCGACCGACGTATCATCCCCTGACGGAGTTACTCCCTTCCCATCCGGTTTTGTGCTCCCAGAAGCAACCGAGGGGGACATCTCCTTGTCCTTCTGAGATGGGATGACCGTAGTATCCATCTCATCATCAGACAGGGGGATGTCCTCCCAGTTGCTTATGGAAGAACTTTCCCGATTCAGGTGAAGGGACGCACTTTCCCTCAGGAGATTGAGCAATTCCCTGCTCTGCGAGTTTATTGAGTCGCTAACTCTGTCCAGGATCGGTGTGGAACAGTCGTCCCCGCCCAAATTTAGGTTAATTGCACTAGGTGCAGCGGTGTCCATAGTCATAGCAGGGGTCGTTATCAAAGGGGTTTGGGTTTTTGTTGTTTTTTTGTTTATAATATTGTCATCCATAGATAGATTTTTAGATGGGGGAACTGAGTACAACCATGGCATAGCCCTCCACTACCATGATTGGAACTTGACAACTAAGCCTGCTAATTGTTGAGGTGCCCAGGTATCAACGAGGCTCCGTTATAATACAGTCGGTACCCTGACTGCAAACCTTAAACACCGATAGGCACGTGGTCGCTTAACACCCCGGTGTTAGGGGATCTCGAATTATTTTGGTAGGAGATCAGTAACCAAATATATGTCACTCACCCCAAAAGTACACTGTAGGATTTCAGTGTATTGTGTAGGTCTTCGACAAGGAGTGGATAACCTTTGGTCAGTCACAACCCCCCAGATCAACACTCAAAGAAATTGAATGAGCAGATTATGGCGTCAAGCCCCCGCATCGCGCCAAGATTGTTATCCCCGGCGGGGGATACGACATTATGTAGCGCTGTTTCTGTCGATTTCCCTTTAATGTAAGCATGCTGTGAATTGCTTATAATGTCTTGACCTATGAAAGTTCTTACTTCTAAATCTAATAACCTTTCTAAAGTCTTCAAAAGGAAGGAGAAGAGACTAATCGGCCTGTAGTCCTTCGGCAACGAGTGACTTGGTTTCCCAGCTTTGGGAATATAGGTCAATGTTACCTCCTTCCACAATGCCGGAATGTGCGATAGTCGTAGACATGCCCAGAGCTCACCAGCGCCCTCAATCGTCTGGATGAGGAAGTCCTTCGATTCCTCATCCTGACAATAGAGGACTTCGATGCCCCTGTGGACGACTGCCCTGCCAAAGCCGGTCTTCCTGGCGTATAACTCGTCAGACGTGATGGTCTTCCTGAGAAGACGTTCCACCGCGAGCCAGTGCGTATCGCTGATCCTCCCATCCAGATCAGGTCTATCGATGATCGCCACCCGGAGATCATCCGGAGCGACCATCACCGATGATCGTAGAAATGCCCTAAAAATCTTCTGAAGAATGATTATCAAGACAGCGGGTGCGTTGTGGAGCATCGCTTCGATAATACCATCCGGTCCTGAAGACTTGTAGGGCTGAAAAGTACTAATCGCCCATGAGATTCTATGATAGCTTACTAGCCTGTCAACTAGTGCCAACTCCTCTGACGTGTGGGTCCTACTCGTGTCCACACCGGGTTTACTCGAAATCACCTTACGGAATCTAGCTGCTGCATTAACACCATCTATAGACTCACTAAAGCTAATCCATGAATTTCTCTTAGCCTTCCTGATTTCACTTTTATACCTTTTTTTATCGGCATCAACTTGAGTGTTATTAGCTTTATTATAAGCTTTCCGGCTATTCTTCCTAAGTTTGGCTAACTCATTGTTCCACCAAACTGGTTGAGTTCTCCTACCAGGATAAGATAATGGGCAAGACTTCTCATAGCAACCCTGAAGGACACGCGTGAGATCTAAAACTTGGCCATCTAATTCCTCCGTTGTGCGTGGTTCAGAGAACTCCCACAACCACGAGGAAACAAGGGAGTTGTTCCGATACTCTCCAGTCTACTATGGATGTATCTTCCATATTTGTAAGGGTTAAGTCAATGACTTCCTCCCTTACCCTATTATGGAAGGTGGCAGTATTACCCCTATTACATACTCGAAGATTATTAGCTAAAATAAAATCGAATACAGACTCACCTCTCGCATTGGTTGTCACTGTTTCCCCAGTGGAAGTGATGAGCATTCGCATCACAGCCCATCACTAACCTGCAAATACCCGTAGTCTCCTCCACTAGTTTGCGCACCAATCCGTTTGGTGGGTCGGGTGCTTCATACGGCATGTAGACCAAGGCTAGTACCAAAGCCCTACCGGTATCTTCGTCTAGCCTCACTACAGTCGTATCACCATCGCTGTAATTGTAGAGTTGAATAAGATTTAGACTTTTCTTGGCTACAGTACTGGTTCTTACCTTGTCACCGTTATTAGTGAAGAATAGTGAGAAGCGCTTATCGTTTAGTCCAGAAACCCTATTTTTATACAAAGCGATATCTATTTCAGATTCTGTGAGGGAGAGGAGGAGTTCGGCAGCCGCAGCCTTGCAATGATGCAGATTAATCTGCACCACTCACAGGCCATGCTGCCGAACAACCTTACTGCGACTTCGGGATCCGGAACCAGAGTCCACCAGAACCGAAGTACAGCACTCCCCCACAGTTTCTAATATAGTTAGCGCTCTCGCTATCTATGGTGAATCTCATCACCATACCTTCTCCTTCTCTGAAGAAGTTCAGCAACCTCCAGTCGTCGATGAAGAGACCTCTATTATGCTTTCTGATCATCTTCATGACCTCCTCTACGTCAGAGTCTGGAGGGGCACCCATGTTGTGGCTACGATCCTTCGAAGTATCTCTTCCACAGGAACCGCGGCCACCCTGCAACCCTCCCAGAGCTCACCAGCGCCCTCAATCGTCTGAATGAGGAAGTCCTTCGATTCCTCATCCTGACAATAGAGGACTTCGATGCCCCTTCGATGACAAAAGCCGGTCTTCCTGGCGTCTACCTCGTCAGACGTGATGGTCTTCCTGAGAAGACGTTCCACCGCGAGCCAGTGCGTATCGCTGATCCTCCCATCCAGATCAGCTCTATCGATGATCACAACCCGGATCTCATCCGAAGCGACCATCACCGATGATCCGACGCCGATGATCGTTCAACAGAAGGTTGAGAAGGATTCAGCCCTTGGTCTGGTTGGTCGGCTTTCCCCGGTTGAGCCTTCTCTACCTTCTTTTGACCGGCCACCTTTGCGAAGGACTCCACCTGGTTATTCGACCGATGTTCCAACACCCTCTTAGCAACAGGATGCGGATCTTCGGAGGACCTTCCACAGGAACCTCGGCCAACCTGCAACCCTCCCAGAGCTCACCAGCGCCCTCAATCGTCTGGACGAGAAAGTCCTTCGATTCCTCATCCTGACAATAGAGGACTTCGATGCCCCTGTGGACGACTGCCCTGCCAAAGCCGGTCTTCCTGGCGTATAACTCGTCAGACGTGATGGTCTTCCTAAGAAGACGTTCCACCGCGAGCCAGTGCGTATCGCTGATCCTCCCATCCAGATCAGGTCTATCGATGATCGCCACCCGGAGATCATCCGGAGCGACCATCACCGATGATCCGACGCCGATGATCGTTTAACAGAAGGTTCAGAAGGATTCAGCCCTTGGTCGGCTTGGTCGGCTTTCCCCGGTTGAGCCTTCTCTACCTTCTTTTGACCGGCCACCTATGCGAAGGACTCCACCTGGTTATTCGACCGATGTTCCACCACCCTCTTAGCAACAGGATGCGGATCTTCGGAGGACCTAACCCATTCCATTAACGCATTTCTGCGCAGATGTCCTCGAAGATCCGCCCTGTTATGAGGTCGATGAGCCATCCTTCGAACCCGCCACATGGTTCTTCGCCGTGCCAGTCCTGTACCACGCTCCATACTTCCTGCCTCCAGAAGAATGAGATCCATCAGTTGCAGACGATTTTGCAATGGTCTATTGACCAGTCCTTTGCACAATCGTCGCCCCTGATCGCTCTCCACTCTTCTTATCCCCTACAGGTCCAGCAGCAGCCATCGACGAAGCAGTCGATATAGGCGGTACCTTTAGCGGCTGCTTAGCTTGAGGCTGCGTCTTTTCCTGCGCCAGCTTCGAAACGCCCGGATTCACACCAGTGATTCCCGAGTGGTTCGTCGTGTTAGGGGCCGATGAGGTCGAGCTGCCTGGTCCTACCACAGTCATCAAAGATGACCGCAAAGGACTCGAGCAACTCGACAACATCGTTTTTGTTGATTTCCCTGTGAAAGATGTTCTTTTCACAGCCGCTGAGCTGGAGACAGCATCCTTCGCAGGGGTCGGAATTCGGTCGATTGGGAGGAAGAGTTTCTCAATGTGAGGATATTTCCGTTCGAAACGCCTCACAAATTGAATCTTCAATCCAATCTCCCTGAATTCCGCCTGAGTTACCTCAGTTGGGTCTCTGCCGATAAATTTCGTGCAGGAAAACACGGCTCTCCGGTAGTTGTACTTGTCCTTCCTTAGCCTGGCCCTTTTCGACTTGGTTGAGGGGACAAGGGGGAGGCCGTCGTCGTTTCCTCCTCCATAACCTCTTCCACCAAAGCATCTTGCCTACATAATCGACCGACACTTCGTCCCCTGAGGAAGCAGGATCCCCAAGATTTGAGCTCTCCAAGGCACATGAGAGAACTTCTTTGGACGATTGAGACGAGATAATTGTGATATCCTTCTCATCGTCCTCCCAGCTCTCCCATTCCCATGGAGGGGGGCTCTCCTGACTGAGTCGGAGGGTCTCACTATCCCTTAGGAGATCGAGCAACTACCTGCCCTGCTGGTTGATGGCGTCACTTACTACGTCGAGCGTCTTGTTGTCCTCCCCGCCCAGGGATTGGGTCGTACTAGCACGAGGTGCATCATTGTCCGGGTTCATTGCATTGGTCGATACCGAGGGTGAATTTGAATTGGGGGGGTTTAAAGTTTTTAAAATTTGTATCCATGAGAAAAAGGAGTTAATGGGGGAGATGAGGACAATCATGGCATAGCTCTCCACTACCATGACTAGGGCTGAAATACTCGCTGAGGTGCCCAGGTATCAAGCGAAGCTCCGTTCTAATACAGTTGGTACCCTAACTGCAAACCTTGGGAACCCCGATGAGCACGAGGTCGCATAACACCCCGGTGTTAGCGGATCTCACCATTACTTTGCTAGGAGATCGCTACCAAATATGTGTCACTCAGTCCAGAGATGCACTATGAGTTTCTAGCGCACTGTGTTGGTGCGTGACAGAGAGTGGATAACCTTTGGTCGATCACAGCCTCCCAGTTCAACACTACAAGAAGTTAAATGAGGATTGTGACGTCTAGCCCCCGCATCGCGCCAATATTGTTATCCCCGGCGGTGGATCTGTGGTTACATCCCATCGAAGCAGCCACTTTCCTGGAACTGGAGATAGACCCAGAGCCAGATTGAACAAAAGAACGAACATACAAACAATGTTACAACAACAACATCCAACGTTTCAAGCTTGGCCGAAGGGATGTCTGCTCAATGTCCTGAAAGGCTTTCCGGTAGTTCCACACCTGGCGGCTACCCCCATACAATCCATGTACGAGTCATTAGAGACAGGCTCAAGCGAGATAGGTCTGTATTGGACAGACTGGTGCAATACGAAAGCTAATCCACCACCTCCTCTTCTGGTGCGATCCTTCCTTAACACGTTGTAACCATCACAACGTTGTAAGCTACAGTTGTTGTTGAGCTTGGTTTCTTGCACCGCCGCGACCTTGATGTTCTTCTGACTCATGAAATCTACTATTTCCTCGATCTTACCTCGGAGTCCATTGCAATTAAATTGCATTAAGGATGCATTTTCTGGGATTGGGACAACAACGGCTGGTGTTAAAGGCTGCGTGTGCCGTTGCTGACGAGGGGGCTGTGGGGGAGTTTCATAATCAGACTACGAGGGAGTTTCGTAATCCGATGACGACTCACTGGGGACTGTATATATACATGCAGCATGTGTACACAACAGATTGTATACAATCAATGTTTCTTCATTCTTTACTCCTACTGTTTACAAAAAAATTTGTCTAAAATAGAATAACAATTTTCTGGAGAAGGCAGTGAAACAAATTTCTAATTGGCTTTCAAGATATAGACATTTTTTCATGCACTTCCATTCCCACAATACTGAACTCGTAATTTTTGTTGATACAGGATGAATGTAAAGCATCGAGATCTCTATATAGCCCGCATATGAAATAACAAACATGGAGTAAATTCATTACGGAATTCATATTTGATAGTGGAATGATATGACAGATTTCATTGGAAGTTTCTTTCAAAAAGAGTATACAAACAAAAAATTTGAAAATGTTTCTTACAAAACTTTTTAATTAATTAATTTACATTTTTAATTAATTTCTCGTTGGAATCGAGCTTAATGACCCTTTATTTTTGCAAGTGAAAAAGGAAAGCCGACGATTCGAACTAACACAACCACCACTAGGTTAGGTTAGGTTTAGGATGCGCAGCTGCCGTGCTGGCAGCCACTCCACTCGGAGATCTTGAGGTCCATTGTGATCATCCTGACTATTGAGGTATATGTGTTGTATATGGTGATGATGTGATGGGAATGTGAGTCGGCTATGGATGAAGTAATTGCGGATCCGGCTATATGGTGATGTGTGCAAGCAAATGGTGATGATGTGAAGTAGAAGTGTGATGTGATGTTTGTTATGGATGAGGCTGTATGATGTTACGTGTCTATAGATGATGATGTACGGTGATGGGTATATGGTGATTTGTGCATACGGTGATGGTGGTGTGCAAGAGACATGAGCTGTGATGTATATTCTGGGTATATGGTGATTTGTGCATACGGTGATAATGGTGTGCAAAAGACATGGCTGTGATGTATATTCTGGGTTAATTGTTGATTTGTGCATACGGTGATGATGGTGTGCAGGAGACATGGCTGTGATGTGTATTCTGGGTATATGGTGATTTGTGCATACGGTGATGATGGTGTGCAAGAGACATGGCTGTGATCTGTGTTCTGAATGGTGCTTTTTACCAGCAGATGGTGATACAGGGCTGTTGATGATGATGATGATGAAGTGTGCTGTATGGGAGAAGATGGTGTATTAGGTTGGAAAGACGGGAAAGGAGGGAAGTGGAGAGTAATGAGACGAGAGAGAGAGAAATAAAAAGAATGAGTGATTGTAGAGGAAAATACCAGATTTAGAAGAGGATTGATTATAAAAAGAGTATATATAAGACTACTCAAAGCCTATGTTGATCTGCCCCAGAGCCAATTAAGGCTCTTGCAGTAAGCTAACAGGACTGTAGGGTCAATGGAGGAGAAGAAAGAGAGAGATTCAATCACATGCGCACCAAGAATTTTATGTCTTTGTTGTTGTTGTTGTAGCAGCATATAATGTTGTTGTAGCAGCATATGTCTTTTGACCATCAGTCTAGGACACCTACACAGAAGGTGCTCGATTGTCTCAGTCTCCTCCTCATCCTCGCATAACCTACAATACTCAATGTTGTTGTCATCCCACTTACAAGTCATAGATCTTATTCGGCAATGGCCAGTTATGAGCCCTGTAACGATTCTGATTTCTGACTTGCAGAGTGAAAGAAGGGACGCTGTTCTACGCCCTGAGATTGCCGGCCAGATTGACTTAGATACCTTACATCCAGGTATGTCTTGCCAAATTCTTACGGTTTTCTCTGCGTAGAACTGCCTGAGTTTGCCGAGGAAGTAGCAGAGCGGTGGCTTTACGCAGTCCTCCACCCGTAGGTCCGAGGATTGGGAGCCACGCCTCGCCAATTCATCAGCTATCTCATTACCCTCAACATCACAGTGCCCTGGTACCCAACAAAAATTGACGTTCAAATTGCTTGCTTTAAGAAAAGACCTACAGTTTTGAACAATCCTTGGCTGTCCACGTAAATGGTCGCTGTTATACCTGCATTGTGCGTCATTTCCTCTAGTAGCTCTAAAGCTTTTAAAACAGCATAAACCTCGGCCTGAAAGACACTGCAGTCGTCGCTAAGTTTATATGAGCGGCTAATATTCAACTCTTCACAGTACTCACCAGCTCCCGTACCATCTTCCATTTTTGAACCATCGGTAAAAATGGGTAGACGATCGGGCAGTGGTCTGTCCTGCTCCCAAGCACTTCTGTCAGGGATAAACACATTCACTTTGTGAAAGTCCAGGAATGGTGAAATATAGTCATTATCACCCCCTCTTTCACATAGTCCAATCTGGCTGTCTATCCGTTTCAGAATACTAGCATGTCCAAGCTCTGACCAACGCCACTGATTTATCTCCTTAAGCCTCAAGGCACTCCTGGATGCTTGGTACTGTGTCAGAATGTCCAGTGTTTGGAAATTCAAAACAGCATTCAGGGCTGCCTGAGGGGTGCTTTTTGCTGCCCCAGTTATGAGAACTGATGCAGCCCGTTGCACTGAAGATATCCTAGACAGGTTGGCGTTAATGTTCAGGGCTTGCCACCAGACGAGACAACCATAGGTCAGAATGGGGCAGACCACTGCCCTATACAGCCAATGTATTACATGTGGCCTTAAGCCCCAGCTCTTACCTATGGAGTTCTTGCAAGAATAAAGTGCAATTAGACCCCTCTTAGTGCGCTCCTCCGTGTTCCTTTTCCATTTTAATCGATGGTCGAGGATCACCCCCAGGTATTTCGCCTCAGTAGAGAGGGTCAGTTGCACCCCATCTAGCATGGGTGGTGTGAATTCATTAATTTTCCTCTTCTTGGTGAATAGTACCAACTCTGTCTTTGCCGGGTTCACACCAAGACCATTGTTGTATGCCCAGCGTGAGAGTTTGACCAGAGCACCTTGCATAAGTTTATCTACGCTGATAAATATTTCCCACTTGTTAGGATTACTACATCGTCTGCATATGCAACTACCCGAGTTCCTAGTCTTTCAAATTCCTTAAGTATCCCGTTAACCACCAGTAGCCAAAGTAGGGGAGATAGAACTCCCCCCTGTGGAGTGCCTCTGGTGACCGACTTCCTAACGGAACTCTTCCCGATACTTGAATTTATAAGCCTACTTTCCAGCATGCTATCAATCCAATTAGTAAGGATAGAGGGGACACCAAGTGACTCTAGAGCAGAATGAATGGATTCGAGTTTCACATTATTAAAGGCACCTTCGATATCTAGGAAGGCAGCTAGGGTGGAACTCGAACCATCAAAATTCTTTTCTATACAACTCACAACGTTATGCAGCGCTGTTTCTGTCGATTTCCCTTTGGTATAAGCATGTTGTGAACTGCTTATGATGTCATCATTCATGTATGATCTAATATCCAAGTCTAGTAACCTTTCCAAAGTTTTTAGAAGAAAGGAAGAAAGGCTTATCGGCCTATAGTCCTTAGGTAACGAATGACTTGGCTTCCCTGCTTTGGGAATGTAGGTCACAGTTACCTCTTTCCATAGTGCCGGTATGTGCGAAAGTAGAATGCAGGCCCTAAAGATCCTTCGCAGTATGGTATCCAAACTAGTCGGTGCATTCTGAAGCATCGCTGGAATTATACCATCAGGTCCAGGAGACTTGTAGGGCTGAAAAGTACTAATCGCCCATGAAACTCTGTGATCACTTATTAGCTCGTCAACAAGGACCGAATGCTCAAAGCCACCCTATGCGGGCCCGGATTGGCATCCTCACACCCTGGGAAATGGATCTCTGCTAACAGGTCAAGAGTCTCCGAAGCGGAGTTAGTCCAGGTACCGTCGTTTCGCATAATGCTCCCAATGGGTTTGGGGTCCTTTGAGATCACCTTGCGGAACCTCGCTGCTGCACTAACCTCCTCCACGGCCTCGCTAAAGTTTATCCATGAGTTTCTTTTGGCCTTCCTAATCTCACTCTTGTACTTGTTAAAGGCATCTCTGTAAAGATCCCAGTCCTGCTCAAAGCCACCCTATTCGGGCCCGGATTGGCATCCTCACACCCTGGGAAATGGATCTCTGCTAACAGGTCAAGAGTCTCCGAAGCGGAGTTAGTCCATTTACCGTCGTTTCGCATAATGCTCCCAATGGGTTTGGGGTCCTTTGAGATCACCTTGCGGAACCTCGCTGCTGCACTAACCTCCTCCACGGCCTCGCTAAAGTTTATCCATGAGTTTCTTTTGGCCTTCCTAATCGCACTCTTGTACTTGTTAAAGGCATCTCTGTAAAGATCCCAATCGGTACTGAGTTTAGATTTACTAGCCTTGTTATATATTTTCCTACTGTTCTTCCTAAGTTTGTCCAAATCTTTGTTCCACCAAACTGGTTGAGCCCTCCTACCAGGATATGTTAATGGGCAGGTCTTCTCATAGCAACCTCGAAGAATACCTGTGAGACCTTCAACCTGTCTATCAATTTCCTCCGCTGTGTGGGGCTCAAGAAGCTCACGCAGCCTTGAAGAAACGAGAGAGTTGTAGTTTTCCCAGTTGGCTCTTCTTGGATTGCGATGAGGCGTTTGCCGCCCAGCAAAATTAAATGGAAGTGATTCCATGTGAAATCATGATTTCACTGGTTCTTTTGCATGAGTGCGAAAGAAGTCGTGAAAGATCCGACCCTTTTCATCGAATTTTCATGAGTGCAATTGAAGTCGTGAAAGATCCGATCTTTTTCATCGAATTTTCATGAGTGAATTTGAAGTGGTGAAAGATCCGATCTTTGTCATAATATTGTCATGAGTTTAAATAAATTGATAAGTACCCGCACAATAAATTATCAAATACTCATGTACCCGAATAATTGTGTACTTTCAAAAGTAATTGTTAAAATGAAAATAAAAGTCAGATGAAAGTGATCGATAGTGGCAAAATGTATATACTTTAATTAAAAATACAACGTAAATTGATATAAAAAAAATATATTTTGTGTTTGGAAACCTGTTTCGTTTTGTGGATATTAAAAAAAAGTATGAAAAAGACCCGGTCTATAAACCACGAGCTCCACCAGCTTACCAACAACGAAATAGTAAAACATATCGAGGTGCAATTATTGGGTTGGTTGGGCCATGTTAACAGAATGGATAAAGATGCCACCGGCATATGAATACGAGCCATTTGACGTTACGCGACCCGAGGGAACAACAAAACTCCAATGGAAAGGCCAAATTGAATGTGATACCACAAAACATGGCATCCAAAATTAGAGAAGTAAAGTAGAAGATCGGTGCGTTTGGAAATATATTCTTAGCTCGGCTCATGGAACAATATGATCTGTTTCGTTTTGTGGATATTAAAAAAGACCCGGTCTATAAACCACGAGCTCCACCAGCCGACCAACACCGATATATTAAAACATATCGAGCTGCAATGGAAAGATCAAGTTCAATATGATATCACAAAACATGGCATACAAAGTTAGAGAAGCTAAGTAGAAGGTTGCTAAAATAAGTATAAAAGAGACCATAACATGGTAACTATTATAGGATAAGTTTTATCTTTTGAAATAACATAACAGAATTCAAATTTATACTAGATTTCCCAAATGATGGGCTTGGTTCAGAGATTGACACATAATTTATGGAATATTGGAAAAACGGAACCCCCAAGTTGAAAGAAATATCTTGCAGCCATCGGAAGAGATAAATATGATATTGCAGATTAATATAATATATAATTTTGAAAATTACATACAAAATAAAGAAAAATAACATCTGGCGATACAAATCATCTGTGCATTGTATTCTTATTAATTCAACAAATTACATAATTGTATTGCAAATTTTATTTCTGATTGGCGAAAATCCGGATCCAATGAACTGGTGCAAGAAGTCATGAAAATGAACTGGTGCAAGAAGCCATGACAATGAACTGGTGCAAAATGCCATGACAATGAACTGGTGCAAGATGCTATGATTATGAACTGGTGCAAGATGCTATGACAATGAACTGGTGCAAAATGCTATGACAATGAATTGGTGAAAGTGTGTGTCACTCCCTTGTAAATGTCATTCATGATTCACCTAAATTTTCACCTATGACATGTCACTTGCACCCATGATTCAACTCATGATTTGTCATCGAATATTTTGCTGGGCGTTTACTACTATAGCAGACTCGAAAGTGTATAGCTCTATGGTCTGAGAAGGAACACTCCTTCGATACTCTCCAGTCTGATATAAAAGCATCCTCCATATTTGTAAGGGTAATATCAATGACTTCCTCCCTTACCTTATTCTGGAAGGTGGCAGTGTTCCCCTATTACATACTCGCAAATTATTAACTAAAATAAAGTCGAATATGGACTCACCTCGCATGTTGGTGTCACTGCTTCCCCAGTGGAAGTGATGAGCATTTGCATCACAGCCCATCACCAG
Organism: Musca autumnalis; assembly: GCF_047663935.1. NCBI lineage: Eukaryota > Metazoa > Arthropoda > Insecta > Diptera > Muscidae > Musca > Musca autumnalis. The sequence continues at coordinate 125,612,994 of NW_027412088.1, read as the reverse complement.
TTTGCAACTGCCCATGGTCTCCTCCACCAGTTTGCGCACCAATCTGTTCGGCGGGTCAGGTGTCTCATACGGCATGTAGACCGAGGCTAGCACTAAGGCCCTTCCGGTATCCTCATCTAGCCTCACTACAGTTGTATCGCCATCGCTGTAATTGTAGAGTTGAATAGGATTAAGACTTTTCTTGGCTACAATACAGGTTCTTACCTTATCCTCACTGGATGCAAAGAAAACAGAGTAGCGACCATCGTTTAGTCCAGAGACCCTATTTTTGTATAAATAGGGTTCCTGGACTAAAGCGATGTCTATTTCGGTTTCTGTGAGGGAGAGCAGAAGTTCGGCAGCCGCAGCCTTGCAATGATGCAAATTAATTTGCACCACGCGAAGGCCATGCTGCCGAACCTCCTTACTGCAACTGCGGAATCCGGAACCGAAGTCCTCCCGATCCGAAGTACAGTACTCCCTCACAGTTCCTAATATATCTCGCGCTCTCGTTGTCCATTGTGAATTTCATCACAGTTCCTCCACCATTCTTGAAGGACTTCACCAGCCTCCAGCTGTCCGTCAGAAGACCTCTGTTCTGCTTCCTGATCATTTTCAGAACATCCGCCAAGTCTGATTCCGGCGGTGGCACCCATGTCGTGGCTGCGATCCTACGAGGTATCTCGCCCACAGGAACCGCGGCTAGCCTACAGCCGTCCCATAGTGCACCGGAGTCCTCAATCGGAATCTAAGAAATTCCTCATCCTGACAATTTAGGATCCTGATGCCCATATGGACGACTGCCCTGCCAAAGCCGGTATTCCTGGCATCTACCTCGTCTGAGGTAATCACCTTCCTCAGAAGAGTTTCCACCAGGAGCCAGTGGTCGTCGTCGATCATGCCGTCCGGATCAGATCTATCGATGATCGCAACCTGGAGGTCATCCGGGGCGATCATCTTAGCGGGTCTTGTTGGATCCCGCGTCCTCTCACCTGAAGGTTGTGGGGGTTTCAAACCTTGGCCGACCTGGGTGGTCTTCCCTGGTTGAGCCCTTTGAACCGTCTGGTGGGCGGCCACTTCAGCAAAGGAGGCCGAGTGATTGTTCGTCCGATTTTCCGCCGTCCTCTTAGCACAACCACCACTATGTGACATGCATGTTTCGCCTTTAGTAGAGTCTCTTGAGACATATCGGCTGTGGAGCGGCTTTCTGTCATCGAATTTTTCTTCTTTCAAATGCAATTTTTACAACAACAATTTATTTGAAAATTTTGCCTATTAGGGCGAAGATCATTTTTAATATTAATTTTTAATTAATTTGTCGTTGGAATCGAGCTTAATGACTGTTTATTTTTGCAAGTGAAAAAGGAAAGGCCACAAAAAAAAAAGCACTGCCATTAAGCTTGATTCCAACGAGAAATTAATTAAAAATTAATATTAAAAATGATCTTCGCCCTAATAGGCAAAAATTTCAAATAATTTAGATTTTCTTTTCAGAAACGTCCGAAAATAAAACTTTCATTTGAAATGTAATAACTTGTTACATCCATGCTATATATGATACAACATAATACTAATGTTTAGTTTTTCGATATATCCACAGCATCCCCATAAAATGGATGTAGATATTTTGAAGCCTAAATTAGTTTTTTAATTATTATACTAATCCAGACGCCCAACAAGATAATATTCAAAACTGATTATGGGATTATATAGTCTTCTCTGTCATTCCCAAAATCATATAATTTTAAAATTAAAAGCAAACCTGAGATCATGCTTTTGCAAATAGAAAAAAAATAATATGCCGACAATAAGTTTTTCAATTTTGTGGTTGCTGTAATATGCATGTTAATTATATAGTCTTTATAATGTGAGACTAAAATTTTTCTACCTATTGCCTACATAAATCCAGTCAGACAGCCGTTTATATAGTAATTTTAAAATAAACGAAATCACCAGTTCGACATAATTACATCAGAATTATAGACTGTAAAATTATTCTTGTATAATTACTATATTGGTCACACAGTATATCCATGAATTTATTTCTACCACTGTATAACATGTCGGTTGTCACTGTATCATTTGAGTAGGCTCATGGTGGAATAAGAAGGGGTTACATCAAATCATAAACGTCAAAATTTTTCACAATAACGCATTACTGTGAATTGCTCGTTTACATTCTCTGTGTAATTTTATTCACAATAATGCATTTTGACAACTAGTGTGATAATCAGCTGTTTTCCCCGTTGTACCTGTATCATTGTGCCATGAGTAGGCTGTACTTAAATGACCATTTTGTTATTTAAGCAAAATTAGGTAAATATTCGGGACATTCTGAAATATGTTGGTTACCTGCTCATAACCTCGCAATTCTTGGTATTTTGTAGACCATGTGTAAATTGTGTAAGCAGGTAGTAAATAATTCTAAACATTTAACGGTGCATGACCATCTTGTATTCCATATAATCAGTCTTGGAAACGAAATGGTGAAATACACATAAAATATCTGTGATTTATAGTTCGACTGCTTTTGAATCTGAAATATTTACATGTTAAATAATAAAACATTGTCTAATAAAAATATAATAAAAACGTCTCTTTATATTTAAGTGTCGGTCGGGCTGTACCTTCGACATTTTACTTACAAAGTATATCGTTTACTCCCAGGAATTATTATTGTGAGAATAAAAAACAAATTTCGGGATTGAAAAGTGAACCAAGGTAATAAATAATATAAATAATTAGTTTTGCATATACTGCCTACATTTTTGTTATTTGGTATAAATTGCAGTAATATGTTTTTGTTTTTCATAAATATTAATAATAAAGTATAATAATTTGTGTGCAGAAAACAAATCTACTAATGCAAGTAAAATCGAATGTTATTTCCGATCTTTAAAAACGTTTATTTACCTTTAAATATGCAGAATAAAAAATATATGCAGTTTGTCAGCATAATGTCCAAGAAAACGAACATTATGTATTAATTTATAAATAAAATGCTAATATTTTTGGTAATATATATATATATATTAATAATTTCGTGCAATGAAAGTGTGACGGAGATGATGCGAAAATACAAGCTACTAATCATTGTGTAATTTTTAACAATATTACAAATACAAAGTTAATACAAATTTATTATTTCCTATTATAACTGAAGCATTACTTGAACTTATTTCCATTTAAATAAAACTTACATACATAGATTATTGATCGTATGATATTGAAGTAAAAGAAAAGGTAGGAAGAAAGAATTTTCTCATTATTTTTAAATAAATATCGTTCTATTGAATATTCAAGAAAAAATACAAGGCGTATCTATTTTTTTGAAACATATGTGTATAACACACCTCCCTTCTTGTAATTTAAACACAACTTTCTCTTATGTTGTTTTCATTTTAGTTGTAGTTTGTAACATTTCTTTTATAATTCGAAACATTTTATTTGTAAGTCGAGAAACAAAATTTAAAACCATTGCAAAAAAATTGAACATTTGTTGTTTCGAATTTCGAATGAATTCGAACAAAATGCTTTGAATAATATCTGCAAAGGTTGAATTTTTGCTCTTTTTATGCATAATGAAAGTTTCCGATAGTCTTCCATTATTAACTAGCAACTAAAAATTAATAGAAAATTCTTTTGTTGTTTTTTTTTTATTAATTTTAAAAATAGTATACATAATTTGAGATGATATTCATTTTTAAACATTGTATTTTTTGTTTGAGATAGTTCAACATCCTCAAGTTATTTCCTCTTGCCCAATCACATATTTTAAGACTCATTCTACTACTTCTACTTTATCTTGTGTCAAATTTTCATGTTGATATCTCTAAAACTCAACGAGTTACAGCTTATTTTATAGGAGTTTAGCATAAACCAACAAAAAGTTTTTTGAGTTTATTGACATTGGTACACTGCCCGTCACTTGAATAGGACACCCTACCAATTTTTTTCCAACCTTAATTTTTTCCGGAATTATGCAAAATATGAAGTGCTGAAGATTTTTTATATTTAGTTTTAAGTGTTTGGAGTAAACTTAGTCATTCATTTGTATTCATATCTGATTTATATAAGAATTATACGACGAAAGCAAAATAAAGTCAAAAATGCATGTAAAAAAATTGTGTCATTTGAATAGGACCCCCCTTAAAAACTTGGGTATACATAAAGATTGTAGTAGAATATCGATGCACATTCGCTCTATATTAAAAACGAAATAATTTCAGTAATATTCAGTAAAAGTATATTCCTCCAGATGAAGGATACACCGCTATATCCTGCTTTGGCAAGGAATCGCACAATTCATAATCACGTGTAATGCTTAACAATGCTTGCACTATTTCTTCAATAAGTTTCTTTTTGGAAGCGTACTGTCTGTCAGAGTCGTAGATTTTACACATTGTAGTAGAATATCGATGCACATTCGCTCTATATTAAAAACGAAATAATTTCAGTAATATTCAGTAAAAGTATATCCCTCCAGATTAAGGATACACCGCTATACCCTGCTTTGGCAAGGAATCGCACAATTTCCTTTCATAATCACGTGTAATGCTTAACAATGCTTGCACTATTCCTTCAATAAGTTTCTTTTTGGAAGCGTACTGTCTGTCAGAGTCGTAGATTTTACACAGAAGTCTTTCCTATACATTTTAGAGAATATTTAATACTACAAAATATGGCGGTCCCTTCAGGATATCCGAATTTCTTATGAGAAATGCTAGTATTCGCTGCTCGAAGTGTTTAAAATGGACCAATATCGTGATGAAATTACCACTCCGGACATCCGAGAATGCTTTCCACTACTGGAAAAGACTTTTTTTAGAATTCCTTTGTAAGATATCGTACGCATTTAAGGTGAAAGAAATTGATGCCAAACTCCAAAAAATAAAAAATGTGCATATCAGGCCCTGGCCCTGATAGACGTAAAAATTGTTGAATTGTTGAATAATCTCAACTCGATTCCAAGTTATCAACGTTTACATTTATTATTTCATGTTGCATCATTTTAGTGACAGCCACTGTATTTTAAGTCAGAATTTCGTGCGCACAACTCTATATCTATCGTTCGAATATAACATGAAGAGAATAGAATTATTGCCAATCGAACAAATTGATAACGATTAAACAAACAGGAAAGACAAAATGAATTGCCACCAAGTATTTGAAAAATTAAACTGGTTAAAGCGTTTGCGACATAAAATATTTATTTATTTATTTCATATAATGCAATTTTAAGCCCTAGGGCCGATTACAATTAAATTGCAAATTGATGATAATTATAAAATATTAGTATCTTTAAAATAAGTTATAAATATGATTTAATCTTTGAATATGACGTACATTGAATGTTTGGCAAGTAAATAACTACTCTGGTATATTTGTTATAATTCAGAAAAAGTTATAATTATAATTAAATCTTTGAATATGATGTAGTGTTTAGCAAATAAATAACTACTCAGGTAAAATTATTATCATGAGATAAACAATCAATTTTAATACAAATTTCTCAAAATATGTATAACAATTTAACATAGTCTAAAATTATAAAATTTAAAAATAAAAAACATTGTTCATGTATAATCAACATAAAACACGCAGACATTTAAATTTATTTTATGGTATGTGGAAAATAGTGTATCAAAATCGAAGTATGTTGTGTTGTTGATTTGCTTGATATTTTATTAAGAAGAAATAAGAAATTAAACAGAAGCCAAATGACCTATGATTTTAGATGTATATATTTTACTTAACAATGAAAATTGCTTGAATGGACATGGGAGCTTATTGAATGTTCTTGCGATTCGCACTTGGAACGATTTGTCCATGTGACCAATTGCTTTGCGAAGAGTGGTCTACTGAATCAAAAGCCACACTAACACCCAGAGTTTCAAGTATAGATGGATTCCTCTTATCAATTGAAGTTCTAATGTCGTCTGTAAATTTATCATCAGTGTGAAAGCCAGATTGAGTTGGACAAACCAATCTTTGATTAGATATTCAAAATCCTTTGTAAGTTCTGGTAAATTTGAAATAGGGCGGTAATCGAAACAATTATTTCCGGAAGTATTCTTCTTCCTGAGCTGTATTAAGCAGAGAACTATAGCTCAGACGGGGCTTTTATTGGCCAAAATTCTTAATTTTGAAAAAAGTATTTGGTTTAAATCAGAATAGCTTTCTTAGCTTCGGGTAGAGAAATGGGACAAAATACATAACAGATACCTTTGGGAACCAAAACTGAATAGCCTGTTGTTTGTCAATAGAATTGAAATAATCGATGTCCAATAATCATAAAAGATTTTTTAGTTGTGTTTCGATATAGATTTAATGTAAATATGTCTTGATCATATTCGGTTCCCTTACCTTGAAAATACGATATTTTGCACCGACACTTTTTATTGTAACTGCAGAAATTTATAAAAGATTTGTATACTTTTTTTCCTTTAAATCAAAGAAGAGTTCTAATTTGATTAACATTATTTTGTACGAGGTTTAACCATGACATCAAAATCCAATTTCCATTTTCTGCATGTGGCGCGAATCAATTACCAATTTTAATTTTTTCCTTTCATTGTCGAACGTTGCCGAGTCTTTAAAAACATACATCTCAAAAATTTTAACTTTCTGCGATAATTTAGGTCAACACCCAAAAATGAAGTTACATTTACATTTATGTTTTAAAAAGATTGTGAATAATTTTTGAATTCGTTATTCATATTAATATTTTGATTTTGTACTTGTGTGAAGTAAACATATCGTCGGCGTCATTCTCAAGTATTGCATACGCCATTTTTGAATTTTTGAGATAAAGGTGTTTTCTAGGGTTTTCCCGTATGCTCTTTCTAAATTTCTATAGGTACGTGATCGCACCCGTGGTACTGTGGAATTGTTGTTCACCTCATGGTCTCGCGCCAATCCCTGTCTCATTTTCAATCGGGCTTGGAACCGGCTTCGGTGGAGTTAAAATGATTTAATAAAATTATAATAATGATTTAAGGGGTTACCTCTACATGTCACTTTCAAAAAATCGAAAAAAAAAAAAATATTATTGGCTTATTTTGAAGTACAGGTAGTATAGAGTATGTCGCAAGAAATTTCAGAAATTTCAACTTGATCGGAACAAAATTGCCTGAGATATGAGCATTGGAAGGGAACAATTTATTGTGATTTGTATGTAGCGTGAAAACTTTAAACGCGTGTTTCTCGAAATGGCATTTTTGATGTCGGTGCCAACGATAGCTCGAAAACCAATTAACCGGTCTTAATATGGTTTGGTGAGCCTATTATATATAAAAAGCTTGACTTTAAGCGAGACAGATTTTTTTTTTAAATTTTGCTTGATTTTTGGTTAAAAACTGTCAATTTTTTTTTCGTTAAAATCGAAATTTTGACTTTGCCAGCCCATAATTTTTTAATACTGTTTCGCTCAAAGACAAGATTATTAGGTTCTTAAAACGCGTGGTCATTAGGATGGCTCTCACGGTAACACCATAGTAAGTACTGCAACGAAAGCATGCTGTACTGGAAGAATCTTTGTGTCCTCATGTAAATGGTCCACTAAAGAAATGAGGAGGTATCCTGTTGCTGTTCATAGACCAGCATTAGAACAGGTTTGTATACTTTTCCAAATCGTACCACATAATTTCGGCGATTAAACTGGAGCCGCATAGCTCACCACAGACCGACCTATCACGTTATATGTGGTCAACAAGGTTTCCTTATCTGCATTTCAAGTGTTGCCGGCTAGGGTCTTGAGGGACTTGTTCCTACGTCTCAGCTTGTCGTAAATAGCCGTGTGTGGACTCCATGAACATGCTGTCCAATGTGACCCCTAGAATTTTGGGGTAGTTTGTGCTACCATCGACCATGACATTTAACTCTGTTCTCAACTCTGCCGTCCATGTGGCAAAGGTGGTAAGGTCAAATAGGAGTTCAGCCTTTCACAAATTGCATCTGGAAAGTACCTGACGCCAAGATCGTACAATCACTTGCATACGTTACAATCTCAACATAGGTCCATGTTTTGGTATCGCTCCCATATAACGGGGTACCTCCACAATTTCGGTATTTTACGTATTTTAGATAAATTTTTGGACCGATCCACAGTGGAAGAAAGTACCGATTTAGCGCGCCAAAAGTAAAAGTCTATGTTTTATTGTATGTTTGTCCATAAATTCGATATGAACAGCAATAAATTTACAATTTTACTTCATTTATTGATATATTTGGTAAATTTTGTATTTTTACCGTAGAATGGTACCTATCGATTTTCGGTATTTTAAAGATTTCTACCACATTATCCAACCGAAATGGCTAGGATTTGGTGTTTAGTCTCCGTGGGGGTTATGCATACACTCCTATAAACATTTTCGGTATAGGACCATGTTTTCATATAGCCCCCATAGACCGGTACCACCGATTTCGGCAATTTTGGAGGTTTTAGCCATATTATTCAACCGATATAGCTGAAAGCTGACATTTAGTCTTCGTTGGTGGTATAAAATATTCCGACTGAGAATTTTCGTCACAGGTACACGGCATGGATGGCCCCCATAGAAAGGTACCGCTCTAATTTCAGCATTTTTACATAAAAAATGATATTAATAAAAATAGTAATAAAATAAAATGTTGCAGTTTGTTGCAGCTAAAATTTTACAAATTAGTTAAGAACTATGTGTACTTAAAATAAAATAAAAAAATCTACGCGCCATCCCGCGACACTCCTTAATAATAGCTGTAACAAAGTGCTTAATTTGGAAAAAAATCGGATGTCACATGTTTTAAGTGTAAAATCCTTGTTGCAATAAATAACATCTTATATTCAACATTTTTTAAATCACCTGCTTCACGAAATGTTAAATTCAATAAAGCTTGAAAATTACTTTAATTTTGCATGCGACGATCACAAATTTACTACTAAACTATATTATGAAAACTAGTTAAAAAAATGTCAACCAAAAACGGACCGTTATTCCGCTTAGACTGATGCAAAACACATTATTTTAAATGCCGTTGCATTCTGTGGACACCTTAGATTAAATTTGGTAATTTTCCAACTTTATGGAAAAAATCTTACATTATTCCTCTACACAAATCTGGCAGTCTATCGATTATTCGAATTATAGAGGAATTGCAAAATTAAGTGCAATTCCTAAACTATTTGAAAAACTAATCACGGATGTAATTTCCATCAAAATTCAACCCATGCTAAGTCCATATCAGCATGGTTTCCGCAGTGGTCTCTCAACAATAACAAATCTGATTGAATTTACATCGATTGTAATAAAAGGATTTGTTCAGCGTTATCAGACTGATACAATCTATACAGATTTTAGCAAAGCTTTTGACAGAGTCAATCATAAGCTTCTGCTACATAAATTAGATTATATAGGCTTCAATACAAATTTACTCAAGTGGATAGCATCCTATTTGCAAAATAGATCTCAAATTGTTCTGTTTGAGGGATGTTTATCAAAGTCGATTTTTGTTCCGTCGGGTGTTCCACAGGGAAGTCACCTTGGACTGGTTCTTTTTCTTTTATTTATAAACGATTTGCCAAGTTCAATAATGTACTCCAAATTGCTAATGTACGCTGATGATGTTAAGTTATTCATTTCTCATAATTCTCTGATGCAAGCTGATTTACTTCAAACTGATTTAAATGACCTTTTTCAATGGTGCAAAATAAATTGTATGGATTTAAATTTGAATAAATGTAAACATATGTGTTTTTCCAGATCATCTTCTTTGACAAGGCAATTCAGTATTAATAATTTTGTTCTATCATCTGTAGAATCATTTGTTGATCGTGGTCTTTTGATGGATCCAAAATTAAATTTTAACAATCATGTAATTTCTATGTTAAATAAAGCCTATGGAGTCTTAGGATTTATAAAAAGATGGGCCAAAGAGTTTTCTGATCCATATATAACTAAGCAATTATTCACTTCCCTTGTAAGACCTATATTAGAATATGGATCTGTCGTATGGGATCCGCTATATGGAATCTATTCCGATAAAATCGAATCAGTGCAAAAACAATTTTTACTTTTTGCATTGAGAGGTTTACATTGCACATTGGGCCCAATGGCAGGTTTCTGAGGCAAAAAGTCTAGTTTTGAAGTCATATATTTGTATATATATAAAAATGGTGTAAAAAATGTATAGTAATTCATAAAATGAGAACGGCTAGGCCGATTTCTGTAAAATTTTATGTCAGTTATTCGTATTTTCGAGGAGAAGGTCTTTACGGAAGAAAATTTTGGAAAATCTCTCTGGAAAAGTCGGAAAATTGGAAAAATCGAAAATTGAGTTTTTGTATGAAATTTTATTCCTTAATAGCGAGACGAAGTTCGCCGGGTCCGCTAGTATTTGTATAAATTAGTAACGGGATTAGATTCTTAACACTTTGAGCCACTTAGAAACAAAATCATTTCAACCTGGCAACGCTTCGTGGTCACATACCGAGCTGTCAAAGATATTGCATGTTACTTTGTAAAATTTTATAAAAATTAATCCAACGAAGAACAAATTAAAAACCACTGATTTAATAAACAGTTTTTTTAATGGATAAAACGTGTAAAGGTATATAAATTAATATTCTGATTAAGAAATAAAAGAAGTTAGATTTGGTAAGGAATATTTGAAGTAGACTTGTGGTGTATTTTTTGTGTAGTTCGTATTGTAGTTTAAATAGTTTTTGGAATAAAACTCGCGGTATTGCGACGTATTGTCGAAACTATATATATCTGATAGAAGGTAATAGTGAGTACTATATGTGTAAAAAAATTTCATGTCCATATGGATCCGAATACTTATAGAAAATTACTTACAGATAGCGTGACACTTAAAAATGTGGATATTTTAATTTATTAGACTGGGTTGGGACTGGACGATGCTCAATATGACACAAGTCGCCAAATTTTATAGTAATCTTATCCGAGTTACACCAAGCATTGAAATCTTCAATATTCTAGATCTTTAAATTTAATAACTGGTACTACAAACACCTACTAAATTTCAAGATCTTAACCTGTAATTATAAAGTTTTCAAATAACGGACGCGATCGCGGTTTTCTACTTCCAAAACATAAATTAATGATAGAGGTCACAATTACTATTGTTTTGTATACCAATGCGTCTAATAATCTCTGAGATTTCGCGTTTGGCTAAAACTTGTTGTGGGGGAGGTCCCCCACCCCCTCCATTTTTCGGTATAAAAAGTACCTTACGATCTATTCTCAGACCTTATGAATCTACAAACAAAATTTTATCAAATTCGGTCCAGCCATTTCAGAAGATTTATATTTCGAACATCATGGTATACCTGAAAAGGTTTCTATATATATGTAGATATATATCTGAACCGATCAGAGCCAAATTTTCAGGACCTGATTCTAACCTGAACAGGATTTACCATATCAAATTTTAAGGCGATCGGATGCAAATTGTGACCTTTGTGGGGCTTAAAAATAAAATCGGATTAAATCGGATGAAACATATACATGAAAACTATATCTATATCTGAACCGATTCTTACCAAATTTTGCAGAAGTACTTTTATGCCCATTAAAAACATTGGAACGAAATTTGGTAGCTCTAGCTGCTTCCAGTGACTTGTTGCCTCAAAAACCTGTCATTGGGCCCAATGAGCATTGGAATAGTAATTTTGAATTGCCTTCATACTCTAGCAGGCAAAAGTTAATTCGATTGCCTACATTAAAGAGTAGACGTATTATGTTGAATACTATGTTTGTTTTAAAAGTATTGAATGGTAGTGTGCCGTCTGTTTTCTTAATATCGTCTATTAGAATAAATGTTCCTTTTAGACCTAGTAGATATTATCAGTTCTTATATATAGATTTTCATCGAACCAATTATTCGATGGGTGAACCACTTAGCAAAATGTGTACTGATTTTAATTCCATGTACTGTAATGTGGACTTTTGCATGAGTTTCGAAGTCATAAAATCTAATATAATTTTATCTTTAAATAACTAGTAGTTTGTATGGTTTAATATATAACTGGCTGATGAAGTAGATTCTGTAGCTGGTTTTCGAATTTCCTTCGTATACGCCACCATGATGCGGATCATGGTGTGTACGCGATCCCCACGAAAGGGGAGGACGCCCCCTCGGTCGGCAGGGGTGGGAAAGTGAGGCGTGGGAACGTTCGATAATAATAAAAAAAAATACTGCAACAATCATTTTCAAATTGGCGTATGTGATTTTTTTGACTTTTGGCGCGCATGTCGGTATTTTTTTCCACTGTGCGATCTGCCTGTAGTTTGAGGTTCCCAGTGGTCACAAAACTTCTTCACTATGTTTTAGTATAGACCACATATAACGGTACATCCCCATTTAATTTAACGTTTGAGGTTGCCAGTGGTCACATCTTCAACAAAAACTGTCCACATAGATAAATGTTTTGGTAGTGCCGCTATATAATTGTACCTCCCGATTTTCGTTGTTTTTATGATTTTAGATACAATTTTTAACCGAACTAGCCGTAATTTGAGGTTCCTTGCGGTCACAACACCTCTCCAGTATAGGTCCATCTTTTTGTGTAGCCCCCATTTAACGGTACCTCCCGATTTTATGTATTGTTTTTGGAGAATTTTAGCTACTTTTGACCGAACTACCAGTTATTTGATATGTGAGGTTCCCAGTGGTCACAAAACTTCTCCATCAACGATTGTCTACATATGTAGGTCCATGTGTTGGTATAGCGCCTATCAGGGGTTGCCCCTGATTCAAGGTGTTTTGACCGAATCATCAGTAATTTGAGGTTTGATGTTCCCAGTGGTCACAAAACGTCTCCACCAAAAATTTTCAACACAGGTCCATGTTTTGGTAAAGCCCCCATCACCGAGTTAGCCACGAAATAGTGTTGATATTCATTTCTGACTACGTTCCTGGCCCCCATATGACGGTACCTAACGATTTTAGGTATTTTGAGGTTTATTTCTACATTTGTTGAACGAACTACCTGTAATTTGATGTTCCCAGTTAACCAAGCCCCTTTAAAGTAGCAGCCCGATTGAAGACATTTTTGATACACTTTCTGTCGCATATGCGGGTATGCGTGGTCACACTTAAAATTGGGGACAGGCGACAAAACTAACTAATATTTTATGATGGAGGATATAAAAAGGTCGGCTTATCGCTTTCTACTTTTTTCTCTTTATTTTAATATATATTGAAGACAACAAAATATAATATCTTAACAATAACATTTAAAAGTTGTCTGTCTACTAGACTGGTTTTATCTCAAAGGATTTCTTTATGCGACACTCCCTAAAGTGTTTAGTTTTGTTAGATTTAAGATTGCCAAAGTTTGAACACAATGGAATATGTTAACACGTGTCACTGTACAGTAAAGGCGTGCATTGATGGAACTGTTTGTATCAACAAAACAAATACAACAGATACATACCAGTAACTGTTGGTATAAAAGAGAGAATGAGTGTAATGCTAAGTTTATATTTACGAAATCCACTCGATTTCAACTGTCAATTCCATAGCTCAAACGTCAAATGAAATCTCATCTGGATTTCATTTGACGTTTAACCTATGGATTTGACAGTTGAAAACGAGTGGATTTCATAAATGTAAACCAAGCATAACAGTTATGTTATGATTTTGTGTGTGCGAACTCACCCTACTATAACAGAGAGAAACAGTTGTGTGTTGTATAACCAGTGTTGCCGTTCGAAAAATTGTTTTCGTTGGATTGGAATGCTATGTTTACATTTACGAAATCCACTCGATTTCATCTGTCAAATCCATAGGTTAAACGTCAAATGAAATCCAGTGGATTTCAGATGAGATTTCATTTGACGTTTGAGCTATGGAATTGACAGATGAAATCGAGTGGATTTCGTAAATGTAAACTTAGCAGAAGGCAACAATTGGTCTGTTCCTTTACTTTTGAAAGTGGTAAAACCGGCAAAAGTAGCAAAAGTTGTAATCTGCTTCCATATGAATTGTATGGGGTCTGAAGTAAAGGAACGCTTTTCGAGTAAAAAGTTCTAAAACTTGAAGATTCTTGCACGTAAAGGAACAGAGCTAATTTATTGTGATTTGAATGTAGCATGTAAACTTTAAGTGCGTGTTTCTCGAAACGGCGTTTTTGAAGTCGGTGCCAACGATAGCTCTAAAACGAATTGACCGATCTTCATATGACCTTATTATATTATTCATGTGATCTTATTAAATAAAAAAACGCCTTTAAGCCTTCAAGCGAGACTCAATTTTTTTCGTTAAAATCGAAATTTTGACTTTGACAGCTCACATTTTTTTCGACATTTTTCGAAAAGTTTGCACCTTCCAAAGGCCAAAACTGCCTGAAGGAGCGTTCCAAAGCTTTTGCGATGTATTAGAGAATTCTTAATTAGTGTCTTGGCTACAATCCTTGTCCTTGTGTTCGATCGAAAATCTCAATGGTTTGGCTGTTATATGCCAAAATGTCTAAAAAACGCGGATAAAAAAACTTAAAGTCAAAATCGGGAGGCTCGATTTTCACCGTAGACCTATGCTCTAGTGGACTTTTTTGCTCAATTCAATCCAGGAATCAGAAACGCGAAGGGCCCATTAAGGTTTTTTTCCTCCCATACAAATCGCCACGGCCTAATCTTAAATATCTTAAAAATATCTTGGGTTAATAATATTAATAGAAAAAAATGATCGAAGCAAAATATGGAATTATTTTGCAGTAGCGGTATTCACTCATGTTGGTAAAGTGGCATTGTAGATCTTGTACATCTTGTTAATATTGTACATCTACAAGTGTTTACAATACCACAACAACAAAATACATGAAAGTTTAATTTACCACGGGGTTGTTAATTTACTCGACCTAAAAGTATTGTAAACATTCCATTGTACTTTTACAAGGGTTAGAACAGCTGATTGTTGTGCCGTCACTTTGTTGTGAGTTTTATTTTATGTCGGAGTTTTGTTTTTTGGTATAAAAATGGGAAAAATAAAAAGAATAAAAGAATGGAGGCCAAGAAAAAAAAACAATTTTTATGAAAAAAGTGTAATAAAACTGAAACTAAAAGATAGACTTATGACGACGTTAAGATGCTTTGATTTGTTTACGATATTCACAAAAAAGGACATTCACACTTCGTTGTAAAAAACCCTGGTACATACAGTGTTGCGCATATCAAAAGCAACAAATCCAGGATTTTGCATTAATTCAACATTTGGATCCGTTACGATTTTTTAAATTGTAATTTTTTGTGCCCAGTTGTTCTTTGTTATGTACAGAGAGCTTTCAACAAGTTGTTTCTGTACTTTGTAGTTGGATAGGATAACAACGACAACAATATTGACTGATCCTCGAGATTGGGGAGTGCAAAACAAAAGCAACAATAAAAATATTATTAAAAATTGTAGTGTCAACGGTGTTAAATAATTGTACTTTTGACTTAATTTGAATTTTGGGCAATGGTGGTGTTATTTTAGAAAGAATTTGCATTTGTTATCCTAACAGGGTTGCCACTTTCTACCACTTTTCCCATGGTCTGGGGAAAATATCATAATACCCTCAAATCAAAATTTTTTCCCTCATATAAAAATTTTAATTTTGAAATATTCATTCAGAAAGTGGATTAATATCAACCATTCTTTTGTTTGCCGTATAATAAAAAAGTTAAACAACCGAATATTGGTAAACACAATACATTCTGGTGTAAGCCCCTTGAGACCATCGGCACATTGTGGCTAAAAACGTTGGGGAAACTTTAAAAATAATGCGAATAAGAACTTCCAAGAATTAGTTGGGGCTATTATTTTCGATATATGGCCCAGAGTACTTCCTAGAAGAGGTTTTGAAAACAATTTGAAAAGTTATACATCTCCCAACTCAAACTACACAACGGTCAAGAACCCATTGTTTCAACCAACAGTGGGTAAAATATCGACATATGGCTAAATATTTCAGGTTTTTATATATTTTGTTATTAAATCTTATTTTTAATATATTTTATTAAAAATAAAATAAAAAAAATCAAATTGGGTCGCTTAAACCATATAAAACATTGAATTTTCTACCAGTGTTTCACAAATTGTGTTCCTTTGGGTATGACAATGGTTTCTTGGTCAGTGTATAACTTTTCAAACCGTTTTCAAAACTTCTTCTGCGAATTAATCTGGGCTATATATCGAAAATAAGAGCCCAAACTAATTCTTGGAAGTCCCTATTCATATTATTTTTAATGTTTTCCTGACGTTTTTAGCCACAATGTGCCGATGGCCTCAAGGGGTTTACACCAGGATGTATTGTGTTTGCCAATATTCGGTTGTTTAACTTTTTTTATACGGCAAACAAAAGAATGGTTGATATTAATCCACTTTCTGAATGAATATTTCAAAATTAAAATTTTTATATGAGGGAAAAAATTTTGATTTGAGGGTATTATGATATTTTCCCCAGACCATGGGAAAAGTGGTAGAAAGTGGCAACCCTGTTAGGATAACAAATGCAAATTCTTTCTAAAATAACACCACCATTGCCCAAAATTCAAATTAAGTCAAAAGTACAGTCATTTAACACCGATGACACTACAATTTTTAATAATATTTTTATTGTTGCTTTTGTTTTGCACTCCCCATTCTCGAGGATCAGTCAATATTGTTGTCGTTGTTATCCTATCCAACTACAAAGTACAGAAACAACTTGTTGAAAGCTCTCTGTACATAACAAAGAACAACTGGGCACAAAAAATTACAATTTAAAAAATCGTAACGGATCCAAATGTTGAATTAATGCAAAATCCTGGATTTGTTGCTTTTGATATGCGCAACACTGTATAGTACATTAACAAGAGTTGTAAATCTACCACAATGAGTGAATACCGCTATTATTTCTTCACAACAGCTTAAAGCAATCAACCACCCTTTCGCATTGACAACGCACAACAGAACAACAGATACCTATGGTATCACCACCAATAACTGTTTGTAACAGTTTGGGCGAAGCAGATGGAAACCAGGGATGGAAAATTAAAATTTTCGAAAAGTTCTAAAATGGTACTTTTTTCATTGAAAAGGTATTTTTTTTGTTAAGGAAAAATACAAGTTTTTTATTCAGTAAAAAAACAAAGGCTTATATATCTATGAAGAATGTTGCAAAATGCTATATATTTTTATACCATACTGAAGGGTATGATTAACTTTGTCATTCCGTTTGTAACACATCGAAATATTCGTCGGAGACCCTATAAAGTATATAACCAGGTCCGTCCGTCTGTTGAATTCAAGATACAACACTCAATATTTAATAGGGAGCTTTTTTATTTGGTACAGAAGCTTCCATTACTCCTAGAAAGTTTGGTATTGAAAATTGGCTTTATCGGCTCACGTTTTGATATAGCTCCCATAGAACGGTACCTCCCAATTTTCTGTATTTTGAATGTTTGAGCCACATTATCATACCAAAATTGTTGAAATTTGGTATTTAGTCTTCGTTGGGGCTACAAAACTCCCCCCAGAAATGTATAATTTGGGTATAAAACATTCCTATAAAAATGTGGGTATAGATGCACTTTTTAAATAGCCTAGAACTGACAAACTATCGATAGTCCGACTATCGTTTTGATCGCTGTCGTAAAGTCTTGTTTATAATGAAATCTGAACAAATTATTTTTTTAAATAATTCGTGACACATAGTCCAAAAAATGTTTTGGTGGCCCATGTAAACTTTGATTTTCGTCAGTAATCAAAACAATAGTCAGACTATCGATAGTTCGCCAGCACTAATATAGCCCCTATAAAAGAGGTATTGCAGGTTCTCATATTGCAATGTACTTCGATACCGCTCGATGTTAAGTCTTTTAAATGATTAGTCTACCGTAGTGACTGTAATTTCGGATTACCAAAG
Organism: Musca autumnalis; assembly: GCF_047663935.1. Classification (NCBI taxonomy): domain Eukaryota; kingdom Metazoa; phylum Arthropoda; class Insecta; order Diptera; family Muscidae; genus Musca; species Musca autumnalis. Next base: position 125,595,125 of record NW_027412088.1, on the reverse strand, counting down.
GGTGAAAGAGCTCCACGAAGAAAATGATCAATCAATATCGGTTCATATTTTGGTATATTTCCAACATGAAGGTACATACAGTCAGAGTCAAAAGAAAGTTTACACCTCACAAAAAGTTGTTAATAGCATAATTACACCGGTATAGGGATATAATAAATATAAAATATAAATGCAGTTTTTTTAAGCGTTTAGTGGTGAATTAAAATCCACAAAATATTAAGCCTTGCATAAGCTTAATTATGAAATAAATGAAGTTTGATAAAATAACCCAAAATTTGAAGAGTCAAAAGAAAGTTTACACGGTTTACGGTTTACGGTTTTCGGGCAATTTTGGCACAAAATAGGGCTTTATTTAACTTTCTTTCGAATTTTTTCGGTAACTACTCAGTGGATTTGAGGTCTAGAGACTACAATAACTGATCCTAGATGCATGGGAGTAAAATATAGCAATTTGTTATTTATGAATATGGGCTAAGTCTTCAAAGCCCTGCCCAAATGTCAGATCCCCCTTTGATATAGGCCCCATTTCAGTGCACTAGGATCAGTAATCTCGTGTCAATACGAGTATCTGATATTGTTCTTGTATCCTTGAACCCATACAAACTATTTCTTTGAACCCCGCTTCTGTCAGGTACCCGATGAACATATATAAGACACTCTATCAAGTTTGATTCTGTATACAACATTTTCACCGTTAAAAGCTTCGTTCATAATTTTCCACAGGTTTGACATTTTTTCCACCAAATATAGTTAAAAATTGTATTTTTCTATTTTCATAACCATTTTCACATATTTTGTCGCAAAATATGCCACAACTGTCGAAAAACATGTACGAAGCTTTTAACGGTGAAAATGTTGTATACAGAATCAAACTTGATAGAGTGTCTTATATATGTTTATCGGGTACCTGACAGAAGCGGGGTTCGAAAAAATAGTTTGTATGGGTTCAAGGATACAAGAACAATATCAGATACTCGCATTGACACGAGATTACTGATCCTAGTGAACTGAAATGGGGCCTATATCAAAGGGGGATCTGACATTTGGGCAGGGCTTTGAAGGCTTAGCCCATATTCATGAATAACAAATTGCTATATTTTACTCCCATGCATTTAGGATCAGTTATTGTAGTCTCTAGACCTCAAATCCACTGAATACTTACCGAAAAAATCGAAAGAAAGTTAAATAAAGCCCTATTTTGTGCCAAAATTGCCCGAAAACCGTACTACGGATCCAATGGGGTATTACCACCGGATTTCCCCAAAATACTGGTGGATTTACTATTTAGACACTCGAATAGGATCAAAATAAGTTAAAAAGCCTAAATAAAGGCATGTCAAGCTAAAGGATTACAAATAGCCCAATCATGAATATCAACTCCCCGTGAGTTTTGTCACCTTCCCCCTTAAATTGAAACGGCAGAAAGACAAAACTCACGGTGAGTTGACATTCATGATTACCCTGAAAATTTCTTAGTTTTGGCAAGAGTGTAAACTTTCTTTTGACTCTTCAAATTTTGGGTTATTTTATCAAACTTCATTTATTTCATAATTAAGCTTATGCAAGGCCTAATATTTTGTGGATTTTAATTCACCACTAAACACTTAAAAAAACTGCATTTATATTTTATATTTATTATATCCCTATACCGGTGTAATTATGCTATTAACAACTTTTTGTGAGGTGTAAACTTTCTTTTGACTCTGACTGTACATCCAGATTTTTAAATTTTCTAGCAATTTTAATCTTGAATTTTGCATTTTTAGTTCCACATACAATTTTTCTAGACTAGAGTATGTGAAATGGTACTGAATTGGGCGCGGGGGTACTTCGGTACTTTTTGTAGTGAAATGGTACTGAAAAAAGTACTATTATACTGAATTTTCCATCCCTGATGGTAACAGATATGTTACTCTCTTTCTCTCTTTACCAATTCACACCGTAACTGTTTGAAAGAGTAACAATAATAACCAGTAACATAAACTTCATTACACTCATCAATACTCACTGGTTTCTGAAAAACATCAAAACTGGTGCATTCAGTTGTAACTGTGCACGGCTTTACTGTACAGTGGATGCGCCCAACGACAAAAATCCAAAAATTTATGTCACCATTTTAAAACTTTAAAGATGCAAATCGCTTCTAAAAATTTCAAATTTTTCGAACTCAACTTATTTTTGCTATTTTCGTGGTTCTTAAGGAAAAAGAGGCTTACAAACAAGACTAATTTGAGAGAAAAAAAATTTATTTAACCCTTTCAGTGTCAAAAAAAATTTTTGTCGGAATAAAAATCTAACAATTGGTATTTAAGATCATATAAAGGCGCAGATTCTAGGAAAAATATTAATTTTCAATTTAACCCTCCCCAGGTTCGATTCCGAATGTCGAATATATTCGACATCGGCCCTCAGAGACACCAATTGTTGTTATAAACACACGCCATTTTATATTAACATAATTCTGACTGTTTATTTTTATTTCAATAAAAGTTAAAACAGCATTTGACAGAAATAAAATTAAATATATATTCCATACATTTTTTGAAGAAAACAAATAAAACCAGTGTTTTAATTTCAATATTTTGTTATAAAAAACTAAACTGAATCCATTATAAAATAAAAATAATAACGTATGAATCTATATACATATCTATTTCTTTGAATGAAATGTTTCAAAACAATTGTAATTTCGTTTTACACAAAGATATACATTGCATTTTTTACAAATAATGAACGAACTTTTGTTACAACCATTTGCCTTGCAACGCCCAGCGCTTTTAGCTTGTACAAAAATGGTATATGGAGCTTCTGGTCCAGGCGAACTTCGTGCGGTGGTTGCCTTTGAAATTTCTTATTCTTTTTTGGAGGTGGTGATTGTTCAGAATCACTTTCCGAACTCACACTGCTTTCTTAGAATGAATCTGCTGTTATATTACCTCTACCACTTGGTTTTGGTGGCCTTCCTCGTCCTCGTGTCGTATTTATGGGTGGATCATAATCTTGCTGAGCGCCGACCAAAGTGTGGGCAACCTGAATCCGGAAATTCATTGAATATAAAATTTTATTTTTTGGAATATTATTTGCCAAGCAGTCTCGGCGATATTCCATCCACGCTGCAGTTAAAGCCAAATCAACAAAATGCATTATGACTCTTAGTGTCCATTTGACAGTACGAATATTTATTCTATAATACTGTATCATTTGATCCAACAAATCAACGCCTCCCATACTTTCATTGTACAACCGCACAACTTCGGGGCGATCGATGACCACAAAATCAGTTTTATTTTTATCCCAACGCTTGATTTTGTCTTGTTTGCCTATTCCAACAAAATTTGAGCCTAGATTTACAGTTCTGTTGTCATACCAGCGAGTGATAGTAACATTCCCATCTGCACTTATACATTCAGCGGATGATCCTCGTCCTTTTTGTTTCATTTCTTTTTCACTTGGTAGGCGAGGATGAGCGAATCTATTTACCCTTATTGTATCAGTAGCATTAATTTTGTTCTGCTTCAATATTTCAAATAATTGGTATGAAGGAAAATAGTTATCGAAAAAAGTTTATGTCCAAATTCATTTTTTGGAATACGCAGCGTTAAATGGAGTACTATTGTTGAACCGAATCCCACAGTTTTAACAATTTGTTGGTTTATTGGTGTTGTTGAACCTTGGTAAACAACAAAATCATATGGCATACCGCTTTTACCACACAAAAAGAAAACTTTAATTCCCCATGGGCACGGCTTCCCCTTTATGTATTGCTTAGCAACGAATTTTCCTTTAAACGGAATGATTTGCTCATCGCTACATAGATTTTCTTCCAGTGGTAGTTCTAATAAACGGTTTCGAACTAATTCAATGATCGGTGAAACTTTAAAAAGCCGGTCTTTGCACCCTTGTTTCCTTCTGTTTACATCTACAAGATGTAAATTATTTCGCATGGCGAAGAATGGCCTCCGCGTCATGTTTTCGGTAAAAAAAGTTATTCCAATTGAGGAGTCGTAAAACATTGCTGCTCTAGGAAACTTTAGAACACTCATCATAATGTGATGTCCAAAAACAATGCGTAATTCATCTACAGAGCATGGTTTGAGTGACAACTGTCCCGTGCTATGTGCATATACATTTGTATAATAGACTGCATTCGAAAAGAACTCGTCAGTTAGATATTTATTGAAATATGAAAAGGGCGTCCCAATTCCAATAGAGCCTGTATTTTCTGACACTGACACGAAAGGAATGCCTTCACGAACTTCGGACTTTCGAACTGCACGCCAAGTTATTTTATTTTTTGGAGTATACGCATGGGAATTCTCTGAAATGGTTTAATTTTTATCAATACATTCATCTGAGACAGCTTCATGTTCGACAGGGAAAATATCCTTTGATCGGACTTGTGGCACATCAAATAAAACCTCATCATCATCCTCGATTACGTCATCAACATCCGAATCTTCTTCAAGCATAGTCATTATGTCATCGTCAGTTGCCGATGTCATTTTCTAAGGACATCAAAAGAAAAATACAAGAGTCTGCAAGTAAACGTACGATCAATGCAATAAAAACAAAACAACCTTTGAAGGCCAATGTCGATTATATTCGACAATTCAAAAATCTCTCCAAAAGCAACTGCAAAATGTTTTGGTTTTAATTTTTTTATTATATAGTTTCTTTACACTTGTAGCAATACTCACAAATTTTTTCGATATTATCCGATTACAGAAAATATATTTTTTTGATTCAGAAATTGAGGGTTTTTACAAATCTTAAAACCAATTTACGTTGATGCGCTCAAAAATTAGAAAACATACTAAATGCCTAAAAATGCAATATTTTTAAATCGCACACGTGTCTGTCATTCAGCAAAAACAAAAACATCAAAAGTAACGGTACATAGGATAACCGAAAAACCGCAAAGAAACAGAGTACTTTTAAATGTCGAATATATTCGACAAAAACACTGAAAGGGTTAAAATGATAAAAATGGTTATATTATACGCGAGTTTGTGAAACAAAGGACTATTATTCACGCCTTAACTTCAATTGAATGATTTAGTAAATCTCCTAAGCTTTATTTTCCTACTTATAACAATAGGTCTGTACGATAACTTCGCAAGTGAAAAGTACTTGCAAGTACTCAGGAAGTTCTCAGTAACCTCTCTCCACTAATTTTACTCTCTCGAAGCAAAAAATTTGCAGATTGTTATCGAACAACAATTTGCCAACACTTGCAAGAAGTCAGCTGATTTGATAACCAAGAAGAAGTTGGCGGAAAAGATTAAGTAAAATAAATAATAAAATGAAAAAATAGTCACCACAAACTACAAAATAATTTATTACAAAATTTATTTAATATTTTTCCCTTTTTATTTCTATTCATTTTAATATAATAACCAAACGTTTGTTTATGTTTTTGCCAAGAAGTCCCCCATAAAGCATTCGAATTTAAATCAGCTGATCAAACTTACAAATTCTTTCAAGAAAAATTTTCCTTGCAAAAACTTGTAAACAAAACTCTCCAAAATTCTCTCGCAATTGCCTCCAATTTCGATCTCTTTTTACTTTACAAGTTTGTTATCGAACAGAATTTTGTAAAAGTTTGTACAAACTTTTGGGTTATCGTACAGACCTAATTCCTATAATTTGCAAGGGTTACCAAATATTTTAGTTATAATATTGTTCAAAATCAAAATATTTAATATAGATGTATGGATTTCCTTAAGGTTTTAGTTACTTTTTAAGATACGCCACTAGTACCAAAATAAAGCCAATAGTCTGTAGATTTCAAAACTGTATAGACTTTTTGCGGTTTTAGCAGTTATGGCCAATAGTTTAGCCCGGTTTTTTATGTGCTGAAATTATATTTTTTGGAATATTTTTAAGTAATTTTATTATCCTTTCTTACATTTATCTTCAATATAATGTTTTTTGGGCTATTAGTGTTTTTTGTGCTATTAGTGTTTTTTTATCATGGTAGCATGGAACCGCACTGAAAACTCGTGAAAGATGTTGCAACATGCCAAAACGTGGAAATTTTCACCACACTGAGAACCATTTCAAAGTTTCCATAGTAATTTGTATAGTCCAAACGAGAATTTTAAAGAGTTAGTGTTCCGGAACACAAACACTAAAAATATTTTAGGTATACTGTTCCGGAGCACAACGATAATCGTAGTGTACCACTTTTTGGTATACTAAAAACGTTGTGTACCGCAGTCGGAACACTAAAAATCATAGTGTTCCGACTGCCGATTTTTAGTGCTCCATTGTTCAACAACCAAATCAGATGTTTTTCACATTTTCTATCAATTTTTATCTCTTAATTTGTTCTTATCCCAAAAACATAAAATATTTAATTTACCTCTCAAATCATAATAAACTCATGTGTGGTACATTACCTTAGAGTTTCGACACGAAGTACGCTACGATTTTTAGTGCTCCGGCAGTCTGATTTTTAGTGCTTCATTCCACAACAACAAAATAATTTTTTTCATATTTTCCAATATAGTTCTCTACGTGTTTAACTAATTAAACATGCATAGTTTTGGTTTATCATAATTTTTATTTAATCAAATTTAAAATATTTAATTTTCTTTTTAGTGCTCCGGCATGCGGTGCACAACGATTATCTTGTGTTCTGGTACAGTATCACTGAATTATTTTTTTAGTTAGCTGATCGCCACAGCAGCCAATGCTATATCTTGTCTTTTACTAACTCTGTATTTACTACACTGTTAATAGTAAATAAATAAATAAAATATTTTTTAGTGCTTGCGTTCCGGAGCGGTACGATATCGTAGTGTACCTATCCATTAGTGGTACGGTACAGAACATTATCGTACGATACCATAGTGTTTTATTCGAACACTGGAATTTTCACGAAATTGCTCTAAAGGCCACATTTGTTGTCCAATTAAAGAGAAAATTTTACCAGTTTATTTCTGTGGCTAAACAAGTAATCCTACAAAATCTGCTTGATTTTGATATGAATCTATATTATAGGGCCCCAATTGGCCAAATATACTATTGGAGCAATATCTTACCCCATTTACATAAATTTTTGTAGGATTTTTTTAGCCACAGTAATGAACTGGTAAAATGTTCTCATCGTTTAGACAATAAAATGTTGCCTTTAGGGAAAATTTGGCTCCATACAAATTACTATGGAAACTTTGAGGGCCGAGTGGCACGTGTTACCATATTCCGATTGTGCTCAACATTTGGCAATCTTAAAATTTAACAAAACTAAACACTAGGGGAGTGCCGCATAAAAAATCCGATATCGATTTTAATATTCTGCCGTCAACTTATTTTAATATTCTTTTAGAAACACTTTAATGACTGAAAAAGTGAGCAATTGAATTAGTTTCCTTGTTATTACAAATATAGTATTTCAAATGCTTATATTTGCTTCACATTAAAATTGTTCTTGAATTATACGATTTCCATAGTTTAATGCGCTCCTACTTTTTGCTCTTAGAGATTTGAATTGGAGTTTCTTGTCAAAAAACCGGTTATTATTAAATTAAATAGTTAGGTTAGGTTTTAGGATGCGTAGCTGCTGTGATAGCAGCCACTCCACTCGGAGACCTTGGGGTCCATTGTGATCATCCTGAAAGTTGAAACGGATTGTAGTTGTGATTGTGATATAAAGGAGATGTGGATGTGTGATAGTAGTTGTGGGTAGACGGAGCTTGTGAGTGATGTGGTTGTAGATGCGTAGAATCCAATAGTTCAGGTGTGGTGGTGATGGTATTGAAGGTGATGACGGGTGGGATGTAGTGATGTATAGGCGATGTCTGCAGATTGGGTGGGATTTTCGGATGCAACTATAGGAGTAGAAAGAGATTGTAGATGAGAGTGTAGATGTGGTGGTTAGATATAGAAGTAGTGAAATTGTAGTTGTGATAATAGAAGTAAGTTGTAGCTCGGACGTGGTTGACAATGCTACTATGTAGGGATAGTGCTTGTCCTGTTCTCAGCACGTTGGAGCCATTTTAGGCCTTTTGCCATGTGTAATAGATCCGACGGCTCTGCTTGGCAGAATGCTGTAAGAGCTTGGATGGTGTGCACACCCATGGTGCGTTGTCTTCTAGAAAGGAGCATAGGACAGCGACATAAAAGGTGCTCGATCGTTTCTATTTCTTCCTCATCCTTGCATAGCCTGCAGTAGTCAGCCGTGTGGTCTGCTTCCCATTTGCTCATCATGGATCCTATTTTTTGCAGAATAGGATCCATGATGAGCAAATGGGAAGCAGACCACACGGCTGACTAAATAGTTAAATTTGTATAGCATATATGGCGAAAAACAAAAATTTTTTACAATCGATGAATCCGAGTTTCACCCTTTCAGAATTCGCGAACTGTTAACATATTCTATATAGTATGATATACATTCTTTAAACTGAAGTGTTTTAGGAGGAATCCCATAAGGTCGACCATTAAAATTAATTTACGTGGAAGCTGTGTTGGCATCAATGTAGAAAAATAGGTAAAAATGGGTTGAAGCCAACAAGTTTTTTATGCTCCCTTCCGATTTTAGGCTTAACCTTACATTTTATAGACAAATGCCCAAAGAAAGACTCAAAGAATACTTCATGGCCAATATGATACTAGTGTATCATTTTTCGATATATCCACTGCATCCACCTAAAATTGATGCTAACATTTTGAAGCCGGAATTTCGGGGTTTTTTGAATTGTTTTAATAATTCGGACGCGCAACAAGATAATATTCAAAACTCACATTAGGATTATAAAACTCTTGATTCTACGTCGTTTAATGCATATCTCATGAGTGTGCTCCTTACAGCATCCTAGTAATTGGAGTCCAAAGGCCAATATTTGATCTGTGATTTTTTTTAAAAAACCTATTTTTTGCGTTTAAAATTTACAAGTGCCATTCAATTTCCTTTGTACCCCGCGTGAATTTAGTTTTTTTACGCGACGGATCTAATGAGACCTTCCGCGAGCGAATCCATCCACTAAAACCGCGGATATAGATACCCTGAAAATAGGAAAAGCAGCAAAAAATTATTTCCAAAAATCCGCGTACTAAACCGCGATTTTCTTGAAATTTTTTTACGTAAATGGAATCCTTTATACGCGATTATAATATTTGCGAAAACGCGTGTCATAAATTACTGAGATTCGCGTGTAATATGGGTTTTTCACCAAAAATAGAATGTGGAGGCACATCCGCGGTTCTTGAAGAATCTAATTAAAATTGGTATATTTGGACGTATTTTTGATAGGCGCTTACGAAACCGGATGCGCATCAAAATCGTATGCACATTGCGCGACTTTCACCAACTTTAAGGTTTTTTGCAGTGTATGATGCAACTGGTGGCACACAATGGCCCCTGAGTGAAACATCGAAATATGCATAAATTTTGACAGAGATTGATTCGCTGTATCCAAAAACGGATGCGCATCAACCGACTTTAACTAATTCGCGAATAACAGGCTTTTTAATTATAATATTAATTGAATGATTGTAATTTCAATATTACTCTTAATTTCCTACCCTTATAAGTTATCACAGTAATCAGTTAAACTCTCGCGATGTTAAACCATATTTTTTGATGAAGTTTTAACTGTATACATTCATTATTCTATGGGATTTTAGCAAAATATTTGGAGAACTCCCAAATATTTTTTTCTAATTTTTAGAATCAAACCAAAAAAATATTTGCAACAATATTTTCCAACAATAAGTTTTTCTCTTTTGTTGTTGCTATAATATGCAATTTATGTACCCAATCTCTATAAATTTGGTATCATATTTTTCTACGCATTGTCTAGATTCCGCATATATTCTTTAATTTATTTTTGAGGGTTTGTACGGATTCTGGGCCAGGATAATTTGGATTTACTTCAAAATTTTTTTATTATTTGTTGACTTTCCGCGAAAATAATAATAAATTTAATAACTATTTAAACATCTACGAATAGATATGGACTGCTGTTAACGATTTATGCATACATTTTCTCATAACAACAAAAAAGATATTTTTAAATATTTTTTCTTTATATGAGAATAAAAACCGCTATAACTTTTGCGCGCATTGGCCAATTTCGTGAACGCGAGCAGATTTGAAACCGGATTTTTTTCCTTTACCTCTGTACCAAAAATCGTAGATGTGCTCGTAAAAAAAATTTTTAATTTTTTTCAAATGGAATTGTAAAGGAATTTTGTTATTCGCCATATATTCATTGTTATTAATTTTCATAGAAAAAAATACAAAAAATATAACTTTTATTCGAGTAGCTACGGCATAAAGAAGAAAATATTGGTTGTACCGATGATATTTATGAAAATACTATATTAATACTATAATACTATATTAATTCTTATAATCAATGCAATTATTTTTTAAATTTTTTTGTATGGTTTGTAAGAATATATTGTTTAATATTTTGTTTATAGAGTAGCTGTGAAGTAAGGTGGAATCTTTGTAATTATATCTGAATTGGCCATTGAATTAAGCATATGGCTTCGTAAACGTTTCGGCGGTGTCCGGATTACCGAGTAATAACAAAAGCTTATAATTTTGTACGTTTAAGTCATTAATAATGGACTTTTACTAGATAATAACCTGACATATAAGGTAAACAAATTCATATTAAGCAAATATTGGGGTTGGCGACCACTTTAACACCGGAAGCAGGTTCCCTGACTACCAAATTTACGTCTTATATTCCTCCAGCATAATTTAGGTAACTTTTGCAGATAACTTTTGTCATCTAAAACTTCTCTACAACTGGTGTATATTTATGAATAGTTTTTCAGGATATAAACTTTGTAGTCCATGTACATACATACAATTGAATTCCCTTTTCCATGGGACATCTCATCTCATAATGGGGAATATTTAGCGATTTCTATGAACATCACAAAATGACTTCATCTCTTCGATGAAATCAAAAAATAAAAAAATCATTGTTTTATATAAATGTTATAGCTTACGAATAAGACAAAATGTAGTTTAAATCTATTGGTTGCATAATTACGAGAATGCAATAATACAATACTTAGTTACCGGCGATTTTGAATACCAAAGAAAGAAAGTAAAAAGGGCCATACTCTCTCTATTCGTAATTCCTTTAGAGGAAAGGACCACTCAACATTGATTTTTCAGGGAATCAACCCTAGATTTTAAATACTGTTGCTTACACTGTGCAACATTTTTAAGGTAATCTTGTGCAAACAAATTGAGCTGAGGATTTTTTGAAAGTACAGACCCAAACGACAAAAACCCTAGTTGGGTTTTGTTGTGTCCGATCCAGTTTGGATTTTATTTTTTTATTTTATTTATTTGCTTTGCAATTGAAGCCAATTTTGAGGCCAATTTATATAACTAAAAAGAATACACCTAAATATCATAGCTACTCTAAAAACAATTTCATATATATAATTCATCTTAAATCTAGAAATTGGAGATCTAATTATTTTGGTTACAATTATATTCTTTAATTTTTTTAGAAAATTCTTCATTACGTCATAGCTACTCCAATTTTAAAGCAACAGATTAATAGAACATTGGTGGCGTTTATTTAATTGGGATAGCTGTTACAATTTTGATTTTTCAAAATAGTCTGGCTTAATCCCTTTTGTTGTTTTAATATTTAAAACAACAAGTTTATTAGTGGAGAAGGTTTGGCATTGTTCGCCAAGGGGTAAGGCAAGGAAGACTAGTTTCGATCCACGCCACTGGATCTCATCAGTTCCCTTTGTTTCTTGTTTGTGGATATTCTCCACCGAAGTTATTTTTCAATAACTTCTTCAACAAGGAACTTTTTATACCCAAACATCAATCGTCAGCTCGAAGTATAAACGTAAACAAAGAAAACCCTTCAATGAGAAGTTTTTCTTTGGTAACCTAACACAACTCCGACGAAAGTGTTTACGAAACAAAGCAAACCTTCTTCCACTCGTATGTGTCGTTGATTTTTCAACAAATGCACATACCCAAATGCTGTTTGGTAGCTTATATACCAACAACACACAAAACCGTGCCAGTGTTTCTCAAATAGAACATTGGTGGCGTTTATTTAATTGGGATAGCTGTTACAATTTTGATTTTTCAAAATAGTCTGGCTTAATCCCTTTTGTTGTTTTAATATTTAAAACAACAAGTTTATTAGTGGAGAAGGTTTGGCATTGTTCGCCAAGGGGTAAGGCAAGGAAGACTAGTTTCGATCCACGCCACTGGATCTCATCAGTTCCCTTTCTTCTTTATACTTCGAGCTGACGATTGATGTTTGGGTATAAAAAGTTCCTTGTTGAAGAAGTTATTGAAAAATAACTTCGGTGGAGAATATCCACAAACAAGAAACAAAGGGAACTGATGAGATCCAGTGGCGTGGATCGAAACTAGTCTTCCTTGCCTTACCCCTTGGCGAACAATGCCAAACCTTCTCCACTAATAAACTTGTTGTTTTAAATATTAAAACAACAAAAGGGATTAAGCCAGACTATTTTGAAAAATCAAAATTGTAACAGCTATCCCAATTAAATAAACGCCACCAATGTTCTATTTGAGAAACACTGGCACGGTTTTGTGTGTTGTTGGTATATAAGCTACCAAACAGCATTTGGGTATGTGCATTTGTTGAAAAATCAACGACACATACGAGTGGAAGAAGGTTTGCTTTGTTTCGTAAACACTTTCGTCGGAGTTGTGTTAGGTTACCAAAGAAAAACTTCTCATTGAAGGGTTTTCTTTGTTTACGTTTATACTTCGAGCTGACGATTGATGTTTGGGTATAAAAAGTTCCTTGTTGAAGAAGTTATTGAAAAATAACTTCGGTGGAGAATATCCACAAACAAGAAACAATGGGAACTGATGAGATCCAGTGGCGTGGATCGAAACTAGTCTTCCTTGCCTTACCCCTTGGCGAACAATGCCAAACCTTCTCCACTAATAAACTTGTTGTTTTAAATATTAAAACAACAAAAGGGATTAAGCCAGACTATTTTGAAAAATCAAAATTGTAACAGCTATCCCAATTAAATAAACGCCACCAATGTTCTATTTGAGAAACACTGGCACGGTTTTGTGTGTTGTTGGTATATAAGCTACCAAACAGCATTTGGGTATGTGCATTTGTTGAAAAATCAACGACACATACGAGTGGAAGAAGGTTTGCTTTGTTTCGTAAACACTTTCGTCGGAGTTGTGTTAGGTTACCAAAGAAAAACTTCTCATTGAAGGGTTTTCTTTGTTTACGTTTATACTTCGAGCTGACGATTGATGTTTGGGTATAAAAAGTTCCTTGTTGAAGAAGTTATTGAGAAATAACTTCGGTGGAGAATATCCACAAACAAGAAACAAAGGGAACTGATGAGATCCAGTGGCGTGGATCGAAACTAGTCTTCCTTGCCTTACCCCTTGGCGAACAATGCCAAACCTTCTCCACTAATAAACTTGTTGTTTTAAATATTAAAACAACAAAAGGGATTAAGCCAGACTATTTTGAAAAATCAAAATTGCAACAGATTAATAATAAATATATTAGGCATAGATTGGATTGAGAAATTTAATCTATGGGATATTCCAATAGCAAAATGGTGTCATCAGATCAAGTTCACAGGAACTAAGTCATTGAACAATGTTTATCAAGTACTCAATGCTCACTTTCATCCCAGCCCAAATAGGCAAGTCAAAAAAGCACTCAAAAAAGGGAAGAGGAAGGAGCGACCGCAAAAGCATCTTCAAGAAGAAAAACTCACAACGTATTCAACGTTCATAAAAATCTACAGTATGCAAAGTTCATATTCGTACACCCCTAAAAAATGAATAAAATCTTTACTAATTCCATATTTTATGTGCAAATGTGAAATAATTGATAGGAATTACCATAACGAAGAAAGATTTAAGAATAACAAAACAAATTTTTAATTTACTCCGTCATTTAGGTATAGATGGCGCCTGTGTGGGTGGCAAAATTCGTATTCGTACACCTGTAAGCACTATATATTTGGAGTTTTTAAGGATTTTCAAAGCAAAATACCGCAAATTTTTGTTTTAGTCTTCTTTTTGAATGCCTCTGCTACATAAATACGTAAAAATAACGGTAATTTTATTAAAAATTTTGCATGAATAAAAAGTCGGAGGAATATTTATAATCCTTAAGAAAAATGTGGTAGATATGATTAGCTATTGCAATTTATTCCCGAATTTTTGAAGAAAATAGCTTATAGCAGTCCTTCTGTAACAATATTTGAGGTCTAATATGAAAATAAATGTTGTCTGCGTTTGGAAATGCAAAGAAACGTAATCCGGGCTTAGGTAAAGTAAACACATTTTTGGTTTTTACTTGGTAAAAATCGGAAGTTTCGTTTTATATTTGACATAAAATGTATTGAAGTTTTAGAATACGGTTTCGAAAATCATTTTATGCCGAAAACTGTGAGAAATTATGAAGAAAAATGAAACTGTACAAGTTTTCATACTGTCTGCGTACAACTGAAATTCTACCTTCACTATGAACGAGGGTTATGGCTGCCGAATTGCGAAAATAATGTTTTTTACTTCTTGAGTATTATATTTATTTTCCAAAGGATCCAAAATGAGTACAAAAATGTCAAAAGAATGAAGTAAATTGTCCAGGAAAGAACGTGGGGTAACCTTTTGATGAAATGCATTATTTCTGGGGAAATTTTCTTCCTTAAAATTTTTTTATTCCTTGTAATTTCCGATATTTCTTGACATAAAATGATTTTCGAAACCGTATTCTAAAACTTCAATACATTTTATGTCAAATTTAAAACGAAACTTGCGATTTTTACCAAGTCAAAACCAAAAATGTGTTTATTTTACCTAGGCCCGGATTACGTTTCTTTGCATTTCCAAACGTTGACAACATTTATTTTTATATTAGACCTCGAATATTGTTACAGAAGGACTGCTATAAGCTATTTTCTTCAAAAATTCGGGAATAAATTGCAATAGCTAATCATATCTACCACATTTTTCTTAAGGATTTTAAATATTCCTCTGACTTTTTATTCATGCAAAATTTTTAATAAAATTACCGTTATTTTTAAATATTTCTATAGCAGAGGCATTCAAAAAGAAGACTAAAACAAAAATTTGCGGTATTTTGCTTTGAAAATCCTTAAAAACTCCAAATATATAGTGCTTACAGGTGTACGAATACGAATTTTGCCACCCACACAGGCGCCATCTATACCTAAATGACGGAATAAATTAAAAATTTGTTTTGATATTCTTAAATCTTTCTTCGTTATGGTAATTCCTATAAATTATTTCATATTCGCACATAAAATATGGAATTAATAACGATTTTATTAAATTTTTAGGGGTGTACGAATATGAACTTTGCATACTGTATGTTCATCAGTCATGGACAGAAATCAGAAAAAGGAAAGTCAGTATAATTCCAAACACGGAAGTCGCATCAAGGTACATGCAGATCAACTTCAAACAAAAATAGGCGACACTTCTGGTTCATCAAACAAATTATCACCTTTGGACATATTACTTCGAGAATTCAACATTAAATTGCCGTATACAGATTCTACAGCATATCAACCAGAATCATCCACAGAAGACAACCAGTTGAAGTAATATCCAGAACCGAGGTTCAAACTTAAAAGGGGAGATATTAGGGTAACCCTAGTACTACCACATAAAATGCAACAATCTGGCAGCATCATAGCAGTGTTGCATGCATCAGTAGTTTTAAGTTATTATCTCTCTCTACTCATTGTCAGTACACAGTCAGTTAGTTACTTTGCAACCACCAGTTAATAGACATCTCATCTGTACATATTTCGTCATATTTCATTGTTCTTCATAATTAATACTTTATTTCAACTCATAAAACAACTTAAAGTTTTATTCAATAAATGAATTGATTGTTATGTTTAAACATCGTCTTTCATTCAATCGACCACCTCCGTAAGAAGATAACAGAATGGAACCGCAGACCTTCTGAGTTTAAAGCGAATGTGGTTACCACTGTATCACGATGGCTCCTAATCGAATATTACTACTTATTATATTAAGTATGACTGATATTTTGATTTAACATTTTACTCACTTTTAAACTTTCCAAAATAAAAACAAATGATTTGAATTACATAACAAAAAAATATAAGGCGTCTTAGGTATTTTTATATATTTTTTTAATTGTTGCTATATAATGGAATTTTCTTATGTTATATAAATATGCTGTTTTCAAGAACCTGAAAAAAAAATGCCAAAAAGATGGTAAGATGATGATGATGTTGGTCCTATAGGATGTCCATTCACATATATGACTATCTCAAACATATCAGCATACTGTGTTCCCATCATAAATATTCGTTTTGAAATTCTGTAATAAACAACAAATTTCGGCTCAAAACGTTGTGCCTCTTGCCTTCGCTTCTACTCTGTAAGAAGTTCGCATATTTTTGTTATGAAAACCACAAACGTGAGGCAAATCAAAAGATTTGTTTGTTTGCCACACACAAACAAACAACATTTGCTACAAAAACCAAAATGTGTTTTTTTTTTTTTTGAAATTTTGCCTTTTTAGAGCGAAGATCATTTTTAATGATTTTTGTTAATTTTCTCGTTTAGAGTTAAGCTTGATGATCTGAAATTATTTGCAAGTGAAAAAGGAAAGCCAAGGACTCGAACCCACATAGTCACCAAATTACGTTACCTGGTTTCATTGGTGGTAAAGCAAATCTTCGGACGTTTCGACTATGTAATGGCTTCTCTGTCCTAGAACTTATCGTTTTTCAAATGCAAATGTGTTTTTGTACATTAACGCGGATACTTGGCCACAGAAATGTATTTTCTTCATGACAAATGCTTTTTGCGCTGACTTTGAAGTTATGAGTTTTGGCTTTGAACGCTAACACGCCATGACAAAATTTTTTGATATGTTTTTCAAGGACGTGGGTTCAAATCCCAGCCACGCCCTTGGCTTTCCTTTTTCACTTGCAAATAATTTCAGATCATCAAGCTTAACTCTAAACGAGAAAATTAACAAAAACGTGTTTTTGTTTGTGAAAACAGGCTGTAAATGTAAAAATAAAATTATTTCACAATAAAAAATTTATATTATTTTCAAAACTTATATTTTGTCAACTTCGAAAGTAAATTGCTAACATTGGTTTTTTATATTTTTTATTTCAGATTTCCCTTGGATATTGACTTGACGAGATATATTTCCGGAAAAAGTACGTAATGTATATTCATTGCAACACATGCCAATTTGTAGTCCCATAAAAAATTAACAAATAACTTGGACTTGTAATTTTTTTTTGTTTCCTTCGTGAGGTATTTACAGTGACACTAAAATGCGGACCGCCATGTTAGGATATAGGAATTTTAGCAAAGTACCCAGTATAAACTTGTTAAAACTGTAGTAGCTTTGTGTCCCAATAATACAGATTTTTGTATATGTGTCATTTTTTCTTATGTGGTCTGTTCAATAGATAAGTTCTACTAGTTTAGGGCTACAATATTCCCAAAAACAGCAAGGCCAAGTTCATAATCGTTTCTGAGATAATGGTAGAGAAAACCGGCTAAATCACTCGCTGCTGGTAAGAAAGCTCAATTCCTTCTATGGTTTCTCTAGTTCTGCCTGTGGTCTTGTCGCATCCTATTTGCATTCTAGGTTTCAATATGTGTCTTCAAATGGCGTTACTTCTAGTATGTTGTCTGTCACAAGTGGTGTTCCTCAAGGTTCCGTCTTGGGTCCGTTATTGTTTATACTTTTTACAAATGACCTTTTTGAAGACATTTCCTAGTCTAATTGTAAACCATATGCGTTTGCGGACGATATACAACAATGTAGTTCGATTTTTCCTGATGTTTTCCAATCGGTTATTACTCATTCAACTTCAGTTTTACATGACTGGATGGTATTGAATAATCTGACCCTTAGCACAGCTAAGACCAAAGCGATTAAATTTAGCCCTGATATGCCTGTTTCTATTCGGATAAGCAATATAGACATTGAGTTTGTTGATCATGTTAAGTGTTTGGGGGTTATAGTTGATAGAAGTTTAAAATTTTCTCAGCATATTAATTCAATTGTGTCTAAAGTAAATTTTCTCTTAAGAAAACTTTACAATGTAGAGCTTTCCCTGTCTTTAAAGGTTAAGAAGAAGTTGGCACATGCTTTGGACATGCCTGTCATTTTGTATTGTGTTGAGGTCTATTCAGGAACATTAGCATGTGTATTCAGGAAAATTCAGTTGGTGTTTAATCGTGTGATTCGTTTCGTTTATGCTTTGAATGTTCGTCAGCATGTAACGCCCTATATTTGTGATTTTATTGGTTGCAAGTTTTTAGATTTCGTATCTTTGCGTTGTATGCTTCACTTTTATAAAGTAATGAAATGTCGAACTCCATTGTTTTTGGTAGATGAATTCACATTTTCGAGATCAGTAAGGAATCCACAAATAAGAATACCAAAATTAAACTCGTTGCTTGAGAGGTCGTTTCTAGTAAGAGTTGCAAGAACGTTCAATTCATTGCCTATCGGGTTGAGATACTTTCATTTATTGCCAAGTACATATGTACAAACGTAAGCTCTGTGTGTATTTTGAAACAGCCCCACCTATAATGTAATTAGTTATTCATCTCCCTATTTACATGATTGTGATTCTGCCTGTTGCAGTTTCCTTAGTAGTCTTCCATTCTGTCAGTGTATTTTTATACTATGTTTTATTTATTTTATTTCTATTTTTTACATTAATAACTTTTAAATTAATATTTCTATTTTATGAATTCAATTGAGTAGTCCTTTTAATTCTTTTCCCTGTTCAAAATTGTATTTATACATAACTTTAATTGTTAGGAATTATGCTCAAATTCCGTAATTTTATTGTTATTTATATGTAATGATGTGAGCTATTGCTGCTCGGAAACCGAGTAGTTTTTTAGCCGAATTGTGTTTTATTAATTATATACCGATACTTTCACTAGTGGAAAGTAGTTGTGTATTGAAGTTTCTATATTTTTTTTATTGTGCCTATGTTGAGCATCTCTCTGATTAGTTTTTTTTTTCTGTTAAGTTAAATATCCTGTTGTTTTGTCAATTTCTTAAATGAGGTCTTCGGACTTCGGAATTGGAAAGAATAAATAAATATTAAATATATTTAAAAAAAAAACCACACGGCAACCTTCCATTTGCACTTCATTTACTCCTAAACAAAACTCCAAGTTGAAGCAATTCCATTAAGTGTTTTTGGCATGCAACCGAAGGCAACCATTGTAAAAGTTATCAATTTTATTTAAAGTTATTTGTTGATATCGTTAAAATCATAGGTTGCTCCTCTTCATTTCGATTGTAATTTGTATGGGTCCAGTAGTGGATTTTCACAAAATCATTGTAAATCATCGCGAGTCTTTTAAATATCGTCTAATACGAGTATTTCGTTCGTATCTAGGGGTTTTGGATAAAACTGAAAAATGTCGAGGGTATGCATTTCACTTTGCCGTATTTGCATAACAAATATTCAATCACAAATCATAATTTCAATCATGGGTGCAAATGATGTCCTTTATCATGTTTTTCCTCTAGCGTGATAAATACATTTACCAAATCTTTGGAATGGAAATAAAAACTGAAAATGGGAAATGTGGTTCTCTACACAAAACCAATTATATATTAGGCAGTAGGTTCGTTATTTAGCAGACACGTTATTGCAATTTGCATCAGGGGGAAAGGTCAGTAGTTCTTTTTCCATATGGAGGCTACTTTATCGGTATATGCCCTCCGAACGATAAAATATAGACCAAAAATATTTTTTTTTATTTTTCATACAAAAGTAATGGTCCATTTCACCCGCTAAATAATATCAGATCATCATCCAAAATTGTAGCCATCTTCTTCTACCTAAACTCTTACCTTGTGCAAAATTTCGTGATTATTGAGCTATAATTGCGACCTCTAGTGTGATTACAATTTTTAATGGACGGACGGACATACATCTCAAAATCGGTTTATCTCGTTGAGATATAAAAATTGGTATACGACATTGTGTGTCTCCGACGAATTTTTTGCCAAAACAAACTTATAATACCCTTTCCACATAGTGGTGTAGGGTATAAAAATAATTTTCTCAGAATTTCGAAACAAATTTCCCAAATTGCAAATGCTTTGAGGAGGGCCATCAGTGAATTCGAGCCTTGTTTTTTAAATTTTTGTAAAATAAGTTATATAATTTCATTTCATTTATTTCATACATAGTAATGCATAAGCTAAACATAGCCAACATAATTAACATTATAATTTACTTAACCATTTAAATAGCAACTACTATAACAATATTAAATTCGTAATACAAAATTAATTATAAACCTAAAAACAGGGCAAAATGCACAAAGAGTGGTTCCCCAAATGCATAAGTAATATCAGAATGATTATTACAAAGAAATAAAAAATTCAATGAATTTTATTTTATACTAGCATGTGCCCGCTACTTCGTTAGGGAAGTGACACAATTATAAAGAAAATCTCAACATTAAAACTATTTTTTTAATAGAAATTATTTTTGTTATTTCTGACCGATTTCTGAATTTAATACCCTAATTTTGTCTTCAACAGCAACTCATATGTACAACAAACCAAACATTATTGAAAGAATTTTTGTTTTAATTTGAAATTGAAAATCAAAATTTTTACAAATTCCTCGTTTGTAATCATTTTTTGTCTAACTGGATTTTAACGAAAGAAAATCTTTTGTGCGACACCTTTTATGTGAAAACAAAATTATATAGCTTATAGCAAAATTTTATAGCTTACTTGAAGTTTATACCATTATCACTAACTGCGACATCTGTTGCAATGGAAAATAACAACCTTCATTGTCTTTCCAATATATATTGGTTTACGATAAAATAAATGCGCCTAGAAGTAAACTACAAAATTTAAAATTCTTTGTGATATTTTACGGTATTAAGAAATTATATCATTTAATTTGACAAATGTGTTGCCAAATAAGTACATAAGTAAGTAATAACAGTGAATAATAAGGATTTTTGTTATTGTTATTTTTTGTGGTTCCAGGACGAATTTTGCAAAACCCGGCTTATCTCGCACAATTGCACCAACAGTGATCTACTGGTAAAATTTCAAGCTCCTAGCTTTAGCCGTTTTAGCTGGCGTTGATGATGAGTCAGTCAGTCACTTATCACCAAACTCAAATATATAATAGATTATATTGTAAGAACTACTCTGGCAACGCTGTTAACCAAACAGCAAATTAAATTCGATTAAGGACAAACACAACAGTCCACAGTGGTTCCACTTGTATGGAAAAGAGTGCCAAAAATAGTTCTAATCGAGCTACCTCCTCCAAATTTTAAACGTAGGTTTATAACAAGCCAAAAAGAAAGAAAACCATTTTTAGTGGATTTAGGTCCATATTTGGGTATAGCTCCCATAGAAAGGTACCGCCCGATTTGTGGCATTTTGACGATTTTGGCCAAATTAACCAACCGATTTGGATGTTATTTTGCATTTTGAGTTCTGAGTGAATAAACTACCTCCTTGCAAAAAATATTCAATATAGGTCTACGTTTAGGTATAGCCGCCATATAAATGTACCCTCAGATTTTCGGTATT
Source organism: Musca autumnalis (assembly GCF_047663935.1). NCBI lineage: Eukaryota > Metazoa > Arthropoda > Insecta > Diptera > Muscidae > Musca > Musca autumnalis. The sequence continues at coordinate 125,573,520 of NW_027412088.1, read as the reverse complement.
TTGACAATTTTAGAGAAATTGTCCAACTGATTTGGCTGTAATTTGGCATTTTGAGTTCTAAGTGAACCAAATACCTCCATGCAAAAAATGGTCAATATCGGTCTAGGTTTAGGTATAGCCCCCATATAAACGTACCTCCCGATTTTCGAAATTTTGACGATTTTACCCACATTTTCCAACCGATATGGCTGTAATTTTGCATTTTTAGGTTCTGAGTGAGCAATAAACCTCCTTGCCAAAAATGTTCAGTATAGGTCCAAGTTTAGGTATAGCTCCCATATAAACGTACCTCCCGATTTCCGGAATTTTAACGATTTTACGGGCGTGGTGTAAGAGGAATAACTTAGCGGGTGGCAGATGGGGGCAGCTGGACTTTTTTTAATCGTAAAATAGAGACTTTCCCCTGTATTCCAAAAAAAATTTCGAGACTCACAAATGCTCACAACATTAGTAAAACTCAACATAAATTAATTGTAATTATATTAAAAATAGCAGAAAAAGTCATTTATTAAGAATTTATTTTTAATGAAGTTAGAAAACGAGTTATGAATCTGTTCTTTCGTAAAAACATTGCCAATGCCATCACCTATAAGTTTCATTTTGAAAATTGCACATCTACTTCTCCAATTTTTTATAATTTTACTCATAACCTACGAATGCTTTGCGGATGTATTTTTCGTTTTTAAGGCCTCACATACAAATCACAACTTCTTCGACTTAACTTGGCGTATAACCGCTGTAAATTTACAAAAATAAGGCTGGATATTAAAAATATGATATGTTTAGAGAATATTTATTTCAACCGCAATAAAATTTGTCGCCATCAATTTTTCGATTTTTGTCCACGGGCGGAACCACTGTGCAGTCATATAATTACAGCATTGTACTTACCTATTACAGCACTGTACATACCATATTTTTATACCATATACCACACTGTACATGCGCAAGGAAACGAAATAGACCATTGTATATTTTGATAATCTGCATAAATTCTCTTTCTGAGTCGATTTAGGCATGTCCGTCCGTCTGTCCATGTATTTTTGTAAACAATGTACAGGTCGCATTTATTGTCCGAACAGGGCTGCCAGTGTGATTTTTATGAAAAATCGTCATAATTACGATAAATAATATAAAAATCGTCAAATCTATTTAAAAATCGTCAAAAATATATTTAGATATATTTAAATAAATATTTTATTAAAAGAAACATAAAATAGATATTCAAGATATTCTATTTAAAAATTTGTTGATATTACTTTGTGACTAAAAACAAAAAAAAAAGTAAATACTGGAAAAAGTGCATTTGACATAAAAATAGTTTACAAAAAATGTGTACATAAGTAAAAAATCTTTAAAAAAATAAAAATCGTTAACCCACAACGATGACCCCCGGAGAGCTCACTTGATTAGTGTAACTCCAAAAATATCTGATCATCATTCTAGTTGTCAAAATGCATTATTGCGAGTAGAATGACATACAAAAAGTAAACAAACAATTCACGGCAATGTGTTATTTTGGTATAATTGATGTAACACCTTCTAATTCCGCCATGATCTGCCCCAAAACTAAACCGTCTACTGCTATTCCATTTCTATTACTACGAAGAATACCTCACACACAATGAATATGTCAAATATTCATGTTTTAATTACTTTTTCCTTTGCTTCTTGCATTATCGATGTTGCTCAAAACAAAATAATATAAAGATTGCCTTATTAGTTTAATCGTAATTTTTTGCGTAAAAATCGTCATTCAACCATTTTTGACCGTTACTTCAAAAGCATTGGCAAAACAATGGAAACTTCCACAAGTCTTCTCAAGCGTTTATGATTTAAGGCTATTTTCCCAAATTTCTTTCATTATTAATACAGAATATAATCAGAGTTGAATCAATGGCCCATTCCCTCTCCTATACGTGATCTTTTCATGACAAAGGGTGGCATATGAACGGAGTTTTTCAAGAAACCCACATTGTCTAGTGTCCTTTAAAATGAAATTGGATAAAGTTATAACAAATTGTTAATACTTAATATAAAAGATTGGTTTTTATAGGGCATCATTTCCAAATACCAAAATGTTTATTTATACGGTTAATAAATAAACCGTTAAACATTTGTTGAAGCTCAAGATAAGACAACATTTTACGCGACGAAGAAATGGACCTGGCCTTTGAAAACAACTTTAAAACAAAAAAACCATTGGTATCCTTAAAAAAGCACATCTTGAGTAAAACTGATATAGGAGCATATCTCAATATAATCCGACTGAAAAGAGAACTGTATTCTATTTTTAAATGTATTCTATTATATTTTCTATCTTCAATTTAATGCTCCTTTACAAATTACATGCAAACTATAAAATTTTTGGGATGTCTATGGCTTCTTTGTCTGAAGTAACTTTTAAGGACCAGGTCCTATTCTTCGCCCCGTAAAATTTTTCTTATATTTTAAGCTTTAAACAACTTCAAAAGGTTTATTTAGTAACAGCCTAAATAAAAATTTGGCGTTTTTGAATGATTTTTGGACTCAAATAATTCTTCAAAGTTCCTCATGGGTCTGCCATTGTAATTTGAGGTGGATTTGTTTTCTGTACACAAAACAACATAACAATTTATGAAGTTATTTATAATGTTATTAATTATTTCTAACAAATAATGACCCATATTGGCATATCTCTTATATTATTAAACATTTTTTGTGTAAAACTTAATTTTTTTCAATATCATCTGAAAGGATACTACAAAATGAGGGTTTCTTGTTATTGGAGTAAGTGAAAACTGGCTAAGCCACATATTCCTTCTAACAAAGTTGCACTCCGGGCTACTCGTGTATCAGAAACGACCGCCTTTCTCAGCGTGGTGGAAGGGTAGCCCTTTTCATAAAGAAGCCATTAAAATTCAATGTAGTAGTTAAAAACAATGGAATTGGGAGAGGCGAGTATTTGTTTGTTGAAATGTCAGTTGGTGGGCGTAGAGTTTTAGTGGGTAATTTTCTGGAATTTGAAAATGAAATTTCTGACTTACTAACAATAATCTTTTTAATCGTGATGCATCTGTACTAGTACGAAATTCTTGTATGAGAATGAATGCTCGATTAATCACAATTGTCTTCCTACGCATTATAGCGTTGCTCACCACTTCTCTTTGCTTTTAGATTTTTTTCTACTTGGAAACCCTGACACTGTTGTTATGTCTGATCAATTTATTACCCCTGGCATATCATATCACTGTTTTATTTTCTTGTTCCTAAATTTGTCGATCTCTTCAGTCGGAAGAATTTGAATATGTTGATTATGAGGCGATAAGTCAAGAATTTATTTTTGAATCAATTTTATCTGTTGATTTTTCAAGTATTTACAATACTAATGATATTGATGTAATGTGGAGTAGTTTTGAGAATTGTCTTAGTCAAATACATACGATATTTCCTATTAAGAGAAGGCGTAAGATTCGTCAGAATGAGGAGTGGTACAAATCCATAGATATTGAATATAACTCTTTGCGTGACATTGCACTTAGAGAATATACATATGAGAGATAAAAGTAATGAAAGATGGAAAATTGTTTGCAGAGCTCGTAATAAAGCTTCGCAAAGCGAAAAGGATTGAACATTCTGAGGTATTTGATTCGGTTAGGAGTAGTAAAGATTTTTGGGGTGTACTGAAAGCAAATGGACTAGCTGTAGATAAATCTTATAATTTTGATATGCATCCTGACGAGCTTAACGCTGTTTTTGTTGGGAATCAGTTAAATTCAATTTCTACTTGTTATAATTACCCTCATACTGAGCATGGTAGCTTTGATGTATAAAGCGGTTGCTGCCATCAAATCTAATGCAGCTGGGCTTTCGGTCAATGTTTCATTTAATCGATTCAATAATCACAACGTCTACTTTTTCGTCAGCTTGTAAGGTAGCTAAGATCGTCCCAATAAAGAAAAAAAGGGTCTGATAATGACAATTTTCGTCCAATTTCAATTTTGCCGGTGTGCTCTAAAATTGTGGAGTACATTCTAAAGTTTCACAATGTGGTTTCCGAAAAAACAGAAGCACCACTTCTCTTTTGTTAGGTTTAACAGACCGAATCCGTGTGGTAGCAGGCTTTCTGTTCTTGTGGCACTTGACCTTAAAAAAGCGTTTGATCGCTTTGATCATTGTTTATTATTGTCGAAATTAAGGGACTTATATAAGCGGTATTCACTCATGTTGGTAAAGTGGCATTGCAGATCTTGTACATCTTGTTAATATTGTAGATTTACAAGTGTTTACAATACCACAACAACAAAATACATGAACGTTTAATTTACCACAGGGTTGTTAATTTACTCGACCTAAAAGTATTGTAAACATTCCATTGTACTTTTACAAGGGTTAGAACAGCTGATTGTTGTGTCGTCACTTTGTTGTGAGTTTTATTTATGTCGGAGTTTTGTTTTTTGGTAGAAAAATGGGAAAAATAAAAACAATAAAAGAATGGAGGCCAAGAAAAAAACAATTTTTTTATGAAAAAGTGTAATAAAACTGAAACTAAAAGATAGACTTACGACGACGTTAAGATGCTTTGATTTGTTTACGATATTCACAAAAAAGACATTCACACTTCGTTGTAAAAAAACCCTGGTACATATAGTACATTAACAAGAGTTGTAAATCTACCGCAATGAGTGAATACCGCTATAGTTTCTCGAGCTGTGCATGTAAACTAATGATATCTTTCCTGTCACAGAGGAAACAGATGGTTTGTGTTGGTGGTGCTTCTAGTAATGTTCTTCCTGTTAAAAGTGGTGTTAAACAGGGACCACTTTTGTTTATACTCTTTGTAAATGACTTGTTTTCTGATATCCATAATTGGTGTGAACCATTTGCATTTGTTGATAGTCATTTGCTGTTTATCGGTGATGTTAAGTTTTCTACTGTGCTTCAGTCGAAAATTGACCTAGTTATGGGAATATTTAATTTGTAGATGACAAACAACCGTTTGAATGTTAATCCATCTAAAACTAAGGCACTTTGTTTCTCTGCAGCTTCTGTTAACAGTGTGCTTTTAACATATGATAACACAAATATTGAATTTGTTAGTGAGTTGTCTTTGTCCTGTCATTGCCTGTCCATGTTAGGCAGCGTTTGGTACTATATTTTTTGGAGGTACTATATTGTTTGGAGGTATATTCTGCCACTTCTCAATTTTCGGTATTTTGACGACTGCGGCTTCAATATTCCTCCGAAATAGCAGAAATTTGGTATTTTGTCTTTGTTAGTGGTATAAAATGTTCCCCCATAAATTTGCCGGTCAACGCCTTAATTTAGCCACCAAGAACCGTGGATGTAGCATCGTTCTCAATTTTTAGAAAACAAATTTTATATCTCCGGATTCGCATTAGTTTTTAAATATCAGTTTTCCCACAATTTAAGCACACATGTACACGACATTTTCAAAAACATTGTTTTTTACAAATTTTCTAAATTTGAGGGGTATCATACCCGCCGATCTGCTGGATGGATTTGGACGCACCCCAGCCTATTAGATTCACAATGCAAAAAAACTCAATTTACGCGGGTGGAAACCCCAATTGACATAAAAACACTAATTAAAAAATTGACATAAAAAACTCGTTTCCATCAACGATTTTTTCTTATTTTTTACATAAAAACGACAACATCGGTGAATCGGGCTAAAACTGTTTATTTTACCGAAATACATTTAAAACTCTGGTATAGTACAACTGCTCGCGAGTTACAATACCCAGTTTCTCAGTTTCAGCATAAGTAAATTTTCTACAAAAAGGCTGATATCTATATTTTTAAAATTAGTTAAGAGAACCGGATTTAGACGTTGGTTTGGTTTTATACAAAATAGGTTCCCCGAAGTTAAGATATGTTTCTATTTATAGATTGAAGACTATTCTAGCTTGTTTCATTCATATTTTAAAGAAAAAAATTTCAAATTAAGCAGTTTTCGCGGGACTTACCTAAAACAAAGCATAGTAACTCCAGATGCTTTTAGTTGGTAGACTTATTTGCAGAAGCGTGTAATACGATAAAAACGTGCAATTTTTAAAATGTATGTTATATTAAAAACACTGTACTAAAAATAAAACTCTCAAAAATATACATATTTTTGATTTTCATTTGGCAATATATGTGGATGAAGGGCCAAAGCAAAGATCTATATTGTAAAGGATTTATGTTTCTGCAAAACTCCGACAAAAACGTAATTTTTGAACGATTTAAGCAATATTAAGCTAAAAATAAGTGGAAGTACTAAAATTGCGGAATTGCATTATCTAATGCTTTAACATTTCTGAAGTTAAATGGTAGACTTAAAAAAATAAAATTTAAAGTGAAAACATATGAGAATAAAGTATAAAGAAAAAACTAAAAATTTGAGACCAAAATAGTATTTTTGCCGTTTCTACACGTAAACAACTAAACTAAATGTGATAAAAAAATAAGATTTTCGGAAATGTTAAATACACGAAGAAAAGCTTTTACTTATTTTGTGAATTCTCTTTAACCGAAGCTTTGAATAAAATACTACATTACCAAAAACTACTTCATTTTACTGTTGTTAGGCGCAACAGTATGCAATAATTTGCATTATAACAAACTGAATTTAGAACTTCTGGTGCATGGGTGCCCAAGAACCCAGCAAGCATTTTCTATCGCCCATTACCCGAAGCAGTCACTCCCGGGCGATAGAAACACACATCCGCGATATCGCATTCTAATTGATGTAGGCACACCGTGCGGGAAGAAATGAACCACGCACTCGTTTCCTCATAAAAGTATCGCCATCGTGACTCTCGACTCTGGACTAAAGCGATTCTTTCAAAGACAACGCATGCGACACATTTATGAGGAAACGAGTGCGTGGTTCATTTCTTCCCGAACGGTGTGCCTACATCAATTAGAATGCGATATCGCGGATGTGTATTTCTATCGCCCGGGAGTGACTGCTTCGGGTAATGGGCGGTAGAAAATGCCTGTTGGATATAGTGCCTTTAGGCGACAAATAAGTGATATATAATACCTAATAAAGAAAAAAAAGTACATTTGCATATTTTACCATAAAAGAGTGACAATGGCCAATAAATAAATAAATAAATAAATAAATAAATAAATAAATAAATAAATAAATAAATAAATAAATAAATAAATAAATAAATAAATAAATAAATAAATAAATAAATAAATAAATAAATAAATAAATAAATAAATAAATAAATAAATAAATAAATAAATAAATAAATAAATAAATAAATAAATAAATAAATAAATAAATAAATAAATAAATAAATAAATAAATAAATAAATAAATAAATAAATAAATAAATAAATAAATAAATAAATAAATAAATAAATAAATAAATAAATAAATAAATAAATAAATAAATAAATAAATAAATAAATAAATAAATAAATAAATAAATAAATAAATAAATAAATAAATAAATAAATAAATAAATAAATAAATAAATAAATAAATAAATAAATAAATAAATAAATAAATAAATAAATAAATAAATAAATAAATAAATAAATAAATAAATAAATAAATAAATAAATAAATAAATAAATAAATAAATAAAACAAAAATTAAAATCGAAAATGTGTACGTTTTAAAAGTCAAATTAAATTTAAGTAATTTTAGTATTCATAAACCACTATTATATTATCATTATTTCTACAAACTTATTTGTTTTAATTTTCTCTGTCGTATGAGTGTAATAAGTACTGTTGGCACTGCTTATTATCAGTCACAATCATATAGTCACTGCACTTTTTTATTTTTCGATTTATTAATGTTTAAATATTAAATTATTAATTATATTTTTGAAATTTCACTTTCCCGTACCTTTCGCACTTGAAATATTAAACTGAATGATATTTTTCTTGTTGTTGGTCTTTGCAAATACTAGGAATAGCTGTAAAACTCTCACCGTATCTCTCTCACGAGAAGAAATAGTAAAACAATGTAAATTGTTTGTGTAAACAATCAAATGCAGAATTTTCATCTTCTTCTGTGACACTTGGTAGTTCTTGCAGATCGATCTAATTTGAACAGTAATACATTTGTTATTGTAAAATGATAAACTATCGCTCTTTTATAGAAAAGAAGTTCAGAATGCGATTACTTTTGGTAGAGGAAGTGAGTAACTCACTTCCAAATGCTAGCTGGGAAAGCGCCCATAAGCTCTCAGTGAAGGTTTCTCTCTCCACACACACAGCTCAACTAATTGAAAATATAAGCACTCACACAGTGACACCCCCTAAAGTATGCAGTAGAAAACTCCCAACAAGCATTTTCTATCGCACATTACCCGATGTAGTCACTACCATGTGATAGAAACACTTGCCTGCGAGCTCGCATTCTTATCGATGAAGGCTAACTGTGCGAGAAAAAATGAACCACGGCGATGATACTACTTGTGAAAGTCGATATCGTGTCTCTTAAAACGTTATTTTAGCGATAAAATTGGTAATGACGAAAAAATATTTTTTTTACTTTTCTTTCTTGTTTTTTGTTATTATTCTTTTAATTTTTTATTATTATAATTATTTTTCCAACGTACATATGTTTTCGAAGAATTATTATTAGTTGAAATTAATAAACATTAATTTTGCCATTTTAAAAATGTTATGTTGTCTAGCCTGGGAATCAAACCCGGGACATTAAGACTGCAAAGTGAACATGCTTACCACTGCACCAACGTGTCATTTAAACATCAGACAGAATAATGTTTTATATTAGTTGTACACGTCATAAATCAATTTAAACAATAGAACGTGTCTGCATAGGCGGCAGAAAGTGTCTGCCCACGCGATAGTCATACGCCGTAAGGATTGTTTGTGTAAACAATCAATTATCGCATTTCCATCTTTTTCGCTGACACTAAGTAGTTATACAGGACGATCAAAACAGGACTGCAATAGGTTTGTTATTGTAAAATTTTAAAGTGTCGTTTTTTTAGAGAAAATGAGAGTCGATTGCGATTGCTTTTTGTAGATGGAGTGAGTAACTCACTTCGAAATGCTTACAGGGCTATGGTTGGCACCCATGCCCTAGTGCAGGTATCGGCACTAATACAAACGCATTGTTTGCGGTCTCATGCATACGACTCTCTCTCGCTCTCTCCACAAACAGCATGTGCGTTAATGCCTTGCTAAAATTAAAAATCATTGAAACAAGCGACAGCAGAACCTTCTTCATTGACTTCTTAACGAAGACTGAATGGTGGTCAAGGGCACGTGTGCCCCTTTTTGCCGGATGCTGCCCTAGTGCACAGAGAACAAAACCAATTACATAAACTGCTCTAAAAACAACAAAGTAAAAAATGCAGAAAATTCCAAGTAGAAGTCACCATTTTATGTGGTCAGTGCAAAGTGGAGGTTAAAGAGGACAATATTGAGTGTGACAAGTGCGGTAAAATGTTCCATGCTGTGTGTAACGGAGGATTCAGGCTCGGTTAAAGAAGAATTGGAACTAATAGAAGTAAAATTAAACTTACTTGATGATTTGCAAAACTAATTGAAACCAAGAAAGACGTCGACGATTTTCTTTAAGAAGCTACAACGAATAAGTATCAAAGCAGAGGACATTCTCAAGGCCTGTAACCCCATTAAATGATTCTGATATGTCGGAAAATGAAATTGAGTCTGTTTATATCAAATGTGTTCCTCTTTGACACGGCGGTGCCGAAGTTTGTCGGCAATTTACACACATACGACCCGAACGCATTGAAAGAGCGTACTAAAGAGAGATAATGTTTTGATTTGTTTTTGTTTTGAAGCGTGCGTGCATTAAAACACACTAACACACAGTCAAAAGTTGCCAATAATTTGACTACATTCACATGTTGGTCTGTTCTCTTCTTGGTCACCTTTGGTTTATATCACCCCAAATGCAATAAATGCCCGAAGTCGTACATACAGTGTTGGTCACTTAATTAGCACACCCCCTTGGAGCAAAATTATTTCAGCCAGCTAAGGACTTTGTTGGGGTATATTGAAACATTTTCGAATTCAAAATGCTATATTTTAAGGGGACATATAATTAGCACATCTTATGATTTTTTCATTTAAATCAATTAACATACAAAAATGAATTTATATAGAAGTTAAATCTTATTGTTGACGTATTGAGGAAATCATTATTACAAAGAAAAAATAATTTATCGCCGTATAATCTCAAAATATTTCCCCATAATGAGCAATAATTAATATTGTTCAGAAACTTGACAAAGCTTTAAAAATAAAGGTACAATTGGATCTAACATTATTTGAATTGTTAACCAATTACCGAAATTTTAATGTGAAGTGCAAAAACTTTTCAAAAATATTTTAAAATCGTGTATTTATTTAAAGGAATCCTCGACCTGGATGGTCTTCATAGATAGGAGATCACTAAAATGCATAGTATGTGAAGAAGTGTCAACTTCTAACAACACTGGCAATTAAAAACTACACGTCTGCGCTGCCAAGGCCTACCATTACATAACTGCCAGCAAAGCACTAGATGAACACGTAATATGTGACGTTCTATTCATAGAGGATATTAAGGTTTTCTGAATATGTCTAGAATTTGTAAAAATAGGCATATACTATTAAAGATAAAAGATTTCTGAAGCCCTGATTTTAAATTTAATCGTTTTGAGCTCCGGGAAAAATGTTATCTTGCGGTTTACTAAACTATCTCCCATTTGCCTTATTTTTAGAAAATTATTGAAATCGGCATACTGCACGACATATCGGTAAAATTCAGTCCAGATGGATAAGAATTTATAAAATCAATAGATCATTTTTAGAGTTAGATTAGAGTTTTTTAATGAAAATTTTTGGGTCAAACTGTCTTTACAGATGCACACTGCTGGTGGGCACATCCCACTATTCGTAAATTTACTAAGATGAACAAGATTATGATGTTTCTATGAACTACTTGCCTCAATTAATTTGTTTACATGTGGACAAATCGATAAAAAAAACATTAAAAAACTAAACTTTCCATCAGTCCTTGGGATCCAAGGTGTACCCCCTGTCACTGAAATTTCGGAGTATAACAAGCAGGCTGGAACTTATTTCCAAACAAAAAGGATTTAAAACTGAATATGGACGAAAATATGGAAATTATTCACAACATTAGTGATTTTTTGAAGGTGTGCTAATTACGTGTTCAGTAAATCTAAGACATTTTTACATTTTTGGAGCTTATTCAAATTTATGTGACCAACACTGTATATCTAAAAAATCAAAAATCGTTTTTTTTATTGAATCTGGTACATAAAGCTAAAATACATGCTGTGGCTAAATTTCAAGCTTCTACGTTTAAAAATAGCGATCATATTCAAGAAATTCCAAAAGACGTAACTACTCCATACTGTAAATTTCATAAAACACAAAAGGCGTAACCTACATTGTTTGAAAATGAACCTGCAATAGTGTTTGATTTCTGCAGCAATTATGATGGCAGAGGGAGGGTTTATTGCGCTTATTACGGACATGTATAATTTCCATGGGGCGAATCCGGTTATTTGACCCGAAAGTCAAAATTCAAAATACTTATTACATGGCGTGGTTATTTTGACCGGTTCGCCTCTTATGCGGCTATTTCTCCATTCCACACATGGGATCGATGGGACTGTTAGGACATTACTCCTAATGGCGAACCCTCGCTCTCCACCAATAGTATCTATTTCCTCTTGTACGCATATCATGACCGAAATCCAAGTTTGGCAAAATTTCTAAGTTTTAATAAAATAGTAATTGAAATGTCTGATTGAAAATGATGTCTGAAGACAGATCTATGCAATAAAACAATATAAAACATACATATGGTAAACCGAAAAGGTAATGGTTATTCGGAAGGCAATGCAAGACGAATGTCATCAAAAAAATGTACCTAACAAGTCTTATGAAACGGTGAGCCAAAAACGTATATATGCTTAAAATTCTTGTCGGTATAATACAAAGATTTATTTTTTAAATAATTAATAATTTTTCAGGCAGTGCCTGTTCTTTGTTGTGGTCCTATCTAAATGGCAGGAGTAAGTTGGTTAGTGTGGGTGACAGGTGTAGTGGCCAGCTTGGGGTGAGTATTGGAGTCTGTTTTGGGACCTCTCCTATTTATTATTTACATAAACGATCTTTTTGCCAAGTTGGAGAGTTGGTGTGTCCCGTTCGCTTTTGCTGATGATCTTCAATTAGTGTTTAAAGGAGATTCGAGATTTCCCTCTGTGTTGCAATCTCAGGTAGATCTAGTTATGGATTTGTTGCAAAAGTGAATACATGACAGCAATCTTAAGGTTAATCCGTTAAAAAGTAAAGCTTTTTTGTTTTCTACGTGTAGTAGTATAAATGTTCATGTAATGTATGCTGGTGCTTAAATTGGCCCTAAGATCTCTTTATCGTTGCCATCTTTTGCCAAAGAACGTTTAGTTAAGGCTCTTGTTCTTCCATCTATACTGTATTGTTTTCAAAATTTATTCGGGTACGGCACAATGTTATTTACACTTGGTACAGCTGTCTTTGAACCGAGCGGTGCGTTACATTTATGGTTTAAATAGCCGTTCACATATATCGCCATATCGAGCCCTTCCCGCGAAAAAGATGTAAACGACATTTTTTCGATTTTCTTTTTTTTTACGAAAATCGATAAAGAATATTCGAACACACCATCTTCCAAATTTTTAGAACTCTGCCACATACCGTTACGAAATTAGAGCAAAAACAATTTTGATGTAAGCGCCTTTTTTATTTTGTTTACATTTTTAGGTGACAGCGAATAGTCGCTTACATCAAAATTGTACATTAACATACCATGTAGTTATTTGACCATATTACAAGAAATAGGCTTAAATCTTATAATTTTTCGAATAAGTACTTGCTATTAAAGTAAGTTGCTTTGTTTTTAAATTATAGGTGTGAAATACTCTAAAAATGATTTGTTTCAAATAAAATTTTTTAATGTAACCGCCACTTCTTACTGTAACAATCTTAATACGTGACAGCGAAAAAGATGTAAGCGACACTAATTCCCGTTATAATGAAGATATTCCACAAATTATTTATTTTTTTAGTAAATAGCATTTAATAACGGAACTATACCAAAACTTAATTAAAAATGTTGGTTAGATCAAAAGTTATTTAATAAAAACCGTCTCCTGTAAAATATGATTTTTGTCGCTTACACCTTTTTCCCGGGAAGGGCTCGATAAGTGCACAAATTTCTGGGCTGTTCGTTTTCTTCCTTTTTGACTGTCGGTTGTTGCTCATGTTTTTCAAGCTAATTGTTTCTCAATGTCCGAAAATTCTGGTATGGGCCTTTATGTTTTCTCATTCGTCAAGAAACAGTCAATTGCAAATTTCCCTAGTTGTTCATTTAATGGATACGTCATTCCTAATTAGAGTGGCTCGTCTATATAATTTTTTGCTCCCTGCGTTAAAAAATGTTGGTGTTTCGTATACTACGTACTCCAACAAACTTCTTCAGCATTTCTAATATTGTTATTAAAACAGATTTTTCTAGTTTATATATACACTAATTTTTGTTAATGCCTTTGAGTAGTCAAACAATTTTTTTTGTGGTTATACCTAATGTGATATAGTATTAGCTATCTTGCTTATGCGCATTTTTCCTTGTGGGAGAATAATTATTGTTTTTTTTTTATAGTTTAATTATATTTTTATTTAATACAATAATATTTTAAGAAATTATTTTAAGAATTTTTAATGTTTACTTATAAAAAATGGAGTAGTTTTTCCTGTTTAAGGTTAAGCTTTATATATATATTGTAATTTTTTATTTATAGGCCCCATCGCCTCAAATTACATGTGAAATAAATGAAATTAATGAAATACGATTATAGTATAATTTTGCCGAAAAACGTTATTGTCAACCCTTGGTACAACTGATTTTAATGGTAATAGGTCCAGAGAAAATCCCATCTTTTCTGTATAAGTTCACTTAAGCAAAAAGACAGATAAACAGATAAGCCCTTCCCGCGAAAAAGATGTAAGCGACATTTTTATACCCTCCACCATAGGATGGGGGTATATTAAGTTTGTCACTACGTTTGTAACTACTCGAAATAATCATTGTAGACCCCACCGTCCGTCCGTCTGTCCGTCTGTCCGTCTGTGGAAATCACTCTAGCGTCCGAACGGATTGACGTAGGTTGATGAAATTTTGGGAAAATATGTTATATTTACGTAGGACTTTTGGTATTGAAAGCGGGCTATGTAGGTCCACGCTTTCGTATAGCCCCCATACAAAATGACGCGTGACGCGTCGTCGTTTTAAGGAATTTTTAAGATATTTGGCCCATTTTACCACCGAATTGGTTGTAATTTGGTACTTTGTGTCTCCAGAGGCCAAACAATATTCCTACCAAAGTTGGGTTATATAGGTCCACGTTTTGATATAGCCCCCATATAAGGCCCCATATAAAGTACGCGTCGTTTTAAGGAATTTTTAAGATATTTGGCCCATTTTACCACCGAATTGGTTGTAATTTGGTACTTTGTGTCTCCAGAGGCCAAAAAATATTTCTACCAAAGTTGGGTTATATAGGTCCACGTTTTGGTATAGCCCTATATAAGGCCCCATATAAAGTACGCGTCATTTTAACATATTTTGAATGTATTAGACCCATTTGACCACAGAATTGGTTGTAATTTGGTATTTTGTGTCTTCAGAGGCCAGAAAACATTCTTACCAAAGTTGGGTTATATAGGTCCACGTTTTGGTATAGTCCCCACATAAGACCCCTTATAAAGTACGCGTCATTTTAATATATTTTGAATGTATTAGACCCATTTGACCAAAGAATCGGTTGCAACTTTGTATTTTGTGTTTCCAGAGGCTAAGAAACATTTCTACCATAAAATGTTTATATAGGTCCACGTGTTGATATAGCCCCCATAATACAAATCTCCCGATTTTCGATATTTTGAACGTTTTAGCCTCATTATCACACCGATATGGCTGAAATTTGGTATTTAGTCTTCTTTAGGCGTATAAAACTTTACCCCAGAAATTTGTAGGTATAGGTCCACGCCATCATATAGCCCCCATAGAACGGTACCTTCCGAATTTCGGTATTTTGAAGGTAGTGGCCACATTAATCCACCGAAACGGCTGAAATTTGTGGTGGAGGGTATAAAAAGTTCGGCCCGACCGAACTTAACGCTTTTCTTACTTGTTTTCGCTCTTCTTCTTTTTACGGAAATCGATAAAGAATATTCCAACACACCATCTCCCAAATTTTTAGAACTCTGCTACGTACCGTTACGAAATTAGAGCAAAAACAATTTTGATGTAAGCGCCCTTTTTATTTTGTTTACATTTACAGGTGACAGCGAATTGTCGCTTACTTCAAAATTATACATTAACATACAATGTAGTTGTTCGACTATATTACAAGGAATACGCTTTAATCTTATAATTTTTCAAATAAATACTTGCTATTAAAGTAAGTTGCTTGGTTTTTAAATTATAGATGTGAATTACTCTAAAAATGATTTGTTTCAAATAAAATTTTTTAATGTAACCACTTCTTAATGTAGCAGTCTGATTGCGTGACAGCGAAAAAGATGTAAGGACACTAATTATATTGAACATATTCCACAAATTACTTATTTTTTTAGTAAATAGCATTTAGTAACGGAACTATACCAAAACTTAATTAAAAAGTTTGGTTAGATCAAAAGTTATTCGATAAAAACCGTCTCCTGTAAAATTTGCATTTTGTCGCTTACACCTTTGTCGCAGGAAGGGCTCGATATAGTCAATAAACTGCAAGCATTGGCGTTTGATCCTAGCGGTATAATCTATTTTAAAACTTATATCAAAGACAACTTCCAGACTCTACCACAGAAAATTTCTGTAGATTTTAATGCAGTGAGTTCACACGAAGGCTAAAAGTTTCAAAAAGCAATTTCAACACCTGAAGGACTTAAAACACTGAATTCCAATTGTTTGTCACTATTTTTGTGACAACAATCCTTATGAGAATTAAAAATGTTACACATCACTTAATTTATATTCTATGTATTTTGCCGATAGTTTGACTTAAGTATTACAATAAATATAGAATTCAAGATCAGATATCTTAAATCTCGTATAATACAATTAAAATTATACATAGCGTGGTAGTTGGAATAGACTGTTAACCAAATTGGATCCATTGAAATATCACCGTTAAGACTGGGAATTGAACCCAACACCTTCAGATAGCTAGTTTAAAGTTCGCCTAACTGCTTAATTATAATTTTTAATTTATAGTAGTTTCTTTAAATGTATTCTCAAGAAATTTGTAAGTTTCGCCTTTTGGCATTTACGAAAAAACAATACCAAAAGACGTAACTTGCGATATTTTATCAATTTTTTTTTTTTCATTTTATAACGCTTTTTGCTTCTCCTGTACACTTATGAAATTGTTACTTACGTCTTCGGGCATTTATGGTGACGATATATGACGAAAAGTCAAAAAAATTTAACATTGATGAAGCCAAGGTTTGCACTGTTATAATTCGCGAAATATTGCAGTGTACCACGATATATGACCATAGTTGGATCAAACGAAGTGTTTTTAATCAAAGCTCAAAAATGTGGCTAAAAAAGTTAATTTGCGCGGAAGCTATGACCGCGTAAATGAATAAAAATAGGTAAAAACACGTTGAAGCAAACGAGTTTTTTTTACGTTGTTATTCGATTGGCAGTTAACCCGTTTTAATTACGGACATCTGTCTAAAGTAAAAGCAGAAGAACAAAAAATGAAGACTACACTTCTAATGTATCACTTTTCAAAATTTCCACTGTATCCACCTTTTATGGATGCTGACATTTTGAAGCCAGATTTTAGGTGTTTTTTGTATTTTTGAATTAACTGCAACGCGCATTCGTATATTTCAAAAAACATATAATAGTATCAAAGTACTCGCATAATTTGATGTGTATATTTACTATGTAGCCCAGACAGCATCACAGTTATCTACTGCCCAAGGCCAAAATTTAGTACGATATTTTTTCGAAAAACCCTATTTTTAGGGTACAGTATTTACAATATCCTTTTGTTTGTGCTGGGACCCCAAGATATTTTAGTTTTTTGACGGCCCGGATCGTATAAATCATAGATCGTGAAAATCCATCCATTAGAATGGCGAGAACAGCAACTGCAAAAACCGAAAAATGTGTGTAAAATGTTTTTCAAAATATTGCGGATTTAATCGCGTTTTCTGTGGATCGTTTCCCTTTCAATGAAGAAACTGACACTTCACTCGCCTTTTTGCGAAAATTTAGTGGCATGTCTGCTGCATCCGATTTATCCCAAAAATAGTGTGTGATGCTACATGCACGGTTCCTGATGGATTTTATCGAAATAGGTTTAGATCGATGTATTTTTTCATGGATGATAGTGAAATCGAATGCGCATAAAAAGTGTATGCAGTTTGTGCAAATTATAAGCGTTATACAGTTTGTTGCACACTAAACTGTAAACGATGCTACATCTTAGCGGCCAAAGTAAACCCTGGCAAATGTGTACAAATTAAAAGGGAATAGTTCGCTGTATTGGTAAACCGCATGCGCATAAAGTGATTTTGAGGATTTCGCGATTTACACGCATTTCAAAATGAACATTACCCGATACAGTTATATTTCAAGATTATACCCCATTTAAAGGAACCCAACATTTATTTGAACGATATCCATATCTTCCGCTAGATGTTAGCGTGTATTCGAGAAGTGATTAGAATAAAAAATGTGATTTTTTGCGTGAAATTTAACTCAAATAGAAGAATAGCTCCAACCTATTTTCCTACATTTTCTTCAACTAACTCACAAAATTCATTTTAATAAATATTTTCTCTTACAAAAATTTTATAAATTTCCTCAATATATATTTTTTTGTTTTTGCTATAATATGCAAACCACTAAACGGATTTGTATAGTTTTGGTTTCATTTGAATCTTCGCGATGTTTAGATTCCGTAAATACTTTTAATATATTTTTCAGATGCATAAACAGCTTGAATTTTATTAAAACAAGTAGCAAACTACTAATTGTTTTGAATTCTTTCCTAATTTCCCCGAAAATTTATAACTTTCTCACTAAAGTTATGGGACCTCAGTAAACATATAGTAAGTAGGAAGCCATAAATTAACAATGTTTCTCGATATAATAAATAGCGTTTTTATAAAATTTTTACTAATAATCAGAATTGAAACCGCCATAACTTTTGCGCGCAATATCCAAAATTAGTATCTCGAACGGATTTGAGAATGGGAATTTTTTCTCAATCCGTGTACCAAAAATCGTTCATGTAGCGTCAAAAAAAAATTAATTTTTTTCAAATGGAATATTAAAAAATTCTGACTTTTCCTCATATACATACATACATTTTTTCTGTCTTTTTTAACAAAATCCTTTTTTCACACAATAAACGACTTATACTAAAATATGTTTTTCAAATTTGAAAATTTTTAGCGGTTATCTTTGAAATTTTAAAAGTAAATGTATTAATATATTATCTGTAAACATGCGACGCATTTCATCGATAAACAAACTTAATGAATTTAAACTAATGATTTCACAATTTGAGATTTTTTCGAATATTATTGCTGTTCAGGGGCTGGATTCTTTCTTGTTCTATGAAAATTTGAAATAAAAAATAACCTGCCGCTCACTTGAATAGAACCCCTACAACATTTTTTTAACCTCCATTTTTTTTCCAAATTATACAAGATACGAAGTTTATAAGTTTTATTATATTTTGCTGCATGTGTTTGGAATAAATTTAGTCATTCAATTGCATTCAATTCCAATTTATATAAGAATTATACAACGAAAACAAAATAAAGTCAAAAATTGAATTAAAAAAATTGGCTCATTTAAATAGAACCCCCTTTAAAACTTGGAAATACAGAAAGATGCATATCCATTCTATATTGAAAACTAAGTACTCTCAGTAATATTCAGTAAAAGTATATCCCTCCTGATTAAGGATTCACCCGTATATCCTGCTTTGGCAAGGATTCTTTAAATAATCAAGTGTAATGCCTAACAAAGCTTGCTTTTTTCAGTCAACAAATTTATTTTTGGAAGCGTATTGTCTGCAAGAGTCATATATTTTACGCATAAGTCATTCCCCTACATTTTAGAGAATCTTTACCACTGTATAATATGGCTGCCTCTTCAGGATATCCGCATTTCTTCTGAAAATTTAAGTTTTGACGACTCGACACTTTTATACACAAGTTTATAAAATCATGATGAAATTTCCACTCCGCCCAGCAAAATAAATTGGAAGTAGTGCACTGTGGACTAGTTCTTTCACGGCATGTTTTGATGCAGTTCAAATGGAGTCGTGAAAAAGGCACTCCAGTCCTCACATTTTAACTGCATTTGGATGCAATCCAAAGAATCACATCCACTTGTCACTTTTTAACAACATCTGGATGCAGTTCAGCGGAGTCGTGAAAAAGGCACTCCAATTCCTCACAATTTAACAGCATCCGGATGCAGTCCAAACGGAGTCGTGAAAAAGGCACTCCGTTTGCTACATTTTATTAGCAGTTATTAGAGATCCCTACAAGTACATAAATCAGATTGTACATCTCTACATTTTCCAAAAAGAGATAAGCGTGTTAACATTTGCAACAATTTGTTAATATAAAATAAAAAATATTTAATTTGCGAACATTTTTTCGGTAAGAAAATTTCCCTATGGAGTGCTGTTGGAGTACATGTCGAAATCTTAACTGGTGATGGGAAGACAGTATCAAACTCATTTGGCAGATGAAGCAAGAACAGTTCAGCTTGGATTAAATGGAGAGCGGAGGAAACACGCATGGTTGCGATTGAATTCAATGGAGAATTTTCATAATTTGTGTTAATGTAATAAAATTCTTAATATTTTTGTTTTACACAAATGCATTTTATTTGTTCTGGGAAATTTTGTAATAGCTTGCACACATTCCGCAGAATGTATCAAAACACGTGCTTTGGACTGCATCCTATTCTAACCCCAAAGGTTTAGTTAAAATGCAATGCCAAAGGGTCAGTTAAAATGCAATGCCAAAGGGTCAGTTAAAATGCAGTGCCAAAGGGTCAGTTAAAATGTAGTGCAATGGAGTGCATCTTTCAGTACCCAGCAAAATGTTCGATGCCAAAGATGCTATTCAAGAATGGGTGCAAGTGAAATGGATTGTCATTTTTTTTAGCATCTTCACTCATTCTTTTTACAAGAGCGTGACCCCCAAAAGATGCAATTCATTTTCAGATCCTAAGCATGTCATCTTTACTAACTCGGTGGAATGGCATCTTCAACAATTCTTTGGCATGGCATCTATACCAATCCATTGGCATGTCATCTTAACCGATTACCTAGAATCGCATTTTCACTAATCTTTGGCATGTCATTTTCACCAACCCTTTTGTTGTTCGGAAAATGGAAAATGTATTGAAATATGATTTTCATAATTTTTAATTAATTCATAGGAATTTTTGAAATAACTATTATTTAATTATCATAAAAAAGTTTACATCCATAATTGCAGTTTGTTGTTGTAACAGTAGTTTATATGTTTGTATGTCAGTTGTAAGAATTTCGATGGTTTGTAACCACAAAGCTACATACTTAAGTTTGTTAGAAGGTTTGTTAGGGCAGTTGAAAAGGTGCAGCGGGTCGTGCGGGCCTGTGCCGCGTGATAGGCAGATGTTATGAACGGTGTCACACACATATAATTTTTATCCAACGTTTCAAACTTGGCCGGAGCGAAATCTGCTCGATGACCTCAAACAGCGTGAAGTGCTTGACAGTATCAAAGGGTTTTGATAAGAAAAGCGCCATCATCACAGTTCTATCGCACGGCTTGCTCTGATTGAGTCCTCGACTAATATGTGTGGAGATGGCGTGCAGCGCAGTTGTTGTGCTGCTTACGGATCCCATGCTATTGATCGGCTACTGGACAGTTATTTCTGATGCTGGAGAGGACTAAAGCCCCACGAGTCTTTGCTACGGGCGAAAAAAGCGAAATCGGTTTGTACAATTCACATTTACTGGCATCCTTGCCAGGCTTCAGTAGCTGGGAAATTTGCCAGACTTCGGGAACGTGGGTGGCTAGCGACATGTTTAGAATTTTAGTGAGATACTCGACTTTCGGTCGTCCAGCTGTTGCATTTTTAGCACCGCCGCTCGCAACAGAGTTTATTTCCTCCGCAACTGATTTTGATTCATCTTACAAAAGGTTTTTTTACTTCCTATCACCAGTGCAGATTTCGACATGGACTCCAACTGCAAATTACTATTTCGTGAATTTTATTTTACAACACTTAAAAATGAATACTTTTTTGTTTTGTAGGGATCTACAAATCAATTTGCTTATAAAGTTCTGTAGAGCAGGGTTCTCTAGACCATGTAAGGACACTTTTATAATACCAAAGAGTGCAGTCCGACTCTATTTTTAGCTCAATGATTGGAATTTCCTAGCATAATAAATCTTATATAGCTTTAAACTTATTTAGACAAATAAAAGAAAATTTACATGTGTTTACAAAAAAACACAAACTGCAACTCTATTGGATCGATAAAATGGGTTTAAATGCTGATGAAAAGATCGGATCTTTCACGACTTCATTTGAATGGGATCAAATGCTATTGAAAAGATCGGATCTTTCACGACTTCCTATGCATGGGTTCAAATGCTGATGAAAAGATCGGATCTTTCACGACTTCATTGGAACCAATGCAAAAGATCCAGTGAAATCATGGCATCTCATGGAACCACTTCCATAAAATTTTGCTGGGTAGTCACGCTCTTGTAAAAATCATGAGTGAAAATGCATAATTTGATTTGTAACACTTGTACATATGATTTAACTGCCTCTTTGGAGGCAAACTTTTTGCCGGGCGGACATCCGAAAATGTTACTCACCACTGGAAATGTCTGTTTCAGAACTCCTTTATAAGTTGTCGTACGCATTTAGGGTGAAGTAAATTGACGCCCAAGTCCTTCATAATTACCCAGCAAAAAGTTTGCCTCCAAAGAGGCAGTTAAATGATATGTACAAGTGATCTGGAAGTGCATCAAATTATGCATTTTCACTCATGATTTTCACAAGAGCGTGACTACTGAAAGAGGCACTCCATTGCACTGCATTTTAACTGACCCTTTGGCACTGCATTTAAACTGACCCTCTGGCACTGCATTTTAACTGACTCTTTGGCATTGCATTTTAACTAACCCTTTGGGGTAGAATAGGAGGAAGTCCAAAGCACGTGTTTTGATACAGGCATTCTGCGGAAATTGTGCAAGCCATTACAAAATATCCCAGAAAAAAAATGCATTTATTATTTGTGTAAAACAAAAATATTAAGAACTTTATTACATTAACACAAATTATGAAAATTCTCCATTGAATTCAATCGCAGACATGCGTGTTTCCTTCGCTCTCCATTTAATCCAAGCTGAACTGTTTTTGTTTCATCTGCTAAATGGGTTGTCTTCCCATCACCAGTTAAGTTTTCCGACATGTACTCCAACAGCACTCCATTCGGAAATTTTCTTCTCGTGAGTTACCGGAAAAATGTTCACAAATTAAATATTATTTAGTTTGTATTAACAAATGTTTGGAAATGTTAACACGCTTATCTCTTTTTGTAAAATGTATACCGCTGCCTGTAGAGATGTACAAACTGATTTATGTACATGTAGGGATCTCTAACAACTGCTAATAAAATGTAGCGAACGGAGTGCCTTTTTCACGACTCCGTTTGGACTGCATCCGGATGCTGTTAAATTGTGAGGAATTGGAGTGCCTTTTTCACGACTCCGCTGAACTGCATCCAGATGTTGTTAAAAAGTGACAAGTGGATGTGATTCTTTGGATTGCATCCAAATGCAGTTAAAATGTGAGGACTGGAGTGCCTTTTTCACGACTCCATTTGAACTGCATCAAAACATGCCGTGACAGAACTAGTCCAAATTGCACTACTTCCAATTTATTTTGCTGGGTTGTAATCCTTTCCAACGCCAAAAACACCTTCATCGCTACAGAAACAATTTAGAAGGTGGTCTTCCATTCAATGGGCGCGAAAAAGCAATTTATGCTTGTTTTGCATACTTGTAAATACACAAATTGTGTCATGCGGGGCATACACTATACTGCCAAATGAACCCTTGGGTACGTGTGTGATTGAATAGTGTGTGGCATTCCTTCAATCCATATTCCAAAAATGATGAATTTTCCTCCAAAACTCGATTTTGGGTTGAAGCTTTCCAATTTTTTTAATTTCCTCACAAAAAATATTTGTTGTTTTCAAAAATTATTTGTTGGTTACTTGGAAAATAAACAAAATTCATCGGATTGAAAGAGGTTCATTTACAAAATCAAAACTATTTTGATTTCAATCCTGCCAAAACTACTCCCAAATACATTGACAAAAACTTCAAAATTTACTAATACTATTACAAATGCTGTCGTGCATGCCCATAGTGTATGCCCCGCATCAGACAGGAGAATTTCATAATCAAATTAAGTGAAAGGTGTGCTTTTACTGTCGGATAATGGAGTTTATAATGGATAATAGAGGCAATAGAAACAACACAAGCATTTCTTTTCTATCCCGGATAATGGAGGTTCCCGGATAATCGAGGTTCGACTGTATTTTAGACCCATAGTTGCAACGGTTTTATTTACTGCAAATATAAGGCCCCCAATTGCCCGTCCATATATTTGTTGTTTTCTTGCTGGTATGTTGTATAATTCAAAACCTGGGAAATATTTTCTTACCCTCAGTTTTTGTAACTTATTTTTGTTCGTTCGTCTACCTACATTCGTAATAATTTAGGCATCCATAGCTCAGCCCTCAGATGACATACAGACTTAATTTTTTTAGATGAGTTCCATATAGTTAAGTATTCCTCATTTAAAAATCAACGCTCTACATTTGCGCTAAGGCGAGTAAATCGATCTACAAAATTTGACAATTCGTGTGGGAAGAATAAAAATTTATAAAAAACAGGGGGTTATATTTTCATATTTGTTTTCGATAAGGTGGGTTTCAATGAGAACAAATATATCATGACTTTTTAAATAATTGAAAAAAGATGGATATAACATTTTATTTTCTATGCCATTGATATTGTAATATTTATTTGACAGATTTCGTGAGTGTACTTTCGGTGTTTTATTTAGTTTTTTTAAGTGTCTCACTAAGAAGATATTCTTCGTAGTCAATATTAATAGATAAATGATGTCTCCATATAGCTTTTGAAGCTCTTCCTTAGTATCCTTCTTCCCAGCCATGAGTTTTCTATCTTTATTCCAGTTAAACCACGTTTCTCTTATTTTAAGTTTGTCTTTGTGCGTGTGTGTGCTCTTTACTAATTTCCATTATTTTCGATTTAATGCATAGAGGAAGGCTTAACAAACGTTCCTACATGAAAATAGCAACCAAATGGTTGTTGTTGCGTTCTAAAATTGGTGTCAGCTGATTGGATGCAGATTTGGTTTGGTGTCTCATCTCTCTGTATTGTTGTTGTTGATCAAATCTGGGTTCACAATAACATTTTTGTATTGTTGTTGCTCTCGTTGCTGGCAGAGTATCTTATATCTGGAATTGATTGCTTATGTTTCCACCGGCGCAACAAAATGCCATCTGCAACAAAATCATATACGTGCCCTACGTGCAAGAAAATTGTTAAGGAGAACCAAAATAGTGTTGGATGTGGTGAATGTGGGTTATTCTTCCATATAGATTGTGTCAACGTTACTAAAGAGCAACACAATTTCTTATATAAAAATAGGAAGAATAAGATGTTTTATTTAAATGTCCCTCATGTATCAAGGTCTCTAAAGAAATGAGTAATCCTAGTAGTAGTGCTGTAAAAAGTCGGGAAGTCGTGGAGGATGTTAACAGTGGTGAGATTGAAACGCAGATCATTGACTCGTTCAAAAAGGAGTTTGAATCTTACAAGGTTTGTTTGCTGCAGCAATTTGAAAGTTTTATGGTGAAGATAAAAAACATCGTAAAGACCATGCGATCCGATGTTGATGAGCGTATTCGGCAAATGGAAGATACTGTAAAAGAATGCTATATGGCTGTTAAGAGAGTGGAGAGAGATATGCAAGAATATGAAATGGAAAATGACATCCTTACAAGGCGCTTAAATCGATCTAACATTATAGTTAGTGGCTTGCCCGATGGCATTAAAAATCTAAGAGAACCAATTACTAGAATTTCTACGTTATGTGGCATTGAGATACACCCTAAAGATATTAATCACTGTTGTTACATATCAAAAGGCAAGTCGGTACTTGTTAAATTCAACTCGGTCCATGTCAGAGACTGTATTATGGCTAGTTATCAGCCATAATAAAATTGGTCCATGTCAGAGACTGTATTATGGCTAGTTATCAGAAGCGGCGTGATCCTCTGATGCTGGGTGATATTACTGGTGTGACCGTAAGAAGTCGTGTTTTCTTGAATGATCATCATAATCGAGCAGCTTCGAAACTAATGTATACATGTCGTAAGTTATGGAGGTGCAAGAAAATTCAAAAGTTTAAGCTGATAAGTTCTGACAACCCAAAGGTTTTGGTCATGTTGCCTAATGGAATGGAAGTTGAGTATGATATCAATGACTGCTTGAGGATGCTTGAGGTTGATGTGAATGCAGTTGAAGCAGCGCAATATTAAGATTAATGTTCTGCCAATGGCCCAGTTATTAGAGTAGTGAACTCCCTTGAGTAGTATGTTTACTTATTTTTTTTTTTATTTCCGGGATTTCTGTTTTTGCCACCGTAAGTTATAATCACTATGTTTTCTACATGTTTAGGTGAGGTTGTTAGTGACAACACTTTTCTATCATCCCAGTTATGCAATTTAAAGAATAATTTTAATATTGGTCACATTAATGCTAGGAGCTATAAGTTGCAAAACAATTCTTTTAAAATTCATGAGATTAGGAGCATGCTTGAAGGACATAATTTGGATGCATTTGGTGTCTCTGAGACTTGGTTAAAGTCCTCGGTTCATACCAATGCTGTACAAATTCCAGGGTACGTTTGCCACCGAAGTGATCGTCCTGATGTGAGAGCAGGTGGTGTTGCGTTGTATGTTTCTGAAAGTATAAAACATAAAGTTTTGTGTAGAGGTATGTTGTCTTATGGCGTTGTGGAGTATATTTTTTGTGAGCTGTACATTAATCAATGTCCTTTTTTAGTTGGTGTTGTATATCTCCCACATGGCGATGTTGTAAGATATGCCAATGTAGTTATTATTGGGGATTTCAACAGTAATATGTTTGATGTTTCTAAGAGTATTCATGTTAGAGATATTTGTAGTAGAACGAATTTGAGCGTTGTTCACAATTCTATTCCGACACATTATGATATTGCCCACAACTCTACTTCCTTGTTAGATTACTTTTTGTTGTCATGTCCTAATATGTTGAAATGTAGTAATCAATTTGCTTGTCCTGGTGTGTCTGATCATGCGTTTATCTTTTTGTCTCTTGAGGTATACAATCCCCTTACAAAGCTTTATTATGAATATGTTGATTACGATGCACTTGGACCTGATGAGTTAAGTGATGTGATTTCTTCGTTCAACTTTAATGACATTTTTAATACAACTGATGTGGATGCACAAGTAAACTTGTTAAATACCAATCTTCTTCTAATTAATTCTGCTTTTCCTGTTAAGAGGAGAATTGTTAATATCAAGAAAGATGACTGGTACAAGTCGCATGATATACGGTATGCTTTGTCCTTAAGATATTTGGCCTACAAAGCTTATTTAAATGAAAGGAGTAATGAAAACTGGAAATCTTATTGTAAATTGCGAAATAAAGCAAAAAATGTTGTAAGAAAAGTTAAAAGAGTAGCTCATAAGGACCTTTTTTGTAGCAAGTCTTCGAAAGAACTTTGGTCAGTATTGAGGATGAATGGTGTTGCTTACGATACTGATAATATTGTAGAATCTGATGACGTCGAACGTCTGAATAATGAATTTGTGCGTAATCAGTGTCATGAAAATATTCGTGTTCCATGTATACCCGTTGGTGTTTGTGAAGGCTTTAGCTTCCGATCAGTGCATATTGATGAAGTTATAGAAGCTTTTGGTATGATTAAGTCAAAGGCTGTTGGCTATGACGGATTCAAACTGAAGTTCTTGAAATTGTTGTTTCCACATATATGTGTGTATGTTTTGCATGTTGTAAATACCATTGTCATGACATCGACATTTCCAATGGACTGGAAAGTAGCCAAAGTTGTTCCGATACCCAAAAGCAGTGGTTCTAGTGATTTGAGGCCCATATCTATCATGCCAATCTTGTCTAAAATGGTTGAGCAAGTTATGAAGAAACAGATTATGACATACTTGGATGGCTCGTCGCTTTTGCATGATAGTCAGTTTGGGTTTCGATCTAATCGCAGCACCACATCCTGGCTGCTTGGGTTGACGGACAATATAAGAAAGAATGTCAGTGATGGTGGTTGTTGCGTGCTCTTGTCTCTAGACTTGGAGAAGGCCTTTGATAAAGTCAATCAAGCTATTTTGGTAGAGAAGCTTTTCAAAGAGTTCAAGTTTTCCTCATCTGCATGTAACCTGATGCACTCCTACTTGTTTGGTAGAAGGCAATATGTTAGTAGTAAAAATGTAATGTCCAGTGTCTTGTCAGTGAGTAGTGGGGTGCCGCAGGGTTCAGTGCTGGGCCCCTTGTTATTCATAATGTACATAAATGACTTGTTTAGCCGTATTAGTTGTAGGAATTGTTTGTCTTTTGCGTTTGCTGACGATATTCAGCTATTGTTTTTAGGAGACTTTGTGTTTTTGGATGTTCTTCAGAACTCCATTAATTTTACTGTTAGTTTGTTGGTAGAGTGGATGACCATAAATGGCCTTAAGATCAACACCGCAAAAACAAAGGCCATAAATTTGGGCAACATACCTGTTGGTGCAATTTCTGTTTCAATCTATAATAGTGTTATAGATGTTGTAAGCAAGCTAAATTGCTTAGGTGTAATGTTGGACAATGAGTTAGCATTTGAGGCCCACGTAAGTTCTGTTTCGTCCAGGGTCAACTTTGCATTGAGGAAGTTGTACTCGTTGGACCTTGTCTTGCCTCGGATGGTAAAAATTCGTGTGGTGCATGCCCTCATAATGCCACTGTTTTTGTATGGTCTTGAAGTGTGTAGTGGTAGTTGTGGATATGTTTTGCGTAGATTGCGATTATTGTTTAATAGAGTTGTGCGTTATGTTTTTTCGTTAGGTTGGCGTCAGCGTGTTTCGTCTTATGTGGATAACTTTCTTGGTTGCAGTTTTAATAACTTTGTAAGTATTAGAAATTTTTGTTGTTTCTATAAAATGTATAAATTGAAAGTGCCGTTGTCTGTCATTAATTTGTTCCATCAGAAACATGCAGCTTCTCTTGCCAAGAATAACTCCGTTTTTGGAGAAATCATTTTTTGTGAGAATTTCTAAAAATTTAACAGCTTGCCACCTGAGCTTAACACATTTAGCTTTTCCTCGAAAACTTATAAGAGGAAGCTGATATTATATGCCCAATCTCATGAGCTTTAAATTAGTGTTTTCATATTTCATTTCATTTGTTTTCTACTGTGTTACATTGCAAAACTGGGATGTTGATTTAATTTTTAATGTTATTATTTTTCCTTATTTAATTTAGTGTTAAAAAAATTCCCTTAATCACAAATTTCCTTATTTTTAATATACAAAGAAATATTGTTAGATATAAGCAAACTGCGAGTAGTTAATGTTTAGATTTTTTTTGGAACCGCTCATGGTCCTATGGGCTAGGTTACTGTAATAAATAAATTAAATTAAAAAAAAAAAATTAACATATCCCAAAACTCGTACAGTTACATGTGACTATGTGTGGGAGACAATAGCAGCTGTGTGGAAATAAAGTCCGCCCCGCAAAAAAAAATCGTAAATGAATAAGATTTTTACGGTTGACAGTGCCATCTGCCTTAAAAATTCGTTTTATTGAATTCCTAATTGCAATTTCGTCATAAATTCAATATATATGCAATTTTGAGAAAACCGTGTTTCAAACTTCGATGTTACATACAAATCACAATCAATTTTCTTTTTCTGGCGTTCATATCTCAGCTAATTTTTGTCCGATCGACTCGAAATTGTTGCATATATTCTATTCTACCTATACTTTAAAGTGGCCATAACCCATTAAGAGAGACAGATGTTTCGCAGGTAGCCATTTACCACAAAACTATGCAATATTTTTCAACAACAAGATTTCCTATAGTAGTATAAGAAGTGCTCTTTCAGATGAAAGAAATAACTACTTAAAAATATTGGTAGTGTACTTGAAAAAAAAAGAAAATCATGAAAAATGCGTTTTTGGTCTGTACAACTAGGGATAACCCTTTAAGCGAGAGACTTTTACATTTTTTTGACGGATTTATGATGAAAAAAACTATCATCTTTTTAGTTAAAATCGAAATTTTGATTTTGACCGTTCACCATTTTTTAAAAATTGATATTTTTATTCCGTTTCGCTTAAGTACAAGATTATTAGGTTCTTCAATAACAGGTAAACATAAAAGACGTTTTATTTTTGTTTAAAATTATTAGCACAGTTAAAAACAACCCGTTATTAAAATTTAATCGATTATTGGTAAATAAAAAAATAAAAAAATGTACATATTTTTTTGGTCAACCAAATTTAGGATTTTTAGACAAAAGTGACAGAAACAAAATGTTACCAATTTTTTCGTTTTTTTTTTGTTTGTTGCATCATTGATTACAAATTGAAGTTTCAAAATGTAACGCAGTTCACTTCTTTTTAGAGAAAAAAACTGATTATTTTGACCATATGTGTATATGCGAGTATTAAAAACTTTATCTTTTTTATTAATTGTAATAGTAAACCATTTGCAATTTTAGGTCGGCGACTAAGGGTTTATTGAAGAAGAATCCATTTTGGAAGTAGAGCCATAAAAATACCTATAATCAGGTGGTTATCGTGGACCCTTATTGGCAATTTTATTAAAGGATCAATATTAAACGCATATGCGAAATTAAAGCCAAATCGATGGTGGTAAGTTTTTTTCAACTTATATGACTCATTTTCAATATTAATAAACAAAAATAGCGTGTGTCAAGTTTTAAAGACCTGTCAACATTTTATCTACATGTTGTCAGCAATCATTATTTTATTTTTTTTTCTTGAATAAAATATATAATTTAACTGTTTGAACTGTTCATTGTCTTATTGAACTGGACTTCAAATGTCAATTCCATTACTTATACGTCAAGTAAATCCTGGTCGTATATCCAGTAGATTTTATTGGACGTATAGCTATGGAATCGACCATTGAAATCCACTGGATTTCGTTAATATAAACGTACTATTATGCATTTGGCTTTTAAATCGACCTAAAAGCTCCAATTAGACCAAAAATCTTATAGTACAACTCTGGTACCAATGTCTCCATATGGTCCTTCATGAACTATTGACTCACTACATGCAATGTCTCTATGGACTCACTACCTTTAATGTGTACTACCTCCAATGGCAACACATGGTCCCTTAGCAACTACTGACATACTAGTTCCAATGTCACTACTGACTTTCGAATGACACGTTCATACAAAATGTCCTTAGGAAATTACATGAGTTTTCTACACTTTGTCAGTAGTACTGTTGACAATGTCAGTAGTAAGTCGCCCAGCAAAATTTTATGGAAGTGGTTCCATGAGATGCCATGATTTCACTGGATCTTTTGCATTGGTTCTAATGAAGTCGTGAAAGATCCGATCTTTTCATCAGCATTTGAAACCATTTGAAGGAAGTCGTGAAAGATCCGATCGTTTCATCAGCATTTGAACCAATTCAAAGGAAGTCGTGGTAGATCCGATCTTTTCCTTAGCATTTGAACCCATTCCATCGATCCAATAGAGATGAATTTTGTGTTTTTATTTTTACACATGTAGTATATATTCTTTTAGTTGTTGGCGTTTTTTATTGTTGGACTGCAGAATTTTACATCTTTTAAAATAAAATAAATAAAATAAAATATTTTAAAGTGGATATGAAATTGATTAGTTGCGGGCGAAGGGTAGGGAATACTATAGTTTCAGTTGTCACCAAACAACTTCATCAGTTCCCTTTTTCGCCGACTCTGTATCGATAAACAGGTCAATAAAGCCATCTAGCAAATTAAATAACATGAGAAATTTGATGTATGGCCCTAAAGCTGTTTACCCTACAATTTGAGTCGAACTAAAGAATTTCATATCCATCACTGTTTTTATGTCGTCTTTGCTTCGCAAAGAATACGAACATAGGAATGTTCGTAAGCGGGGAAAGCGGGGTTAAAAACAACAAGAAAGTTGTTTTTGCATTACGCATTGGTCAACAAGGCCGTGCTGATGCCTATTATTGTTGTTGGCGTTTTTTATTGTTGGACTGCAGAATTTTACATCTTTGTGTTTATTTCAGCTTGAGTCCCTATTTTGTTGTAATTCAATTGTTTGAATAACAACAAAATATTTTAAAGTGGATATGAAATTTATTAGTTGCGGGCGAAGGGTAGGGAATACTATAGTTTCAGTTGTCACTGATGGCAAGTACTGATGACACCGTGGAAAACATCTGCCCAGCATACAGCACACTGCTCCTTTTCAATTGCCCTACCAATCCTGCTAAGAAACTTAAGTTTGCAGCTTTGTGGTTACAAACCATATAAATAACGAAATAGCCACATTCTTACGACTGATAGACCCAGAGTCAGATTAAGCAGAAAAATGAAAATACATACAAACATATTAACTACTGTTACAACCACGAGAACAAACTGCAATTATGGATGTAAACTTTATGATGATAAATAAATTATAGTTATTTCATTAATTCCTTTGAGTTAATAAAATAAAAAAAAATGAAAATCATTTTTCAATACAGCATCTTCCATTTTCCGAACAAGACGTGAAAATTATATGCCAAAGGGTTGGTGAAAATGACGCCATAGATTAGTGAAAATGCTATTCTTGTGAATTGGTTAAGATGGCATGCCAAAGGATTGGTATAGATGCCATGCCAAAGAATTGTTGAAGATGCCATTCCATCGGGTTAGTAAAGATGACATGCTTAGGATCTGAAAATGAATTGCATCTTTTGGGAGTCACGCTCTTGTAAAAAGAATGAGTGAAGATGCTGAAAAAATGGCATTCCATTTCACTTCACCCATTCTTGAATAGCATCTTTGGCATCGAACATTTTGCTGGGTCAGTATAGATTCACTATTGACATTTCCTACAGGGTGAGAACATCACGTAAAGAATCGGTGTAATGCTCAGCTGCTCGCCATTATGTGTTGGTCTCCCAAGACAGGTAAAGCCGCTTGTTCGGGTAACTACCCTGTAGGAAATGTCAAAAGTGAATCTATACTGACTTACTACTGACAATGTGAATAGTACTATTGACAAATTGTAGACAACTCATTTAATTTCCTATAGACATTTTGTATGAACATGGCAATGGAAAGCCACTACACCATTTTCACATGTAATTCGAATAATTTCAGTTGTAATTCGAAACATTTCACTTGTAATATGAGAATTGCAATTGAATTTGGAATTATTTCATTTGTAATTTGAGAATTTCATTTGAAATTCGAATTATTTCATTTCTAATTTGAGAAATCCATTTGAAATTCAAATAATTTCATTTGTAATTTGAAGTTTTTCATTTGTAATTCGAATTATTTCATTTGTTATTCGAATTTTTCCATTTGTAAATTGAATTTTTTCATTTGAAATTCCAAATGAAAGACTTCGATTTACAAATAGAAAAATTCAAATTAAAAAAGGGCAAATTCGAATTACTAATGAAAAAATTCAAACTACAAATGAAATATTTCAAATTTCAAATGGAATTCTCAAATACCAAATGAAATAATTCGAAGTTTAATTGGAATTCTCATTTTACAAGTGAAATGTTTCGAATTTCAAATGAAATAATCAAATTACAACTGAAATTCTTCGAATTACATGTGAAAATAGTGTAGTGACTTTGGAACTAGTTTGTCAGTAGTTGCTGAGGGACCATGTGTTGACATTGGAGGTAGTAAGTCAGTATAGACAGTGAAGGTGGTGAGTCAATTGGAAGTAGTGAGTCAATAGTTCATGAAGGGTCATATAGAGACATGGTACTAGATTTTTGGTCTATTTGGAGCTTTTAGTCTACTTAAAACCTAGGTGCATAATAGAACGCTTATATTAACGCAATCTACTGGTTTTCATTTGTTGGATATATGGCGAGGATTTGTTGACGTATAAGTAATGGAATTGACATTTGAAGTGAAGTACTATAAGACAACAGTTCAGACAGTTATCTTTTATATTTTATTCAATAAAATGAAGTAAAATAACGATTGCTGACAACGTGTAGACACAATATTGACAAAGTCACCCATAATAGTAGACAAAGTGGTGACATTGTCGACACTTGACCCCAGGCTTCCTATAGGGTAGTTACGATCTAGCTATTTCGATGGTATTTTGGTAAACACCACTACTTACCCTCAAATGTACTCGCAGTGCTTTGAACTGTAGAATTTAACCTGGGGATAGAGGCATGGTACAAGTATTTTACAGGTATAGGCAAGTGTTGTTGTAAAACAAACGTAAAAACAATCACATAGAAATTTGTTTTTGTAAGTCCATATTTACATTAGAGTTGTTAAAATCTAGTTCGTTTGAACGAACTAGTTCAAAATATAGTTCAGTGGACACCGGTTGTTTCCATGAATGAGTTATATTATCTCTTTGTTTTAATAAAATAAATTATACGCAAACGAACTATGGTACTGAACTAGTTCACTAGATTTAACAACTCTAATTTACATTTGGCAATTTTCTTTGCGGCAATTGTCAGTTTGTCGGTGAGAGAGGGTGTTGGAGAGTCAAAGGGTTACTACATACCTCACCTCTCTCCATCAAACTGACAATTGCCGCGAGGAAAATTGCCTAATATAAATATGGACTAAGTAATACTAGTGTCATTGATGTTGGTAAACAAAACATAAAAATGTCAATAAATTATTTTAAATTCAAAAATAAATATTTTTAGATTTGAATGAAAATTCGAATTATGTTCAATTCTAATGTTTCCATCCCATTCCTCTAAATGGATAATTGCTAGCAGATATCCTTTCTGCCTTTTATCTTGTTACAAAAATGTTTGGGGTCGCTAATAATTTAATGACAAATGAAAGGCTTCTTCAAACTTTTGTCATTTCCCCGCAATATGGAAAAAGTCTTATATTGTACCTTTACATAAGTCAGGCAGTCTGACTAATGTATCCAATTATAGAGGAATTGCAAAATTAAGTGCAATTCCTAAATTGTTCGAAAAATTAATTACTTCTGTAATTTCCCATAAAATTCAACCCATGCTAAGTCCATATCAGCATGGTTTTCGTAGTGGTCTTTCGACCATAACAAACCTTATAGAATTCACATCGAATGTAATAAAAGGATTTGTTCGGCATAATCAAACTGACACAATATATACAGATTTCAGCAAAGCATTTGATAGGGTTAACCATAGGCTTTTGTTGTATAAATTAGATTATATGGGCTTTAATACTAATTTAGTAAGATGGATATCTTCTTATTTACAAAATAGATCACAAACAGTTTTGTTTGGTGGATGTGTCTCAAAATCGATTGACGTGCCATCGGGTGTTCCGCAAGGAAGTGTCCTCGGACCGGTTCTCTTTCTTTTATTTATAAATGACTTGCCAAACTCAATAATGCATTCTAGATTGCTAATGTACGCTGATGATGTCAAGCTATTCATTACTCATAAATCGGAAAAGCAAGCTGATCTTCTCCAGAGTGATTTAAATCGCCTTTTTCAATGGTGTAAAATCAACTGTATGGACTTAAACTTAAAAAAATGTAAACATATGTGTTTTTCCAGATCTTCTTCTTTAATAAGGCAATACAATATTAACGGTTCTCAATTATTAACTGTAGCATCATTTGTTGATCTTGGCCTTTTGATGGATCGAAAATTAAAATTGTTATGTTCTTACGGAGGTGGTCGATTGAATGAAAGACGATGTTTAAACATAACAATCAATTCATTTATTGAATAAAACTTTAAGTTGTTTTATGAGTTGAAATAAAGTATTAATTATGAAGAACAATGAACTATAACGAAATATGTACTGATGAGATGTCTATTAATTGGTGGTTGCGAAGTAACTGACTGACTGTGTACTGACAATGAGTAGAGAGAGATAATAACTTAAAACTACTGATGCATGCAACACTGCTATGATGCTGCCAGATTGTTGCATTTTATGTGGTAGTACTAGGGTTACCCTAATATCTCCCCTTTTAAGTTTGAACCGGGCTTCTGGATATTACTTCAACTGGCTGTCTTCTCTGTGTGATCCTTCTTGGTTGATAGTTTATGATGGGTGAACTTGGTGGAGTAATGAAATCTTCGCTTGACTGTTGTGATGCTGTATGATCCGTAGGAGGCAATTGAATGTTGAAGTCTTGAAGTAATATATCAAGAGGTAATGCGTTGTCTGATGATGGAGGAACCTCATCTGCTAATCTTGTTCGAAGTTGATCTGCATGAGCCTTGATTAACTTTTTGCGACTTCCGACCCATATTGCTGTGTCGTAAGTGACTGTACCTGTTCTGTTGATTATTTCTCCAGGAACCCATTCTGATTTGTTGTGACGGAACTCTTTTGCATATACTAAATCTCCTGGCTTGAACGATTTAGGCTTAGTTCCGTGTTTGGCATTATACTGATTTTCCATTTTCTCGTTTCTTTCCAGAGCTGATGTTGAAGGCTTTCTAAGAGCGTCGAATATGGTTCTCATTTTGCGTCCTAGAAATGCTTCTGCAGGTGATGAACCATTTGGTGAATTTACATTTGGCATAGATCTGTATACTTCTTGAAACTTGCAAAGTATTTCCGGTATCGTTCCTTCCCCTTCCATTTTTTTGAGTGATCTTTTGAAAGTGTCAACAAACCTTTCGGCTTGTCCGTTTGAGCTGGGATGAAAACGAACTGTGCGTGTATGTTGAATGGCTCTTTCCTTGCACCATTGCTCAAAATTGTTGGAACAGAACTGTGTTCCATTGTCTGACACGAGCTGCTCCGGGTTTCCGAATTGTGAAACGTACTCGTTCATTAATTTGATTGTAGACGTAGCTGTGATTGAGGATGTTTGATAAAT
Organism: Musca autumnalis; assembly: GCF_047663935.1. Lineage (NCBI taxonomy): Eukaryota > Metazoa > Arthropoda > Insecta > Diptera > Muscidae > Musca > Musca autumnalis. Next base: position 125,537,260 of record NW_027412088.1, on the reverse strand, counting down.
GACTGGATACTTTGAGTATGCATCCACTATTAAGAGGTAGTAAAATCCTTTAATTGGACCAGCGTAGTCGATGTGAACTCGTTCTAGCGGTCTTGTCGTTAATGGCCATGATGATAAGTCTGTCTTGACTGGATTTTTACATACTAATTGACAATTTTGACATCTTTTGACGTAGTCTTCAATATCTTTGTCTATGTTGGGCCAATAGACATAACTCCTTGCGAGCGTTTTGCATTTTTCAATTGCGAAATGTCCACGATGAAGTTGAGTTAAAATTTTCTTCCTGAATTTTTGTGGAATGATTATTCTTGAATTTAAAAGTAGACATCCGTCAACCTGTGATAATTCATCCTTATGTTTGAAATAAGGTGCTACTTGTTGGTCCACTTGATTTTGTTTTTCAGGCCATCCTTTTTCCATGTATGATAAAATTTTCTGAAAAATTTTATCAGATTTTGTTTCTTCTGCAATCATAGCATTTGTTACTGGAAATTTTGATATTGATTCATTTAAATCTTTTTGTATGTCCTGCTCAAAGTTGATTGATGCTATTATGAAATCATCTGAAGGCTTCTCATGAGATTTTATAAGCCTTGAGAGAACATCGGCATGTCCGAAGTCTTGAGTGTTCGTATACTTGATGTCAAAATCATACCCAAGTAGAATTAGGGCCCATCTTTGAAGTCTATTCGCTGTATAAACAGGTATGCCTTTTTTAGACCCAAATATGGCTAATAATGGTTTATGGTCTGTATGAAGTGTGAATTTTCGACCAAGTATCATGCGGTGAAATTTTTGTACTGCAAAAATTAAAGCGAGACCTTCCTTTTCAATTTGACTATAATTTCTTTCTGCGGGAGTCAATGACCTTGAAATATGATGAATTGCTTTCATACTTCCATTTGGAAATGTATGATATATAACAGCACCAATACCATGACTTGATGCGTCAGCTGCTATATGGACTGGTAAATTTGGATCATAGTGTGTGAGCAAGAGATCTGATGAAAGAATACTTTTGAATTTATCCAGTGCTGCCTGGCACTCGGTTGTCCATTTGAAATGAGCTTCCTTCTTTAAAAGGTCATCAAGAGGCTTTCTCAGATTTCTCATATTAGGAACATATTTTCCATAATGATTAATTGAACCTAATAAAGATCTTACCTCGGATATATTTTCAGGAACTTTGAGCTGTTGAACTGCTTTGATTTTTTCTGGATCTGGACGTATTCCTGTTTTATCAATTATTTGTCCCAAATAAATAATTGAGCTTTGAAAGAACGCACATTTTTCAAATTTTAGACGAAATCCGAATTCTTGAATACGTTGCAGTAATGTTTGTAAGGATTCCTTATGCTTTTCAATGTTTGGACTGGCAATCATAATATCATCGATATATGCTTTAACGCCATCTATACCTGTGCATAGTTGATCCATTATTCGTTGAAATGCACCTGGTGCACATTTCACTCCTGGAGGTAATCTGTTGAATTTGAACAATCCCTTGTGGGTGTTGACTGTTAACAACTCCTTACTGTCGTCATCTACTTCTGTTTGTAGGTAGGCGTCTGATAGATCCAAATGGGTAAAAACTGTGCAGTTGTGACATTCTGCAAAAATCTCTTCTGGTGTAGGCAACGGATATTGATTAGGTTCTATGGCATTGTTTAGACCTGTTGAATAGTCTCCGCAAATTCTTACTTTTCCATTGCGTTTACTTACGACTATAGGTGCTGCCCACTTTGATGTGTCCACTGGAGTTATTATACCTAAATTTTCAAGACGTTGCAGTTCGGTTTCTATTTCACTGCGTGCTGCGTATGGAACTGGTCTTTTTGGTATAAAAACTTCTTTTGCGTTTGGAAGTACCTTGATGTTTACTTTTGTTTTGGTACATAAACCCATTGAACTGTTGTCAAATACTTCTTTGAATGATGATTTTATTTTTGATATTTCATCGTTGAAATTTATTTGATGACACCATGCTGTAATTGGAATGTTCCATAGATTAAATTTCTCAATCCAATCTATGCCCATTACATTTAGTGATTCCACGTCTGAAATATAGCATTCCACTATTTCACATTTATCTCCTATTGAGACTTCTGTTGAACATTTAGCTAGAAATTTCATCTCCTCAGCATTTGCAGCATTGGCGGTCTCTGTTGTTGGGGTTGTTTCAGGTTTTCCTATGCGTTTCCAAGTTGACTCAGAAATTATGCTTATGTCGGAGGCTGTATCCACTTGTAATTTCACTTGTTTTGAATTAATACTCACTGTGACATATTTTCTTAATTCCTTGAAGTGTACTTGCTTTGTTGACAATATAGTTTTTGTATTGAATTTTGATTTATTCTTGTTGAAATTCTCATGAGTCACACTGTTCTTCTTAGAATTTTGGTCGTGATTGGTTTTGCTCTGTTGAGGTTTGTTGTTGTTGTGTTTTGATTTGCTCTGCCTGTGCATGCTGTTGCAAAAACCATCTTTGTGACCAATCTGTTGACATTTGGTACACTTGTGCTTGGAGTAGGGGCAATGTTTTGCATAATGCATATCTCCACAATACCAACATGCTGTTTTTGGTATCTTTTGTTTTTGTTGAGGCTTACCAATTTTGTTGCACTGTTTTTGGCTTCCCTCAATTAGTGCTGTGTCACTTTTCAAATCCAAAATGCTTTGTGTTTCATCAACTAGCTTTTCTAAGTTGACTACTTCCTTACTTTCATTAAGATGCCTTAATAAACGGATTCTGATGTCACTGTCTTGTGATGATTTAAGACCAAGTATGAAAATTAAACACTTGAACTGGTCTGTAGATAAGTCATCCTGTTTAAAAAGTTCACACTGAAGATTGACACGACTGGCGTATTCTTTAAAATCTTCATTTTCCATCTTTGTAATTTGGAGACACTTATAACGTAGACTTACTTGTGTTTCTGTTCGGCCAAATAACTTTGTAAGATGTTTGATTGTGTCTGCCAATGAAAGTTCTTGGGGTTGTTTTGGTAGAACAAAATTCTTGAAACGCTCATGAATGTGGTTGGACATTTTTCTCCACAAAAGTCCTACTTTGTCTGCATCGTCCAGTGCACTTGCTTCCCTTTCGAAGATGTGTTTGAAACGATTGTACCACGATTCAAATAATAAACCACTGTCAGGCTCATAGTGAAAATCCATCATGGAATTAGCTAAAGATTCCATGAGGTGGGCTTTTGCCACTGATGATTCACCTGGAATTGATGATGAAACTGTATTTGCACCTTGTTGTCCAGCAATGATTTGTGTGAGTTTTTTTAGTAATTCCTGTTGTTGCGCAAATTGTTCCTGTTGGTGCGCAAATTGTTCCTGCTGCTTAGCTATTTGCTATTGCTGCTGTGCAAGTAATTTTACAATATTCGCTTGTTCCGACATGTCTAGATTTTTCTAGTGTCTGTGTTTTCAGCCGTTACAATTTTGTTAGAGACGCTGCCGTCGTATGTCTGTATGTGTGCGCTGCAAAAATGATGAAATTTCCCACGTTGCTATGGTGTGTGTGTTGAGCTGAAAGAAAATTGTTGTATATGTGAGACTGCAAACTGTTGTGAGTGTGAGTGTTGATCGCTGAAGATTTCTTGAAAATTCTTGTTAGAATGTTCCTGATGAACTTGCGCCTGTGCGTTTTGATGTTTTCCTTGAAAATCTTCCTGCCACAACTTTTATTGTGTGCGATGTCTTGATGTTATTACGCAGCCTTGTTGAAAGTTCTGATGAAATTGTGAAATTCCTTTTGTTACTGAGTGCTGTTTTCAATTCACAATCCTCGTCGCCAAATTGTTAGCGAGAATGATTCATCTTTGTTCCAAAATCCTCGTCGCCAAATTGTTATGTTCTTACGGAGGTGGTCGATTGAATGAAAGACGATGTTTAAACATAACAATCAATTCATTTATTGAATAAAACTTTAAGTTGTTTTATGAGTTGAAATAAAGTATTAATTATGAAGAACAATGAACTATAACGAAATATGTACTGATGAGATGTCTATTAATTGGTGGTTGCGAAGTAACTGACTGACTGTGTACTGACAATGAGTAGAGAGAGATAATAACTTAAAACTACTGATGCATGCAACACTGCTATGATGCTGCCAGATTGTTGCATTTTATGTGGTAGTACTAGGGTTACCCTAATAAAAATTTAATAATCATGTAATTTCTATTGTTAATAAAGCGCATGGAGTTTTAGGATTTATTTTTTATTTATTTATGGGCCAAAGAATTTTCAGATCCCTATATAACAAAACAACTATTTACGTCACTTGTAAGACCTATATTAGAATATGGTTCTGTTGTATGGGACCCTCAATACGCAGTGTATGCTGATAAAATTGAATCAGTGCAGAAACAATTTTTACTTTTTGCACTGAGAGGTTTACATTGGAATAGCGATTTTGTCTTGCCTTCATATACAAGCAGGTTAAAATTAATTCGATTACCTACATTAAAAAGTAGACGCACAATGTTAAACACTATGATGGTGCATAAAATTTTAATGGGTAATATTCCCTCGGATTTCTTAATAGCATCTATTAGAATAAATGTTCCTTGTAGAACAATTAGAAACTATCAACCCTTATTTAGAGATTTCCACCGCACGAATTACTCTATGGGAGATCCTATTAACAAAATGTGTGTAGATTTTAATTCCATGTATTGTAATGTAGACTTTGGCATGAGCCTTGACCTTATAAAATCTAACATAATTTTATTTTTAAATGAATAGTATATAAAAATGTATTAGTAAGTAACTAACTAGCTGATGAAGTAAATTCTGTAGCTGGTTTTCAATTTCCCTCTCATACCCCATCATGATGCGGATCATGGTGTGTACGCGATCCCTACGTAAAAGGGAGGTCGCCCCCTCAGTCGGCAGGGGTGGGAAAGTGAGGCGTGGGAACGTTCGAAAAAAAAAAAAAATCAAAACACTTATGTTCATTAGAGCTTTAATTTTTTTTAATATTTCAAAATAACACACATTTGACGCCACCTTCTCTCCATCGCGAAAAAAGTGTTCGCATCGGAACAATTTAAGTATTGTCTGTTCTGAACGGAATCACATATTACAAACATTATATTAAATTGACACCACCCTGTAGGTAATGTCAATAGTAAACCTATACTGACTTACTACTGACATTGTCAACAGTACTACTGACAAACTGTAGACAACACATGTAATTTGTATGAATGTGTCATTCGAAGTCAGTAGTGACAATGAAACTAGTATGTCAGTGGTAAGTCAGTAGTTGCTGCGGGGCCATGTGTTGACATTGGATGTAGTAAGTCAGTATAGACCAAGGCTGCTCAAAGTGCGCACCTGGGCTGTCGGTGTGTGTCAATTTGCTCACACACACAATTAAAAATGAGAGCTTTTGTTTTTGTTTTGAATATTTTCAAAATTACCAATCAGTCTCTATTGAACATTCAATGAGGAAGGTTCTGTTTTCGATTTTGTCTATGAATTTATATGCGTACACTGAAAAAATGAATGAAGATACTGAATACGAATTTTTATTTGTCGAAAATTATTACGGCAAATTAGAGTGTTTGGTTCGTCAGCGCACTTTGGCGCAACAAATTACAACATCAACAGTCATATTTGGTCAAAATAAAATAATGCTTCTACTTTAAATTTTGAAACATAAAATAAAAAAAAACTTGTACAATATTTCTCGCAGTCTACAGAGGCAAAATGAAAACATTGAAATTTGTGTATTTCAAAACCAACACAATAACAAAATGTATTTGTATGTGTGTGAGCAGGCATAGTATAGACATTGGATGTAGTGAGTCAATACAGACATTGGAGGTAGTGAGTCAATAGTACCAGATTTTCACTACTAATTTTTTGCCTATAAGGAACTTTTCATCGATTAAAAAGCTATATCGTACGTATAGTAAGAAGATGAAGTTACACTTTTGTTGAAATAGTATATTTTATTAAAGAAAAAACATATAATATTGAACTGCTGAAAAGTACAAATTGTGTATTACACCCTTTTATCTTTATAAATGGATAAGCCAAAGTTTCCATAAGTACAAAATTAGTAAATAAAGCCAATGTTTTCAAGGCTGGCTAAACGTTTTAACATTTAAATAATAAAAAACGTTTTAATTTTTTTTGGCCTTAAGGGCATCGACACATAAGAAGCATGGCATTCTTGCTTAAGTCATATCTGGTAAATTTTATTAGGTCGAACTAGGTCTTTAGTCGTTTACCAGATATGACTTAAGCAAGAATGCCATGCTTCCTTTTTGTCGAGGCCTTTAGACTTGGTGCGACTTGTCTGCTTAAAATAGGTCATCATCTGTTGCACTTAACGTTTTATAAGGCGATTCTCTGAATGTTGATATAACATCTAGGAATTGAAAAGAATAAACATGTATAAATAAACAAAATGTTCTTAAATTTTCTTACCTATTACAGCTGTATAAACATTGGAAATATCTCACAATCGATTTTTGCTAAATAATCCTTCAACATTGTAATTCATTATTATGTCGTGTCCAAATATCAGATGTATGTCTGATGTCTAATTGTCGAAGTTTAACCACAAATGTTGTCAGCCGCCTCAGAATTCATCTTTTGATATAGAATTGTCTATTTTTCACATGTCTTTTATACTTTCGTTTGCTCGTACTTGTTATTATTAAAATTATATACCTAATTACTCGTTAACTTCACGATATTTTATTGATTTTTCCCAAAAACACTTTTTTCATGAATTTAAAAAAATATTTTACACCAAGCAATTAAGGGAATGAAAAAAATAAGAAGATGCTTCGTTGGGCTATCAGTTGTCAATATAAACAATGCTTTCTTATTAAGGTAAAAGTATCAATAGTTGACAACGTGTTGACTTTGTCACCATAATAGCACTGTACAATAGGGATATAACTTTTTGCACTTTTTTGCAAATATCAAAAATACCACCACATAGCCGTGTAGAGCATGAAAAACTATTATGAAAAAAGGTGTAATTTTTTCTCTATCGCGAAAAAAGTTTCCGCACCAAATGCATTGAAGTTCAGTAATGCATTTTTTAATTTTAGCTGTTATGACAACATATTTGCTTTTAATTAAATTTTTTATTTTTTTGTAATCTAATTTAAAATCATTACCAAAGCTTTCTGGACCAATTTGTTCTGAATTCGCGCCATTTCGGAGCATTTTAGGAATTTTTGACTCTATTGCAATTTTTGTTTTTTCTTTATAAACTCGTGAATTTTATGTTTATATTTATTGTACCTATCGGACAAGAGAATATGGTGTCATTTCCAACAAATTCGCGAAAGTTACAGACAGTTTTTAATGACTTTGCCTGTGAGAATTGTTTTTTTTTTCTATGAATATTTTTTCAATCAAAGCAAATTTAAAATTATAAGTAGAAAAAATATCAAAAGGGTTTTAGTAATTACAGTCGGCGCGGAAACTTTTTTCACCGAATCGATCTTAGAAACGCGTTTTCATTATTAGGACAAAATTCTCCAAGTGGTACTGGTGTTGTATTTTTGAAAAAAAAAAAAAAACATATCCGATTCTCACAGGCAAAGTCAGCAAAAACAGCCTGTAACTTTCGCGGCTTCGTTGCAAGTGACCGCATATTCTTTTGTCCGGTAGGTACAAAAAATATAAACATAAAATTCACGAGTTTATAAAGAAAAAACAAAAATTGCAATAGAGTCAAAAATTCCTAAAATGCTCCGAAATGTCGCGAATTGAGAACAAATTGGTCCAGAAAGCTTTGGTAATGATTTTAAATTAGATAACAAAAAAATAAAAAATTTAATTAAAAGCAAATATGTTGTCATAACAGCTAAAATTAAAAAATGCATTACTGAACTTCAATGCATTTGGTGCGGAAACTTTTTTCGCGATAGAGAAAAATTGACGCCATATTTCATAATAGTTTTCCATGCTCTACACGGCTATGTGGTGGTATTTTTTTGGTTATAGCCCTACTGTACAACACAAAAAAGTAATTACAAGCTAATTCAGCCAGATTATGAAAGAGGACCGAAAAAAATAAGACACGTGTATCGGCGTTTGTCCCACAAAGTTTTATTCTAGATAGAAGACGTCAAAGACAAAAATACTCTACATCAAATTTCAATATAAGTCACCGAATAAATGAAATATGTATTTGCAATATATATCAAGAAAATATATACATATTTGCCAACAAAACACCCAAATATTTATACCCTACACCACTATGTGGGGAGCGTATTATAAGTTGGTTTTGGCCAAAAAGTTTGTAACGCATCGAAATAATGGTCGTAGACCCATACTTATATATACCAAAATGAGCTGATCTGGCTATGTGGGTCCGTCCGTCCGTCTGTCCATCTAAACTTTGTAATCACGCTACAGGTCGCAATTTTGATTGGATCGTCACGAAATTTTGGATGTTGATGGGGGTCCCGGAGGGGAAGAAGCCTATTGATTTTGGTGATAGTCAGATAATATTTAGGGGTCGGAAAGGGCAAAAAACTTCGGTGGATAAAAAGACAACGTTTTTTTCCAAAGCGAATATCTCAGCTTCTATATGGCGTATACCAAAAGCAAAATCTGGCAATGAAAAACGAAAATATCACCTTTCTAATGATGTAAAGTAGGTGCTCGTAGGTGATCAAACAAGATATCACAATAGTAGCAAATGCAACCCCAATTTTCATTTTTGCGATTTTAATTATAATGACGAATATCACAGCTTTGTTTGGGGACTCTCCAAAACCAAAGCCTGCGCATGAAAGTAGAAGATTCCATCTTTACAATGATGCAAACTAGGTCGGCGAAGGTAACCAAATAACAGAGATATCGCAATAGTCGGTAATACATCCCACTTTTCTATTTTTTTGGAAATCACGCTACAGGTCGCAATTTTGATAGGATCGTCACAGATGAAGAAGCCTATTGATTTTGGTGATGGTCGGATAATATTTAGGGGTCCTAATGGGCAAAAAACTTATTTGCATAAAAGGAGAACGTTTTTTTCCAAAGCGAATGTCTCAGCTTCTATATGGGGTATACCAAAAGCAAATCCTGACAATGAAAGTAGAAAATATCACCTTTCTAATGATGTAAAGTAGGTTCTCGTAGGTGATCAAACAACGAAGATATCACAATAGTAGCAAATAAAACCCAAATTTTCATTTTTGCGATTTTAATTATAATGACGAATATCACAGCTTTGGTTGGGGACTTTCCAAAAGCAAAGCCTGACTATGAAAGTAGAAAATTCCATCTTTACAATGATGCAAACTAGGTCGGCGTAGGTGACCAACTAACGGAGATATCGGATCGTCACGAAATTTCGAGGGTTAGTGGGGGTTTCACAGGAGAAGAAGCCTATTGATTTTGCTATAAAGTCCCTTTACTTCGTTCTCAAAGACGTATGGTTCTTGTATAATGCCTATGTCTAGATCCTCCTCCACCAGAAGGATCCTCAGGTTATCTGAAGCTACCCTAGAGTGCTTCAGATTGATCTGAACGATGTGGATGGCCGCTCTAGCTGCATATTATCGAGCAGCTTTTCGGCATCGTCGACGTCAACACCATCGTCTTCACCGTTCGGGCCAAGTGGGCTTATTATCTTTACTTTGGCTTCCCTTAGAACAGTTTGTTGCCTAGTCTCTCCAGTGCCTCCACTCCGGCCTCTGTTATCGAGAGAACCAAGCTCATACTATTATTATTGGGTGGTTCCATGACGATTACAGACCAGGCGATCAGCCACAGGCTGATGTCTTCCCAAGCATCGCTGATCTTTGCGATACATTTCTCCAAGAATCCTTTTGAGAACTCGTCCATGCATTTGATTACCCTGTATCCACGGTGTACCTCGTTAGAGTCGAAATCGGGGCACAGGAGAATCATCGTTTGCGAAAACATGTTCCATAACTTGTTCTGACAACTTTGTTTCTACCATGCCCCATTTCGCTGTGGTGATAGGGGACAGCTTATCATTCTTGTCGTTGGCCACGGCAATCATCAGGTTATCCTTAACGACTTCGTTGAATGGGCGTTTTATTGTTGAAGAGACAGTGGTGTTATGCTTTAATTTTTTGCTCTTATTGTCCTCTGTGCGAGAGCGTTCACGCTTGGAGGATGTTGGTTGATCATTTTTGGAGGCTTTAGCTTTTTCGTATTCCTCTACGATTTTAGTGTAGGTAATCTTGTCTTCTTCATCCCGTTCATGGACTGTACCTTCTGCAGCATTCTTAGCAATTTTGCTGAGAATATACTTTGCCTTCTGGTACAGGGCCTTACGAACGTCGGCGGGCTTTTTTCTTTTTGTTAGAATGACCATCTTCAGTGACGGTTAGAGTTTGTGTATTAGTTTTATGTTGCTGAAGTAAGTCAGAGCTGTTTGCAGTGCTGACTACACTTGGTTGGCTAGCTGCCAGCTCCTGGCTGGAGGCTAAAAGTTCATCCTCGGAAGAGTTGCCACACTGCAACCGAGGGGTAGTTTTGTTTTGGTTTTTGTTTGTTTATTTTTTAGTATTTTTTCCATAATTGTTCCCACGAGTGTTCCGTAAGGGGATGGACCATCGTACGCAGTGACGGCTTGCGCAGACTAGGCTAATTATATGTACCCCCGACCCGTGCCCTGGCGTCGAGGAGGAGTTGCTAGCAACCAGACTTCTTTAGACACTTGTCGGCCATTCAGATCCTCGGCACAACTCCATCACCTTGATCTTAAAAGTGTATATATATGTCACTCACCTAAAGGTGAGCTGTGGATTATCAGTTCGCCTGCTTGGGTTGTGACAAAAGGTGGATAACCTTTGGTCAGTCACACTTTTTTGTGTACATGATGTCATGTAGAATGAATATTAGGTCTTCATTCAGAATGACATGTCGAGCGCAGAAAATTGTGACCTAAGCCCCCGTATCGCGTCAAGATTGTTACCCCTGACGGGGGGAAAAATTTTGTGTACTGGGCACCTCCGAAATGGTGTCAAGATGTATTTCTATCCTTGAGGTCAGCAATAAAAACTGTACTTTGATAAAGCTGACATGTCATGAAAACAGGAATTTTATGTGTCCTATATATAGGACATTGGGCATATCTGGGTTATACGACCCAATATGATTCTTTTTTATTTCATTTTTAATAAATTATATTCAAAATAAGATTTAATAACAAACCTTTTTAAAAAAAAAAACTGATTTATTTAGGCATGTGGCTTTATGTTACCCCACTGTTGGTTGAAATAGTGGGTTCTTGACCGGTGTGTTGTTGGAGTTGGGAGCTGTATAACTTTTCAAATTGTTTTCAAAACTTCTTCTGCGAACAAGTCTATGGCGTATATCGGAAATAAGAGCCCCAACTAATTCTTGGAAGTTCCTATTCGCGTTATATTTAAAGTTTCCCCAACGTTTTTAGTCACAATGTGCCGATAGCCTCAAGGGGTTTACACCAGCATGTATTCTGTTCACCAATATACGGTTGTTTAACTTTTTCATTATACGGCAATCATAAAAACGGTTGATACTATTCCACTTTCCGAATGAACATTTTATAATTTAAATTTATATAAGGGAAACAATTTTGATATGAGGGTATTATTATATTTTTCCCAGACCATGGGAAATGTGGTAGGAGATGGTAACCCTGTTAGGATAACAAATGCAAATTCTTCCCAAAATGACTAACATGTCCCAAAAAACATATTAAAGTCAAAAGTACAGCTAAATAAAACCGATAACCCTACAATATTTAATGATATTCCGTTGTTGCTTTTTTTGCACTCCCCATTCTCAAGGATCAGTCAATGCTGTTGTTGTTGTTATCCCGTTCAACTACAAAGTACAGAAACAACTTATTGAAAGCTCTCTCTACATAACAAAGATCAAGTTGACACAAAATATTACATTAAAAAAACTGTAACGGATCGAAAAATTGAGTTAATGCGAAATCCTGGATTTGTTGCTTTTGATATGCGCCCATTTCTGGGCAAAATTTTTAAGCATTTGTTACTTATGCCATCGACGCCAGGTGCTTTTTTGTTTTTAAATTTTTTAATTAAACTTGAAACTTTTCCAACTGAAGAGAATTTCAGGCTAGACGGATTGGTTGAGAGGGGTTTATGGATTCCACGGTATTGTTAACCTCGCTTATGTTATGGGCATCATTCAGAGTTTCAAAAATTGTATGATTACTTAGAAAGTATGTTCATTTGCTGCTATCACAAGTATCTCTGAAACGATTCCAATTTCTTTTGTATATGTTTCTAAACTGGATCAATTATTTTATATGTTGGGGAATTTCATTAGTTGAACTGCAAACTCTGCACTTTGGAACACTAACATCAATGGCTTCTTTAATCATTTCTGTGGAATGATTGATAATATGGTCGATATTCGATTCCGAAGTGACCACTATTTGCCTTTGATCAGCTTTTCTGTTGATATATGAATTGAAACGATGCCACTTAGCTTTTTTGAAATTGTAGTACGAGTTTTCCAATAAATCGACATTATAGTTAATCTCTATTTTAATTGTGAGATGATCGGAAGCCAGGTTATTTAGAGTTTTTACCGAGCTTATAAATGTTGGCATATCGGCCAATAAAATATCTAAGGTTGGAGATTGTCTCCTTCGATCTGCGGGAATATAAGTGCAATCATGCATCCGAACTGGCTGTAAATAGTTAAAATTTGATATCTATTACAATATCAGTATAAACTGGCAATATCTTAAATATGCATTTCTAAGCGATTTTTGTACTTTGTGCCATATTTTGGTTTGTTTATCCCGTAATCCAATTTCAGTTAAATAGACCAATTTTAGGCCGCTGTTATGGACCTAGGTGGTCTCGTTTACTGTTAATATGGCCTGGTACTTTTTTAGTCGATCTGGCAACTCTCCTGATCGAGTTATGCTGTAGGTAATATTTATTGTCCATGATGGCAGTCCATCCTGGTGAACTAAAAAACTCATAAAACGGCTTAGTTTCAGATATTCCCGACTTGAGACCTATATATGGTAAAAACCAAAAATGTTTTTCAATCGATGAATCCGAGTTTCACCCATTCAGAATTCGCGAACTGTTAACATAATCTATATACATAGTATGACTGAAATTCTTTAAAATGAAGTGTTTTAGGAGGGATCCCATAATGTCGACCATTAAAATTAATTTATGTTGAAGCTGTGTTGGCATCAATGTAAAAAAGTGGGTAAAACTGGGTTGAAGCCAACAATTTTTTTTATGTTCCCTTCCGATTTCTGGCTTAACCTTACATTTTATAGACCTATGTCCAAAGAAAGAATCACAGAGTACTCCATGGCAACATGATACTTGTGTATGATTTTTCGATATATCCACTGCATCCACCTAAAATTGATGTCGCCATTTTGAAGCCGGAATTTCAGGTTTTTTGAAGTTTTTTAATAATCCGGACGCGCAACGAGATAATGTTCAAATAGGATTATAGAACTCGTGATTTTACGTCGTTTAATGTATATCTCATGAGTGTGCTCCTTACAGTATCCTAGTAATTGGAGTCGAAAGGACAAAATTTGATGCGTGAATTTTCCTAAAAAACTTATTTTTGCGTGTAATTTAGTGTTTTTTACGCGACGAATCTAATGAGCCCTTCCGCGATGGAATCCATCCAGTAAAACCGCGGATATAGATACCTTGAAATAGGAAAATCAGCAATAATATATTTTGACAAAACCGCGTAATAAACCGCGATTTTCATTACAACTTTTTACATAAATGGAATCCTTTATACGCGATTATAATATTTGCAAAAACGTGTGTTATAAATTACAGATACGCGAGTAATATGGGTCTTTTACGCACAATAGAATGTGGAGGGAGGCACATCCGCGGTTCTTGAAGAATCTATTTCAAATAGTTGTATATTGACGTATTTTTGATTGGCGCTAATGAAACCGTATGCGCATCAAAATCGTATGCATATTGCGCAACTTTTACCCACTTTTTGGTTTTAGACATTGTGAGATATAACTGACGGCACACAATGGCCGCTGAGTGAAACTTCGAAATATGCATAGATATTTAAAGATGTTGATACGGTGTATTAAAATCTGATGCGCATCAACCGACTTTAAGTAATTCGCGAATAACAGGCTTTTTAATTTTCATATTTTTTGAATGATTGTACATAATTTCAATATTACTCTTAATTTCCTTTCCTTATAAGTTATCGCAGGAAACAGTTAAGCTTGTAACGAACATCATTAGTGTTTGAAATCACTTCCAAAGAAGTGTCTATTTTGCTCGAATTCGAGGTTTCGAAGTGAATCAAATATTAGTGGTAGGACTGTGGGAGTTATAAAATTGCTAGCAATAGCAGTCGGCAGCGGGGTTCGTGTCCTTCATTAATATTTGTCAGTCTAAACGCTACGATAATATTTTCAAACTCCCGGTTTTTTATGGAAACAAACGAGTTATGGATCGGTTTTACAAAGATCAACAGAATATTAATTGCTCCTAAAATCTTGTAACTGATTAGGTTGAAGTTAAAATAAAGGTATCGATTTAATAGTTCTTTTATCAGCAAATCCTAGATGTTATGTGATGCGCTGAGCCTCTCTACCCACCCTACCTTCGGTTCTATATGGGCTTGTAAGATATTAATAGAACCCTAATTCATACTCAGTTTAAAGAATCTATTTCGTCATTATCTCTATAGGAAAACTTATATGTGTTGTTTAGCAATACGTAGTATAAATATTCAACAAATTTATTCAAGTAATTTTCATTTTATAATTACTTAACTACTTTTATTTAGTTATTATTATTATTTTTTATGGAAGAATCCCTAAATAGAAATTAAAATAGAATAAATCGTGTATATGAAATTGATAAATATTGTAATACATGCGCATTGATGAATCAACGATTTTATTCAATCTTATGTAGGGTACAAAATGAAATGAAGAATGTATGAGAAATATGAAAAAATCTAACAATGTTTAGCAAATATATGTCATAAGAGAATGTAAATTTATATTCTTCTTTGCTTCTTCAACTGAAGAAAATGGAAGATCTAATAAACAAAAATTATCTAAATAATGGAATGACTTACCGCAACATCTTTCGGCGATAAATTGATGAGGCCTCTCAATTGACGCAGGCTGATGTATGAGATATGCAGGAACGTATGTTTTGCTGTTTAGGAATAATAATCTCAATTCTAGGATTAAATTCTTTATAAACTAAAGCATGGGAATTGTGATCACTATTATAATTATTAGTTGGATTTTTTATACTAATTAGGACTTATTTTATGACTATTTTTTACGCTTTTATAATTTTTTAATATTAATAATCAATCAATAACACTTTCACATACATTGAGTGCCATCATATATTCATTTTATTTACACATGTTTCTTTTTATTAAATTTCTGCCAAAAACCGTTTATTTTCCACATTGTTATAACCGATCATAAGAACGCGTCTCTTGAAACTAGCGTTTAGCAGCAAAGTACAGAAACAGAGTCCATAATTAAGCAAAATTTATGAATTCTGTTATCTGGAAGAAGGAGAAGAAAAAACTCAATGCATGTTTTAAGTGAAAGTGTTGCTGTTTGATTCAAATTACAACGTGAAAGAAGGAGTGTAATTATGAATAAAGAGTTTGCTTGTTTAACTACAGGAGAACAAACTTATTATTTTGTCTGAAGTTTTAGATTGTATAACACTTAAGTTCTCTTTTGGCTTATATGAACAGTGTTAAATGTTTTTATACATTATTTTAAATAGAATTTTGAAATAGTGGGAAATTTAATTTCGATAACATTTTGAAATCTGATATTATAAAAAATATGAGATTTTCAGATTTAAAATTGCAAATCTTTTCTTTTCATATCTAATGTACATCTAATGCAGTGATGGCCACCAACAACAACTTTCCTATGCCCGCGGGCATACGACACACACGTACACTGTAAACACATTCGTTCGGTTAACGCATTGTTTACGTTTCCACTCACACTAGCGCAAGTTATAATCTGCAAATGTGTGATTTTGGCCATCACTGATCTAATGTACAGCTACTGACGACATTATTGCCGCATGATGTGCTTACAATGATGTCACCAAATACGGGTTAGGAATTTACCATTAGGTTAGGTAGGTTTAGGACGCGCAGCTGTCATACTGACAGCCACTCCACTCGGAGACCGTGAAGTCCATTGTGATCGTCCTGACTATTGTTTGTGATGATACTGGATGGTGATGATGTTGGCTGATTCTGATGTTGGATGATGCTAATGTTTGTGTCAAGATTAGTTGGGTGTTGTATGTGTTTGTCGAGTTGATGAATGATAGAGGTGATGCTGTTGTTGTATGTGTGGATCGAGTAATGCTGTGTGGGTGGTTGTTCATACCCTGCAAACATTTCTCAAAATTGTGGAAGATTGTTCGCTCAGATTAATCTTCTGTGATTCCCAACGGCGATCATTGGACGATTGTTTACATTTTTTTCTTAGATTTTTCAAATGATCGCCCTAGAGAATCACAGAAGACTCTTCTGGAAGAGCAACAGATGATTGTTGCTAACATTTTTGATTTAGTTGCATATAATTCTCATATACACTTTCTACAGAACTTTGATATAAATGGCACGTATAATATAAGCACGTATAATATAACCAAAAGACAACATAGTGACTGAAGAAACAGTACTGAGTACAGTGCCTGTAACAAATAACCACAACATAAAGGAATAATTAAAAACCATAACAAAGCAGAAAAGAAAACAAAAGGAGAAAACTAAACAACAAATGAAAGAAACAAAAAGCAATTGTTCTATTCTTTTCTAATTTTTCTTTACATGTTGATCTTCTGAAGATCTTCCATATGATTAATCTGCGATTCTTCCTGGGGATTCGCTTCCCAGACACAGTTACTTTATGCTGGGGATTCGCAGAAGATTGTTAGGTGCGCTCTTCCGCGATTGAATTGATCATCCCCGCGAATCTCAGATGATTATTAAGCGATTAATATTTTTGAAAAATGTTTGCAGGGTAATGGCATATATGGCTGCAGATGGTGGTATGGAGCTATTGAGGAAGGAGTTGGTTGGATAGTTAGGAGAGGAGAGAGTGTGAGAAGTGGTGAAAAACAAAAAGAAAAGATGAAGAGAAGAAATGAGAAAGGATTAGATTGTTTATAGGAAAGAGAAATTTAGTGTAGAGAAAGATTTCTAGATTATTCAAGTCTATAATGACCCGCCCATAGCCATTTAAGGCTCTTACAATATGTAACTAGAATAGGGTAGGGTCAATAGAGGAGAAGTAAGAAAGAGAGTCAATCACATATACACCAAATAGTCTATGCTTTTTGATCATTAGTCTAGGGCATCGACAAAGAAGATGCTCGATCGTCTCCGTTTGCTCTTCATCTTCACATAACCTGCAATACTCAATGTTGTTTTTATCCCACTTACAAGTCATGGATCTTATGCTACAGTGGCCAGTTATGACCCCCGTAGCAACTCTGATTTCTGACTTGCGCTGTGAGAGAAGGGACGCCGTTCTACGCCCTGAGATTTCCGGCCAGATTGACTTCGATACCTGCTTAATTGTTGTAAAATGCTCGCATGTCCAGACCCCGAAGAACGCCACAGGTTATTGAACTGATATATCAAGGGGTTGAAATTTCAATACCGCATTCAGTGCTGCATGAGGGGTACTCTTTACTGCTCCAGTGATAAGAAGTGAAGCAGATCTCTGCACAGAAGCTAACCTGGACAAGTTGGACTTATTGTTCAGGGCCTGCCATCAAACAAGACATCCATAGGTCAGAATGGGGCAGACAGTCTACCACATGAGGTCTCAGACCCCAACTTTTTCCTATGGAGTTCTTACATGAGTAGAGTGCAATTAGACCTCTCTTGGTGCGTTCCTCTGTGTTCCTATTCCATCTAAGCCGATGATCAAGGATCACTCCCAGGTACTTCGCCTCAGTGGAGAGATTTAGTTGCGCACCATCCAGTGTTGTTGGTGCGAACTCAACGGTTTTTCTTTTCCTAGTGAATAGTACCAACTCTGTTTTTGACGGATTCACACCTAGACCATTGGTATGAGCCCATCTAGAGAGTTTGACAAGTGCCTCTTGCATCAGTTCAGACAACGTTGACAGAAATTTCCCGCAGTCTGTTGAATTCCATGAGTATCCCATTTATCACCAGTAGCCAGAGTAGGGGAGATAGGACTCCCCCCTGAGTCCACACCAGGTGTACTCGAGCTGGCATTCTCACTTCCAGGGAAATGTGTTCCTGTCAACAGGTCTAAGGTCTCTAGAGCGGAATTAGTCCAGGTACCGTCATTCCGTTTGATGCTCCAAAGGGTTTCGGGTCCTTCGAGATCACCTTACGGAACCTCGCTGTTGCATTAACCCCCTCTATAGATTCACTACAGCTGATCCACCAATTTCTCTTAGCTTTCCTGATTTCACTTTTATACCGGTTGAAGCTCTCTCTGTACAGATTCCAATCGGTATCAGCTTTGGTGTTGTTAGCTTTGTTATAAGCTTTCCTACTGTTTTTCCTAAGCTGGGCTAACTCTTTATTCCACCAAACTGGTTGAGTTCTCCTACCAGGATATGATAATGGGCAAGACTTCTCATAGCAACCCCGGAGGACACCCGTAAGGTCTACAACCTGGCCATTCGCACATCCATAGTGGACTTGAAAGTGTATCGCTCTGTGAACACTCCTCCGATACTCTCCATTCCACTATGGCTGTATCTTCCATATTTGTAAGGGTGAAGTCCATGACCTCTTCCCTTACCCTATTATGGAAGGTGGCAGTGTTATAGCTCATTTAGACTAGCAATAAATCCTCGACTGGATTTAATAAATCCAGTACAAATCTCATTGCATTTATATATACATTTTGGAGGATTTAAATGGCACAATTACCAAGGTAGATGCATCAACCCATTTGATCGAATTTGAACCGTCAAAAGAATTTGTTGTAAATTAAATTCGTCTCAAAAAACATACGTCAAACTACAAATTTATTGTTTAATACTGAAAATGTTAGCACATTATGCTACTAATGCTAACTAAAGAGCAAATAAAGAATTATTTTATTGCAGTTTGCCCATCTAAAATAAATAAACGAATTATTTTATCGTTTAGACATCGTAAATATTAGTATTGGTTGATTAGAATCAACTTTGTACATCAAATAAAAAAACGGTATCTTCGTCTAGCCTCACTACAGTCGTATCGCCATCACTGTAATTGTAGAGTTGAATAAGATTTAGACTTTTCTTAGCTACAATACAGGTTCTTACCTTTTCCCCATTATTCGTATAGAATAGGGAGAAGTGCTTATCGTTTAGTCCAGAAACCCTATTTTTATATAAATAGGGTTCCTGGACTAAAGCGATATCTATTTCAGAGTCTGTGTTCAGCAGCCGCGGCCTTACAGTGGTGCAGATTAATCTGCACCACCTGAGGCCATGCTGCCGAACTACTTTACTGCGACTTCGAGATCCGGAACCGAAGTACACCAGATCCGAAGAACAGTACTCCCCCACAGTCTCTGATATATTCCGCACTCTCACTATCAATAGTGAATCGCATCACCGTGCCGTCTCCTTCCTTGAAGAGGTTGAGTAGCCTCCAACTGTCGATGAAGAGACCTCTATTCTGCTTCTTAATCATCTTCATCACCTCCTCTGCATCAGCGTCAGGAGGCGGCAACCATGTTGTGGCTACAATCCTCTTCGGAATTTCATCCACCGAAACCGCGACCAGCCTGCAGCCGTCCCAGAGTTCACCAGCACCCTCTATTATCTGTATAAGAAAGTCTATCGAATCCTCATCCTGACAATAGAGGATTTTGATGCCTCTTTGGACAACCGTCCTGCCGAAGCCGGTCTTCCGGCGTCTACCTCGTCAGAGATGATGGTCCTCCTAAGGAGGCGTTCCACTGCGAGCCAGTGTGAATCGCTGATCCTTCCATCAAGGTCAGCTTTATCGATGATCGCCACTCGGAGATTCTCCGGAGCAATCATCCCTTCTGAGCTCGCTGTCTTCGGTATCCTGTCATCAGAAGGCTTTGGGGGTATCAGACCCGGGTCGGCTTTGCTGGCCTTCCCCGGTTGAGCCCTTTCTGCCTTCTTATCGGTCCCCTGTGCGTACGAGTCCATGTGGCTGCTCGGTCGACCTGACCCTCTTAACGCATTCCTGCGCAGATATCTTCGAATGTCCAGAAGGATGATGTCCATTAGGTGCAGACGACTTTGCAGTGGTCTGTTGCCCAGTCCTCTGCACAGTCGTCGCCCCTGATCGACCTACACCTTTCTTTACCCCGGCAGGTCCGGTAACAGCCACCGACAAGACAGTCGAGATAGGCGGTACCTTTAGCAGCTGTATTGCGCCAACTTCGAAACGGGAGGGATCACACCAGTGTTTCCATTACGTTCCGTCGTCTTCGGGGCCAATGGAGCCGGGCTGCCCGATCCGATCCGGTCATCAAAGATGTCCGCAAAGGACTCGAGCAGTTCGTCAACATTGGATTTGTTTGTTTCCCTGTAGAGGTTGTCTTTGTCGCATCCGCTGGGCTGGAAACTGCAGCCTTTACAGGGGTCGGAATCTTCAATCCAATCTCCCTAAATTCCGACTGAGTCACCTCGGAGGGGTCTTTGCCAACGCTGGTTAATGGCGTCACTGACTTGTCCAGAGTCGTCGAGTTGTCGTTCCCGCCCAGGGATTGGGTCGTACTAGCATAAGGTGCATCGTTGTCCATGTTCATTGCAGTGGTCGATATCAAGGGTAAGTTGGAATTGGGGGGTTTCAAGTTTTCAAAATGTTTATCCATGAGAAAAAGGGTTAATGGGGGAACTGAGGACAGTCATGGCATAGCCCTCCACTACCATGACTAGGGCTGAACTACTCGCTGAGGTGCCCAGGTATCAAGCGAGGCTCCGTTCGAATAATGTTGGTACCCTAACTGCGAACCTTGGAACACCGATAGGCACGAGGTCGCTTAACACCCCGGTGTTAGGGGATCTTCCTTGAGGTGGAAGATCAGTGATCTGGAATAACCTTTGGTCGTACGCAGCTTCCTATAAGTCAGGACTATGTACTTGGAGGCAGAGTATACCATAGAAGTACATTGCCTAGACAAAAAGAGAAAAAGCGCACTTAAGCCATCGCTTCAAGATTGTTATCCCACTTTACCACTACACTTCACCAGTTTTATATCTTGTTGAGATGTTTATGATGCTGCAAATTGTAGTCTTCCGAATCTCGACAAAATCTCTATTTCCTTGAGTAATGGAACTTCAACTGGTTATCGGGATATAGATACACCGGTCTACCGAGGTTATTTTGGTTAAGGAATTGGTAGCCACTACTCCTGCTGGAGTTATTGGAGATGGTATCATTTTCCAATAAAAAACGGGGTTAATTCGTCTCAATTTGTATGGAAAGCAAATAATTCTGGCTCTTGGTGGTACAAGGATGCAAGTGGTTTTGATCGATTTGGAGGCCGTGTCGATTTAAGTCTTCTAGGAGTGGCGATTGTGTTTAGCAATCAATTAAACGAAATATCCGTGCTTTTAAAACTGTACAGCTCCGTGGTTTGGAGTGTACTTGTAGAACGTGGCGTGGAAATTGCATAAATTTTTTAACAAATTTTTATTTTTTTATGATATTTTCCACTAATTTGAAGCAAATTTCTTTGAAATTTTATAGTTTACGAAATACAGGGAGTTTAAAATAACCTCAACTTTTAGAGATTAACTTTCTTTGATGATATTATTATATTGAAATAAAGAATTGGAGGACAGCGTTTCTGAGGTACCTTCTGTAAGTACTATGAGGAAGTATAATTTACATTTGCTCCCAGATTTTTTTGATTTTCCGCGAAAATAAAAAAAATATTTTAGAAATTATAGTGGATCTAGTGGATAGATATCAAATGATATTACTGATATATGCATACATTTTTTCAATACAACAAATAAGAAATATTAAGATATTTTTCTTTATAAGAGAATAAAAACCGCTATAACTTTTGCGCGCATCGGTCGTTTTTGTGAACGCGAACAGATTTGAAACCAGAATTTTTTCTCAACCTCTAAACAAAATATCGTAGATGTGCGCGAAAAATTTTTTTTTAATTTTTTTCAAATGGAATTGCAATGGAAATTTGTTTTTTACCCATGGTAGAACAAACCAGGTAAAGTAAATACTACAACAAATACAACTCAACAACAACCACATAGAAATTTATTTTTGTTTGTAAACGTTAGTGTCAACGTACATGTAAACAAAATAAGGATATGTCTATAAATTATTGGAATTTTAAAAACTAATAAACTAATAATTTGATTGAAAACTAATAATTGATTGAATATTTTGAAAAACATGAATGAAAACTCGTTTGATTTTCAATTGCAATGTTTCCCTATCATTCCACTAAATGCATAATTTCTCGCAGAAAGTAGAATTCTTGCAAAAGTGTTTAACAAAATACCACACATATTAAAACTCCTCTATAAGCGGTGTTTTAGTGTGCGGCATGTCGTTCGGACCTGGAGGACGTAATGGGAAGGAGTCTTTATGGGAAATAGTTTTTTTCTGATGAATAAATATGTTCTTCCAAAAATATATCCCTAATATAAATCGAACATAGAAATAAATATATAAAATGTCGTATGGAATTTGACACTAACATTACAGCCCAGTTCAGTCAGCTGGGTATTGCTGCTACCTTTTCTTGTTCTACCATGTTTTTACCATATACAGAGCTCGACATATCAATGGAAACTTTTTCAGAAAACTAAATATAACCATTTTTGACGAAGTAAATTTATTCCTTAGTCAAATATTCCTGCATATGTTTGCATAAAATAACAGTTCAATGCGAAATAATAATTTAAACAAATAGTTATGATATATTCAGAAATATTCCCTAAAACTGCTTCTGTAAAATATCCATTACTTTAAAAGCCTTGGCAAAACAATGAAAACTTTCACAAATCTTCTCAAGTATTTATGATTGAAGGTTATTTTCCGAAATTTCTTTCATTATCAATACAGAATAGAATCAAAGTTGAATCAATGATCCATTCCCTCTCTCCTATATGTGATCCTTTCATGACAAAGAATGACATGTGAACGGAGTTTTTCAAGAAACCCACAATTTATAATTTCCAAAAAATAATTTAATTTAAAAAATAAATAATTTTACAAATTATTATTACTTCGAGGGCATAAAGCAATATTCACCTTAAACTTGAGTGTCAGACCCCTGAATCAACTTTGGGCAAGTGTTACAAAAATCCAAAAATCATATAAAAATAACAAAATGTTTATTTATACACCTAATTAATACACCGTTAAACATTTTTAAACTTAAGACAAAATTTTACGCGACGAAGAAATGGACCTAGCCTTGAAAACAACCTTAAATCATAATTCCATTGGTATCCTAAAAATAGCACATCTTACGTAAAATTTATAGAGGAGCATGTCTCATCATGATCCGACTGAAAAATGAACTGTATTCTATTTTCAAATGTATTTATATTTTCTATCTTCAATTTAAAGCTCCTTTACAAATTATATGCAATATATACAATTTTTATGATGTCTATGGTTTCATTGTCTGAAATAACTTTTAAAGACCAGTAGTGCGATTCTCTAACACATTTTTTTGAGTTACCGACAAAAATCGGTAAAATTGAAATGCTTGTAAATTCGGTAATTAACGATATTTTTCGGTAAGTTAGCGACCAAAAGGAAGTAGTCGTAAAGTTCTACCGATAGCTACAGTGTTCCAACTTTTTTTTGAACTTTTTATTCATAATTTTGCGTTTACCGACATTTGTCGTTAACTCAAAAAATTAGTTAGAGAATCGCACTACAGATCCAATTCTTCGAACCGTAAATGTTCTGTTACATTTTAAGCTTCAAAAAACGTCAAAAGATTCATTTACTAACAGCCTAAATAAAAATGTGGCGTTTTTAAAGATTTTTGGACTCAAATAATTCTTGCCCAAAGTTTCCTCTTGGGTCTGTCATTTTAATTTGAGGTGGACTTCTTGTTCACTGTCGACCAAACAACGTAACAATTTATAAATTTATTTTTTATTTTTAATTATTTCTAGCAAATAATGTACCATATTGGCCAATCAATTATGTTATTAAAAATTCTTTCTGTAAAAGTTATTTTTTCTCAATATCATCTTAAAGGATACTAGATAAGGAGGGGTTCTTGAAGAACACACTTCATATGCCATCCTATGCCACGAAAGGATCACACGTAGGAGAGAAAATTGACTATTGGTTCAACTATGATTCTATTCCGTACTAATAATGCAAAGAAAGTTGGGGAAAATAACCTTTAACCACAAATTCATGAGAAGACTTATGGAAGTTTCCATTGCTTTGCCAAGGCTTTTGAAGTAAATGAATTTTTGCAAAAGCAATTTTATGTATGTTTTGCTGAATATAGCATAAGTATTTGTTTAAATTATTATTATTATTTCGCATTGATCTGTTATTTTATGCAAAAATATGCAGGAATATTTGACTAAGGGATAAATGTATAGAGATGGACAGTGGGTAAATACCCAATGTGGATATTCATTTGGGTATTTACTATATTGAATCGCCAATACAACATCTTACACCCTATTTCTGGGTTTAGGCTGTGAAATCGTTTCAAATTGGATAGTTTTACAATACTATAAACAAGTGGGGTAAATACTTGGGTAAATACCCGAGTATTTACCATTTGGGTAAAAACTCTTTAACTGTCGAACCACTTGACGTAGGCTGACGAAATTTGGCTCAAAACTTTCTCATCTCAATAGTATTAA
The DNA here is from genome assembly GCF_047663935.1 of Musca autumnalis. Taxonomy (NCBI): domain Eukaryota; kingdom Metazoa; phylum Arthropoda; class Insecta; order Diptera; family Muscidae; genus Musca; species Musca autumnalis. The sequence goes on along the minus strand of NW_027412088.1, from coordinate 125,512,385 downwards.
AGGTATTGAAAATGGAGTCCCTGGGTCCATGTTTTGGTATAGCCCCCATATAGCCTTACCTCCCGATTTAAGGTATTTTTCATATATTAGTGACATTTTACAACCAAATTTTCTGTAGTTTGTATCCTCGCACAAATTTGTCAACGTAGGTCCACCCTTTCTTATAGCCCCAATATAAGCGTACGCCGATTTCGAGTATTTACCCAAACCTTGGGTAAAAACTCTTTAACTGCCGAACCACTTGACGTAGGCTGACGAAATTTGGCTGAAATCTTACTTATATCAAGAGAACATCTGGTATTGAAAACGGGATATTTTGGGTCCACGTTTTGATATAGCCCCCATATAACCGTACCTCCCGATTTCAGAAACCCATATTGGGGCTACAAGAAAACGTGGATTTACATCGACAATTTTTGCAAGGATATTTTATACATATTGGGAACTCAATGCACCAAATTACTGCCAATTTGGTTGTAAAATGTGGCTAATAGGTAAAAAATACCTTAAATCGGGAGGTACGGCTATATGGGGGCTATATCAAAACATGGACCCAGGGACTCCATTTTCAATACCTTTAATACTATTGATATAAGAAAATTTTGAGCCCAATTTTGTCAGCCTACGTCAAGTGGTTCGGCAGACAATGAGTTTTTACCCAATATTTGGGTAAATACTCGAAATCGGGGTACCCTTATATGGGGGCTATAAGAAAGCGTGGACCTATGTTGACAAATGCTTGCAAGGATATTTTGTACTCATTGAGGACTCACTGTGCCAAATTACAGCCAATTTGGTTGTAAAATGTGGCTAATAGGTTAACAATACCTTAAATCGGGAGGTACGGCTATATAGGGGCTATATCAAAACATGGACCCATGGACTCCATTTTCTATACCTTTAATACTATTGATATAAGAAAGTTTTGAGCCAAATTTCGTCAGCCGACGTGAAGTGGTTCGACAGTTAAAGAGTTTTTACCCAACATTTGGGTAAATACTCGGGTATTACCCAAGTATTTACCCACTTGTTTAAAGTATTGTAAAACTGTCCATTTTGAAACGACTTCACATCCTATACCCAAGAATTGGGTGTAAGATGTTGTATTGGCGATTTAATATAGTATATACCCAAATAAATACCAACAAATGGGTACTACTCTATAAATGTACTTCGTCAAAAATGATTATATTTAGCTTTCTGAAAAGGTTTCCATTGATATGTCGAGCACTGTATATACATATATACCCAGCAAATTTATTGGCCTGTTTGCGATAGTGTCAATTTTTGTGTGCTCTGTGCATTTTTTTAAAAAAATTATAAATTTTTGATTAATTTAGTGTGTGTACCATAACAAAATTGTTTCCAAATTATTAAATAAATTTTTGGATAACTATTTTGCTAACTATTGTGAAGTTTAATTGAATATATTTGTGCTATAATTCTCTGTGTTTTGTGTTGAGTTTGGCTAATTGGTTATTTCGTTTTGTGTTTATATTCTGTTACATTAGTTTATTGTGTTGTTGTAACAGTTTACCTGATTTGCTTGTCATCTCAAAACAGAGTTGCCAATAATTTGTTTTTTATTATAAATAAAGGATTAAGAAATCCAGCTACAAAATCTCCTGTAATTTTTAATTCGTTAATAAACAATATAATCATGACCTGTTCTTATGAAATATGTAATATTCCTGATGATAGTGAAGTTCGTGTTACTTGTTGGTCCTGTCTAAATCAATGGCACTGCAAGTGTTCTCGTATGAGGACAATAGTTACTGACATTATTAGAGAAAATAACGGAATTCATTGGTGCTGTCCAAATTGTAGAAAAATCTCTGCTGAATTCTACAATTTTGCAAAGGATTTACGTTCCGAATTAAATTCAATAGAGGAGGAACTTTCCATATTCTCCTTCCGTTTTGATAAAGTCTCCAATTTGTTTACTAAATTCCCGGATTTGGATGAATTCGCATCGGTTACTGGACAGAAAAGCAAAAGGTCAGCGAAAAAGGGTGCAGGTAAAACTGCTCCAAATCGTAAACCTAGTGTTTCTGGGGATAATGAAGTACGATCAGCTTCAGATAATATTTCGTATACAACTGAACCTGGTCGAGCTCAGTTATGTGCCAATCGGTCGGGGGAAGCGGCAGTGACTCCTGAATTAATGAGTACTGATAGTGTTAGTCGTGAGAAGACTTCACAATCTGCTCAAGGCATTCGAGAATCGGCAGCTTCTTTGTTCGTTGCTTCTCCGGGGGTCTCCTGTGCCAATGTAGGCCATGCCCAACAGCCAGTGCAGGGACCATTATCTATGGCTCCAGCCATGAGAATGGTGTTTGTGGCTAGGTTTGCTCCCAAAACGACGGCTGACGAAATTAATAGTTATATAAGATCAAGAATTCAAGGCAACTACTTCGTTAAATGTTACAAACTTCGTTCGGCATTTTCGGAAAGTAAATCCTCATTCCAGATTGTTACTAATCAGCTAATATTTAATCAGATTATATCGAGAGAATTTTGTCCTGAAAATGCTTTTGTAAAAGAATTTCTGGAACAAAACGATAAGTTAGCACATTTGCTTCCTCGAACAGCTACAGTCTCAAAAAACTAAATAGTTTTTTTTCCATTTGCTATCAGAATGTAAGGGGTTTAAACGCAAAATTAACTCGCTTATTTTCTGATAGCTTCGGGTTTGATAATGATGTTATTGTTTTATCTGAAACTTGGTTAAAAAAAATCTGTACTAAATACCGAAGTTTTATATCCTAAATATCAAATATTCAGAAAAGATCGTTTTGCTAAAAAGGGTGGCGGAGTCCTTATTGCAGTTGACTCCTTTTATTCCACTAATTTAATTGAATTAAATAATAGTCCTGATATTGAATTTTTGAGTATAGCCATTGAATTAGGCAATTTTAAATTATTTATACCTTGCTCCTACAGTTTGGCCAATACATTTGCAACAAAATTGGACGTTCTAGAAAAATGTCTGTAAAATATTTCTTTGAATGACAATTTAGGTATTTGTTTGCAATTATTTATATTATACTTCAAGTATAAGAAAATAAAAAGTTTTAACACAATATCCAACAAGAATTATGAAAAAATTGAAAATACATAAAACGCCTTAAAATTTAATGGTCAAAACATATGCAACTGAGCCAAATCGCATGCAAAAATCTTCAATATTTTGTAAAATATCACGTTTAATATGATTTTAATTATGTGTTTTCTTGTTTTGGGTAGTGTAAAAGTGATTAAAATTTTAAAACTGATATCAGTCATACGTACTTTATCGGGGGAGTGGTCAGGGGCATGCTCAAGCAAGAGTCAGAAACTTAGGAAATAATGGGAATTTCTTGACATTTACCCCCAGTTTATGTATTTCGAAACGAAAATGTGTACGCATGAAACACACCCAAACCTTAGTTTTTGAAATATTATTTCCTTTGCTTTTGTTTCAAAACAAAAAACAAATTTGAAAAGCACACTCAAATTTGGTAGTTTTTCTTGCGTATTGATTTTCTTATCGACATACATAAACAGGCCCTTAAGTTTTGGATTTAATAAAATGCAGAGTGCAGTTATATCGTTTATTATCAAATGTCAGAAGTTTGGGTCTCGAAAAACACCCTTATCAGATTGAGTACTACTGATCTATTGACGTTATATCGGGCGATATCGCTGAAAATTCGGGATTCTATAAAGGCAAAAAGATTTAGAAATCCCTTCAGATGATAATTTGCCGCACACATTTTATATATAGAAATTTCCAGGAAGAGTACACGCGTCCCCAGAAAAGAAGAGGTTTGCAAAACATTTAGTACTAGCTAAAGCCCATTAACATTATATTATAAATACCGTGTTTTATAGTCTTCAGTGTGAATTTTGGATAGTATTTCTGTTTTTGAACAATAAATAGTATTTTTTGACATTAAATTCCATAATAAACGCATTTTTTCATAAATTTATGGGATATGCTTTATGTATTCTAGCGAGCACTAAATGTGTTGAAACCATTTCATTTTTTGGGAAGCCTGTGCTTTTCCCGGAAATGCCTATACATAAAATGTGTGCGGTAAATTATCAGCTGACGGGCTTTCTAAAACTTTATGCCTTTAAAGAATCCCAAATTTCCAATGATATTGCACGTTATAACGTCAATAGATCAGTAGTACTCACTCTAATACGGGCACGAACCCTACGCTCATATTTTTAAATTATATTTTATTAAATATTGAAGATTTTTGCATGTGACTTGGCCCGGTTGCATATGTTTTGACCATTAAATGTTAAGGCGTTTTATGTATTTTCAAATTTTTTCATAATTCTTGTTGGATATCTTGTCAAAACTTTTTATTTTCTTATACTTGAAGCATTGAAATATACATAAATAATTGCAAAAAAATACTTAAATTGTCTTTCAAAAAATATTTTACAGAAAAATTTTCTAAACCTTTCAATTTTGTTGCAAATGTATTGGCCACCACTGTATATTCCCTCTTCCTCAAAATTGAAATATAAAGAAGCATATATCAGCAATAAGTTCAATCGTTGGCAAGATGAATGAAACTGATCGAATTTTGGTTCTAGGTGATTTTAATATGCCCTCTATTATGTGGCTTTTATTACCAGATTCCGAAGCTCTAACTCCGCTAACATCTGAAGCGAATATTAATCAAGATACACTTGAAGTTGTTAGTCGACTTAGTGATCTCAATAATAATTGATAACACTGGTCAACACGACTTTTGTTTCAACCGAAGTTGTTGTTGTTTCTAAATGAAATCGGCGAGCTATTTTCAAATCTGGTCACGGTTTTTCTCAGCTCTTGTTCTTGAGATATAGCTCAAAATCGATTTTTACGAGTTTTACCCAGAATGTCGTTATTTTCGGATACAAACAAATATTTGTTTGCGGGTTTTTCGACACTAATATATTAAGAAGATGTTATACGCTCGATACAAAATGTTTTTGAAATAATTGTGGCGAATATATATAAAAAATATAGAAAACATACGATGCATCTTGTAAAAATTGCATATTTTCAGTACATTAAGCTGTAATTACGTCATCGGGGGAAGTCATAGGAGCTTCATATGGCATTCCGGATATGCTCAGGGTGTCTACTATCTAGTCCTGTATTCAAATATATAATATAAAATTCATAGAGCCCACGATTCGCCAATAACCTAAAAATCGTCATGTTTTCTATATTTTTTTATATATATTCGCCACAATTATTCCAAAAAACGTTTTGTATCGAGCGTATAACATCTTCTTAATATATTAGTGTCGAAAAACCCGCAAAAAATATTTGTTTGTATCCGAAAATAACGAAATTCTGGGTAAAACTCGTAAAAATCGATTTTGAGCTATATCTCAAGAACAAGAGCTGATGGAGAAAAACCGTGACCAGATTTGAAAATAGCTCGCCGATTTCATTTAGAAACAACAACAACTTCGGTTGAAACATTCAACTTCTTCAATTTTGTTGAGCAGTGTAATTGATGATCTCAAAAATAATTAGAATTTCACCCATATATATTCCCGAAGATATTTATCATCCTTCATTACGCATAACCATGATTCATAATCATTTCCTTGTTGAAAATCAGTCCAATATGTTAAAAACTGTCCTTAATTATAAAAAACAGATTTTCGGAAGCTAAATTCTCTTATTTCTTCTGTTAACTGGACATCTGTATGTCTTTGTAACAGTAATATTGATCTTGATCTTAGAAAAAAACCTTTGATATACTAAATAAATTTATGCTGGAATGTGTTCCAACTATTAAAGTTACAATTTCTAATAAATATCCATGGATTACTCCTGAGTTATCAACCATAAAAAATTCTAAAAATAAACTTTTTCGGAAATATAAAAAATCAGGTTTTTGGAAAAAGTCTTATATAGTACCTTTACAAAAGTCTGGTAGTCTGACAAATGTATCCAATTATGGAGGAATTGCAAATTTAAGCGCTATTCCTAAGTTGTTCGAAAAAATGATTACTGATGTAATTTGCCACAAAATTCAACCCATGCTAAGTCCATATCAGCATGGTTTTCGTAGAGGTCTTTCAACTATAACAAATCTAAAACAGTTTACATCGACTGTAATAAAAGCATTTATTCAGCGTTGTCAAACTGACACAATATATACAGATTTCAGCAAAGCTTTTGATAGGGTTTACCATTAGCTCTTGTTGTATAAATTAGATCATATGGGCTTTATTACTAATTTAGCAAAATGAATATCTTCTTACTTACAAAACAGATCACAAGTAGTTTTGCTTGATGGATGTCTCTCGAAATCGATTAACGTGTCATCGGGTGTTCCGCAGGGGAGTCACCTCGGACCGATTCTCTTTCTGCTATTTATAAACGACTTGCCAAATTCAATACTGCATTCAAGATTGCTAATGCACGCTGATGATGTCAAGTTATTCATTACTCACAATTCGGAGAAGCAAGCTGATCTACTCCAGAGTGATTTAAATAGACTTTTTCAATGGTGCAATATCAACTGTATGGATTTAAACTTAAACAAATGTAAACATATGTGTTATTGCAGATCTTCTTCTCTAATAAGTAGACATCGGATTTTAGCATGTTTTTTATTTCTTATCCGATTGGACTCAAATTTTGGATCTAGGCGTTTTGAGGGTCAATTTTTCGATATTTGGGGTCATATCAAACATATGCAAAAAATATGCAAAATATGCTAAATATGCAAGTGTTTTTTTGACAAAAATCGTCAATTAAATTTGGAAAATTATCAAAAAAGCATTCTAAATTAAGTTTTTTTGACGTTTAACATAGTTTTTTGCAGATTATTTTGTTATTGAGACTCTCCAGATATTCCGCCACAGCAATAAATCTAGACTAACAAGACTTAAATCAGTTTTCACAAGGTGAGAAAATGTCAAATAACCCAGCATTCCTATTACAACATAATTTGCTTCCTATACAAATGTAGATAGATAATGGAAACATTTCGAAAACTCAATCAGAAATGTCAAAATCGACGTGTCCAAATATGGTGATAGTTTCTAATGGACCAAAATTGTCTAGCAGAAAAACAAAGGAGCTATTTTTGTTCAGATAAAAGCTCAAGTTTTTCTAGTTTTTGGAAAAAGGGTTCGTTTTTTAGCGCAAAATGGGAAAAAATACTAAAGTACCATTTACGATTCCAGGTTCTGGAATATAACTTTAATTAGAAGTATACGTTTTGATTATTCACATATTAGATTCGAATATATTTTATAGTGTTAAGTCCTTTATTTAGTAGATACAGACATAAATTGACAATTTTTGTTCTTTGTTGTCAAAAAGCTTCTTTGGAAAAATGCTCTAACTGCCGCTTTAATATTGATGACATGGTTTTAGTTTAATGCACTAAAAACACATATAATTTATAATATCGATCTATATTGTACGCATACAACCGCTTAATGCAGAATTGGAAAATGTTCACTCCTCGGCGAAAAGTAATGCATTATTGTTATACCCGTCCAAAATGAAGAACGCCCAATGATTAGTGCAAAATGACATCACTTAGAAAAACCACACAATAGAGTGGTAGTGGTAAAATAAGTCAAAAACCTTGGAATTGTCTTTAAAATGGCAAAACCACTCACATATTTCTGCTAGAAAAGTATTTGGAATGCTAAAAAAATATAGTTCATTCATTCCTGCTGCAGGAAAACAATTTTGATAACACAGTCGAAAAGTCATAACTCTTTTTTATACAGAATTGTTTAATTTATACCTGTCCGTGTACTCGATAATTTGTACTAATTATTACCAATGCTTCGAATTTTGACAGTTGTTTAATAGAGAAGTTGGTAAAAAAATTGTTTCAGCAACATTTAGTAAAAATTATCGAGTACAAGGACAAACCTTTCATGATACATTAGTCTTGTTGTATAGGATATAAATAAATATATTAAGAAAAATATTCGCCGCAATATTGTCATTAAAGTTGCCAAATGCACTATACACCTAAAAGGCAAAGATTTCAAGGAATATTAATTTACAAAACGATGAAATTCCACATCTGTCTCTAGGTTTCTTACATCCTGATGTAAACTTTAAAAACGCCATATTTCTAGCACTACTTTCACAATCTGATTGGCTTTTTCTGGAACAAATACGGGCAATGCCAATAAAAATGTCCGGATTGTCGAGTAGAAAAATCTCACTATTTTTTACACGTAGAGCACTTTCATTTAAGTGTTCGTTATTAGCAATTACAATTTAAAAAATTATTATTATATAACATCCACGAGTGATTTAATCATATAAAATAATTTATTTTCCTTACAATTCGTAATCCGAACAATTTGATAATTCGGACACCGCCGAAACCTGTGGTGTAGGGATTATCGCGAATATACTGTATATATGGGAGCAATATCCAAATCTGAATCGATTCTTACCAAAATAGGGATCGCCCAAAATAGGGATCCCAAATTTTTATGCGAAGTGGTCTATAAATGTGACCTGTGCTTTGTTTTCAAAAAGACATGGCGAGATGGATAAGTGCGAATTTATGCAGATCATCAAAAGGAACTGCAAACTCATTCACTAAGACATAATACCTACCCTTAGGGTATTAAAATATAATTATTAGTGCAATCATGAATAAAAATTCCGTGCACAAATTGTTTCCTTTCCCCAATTTTTTATTTCCGTATTTATGCCCAAAAGGGGAATATTTTTGTCGATTCGACTAGAATACGCCATAATGAAGCGAATCTAGTAGTTTTCAACTTTTAACAAATATTGATTTTAAAAGAATTTCACTTTTTAAAATTATTTTCCGTGTGGAAAACTCAGAGGGAAATATTCATGATGGCACCGTATATATTTTTTATATGTTTTTAATAAAATATAAACGATTTTATGTAATATTCAATATTTTCTTAGTCTTAATTTCTAGCTCATTTGTTATTCTGTCAGACAATCTTGGCCGAGCAGAAACTATCAACATATTTGGATACGTTCATTTTGACATTTCTGATTGAGTTTTTGAATAAATTTATATTAGAAAGCAACTTATGTTGTAATAAGAAGGCTGGGTTATAGGAAATTTTCTCAGTCTTTTAGTCCACATTTATTGCTGTGGCGGAATAATACTTAATAACATGATAATCTGTTAAGAAATCGACATTTCACGGTAAAAAACTTAATTTAGAACACTTTTTGATGACTTTCCAAATTTAATTTGATGATTTTTGTCAAAAAAAATTACTTGCATATTTTGCATATTTTGCATATTTTTTGCATATTTTTTTGCATATTTTGTGCATATGCAAAATATGCAAAAAAAATAAAAAATATGAGCCTGTCATTGCATTCAGTTTTCTTCAAAACGAATTTTGGTCCAATCAGAATTTTCGTATCTTTATTAATAAAAAATATGCAAATATGCAAAATCCGATGTCTACTAATAAGGCAATACAATATTAACGGTTTCCAATTATCAACTGTAGAATCATTTATTGATCTTGGCATTTTGATGGATCAAAAATTAAATTTTAATAATCATGTAATTTCTATTGTTAATAAAGCTCACGGTGTCTTAGGGTTTATAAAAAGATGGGCCAAAGAATTTTAAGATCCCTATATAACAAAACAGCTATTTACGTCTCTTGTTAGACCTATATTAGAATACGGTTTTGTTGGGACCCTCAATACGCAATTTATTCTGATAAAATTGAATCAGTGCAGAAGCAATTTTTGCTTTCTGCGCTGAGAGGTTTACATTAGAACAGCGATTTTGTATTGGCTTCATACACAAGCAGGCTAAAATTAATTCGATTACCTACATTTAAAAGGAGGCGCATTATGTTAAACTCGATGATGGTGCTAAAAATTTTAATAGGTTATATTCCTTCTGATTTCTTAATTTCATCTATAGACAAAAGGTGCCTTTTAGCGCAAGTAAAAACTACCAACTCTTATATATAGACTTCCACCGCACGGATTATTCTATGGCAGAACCTATTAACAAAATGTGTGTTGATGTGTAATGTAGACTTTGCCATGAGCTTAGACCTTATAAAAACTAAAATGTCGGATCTGAAAAATCCGAAAATCTGAAAAAACCAAATGTCGAATGTCCGCTTCGAATATACCAATAGCGATATTCACTCATGGTTGTAAAGTGGCATTGTAGATCTTGTACATCTTGTTAAGATTGTAGATCTACTACTGTTTACAATACCACAACAACAAAATACATGAAAGTTTAATTTACCACAGGGTTGTTAATTTTCTCGACCGAAAAGTATTGTAAACATTGCACTGTACTTGTACAAGGGTGAAGAACAGCTAATTGTTTTGCCACCACTTTGTTGTGAGTTTTATTTTATGTCGGAGTTTTGGTTTGTGGTAGAAAAATGAAAAAAAAAAGAAAAAATAATGAAGGCAAAGAAAAATAAAATTTTTATGAAAGAAGTGTTTATTATAATTTTCTTTCTTTCTTTTTTTTTATCTCATAATTCTTTTATTTGCTTTTGCTAAATTGCTTTTAGGGTGTAGCCTGCTATTGAGTAAGGAATGTTTTTAAAGTGTTATTTTTGTTTTACTGTTACTTTATTATCTTTATTGTCTAATTTTAGCTTACTTATGTAACTACTATGGCCTATAGGATTTGTTACGACGAAAGAAATAAATTTAAATTAAAACTGAAACTAAAAAATAGACTGACGACGATGTTAAGATGTTATGATTTGTTTACAATATTCACAAAAAAAGACGCCAATGTTTTTCTTCCGATTTCAGTATGAATTCGGAGCCAAATGTCGGAAACAAATTTGCCTTGGCAAATTTGTATGTATCTAACAGCAAGGGGTTAATTTCATTTTAGTTTGTTGTCGAAAAACAAAATGATTTGTTATAAAATTGCAACATAATAATTTAAGCTAATGCTGATAGACTCAACATATTCGTACCCAAAGTTTACATTGTTCTACTATAAATACAAAATGATTACAAATCATCAGAAAGGTTAGAAATTATAATCTTCCATTAAAAAACATAACAAAGAAAAATTGATCAATAAAAAAGGCGTCAGAGAAAAAAATATTCCTTGGATTTTCATACGACATTATTCCGAAATCGTGCAAGTTGTTGCCATATCATTGAGACAATCACCCTTATTACGGTTGGCGTAGTCGTAGACGTTCAAGTGGCATAGACGTCGTCGTAGGCGTAGTCGTAAGTTACATTTTTTATGTGATGAAAAATGATATACAACGACAATTTTTGACTTTTATAACATGTTATATCCTTAAAAAATCGAAATAAAAACATTCGTAATTCCCAGAACGGATTTCTCGTTTTAAATATAACATTTTTTTTTTGATACCACAAATCGGTATTACGTATGGCGTAATACGACAAATGGGTATTACGTATGGCGTTGAAATACGAGGAAAGATTCGTGGCCGATTTTGTAAACGACAGCATATAAAAATAGAAACAAATCAATTTCAAAAGATTTTTTGGCAATGATTATTAAAATATATTGGAAAAAATTGTCGTTGTCGTAAATGTTACGTGGTACCAAAAAATATACGTACGACAACGACTACGCCAACGACCACAAAAACGTCTATGCCAAACACTTATTTTGATTGTAAAACCTGTAGGGTTAGATTTTCTTCTGGATTAAAAGTTTAAAAATGATCTACTAATAACTCTATTAATTTCTGTTACCAAAAGAACTCTTTAAAAATATACATTTTTGCTTTTTTGTACAAATGCATTCATAATACCAATTAGACGTTACGACACGTCCGCTGGCAATTTGGGATAGTCCTTGGTCACACTAGATGGTTTCATTGAAACAATTTCATGAAATCCAGGGTTCCTAGGTCGATTTCCATACTAGAGTAAAATCATGAAGTGGCTGTAGTGGGGAACTCGATTTAAGAATCCCTAAAAGTTTCAATGAAACCACTCTAGTGTGACCTTCGATATACGACAACGCCAACCGTAATAAGGGTGAATATGAATTGGCGAATCAGTTGGTGTGCGCATAATTCAAAAGGCATAATTCATTCTTTTATTTAATAGTTTTGGGAGTGAATTTTTGTCAAAAATTTAATTAACAAACATTATAAACATAACTGTTCCATAAAATATTCAATTTTTTGTTTTTTCTTTTTGGTATTTTTTCAATTTTTTTTATTTTTTTTTTTTTTTGTTATTAGGACAATGCTGACGATAACGGTGAATGAATAAATTTGTATTTCGTTTTTATATGCAATGAGTTACGCATATGACTACATCTATACAAGCCTTGGAATATCCTGATAGCAGATAACCTTATACTCCGCATGCTGTTTCTTCAGTTGCAGGCTTTTTCTTTGGCGATTTACGATGTGTACCGCATATTAAAACAAATTTATCTGAATTTTGTCTTCATAAATTACACGAAACATACACAGACAAATCTGTGATCTATGTGAAGACGTAAGGTAAATGTGGATCATCATATTCCCCTTTTTAAGTAAATGTTATGTAATTTATTATTATTATTTTGTTTGAATCGACAAAGCTATTCACTGCACTTAAAAGTGATCAACATTAAATGGTATTTTAATTGATAATATAAAATTTGTTTGCAGCAAATAAGTATATATTTGATGTCTTTAAAAACGAATGTCTCAATTAGAAAACTTTAATGATTTTACAAATAACAACATTATTACAAATTAATTATCACTTAAGACGTAAGAAACGTGAAAATGCAATGTTTTTATTAGACATCAAGTATATACTTATTTTTGCAAGCAAATACTGTGAAATAAAAAGTAATGATAATTTGCAAATATTAGACTTTAACAAATTTGTTAAATAAAACAGGTTTAGTTACTTTATATAAATATGTTTAAGAAGTAGAAAAACGCATAAACCAAAACTAATATTTCCATAAAAAGGAATTTCGTGTGACTTACAGCGCAGCAAATATTTATTCTTTTTATAGCGTGCAATCAATTAAAAACCCTTTACGATTTTTAAGTACTAACTAGTTTAAATTGTAACAAGAATAGTCAATTCGAAAATCCGCCGATATGCCCCATACAAGTCATACACGTCACACGAGTTCTTCTGGTGACGATTTAGGAAGTACAGACGAGGTAAAAGTTTTCAAGGATGAGGGTGATCGAGAGGATGAGAAGATTTCATCGGAAAATTTGTTGGAGGAAAAATCTAGCTTAATCGATTTAACAGAAAGTGAGGAAAAAAGTGGAAAAATTTCTACGCGTTCCGGCCATAGTCCTGTCTTCAACAAAATTGAGCCGCACACTTCCACATACAACATGGGATATTTGGTATCTCCTTATCCATATTCAAATGGATCTGCAGCGTCATTGCCTGTCACAATGGCAAATAAAATAGGTTTACCGTGTTTCTTTAGTCACAACGGAGATCACCTGAATACGCCTCCGCCGGCTCATTGCGGTATTCCTCCGTATCAAATTGATGCCAAATCCATAAACTTGGGAAGACCTGCAATTTACCCCTTTCCTTCCAGCCAGTATCCGTATCCTATGATTAGCCCCGATATGTCACAGGTAACGACTTGGCATACCCCCTCTGTATACTCAGCTGCTTCCAGTTTCAGAAGTCCATACCCTTCATCCCTTCCTATCAATTCGACGTTGTCCAGTGACTTCTCCTTTCGATTTTCACCCAATCTTCTACCTTCCGTGCATACATCACAACATCACATAATCGGTACACACACTGCGATAACACCATCAGTTTCGAAACAAGACAGTAGCAACGATACATCGATAAATCAACGATTTGTTAAAAATCTAGATAGCAAGAATTCTAAATCCGTACAGGGTCACGACAACGACAAAGACAGTTGCTTAGAAAAGAAGAAACCACATATTAAAAAACCATTAAATGCTTTTATGTTGTATATGAAGGAAATGAGAGCAAAAGTTGTTGCAGAATGCACTTTAAAAGAATCGGCTGCAATCAATCAAATTTTGGGTAGACGGTGGCACGAATTATCAAGAGAAGAACAAAGCAAATATTACGAAAAAGCTCGACAGGAAAGGCAGTTACATATGGAGTTGTACCCCGGGTGGAGTGCGAGGGATAACTACGGATATGTGTCAAAAAAGAAAAAGAGGAAGAAAGACCGTTCGCCGGCTGATTCCGGTGGCAATAATATGAAGAAATGCCGAGCTCGTTTCGGTCTTGATCAACAAAGTCAATGGTGCAAGCCATGTAAGCGAAAGAAAAAATGTATACGCTACATGGAGTCTATTGGAATAAACTGCAGTAACGTAAAAGAAGAACAATATGATTTGGATGATATAGACGGTCAACGTAGCGAGGATGATGATATAGATAATGAAAATATTGGTAGTTGCGACAGTGCAGATGACAATGCAAAGACATACGATGAAGATAACGAATCACTAAATCACAGTCTATCAAGTCCAGGTGGTTTCTCTAGTTTTCAGAGCCCACCAACAAGTATGACCAGCCCTACCATCCAAAATACCGATTCCTTAAATGCTATTAGTGACCACAATCCCACTAATTCGAATATACAATCACTACAAACACAATCCCAAAATAAATTGCACCAGCATTTTCAACCGTCCACTCCATTGTCTACTTTGTGCACACCACAAAGTTCTGTCTACGAAGTTGCAGGTAGCACTCAAAACTCAATATCCAGCCTTATTTCTACACTTACTGCGACATCTACGTCTTCGACAAAATCTATTAGTTCTTATAGCTCTGGAAGCGCAATCTCAACTGCTACTACGTCCACAACTATACCAGCTTCGTTATCAGACCGTATGATGCGCTCTCTTCTTACAAGTAGTCCAGCGATGTTACTTGGAAATCGTTTAAGTCATCTCGCTATGGGCCTTGCTATGAATAATAATAACAATGTTATTGGAAGCAGTCCCACTACTAATCACAATAATATTTGCACCGACAAGATATTTAATGTATTGGATATCACTGGAAAAAGCGAAGTTGGCTCAATATCAACCACTAGAGGTATCCAATCGAACATGTCAAACCAAACTTCGAGTAAAACTATTGCTGTACATCATGGAGACAGTGATAAAATAATTTCATCATCCGCCTCTGAAGCAGTTCCCCCCTCGAAGTCACCTCTTATATCCACATCTATACCTTTGTCAACAGCATTTGTAACTGAATCATGTCATCTCATAAACAGCAAATCCAATTCAATAAACGTCCCGCTTCAGAGAAGTCCAGTAGGAGCTAATCCTAGAGATGCAAACAATCCTCTTAGTATAAATCAATTAACAAAAAGAACGCACGAAGATGTTCAGGACATTAGCAACTGCAATTCAATTGTGAATGACTCGGCATTGACAAAAACAGATTGTCATATTTTACAATCCGAAAACTTGGGCTTTCAACGTTCCCACTCGACGCAACTCATACAATCTTCCTTAACATTGCCACCACCATCACCTAGTGCCATATTTAACAACTCATTTTCTCAACACTTTCAACATAAATATAATCAACATTTAGTTCCGACGACTGTTGACAGCGGAACTATTTCTACAGTCCCGTCAGTTGCCACTCACACTATCGACACAAGTCACAACAGTATTAATAGTGGTAATAACGTTGTCAGCAGAAAACCATCCACAGATACAACAACGAATGAAAGTGGTGCCATAAACGTAACATAACCTCTCTTTATAATTATAATTATTTTAGTATCACATTTCGACCTCTTGAAAACAAAATTGTTTTAAAATTAAGAGTATTAGATTCGTAGTAGTTTTAAACTATATTTAGTTTTATCTTAATTGTAAGTTAAATATTAGGCTTTAAAATTGAATATGTGAAATATTTCCTTAAAACGGGGTATAAAATAAAATTATAATATTTTTTTTAAGTTTTAAATTTGTGTATAATCGCTTTTGCATGGTCATTTTGACAATTTTTATTTATTCAGGTCAATCTTCGTGGGGGTAGGTATGACGAATTATATTCTTCCCATCTTCTCAAAAATAAAACAGTTTGTTCATAATTACACTGTGCGACAAAAACAGAAAAGGAAAGCTGAACAGAATTGGAAATTAGAGCTAAAAATATGAGACACGTGTATCGGCGTTTTTAAAGTTTACATCGGGAAGTAACCTAAGTATGCTGGACATGTTCTGCCTGTTTCTACACTATTTTCTGAAGTAATTCCATTTTTTTTAGATTCAATTCGTAATTCGAGGTATTTCAATTGTAATTCGAATTATTCCATTTGTAATTCGAAAATTCCATTTTTTTCTAACGTTCCCAACGCAACTTATTCCCACTGCTTCCGACCGAGGGGGCGACCGCCCATTGAACGTAAGGGTTCGTGTACGTACCACTATCCGGATAATGGTGGATGACAAGTCATCATTGAATACCAGCTACAGATTATATATTTTCAACAGCCGTTTAGCATATTTATATAAGTTATAAGTAGACAGCGGAATCCTATGCAAATGCATATGTACAGTATAGTCTCGATAATCCGGACAACGCGGTAATCCGGACACCAGAATTATTTACATTGTAGACTCGGTAATCCGGACATCACATATTTTTCTTACCTCGATAATCCGGACATCAATATTTTTTTCTTATATAGAACGTTAGATTCTTATTTATTTCATTGACGTTTTCGTTCTTAACAATAGCAAATGGTGTATAAATAAGAAAACATAAGTTTTTCAAAGTTGTTGGTCCAAATCTCGACTTTCTCCATAGCCACTGTTAACTCAGTTATATAGTCAATAAGGAATTAACTATTTGAATCTGTCAAATATTCATTTCGTTCAACCATTGATGACTGGCTATGAGACGGAATAATATTTAAAACCTAGTGTTGGGTAGTCTAGTTCCCTGAAAATCGATGTTGCGTGTTCCTTTTCTCTAAAGGAATTAGTTCATTTCCGTTAAGTAAGAAAGACCCTTGTATTCCAAAGATATTTGACCAAGAAATGTTTAAATCCTTTAAAGCGTTGGGATTAATAGCTTAGTTTTTATTGGGATTTTTAGCTAAAAGAGAAAACGACTAGAGAGACCTAGTCATTTTCTTTCTTTGACATTTCTAAATCATCGGTAACTAAGGATTGTTGTAAAGCATTCTCGTAATTATTCAACCAATAGTTTCAAATTCCATTTTGTCTTATTCCTAAGCTATAAGATTTATATAAAACAATATCTCTTTTTGGTTTCTTAGACGAGATGAGGTGGTTTGGTGATGTTATGGCTAAATATTCACCATAATGAGATGAGTGCATTTGAGTTCTAAAGTTCAATCAATAGTCATAAGAGGGTTATGTCCCATGGACAAGCGAAATCAATATATGTACATGGGCTACGAAGTTTATATCCTTAAAAAATATATATGAATAAATATACACCAGTTGTAGAGAAGTTTTAAATGGCAAAAATACTCACCAAATACCACTAAAATTACGCTGAAGTAATATAAGAAGTAAATTTGGTAGCCAGGGAAGCTGCTCCTGGTATAAAATTGTCGCAACCCGTGATATTTGCTTAATATGAATTCGTTTCCTTATATAATATCAGTATAGTGAAAGTCCCTTATTAATGTACAAAATTATATGTTTTTGTTGATACTCGGTAATCCGGACAATTCGATAATCCGGACACCGCCGAAACATGGGGTGTCCGGATTATCGATATTATACTGTATATGGTTAGGATGGTCATAGAGAAAATCTGATTAGGCAGAAACTCGTTTTGTCACAAAATAAAACGAATTAGGCCCAGAAATTTTTGCATATTTTGCATATATAGTGCATATTTTAAAATATTTTTACGTATTAGCATAAAATGAGCATATCCAAAACCATATGCAAAAATATATACAAGGATATGTGGTCTAAAAATCCCACCGAAATGGCTGAAATGTGGTATTAAGTCTTCGTTAGGGGTATACAACTTTACACCTGAAATTTGTCGGTATAGGTCCACGTCTTCATATAGCCCCACAGTACGGCACCTCCCGATTTCCGGTATTTTGAAGGTTGTGGCCTCAATATCCCGTCAAAATGGCTGAAAATGGCATAAAATTCCGGTGTCTAGTTATAAGTTAAGATTAACAACTCATATATTCAGAAAAGAATTTAATCTAGAGTTAATGATGTTAATGTTCATATCAAAGTCTATATTACACTGTGCAACCCTGAAAATGCAAACAACTTCTAGTGGGCATTTTCTGAAAGAACATATTGAGAATACAAAACACCTAGTTGGGTTTTTTGTTTTTAGATCGGGTTTGGATTTTATGGTTTCATCTATACCGGGCTAAAATTACCGTTTTTCCATTGAATCGGGCTTTATCTCAGAAACTAAAAATAATTTTGCTTTGCGGTCTTCAGCAATCTTGTAGTCCTAAAGTAGTAGAACTTAAGTGTCGATTAGACGAACTAGGAAAAACCGAACCTAGTGCATCAAAATTGATAAAATATAGGTAAGTTTACATAATTTCTGGAATTATGGTCGGTAACAGCCAAACTATTGAGAGTTGGACCAAGTAACCTTTCGCAAAAAAGTTCCAAATAATTTGCTCAGCAATTCTTCAGAACATTCTGAAACTGTAAAACATTTATTATGTTATGTTGTTTAGGCGGTATTTCATACCATACTTTCTACAAAACATATTTCAAACAACGTTCACACCGGCTGTTTATTCTCATATTTGAAATTTCAATGCATTGTCGCTATTGAGTTCAATAATTTTATTGAAGTGAAAATACAAAGTACAATGAAGTTTGTATATAGAATAAATGACAAACAGCAAAGGTTTCTTATACAATGTAAAAATTGATTAAACACAGTACTTCAACACTTCCCCTTGTTTAAATGATTAATATTAAGAATATTTATGAAGTGAAGCAATCGAAGATTTGGTAACGGTTTGGTCATCATGTCTTGTGAAACTCTGGATTTTGAGACAGTCTGATAGCAGCAGTATTATCGATGGTTATTACCGGTACTTCATTAGAATTAATTAAGTCATTGTAGAGGCTTTTCGACCACATCAATTCCTTAGCGGCCTCACTCGCTGCTATGATTTCAGCTTCGGTTGTTGAGGTAGATACGGTTGGCTGTCTTTGACTTATCCATGATATAGGACTGCCTGCATAACATGCTACTACTCCAGTTGTTGGTCGTCCTGTGCTCATACAGTAAACATAATCTGCATCACTATAGCATTCCAATTTCTTTAAACCGTTCGTTTTGTAAATTACTCCATAGTCAAGTGTGCCAGCAATATAACGAAGAACCCGCTTAAGTCTTTGTACATCTCCACTTGTAGGGGATTCCAGAGATCTTGACAGAACACCGACACTAAATGCCAAATCTGGCCTAGTTCCCAACATTAAATACATTATTGCTCCAACTGCTTGACGATATGGAAAATCACTTGTTGATTTTTGAACTTCTGCTACGGTTGTTGTACTTTCCATCGGAGTTGATACTGCTCTATATTCAGAAAAGTTAAATTTTTCCAAAATTTTCCTAGCATATGACTTCTGACTTATCTTTACAGAATCATCCGACTTTTCAATTTCTAAACCAGGAAGGTAATGTGCATCTTTGTGTGTAATTTTGAATTCAGCTTTAAGTTCATCTACACCTTTTTCAGATGTAATTCGAATCATTTTAGTTGTAATTCGAGAATTCCATTTGAAATTCATAACATTTTATTTGTAATTCGAGAATTCCATTTGTAATTCGAAACATTTCAATTGTAATTCGAATTAGTCCATTTGTAATTCGAATTATTCCATTTGTAATTCGAATTATTTCATTTGTAATTCGAACTATTCGATTTGTAATTCGAATTATTTCATTTGTAATTCGAATTATTCTACTTATAATTCGAATTATTCCATTTGTAATTCGAATTATTCCATTTGAAATTCGAATTATTCGATTTGTAATTCGAATTATTCCATTTGAAGTTCGAATTATTCTATTTGTAATTCGAATTATTCTGTTTGTAATTTCAATTGAAATAATTCGAATTACAAATGGAATAATTCGAATTACAAATAAAACAATTCGAATTACAAATAAAATAATTCAAATTACAAATAGAATAATTCGAATTACAAATAGAATAATTCGAATTTCAAATGGAATAATTCGAATTACAAATAGAATAATTCGAATTACAAACGGAATAATTCGAATTACAAATGTAATAATTCGAATTACAAATGGAATTCTCGAATTACAAATAAAATGTTACGAATTACAAACAGAATAATCGAATTACAAATGAAATGTTACGAATTACAACTGGAATGTTTCGAATTAAATGTGAAAAAGGTGTAGAAAGATCTTCAATTCGTTTACATCAGACGCAGCAACTAAACCATCGTCTACATACAGAGCAAGAATGATTTTCTTCCCCTGTCTTTCTCTGATGTAAAGACAACTGTCAGCCGAGCTTGTTTTAAATCCCAATTTCCAGCACCGTGGTGCTTGTTTAAGACCATACAAACTTCTTTTTAGAGAGCAACCTCTATTTGTTCCGTCATCAAATCCTTTTGGCTGTTTCATGAAAATTATTTCATTCAACTCTCCATAAAGGAAGGCAGTCGAAACATCGAACTGTGCTAAGTGCATCTTTTCTGTGACTGCAACACTTAACAGAGACCGAGTTTTGGACATCCTTGCTACCGGACTAAAAGTTTGGTCATAATCAAACCGTGGTGCTTGTTTAAGACCATACAAACTTCTTTTTAGAGAGCAAACTCTATTTGTTCCGTCATAAAATCCTTTTGGCTGTTTCATGAAAATTATTTCGTCCAACTCTCCATAAAGGAAGGCAGTCGAAACGTCGAACTGTGCTAAGTGCATCTTTTCTGTGACTGCAACACTTAACAGAGACCGAATTTTGGACATCCTTGCTTGGACTAAAAGTTTGGTCATAATCAAGTCCTTTTGTTTGATTATATCCTTTAATGACTAGTCTCGCCTTGAAGGTATCCACACTGCCATCCTTTTCCATGGCTGCTAACCATTCTGATCTTTGGTCGCCTTTAGTAGCTTCAGAATATGAATTTGGAGTTTCTATGCTATTAACAAACTCCTGGGAAAGCATTACCTTTCTATTTCTTAATTTGCTGTAATTGCAATTCTCTTCTTCAGATTCTTGTCTATCGTTACTTCCTGATATAGCATCTTCATACTCACTGTCATATGTTGCATTTCTCTCTAAATTATCTTCAGGATTGCTGCTCGTAGGTTCATCATTTTGTTCTTCTAAATTTGGTGAATCTTTGGCTAATTGATCATCTTGTGGCTCTATGTTTGGATCCGACTCTTCATTCAGTCCACTCTGAATTTCATCATCTTGAATTAAATCATTGAAACGTCTAATCTTTGACAAATCAACACGTTGTGTATCTGGATTTACGTTGGATTTTGCCATGTGAATCATCCGACTTTTCAATTTCTAAACCAGGAAAGTAATTTGCATCTTTGTGTGTAATTTTGAATTCAGCTTTAAGTTCATCTAGAAAGATCTTCAAGTCGTTTACATCAGACGCAGCAACTAAACCATCGTCTACATACAGAGCAAGAATGATTTTCTTCCCCTGTTTTTCTCTGATGTAAAGACAACTGTCAGCCGAGCTTGCTTTAAATCCCAATTTCCAGCACCGTGGTGCTTGTTTAAGACCATACAAACTTCTTTTTAGAGAGCAAACTCTATTTGTTCCGTCATCAAATCCTTTTGGCTGTTTCATGAAAATTATTTCGTCCAACTCTCCATAAAGGAAGGCAGTCGAAACATCGAACTGTGCTAAGTGCATCTTTTCTGTGACTGCAATACTTAACAGAGACCGAATTTTGGACATCCTTGCTACCGGACTAAAAGTTTGGTCATAATCAAGTCCTTTTGTTTGATTATATCCTTTAATGACTAGTCTCGCCTTGAAGGTATCCACACTGCCATCCTTTTCCATGGCTGCTAACCACTCTGATCTTTGGTCGCCTTTAGTAGCTTCAGAATATGAATTTGGAGTTTCTATGCTATTAACAAACTCCTGGGAAAGCATTACCTTTCTATTTCTTAATTTGCTGTAATTGCAATTCTCTTCTTCAGATTCTTGTCTATCGTTACTTCCTGATATAGCATCTTCATACTCACTGTCATATGTTGCATTTCTCTTTTAATTATCTTCAGGATTGCTGCTCGTAGGTTCATCATTTTGTTCTTCTAAATTTGGTGAATCTTTGGCTAATTGATCATCTTTTGGCTCTATGTTTGGATCCGACTCTTCATTCAGTCCACTCAGAATTTCATCATCTTGAATTAAATCATTGAAACGTCTAATCTTTGACAAATCAACACGTTGTGTATCTGGATTTACGTTGGATTTTATTGTGTTTTTTTTTCTTCTAAGCGATTATTATTTTTTTTTTTTTTCTACAAATTTAACATTTCTCGAAACATGAACATCTCTCTTTTCTGGTATATAAATACGATATCGCTCGTCTCCATCATATACTACCTTTTCAGCCTTTCTGTCCATTTTCTTTTGCCTTTGACTTGGAATGTGCATATAACATGTTGATGCAATGATTCGCAAATGTCGGATTCTAGATTTTATATAACATGTCGACGCAATGATTCGCAAATGTCGGATTCTAGGTTTCTTACCATACCATTTTTCGAATTGGCTAATATCAGCTTCAGATGACTTTCCTCTTCTGTTTAAAATATATATTGCTGATTTCACAAATTCACACCATAATGATTCTGGAAATTCAATTTCCATATTTGCGTACTTGAAAGTCCTTGCCATTTCTACGATCGTTCTATTCTCTCTTTCAGCACACCCATTTTGCTGCGGGGTATATGGAGCAGTCAACTTATGAGTAACTCCATGCTGAGCAAGAATTTTTCTGACGTCATCGTTGTCAAATTCGCCACCGTTGTCTCTAATTAACATTTTTACAGTGTGACCTTGACATTTTTGGTGAACAACATCTCTTTAAGCGAATCTTTCACTTCCGATTTTTGTTTTATGAAATAAGCATATCTATATTTCGTATAATGATCTTTAACTACTACAAGGTACCTGTATCCTCTGAATGAAGGTGGAAAAGGGCCACATACATATGTTGATACTATTTCATCTGGTTCACTAGCAGCGTCACGTCTACCAAAAAGTTTCCTAGAAGACTTTCCAAAAATGCATGGTTCACAGTTCTCACTTGTATTCTTCACTGAAATTCCCATTTCCTTTTTAAGCTTCATTTTAACATGGCGATAGTCCTGATGTCCCCAGAGTTCGTGGTATAACTGTAACACCGACTTTTCTTCAAGCAGGGATATATTCTGTGTGTGTGAATTTGGATGGACATTAAGCTTGTATAGTGTGCCATTGATTTCTCGTTGACCATGTACCACAAGTTCTTCATCGACGTACATTTTGCATTCGTTTGTGGTAGATGTAAATTTGCTATTAGGGTTTCTATCGTTTGCAGCTAAATTCGAAAAAAGGTTTCGAGATATAGTTGGAACATACCATACATCGTTTAGAGTTACAATTCTTTCATTATTGTTGACTTTCGCTAACAGCTCTATTTTTCCCAATGGCTTTTAAACACTCTTTTCCTGCAGACTGTATTGAATTGGGTTGTTCAAATTCTTCGTATTTCACAAAATACTTATCTGAATTGGTAACATGCTTTGTTGCACCGTTGTCGAACCACCATACCAAACTTGAATCTGCGATATTTACTTCATTTGACATCGCATGTAGTGCCACATGTGTATGATCCTTAACTGGTTGTGACTTGGAAGGCTTGCCATCTGCAATCCACTTGCGACATTCTTTTATCCAATGGTCTTTCTTCTTACAGTAATGGCAAATACTGTCCTTTTTGGCACTCACATTCTTGCTTTTGGAATACTTCTCATTGATGACTAAAGCTTCTTGACCTTCAACATTCTCAGGCTTCTTCATATAGGCAAAGCTGTATAATAAGTTCGTCTAAGGACTTATCCTCATCCCGAGTTATCATCATCCAACTCGATTTGAACTTTTCGAACGATGATGGTAGCACATGCAGAATCTTACAAATAAGAAGCAGTTCTGGAAGTTTTTGATTACCTTTTAATTCCAAACCAGCGTTAATTTCCGTCCACAAACTTTTAAGTTTAGAAATGTGCGTTGAAACATCCAAATTTTCAATCCACTCAAACGAGAAAAGTGCTGTGCACATCTTAAACAATTGGTCCTTGGATGTTGCTTCGAATTGTTGCTGTAATGCTTCCCAAACATCTGCTGCCGATTCTTTGTCCATTACCTTCATATATATCTTATCAGATATGGTACTAGCAATAACGGTTTTGGCGACACGGTTCGTTTTCCTGTAAAACGCAGACCGAGTATTGTAATCTTTCACTACAGCTTCAGTTGCTCCCTCTGTTAAAGGTTCTGGCTTTGTAATTTTTCTTGAAACCACATCCAGAGCTCCTTCATAAAAATCTAGGATATCTTTGACTTTTCTCTTCCAAATTGCCCAATCGCATTCTCCTGTTAATGGCTTGATGGTCTTGCAAAACTCCATGATTCTGACGTTCAAATTCTATTCCCAAATTTAAAATTTTCTTTTTTCACAATTCTTCAAAATGTCATGGAGGGCCCATAACCTATTGAGTTGAATAATTTTATTGAAGTGAAAATACAAAATACAATGGAGTTTGTATATAGAATAAAAGACAAAAAGCAAAGGTTACATATACAACGTACAATATTAATTGATTTAACACAGTACTTCAACAGTCGATATATTTATCAAATTGTCGTTGAAAAATATGCAGGAAACAACGCGATGGAGGCATTTTACAATAAGGATATTCCCAAAAGATAACACTAAAAAATGTAACCGTTTTGGAGAAACCCTGCGAAATATGTACAAATTACGGTATTTTTAGATATATTATAAAAGTTGAGGCATTAAATGCATCTGCTTTTTAATGGGGGTAATCGAATCAATTTTATCCTGCTAGTATATGAGGGAAGAACAAAGTAACCATTCCAACGAAAACTTCTCTAGGCAAAGAGTAGAATCTGTTTTTTAACGGATTCTATTTATCAGCATAAATTGCATAGTGAGAATCCCATATTACCGATCCATATTCTAACAAGAGAAACAAATATTTGTTTAGTGACATATGGGTCTGAAAATTCCTTAGCCCATCGTTTTATAAAACCTAATACACCTTTTGCTTTATTCACCGTTGATATGATTATTTACATTTAATTTTGGATCCATTAAAATACCGAGATCAATAAACGATACTTCGGAGCTCAAAACTGTCCCATTAATTTTATAATACCCTGACAATTGAGAATTCCCGGTAAAGCACATATCGCTCATTTACTCAAAGAGTGACACATCTCGAAAAATCAAGTTTCGAGAAAAACGCCTTTTAAGTTGGCTATTGAAATTTTACTTCCCAACTTAAAAAGATTATTACACAAAAACTAAAGTAACTACTTGGACTATATTTTGCAACCAGATAGCCAGATATCAGTGCTAAATTTCTGTAAATGAGTGTTTTAGTGCTTCATAAATTCAAAAAAATTTGTGTTGTATTATGCGAAACTCGTAGTGAATGAGCTGCAACTCGTTTAGTTTTAGAGATATCAGCATGAAAATTTGACACAACGTAAAGTAGAAGTCGTAGAAAAAATAGAAATTTCTAACTCAGAAAACGCATTTTTTGAGTTATGCCACTCTTAAATCTATCCATCACACCAAAGAGCGAAGCTATTTAGATCATTTTGTAGTGAATCAATACTTTTTTGGAACTTTATAGTACATTTTGACATCATCTGCATACATCAGTAACTTTGAATTGTGTACCGATGAAGGTAAATCATTAACAAATAGTAAAAAAAACACTCTGGTGGAACACCAGATGGAACAGTAATCAACTTTGATTGACGATCTTCAAACAGAAATAACTGGGATCTGTTACATAAGTAGGAAGAAGTCCATGACAATAAGCCGTTACCAAAACCAAAGCAATCAAATTAATATAAAAGAAGATTATGATTCACTCTATCAAATGCTTTACCAAAATCCGTATAACTTGTAACAGTTTGTTTACGTTCTTTAAACCCTTTAACCCATTACCACCCATTGTACTCGCTTGAGTACAGAAAAAAGGAAACATTTGGGCATGTATGAATTTTTTAGCAAAAGAAATTAGGCAATTTTCGTTTACCTTCGCATTCCACAGAATAAGTTTAATTGACAAGTAAAGAAAAAAGTGCAAAACAATGTATCGTTAATGTGCATTTTGTTTTGTTTTTGGAACACTTTGTCATTTTTGTAAAATTTTGATAGGTCAGTAGTAATAGCGTTACGTAGAGGAAAAACTGATTTTGCAGAAACAAATGCTTTTAATACTTTTGTGAAGAATAGTGTTTGTTTTTTCATATTACAGAAAGTTACGTCAATGTTTGTTGTTGTGGAGGAACTTTATTTAAGTAGCAACATCGCTGTACCCAACCGAGTACAATGGTATGATATCTATATTTTTTTTTAGAATTTCCTTCAACTAAAATAGAAAACTTTATAAGCCTGAACAGTGTTCTTAGTTTTGTGGAAAGTGATGCTCACAATAATTTTGATTAAGCGAATTTCCTTCAAATTCGCCACCTTTTGTGGACCTATTGTGGGGCCAAAGGTATAAATTTAGAACAATAAAAACTTGCTCTTATATCCCGATTCCTGCTTGATTTTTTATAAGGATTCATTCAGTGGGTTTATTGATATAGTTATGTGAGCAATTCAAAGCCCCCAAAATTTCAAATTTCATATTAGAGTACAGCTCTAAAAACCAACATAAAATTTGTGTTCAAATTGTGTGTTAAATTGTCTTGTGGTTTAATGGGTAAATCACATCAGATGTAAATTGTTTGAGATTTGTGATTGGTTTGGTTTAAGGATGCGCAGCCGCCTCACTGGCAACTGCTCCACTCGGAGACCTTGAGGTCCATTGTGATCATCCTGAATATTGTGTGTTGTGGTAGGTTTATTGCAGGGAATGAATGATGTGTGTGTTGGTGGAGAAAAAAGCCGGATGGATTTTGATTTGGTTGCTGCTTTGCGGATATGATGTGGTTGATGACTGATGTATGTGTAAAGCCGGATGGATGTTGATTTGGTTACTGCTTTGCGAATATGATGTGGTTGATAACTGATGTGTGTAGGTGGAAAAAGTGATATGATGTGGTTTGATGAGGTTGATGACTGATGTGTGTGTAAGTGGAAAAGAGTGCCGTGTGGTATGAATGTAGAGGGTGTGTGTCTGTTGATTGTGGTGATGGCTGCAGTCGTTATCCTCCTGTGGGAAGGAGTGGATAAATTGAATTAGATGTGTTTGCCAAAACAGGTAAGAGTTTTGGCAAATTGGTATATGTAGATGGGATCTATGTCATATCTACCAAAGAATCGGTGTCTCCTCGTAATAAGTGAGGGTTACCTACACAGTAGATGTTCGACCGTCTCTGTTTCCTCTGGATCTTCACATAGTCTACAGTTGTCGACACTACTGTTATCCCATCTTCAAGTTAGGGATCTAACCATGCTGTGACCGGAAATAAGTCCCACAGTGGTTTTTATACCTAACTTATTTAATGAAAAGAGGGAGTTGGTTCTGGGCCAGATTGCCTTGGATATCCTGCAACCTGGTGCCATTTGTCATCTTTGCCCTGCTTTCTCAAGAAAGAAACCACGTTCGAAAAAAAACATTCAAAATTTAAATGTCTTATGCTGGGTACCCGAACATTGCAATATTGAGGGTAACGAGATCGCTGATGAAATGGTTCGTGCAGGCTCACAGTCGGAAAGCATCCAAACAGAATGTTCGGTGAGACCGCCGCTGTGCCATTTTATTGATGTAGTCAATTCTTACTATATGGGCAGCCGTGTTTGGTCTGAGGAACAAAACTGTCGGGTAGCGAAGCTTATATGGCCAGTTATACCGAGACGCAGAACTCTATCCCTACTCTCTTTTAGTAAGTCCGAGATTAGAATCGCGATAGGAGTTATTACGGGTCATTCTAGCGTTAGATCATGAACCTGTAAGTGGGATGGAACCAGTATTTTGCAGTTGTGTGATGATGCGGGGTAGGTAGATACGATTAAACATCTCGCTGCACTATGCCTAGAAGCACTAGTGTTGTGTTTTTAAGATAAATAAATTCACACTTTGAATAAGGAATAATTCAATAATGATATTTTATTAGATTGGTAAAAGGAGATTAAAAATCGTTGTGTGTGATGGAAGAATCAAAGAATAGTAGTGAAGTGCTAAACGTTGCAATTAACAGTAGAATAAAGTTCCAAAGTGGATTGTAATTATCTACAAAGATGATAACGATTAAAAATAGAATCAAATAACATAGAATAAAGAGTTGTCATATATCAATTTTGGATACTACAATTCTCCTAGGCTAATAACGAAAATCATCCGAAAGGTGACTAGGAGGCCTTTCTAATTCGGCTTGATATTCTTAATTCTGGAGTTTGAGCTTGTTAAGCTGGTTGTACTTGTAGTTAAGAAGTAGGCAAACTTGGTTGATAGGTAACGCGGCGTTCAATACTAATTTCATCAAAAGGTTGCTTTTGCTTTGCAGGTTGATCCGAGCAAGTAACAGTTTTCCGCGGAATTTCGACATTGGATTTATAAAGTTGGTTGATATGTCTTTTAAGTTCATAACCATTATCGAGTTTAACTTGGTAATGAAGATTCCCAATTTTTGCTTTAATTGTTCCAAAATTCCCGGTTGATTTATTTTTTTCATACCACCTCACTTGTACTATGTCTCCCAGGCTTAAATAACGTATTTTTGAGGAAACTGAAGTAGACTTAATTTTTTTCCAAGGTCGAATAGTGTCCAATTTGATTCCTAATTCTCTACCGAGATATAATTGAAAAGGACTTTCCCCTTTGTAATTCCATTTGAAATGCAGAAGTTGTGAAAAGATTTACTTTGAAAAATAGATGCGTTATCAGAAACAATAATTTGTTGTTGTTGTTGTAACCGTGTTTTTATTATGTTTATTTCCTCGTTCCTCTGTTCAATCTGGCTCTGGGTCTATCTCCAGTTCAAGAAAAGTGGCTGCTTCGATGGGATGTAGCCATAGATCCACTGGAGTTAGATGGGTAGGTTTGGCGGGGGAATTAAAAAAGGTGTTGTGTGTCGTGCGGGCCCATGCCGCATACTGGGCAGATGTCTTGCACGGCGCGATCGATTTCCGCCCAATGAGAATTTAGGCGACTGCAATATCCCGAGCGTAGTTGAGCCAAAACTACGCTAGTTTGTCGTGGCAGCTGACGCTCCTCAGCTGCGATAGATGGAGTATGTACTCCGAGTACTTTATTCATACTATAATTGCTTAAGGCCTTGGCAACTATGTCCGTGTGAATGCTATTCAATCCTGCTTGATATGCTTGTTGAACTAGGGGTTCTCTCCTGTATCGTTGAACCTCTCCCTCTAGAGCATGGATATCCTTCCTGATCTCCCTGAATGGGCCGGGCCTACCCACAAGATGGTGATTGGGATGGCTCACACGATAACATCCAAGCAGGTACTGCAACGAAAGCATCTAACTGTGTTGCTTTACAGGAAGAATTTTTGCCTCCTCATGTAGATGGTCCACTGAAGATTTGAGGAGGCACCCTGTCTGTTCTCAGGGCTGCATTCTGGCAAGTTTGAATCTTTTTCCAGTTCGAATCACACAATCTCGGGGACCAGACTGGAGTCGCATAGCTTACCACAGACCGACCTATCGCGTTATATGTGGTCAACAAGGTTTCTTTATCTGCACCCCAAGTGCTGCCGGCCAGGGACTTGAGGACCTTGTTCCTACTTTCAACGACGTGAATGTAGTGTCGAATGTGACCCCTAAAATTTTAGGGCAGTTTGTGGTCGGAATTCTTCTACCGTCGACCACGACATTCAACTCACGTCCAAACTGCGCTGTCCATGTGGTGAACAGAGTGGCTGCAGATTTTGTGGGGGAAATCTGCATATTCCTCGAATGGAAAATAGTGGTAAGATCAGTTAAATAGTTGTTCAGTCTCTCACAGATGTCATCAGGATAGGTACGCATACGTCACGATCTCAATGCCGTCTGGAGGGGGTGGAATACAGGAGAGGTAGAGGTTAAACAGTTCCGGAGATATCACCCCACCTTGGGGAACTCCCTGTTTCACTCTACGGGGTTTGGACTTCTTATTCCTGAATTCCACGTACGACTGGCGTCCACACATATAGTTGACTATACAACGTTTCAAGCTTTGCCGGAGGGTTGTCTGCTCAATGTCCTCAAACAGCGTGGAGTGCCTGACTGTATCAAAGGCTTTTGATAAGTCAAGAGCCACCATCACTGTTCTATCGCACGGCCGTCTCTGGTTGAGTCCTTTACAGATATATGTGGTAATGGCGTGCAGCGCTGTTGTCGTGCTGTGCTACTTACGGAATCCATGTTGATGATCGGCAACTTGATAGCTATTTCTGATACTGGGGAGGATCAAGGCCTCAAGTGTCTTTGCTACGGGCGACAAAAGCGAAATCGGTCTGTACGATTCACTTTTGCTGGCATCCTTGCCTGGCTTCCGTAGTGGGACCACCCTGCCCATTTTCCAGACTTCGGGAACAACGAGGGTGGCTAGCGACAAGTTGAAGACTTTGGTGAGATACTCGACTCCCGGCTCATCCAGCTGCATCAACATTACCATGGAGATTCCATCAGGGCCCAACGCTTTGGATGATTTAGCGTTCCTGATGGCATTGGCAACATCATCCATTGTAAATTGTGGTGGTTCATTCTCGGCAGGAAGAGATCTGATGCGACGTAATACTGTTTTCTTCGCCCTGTCACTCTCGGGATGCTCGACAAACTGTCGATTGAAATTACTTGCGCACCTCTTCGGGTCAGTCAACGTAACGTCGCCAAACGTGTCTGAGGTCCTATCTTCCCTTCTTTCAGGGTTCGAGAGTGACTTAACCGTTGCCCACAATTCACCTATACCGGCTCCAATGTTGCAGCTCTTCAGATGATTTAACCATTTGTTCCGCTTATGCTCGCCGACCAGCCTGTTAACTTCCAGTGTCAGCTCCCTGACTCTGGGGTCATTGGGGTTGATACGACGAAGCTCATCACGCTCGTTTGCTAATCCCGTCGCCTCTGCTGGGAAATTTGGTCTTACTTCGGGTATTCGACCAGCAGGGATATGGCGAGCGGCTGCAGCAGTGATGATGTTCCGGAACGTCCTTTCCGCTTCCCGAACATCAGAAGGATTGGGCAATTCTCTGAAGCGGTAATTTGTTGTAAACCATGCGTGACAAAAATGTTTTGTAACAAGCATATAGTTTACTTAGTTGTCGGTGATTCCCAAATCACTCTTACCTCAGGCCATTTTGATTTGGCGTTGACCAATACAAAAATGAAATGATTTTGGAATGGGCCAGCATAATCTGTGTGGACTCTTTGAAAATTCTCATCTGGCTTTTCCCACTGATGCGTAATAACTTTATCTGGATTCTTTTTCACCGTAGCACAATCAGAACAGGATCTTACCAAATTTTTAATGCCTGTATCGATGCCTTTCAAAAACAGTATCTTCTGGCCAATTGTTTTCATTTTGACTTTGTGATGCAATTCATTAAGAATGTTCGCACGGAGTTTCATGACAACACGATCGCCTCGGAAGATGACTCGATTTTGATTTGAGTCTTCTGGATCGGAATTCTTACCAATAATTAAATTCTTTTTCATTTTAGAAAGTTCGATATATTTATCCGTTTCGTTTGCGATGGTCACAGCCTAATTCAGGATGTTGAAATTTGATTAATAATTTGAACTTGTATACTTTGTATTCCTTCTACTAGAAAGTGATTGAATTTTGAAGTTTTCTTCAATTGGAGCCCTGGATGCGATGTTCGACTTTGTAGTTGAAGTTTTGAAGAAAAGAAGCATACCTGCTATGTCGTCTTAGCAGGAGTGTTTGCGTTTTGATGAAATATACGAGAAAGCGGTTGATTATCTGTTTTGAGTCTAAATTCTCGTCCATGAAAATAAGTAAAAAATTTGTCACTATCAAAAATTATTGCCAATGCTTCTCGATCGAGTTGACTGTAGTTACGCTCTGCTTTAGTCAATGACCTTGAAACAAATGCAATGGGTCGTTCAGCTCCATCCACACAACCAGGGCTAACTGGTAATGTTTCGTTATATGTGTTGCCGGATTTAGCCCAGCAACATTCACAATAATTAGATACCAATACGTACGTAGGGTAGTACAGGCTCAATTTCCCAAAACTTGTAGATGCATCTCGTAAGACAACATTGAGGTTAGCCATGTCACGTACATTTGTTAAAAGGATTAGGGTGGCATGAGCATACAATGCACTTCAGGAAGAATGTCGGTGATATTCGGGGGCAATATCCTGGACAGATAAATTTAGCCAAGGATAAATAAGATAAGGGAAAATGATGTGAAACGCCGTCTGCAGTCACATGCACCGGTTACAAATCACAGACTCAAAAGTAGTGTTTATAGCCACCATGACGCTTAGGGGTCGATTATCGATAGCAATTATCGTTGAGTGGAGTTGCCAGTTGTCAAAATTACTTTACGTATTGCAACTTTCAACTGAAATTGCGAATCTCAGTTGACGAACCGGATATTTTTCAGCAACCAGTTATTTTCAGTTGCAGTGAATATTTTTGAAGAAACAAGAAGTAAAATTGAAAGGAAAAAACATTTTCTTAACAATCAGCCCAATCATGAACATCATCTCACCGTGAGTTTTCTCACTCTCGCCTCCTCCCTTATTATAAACAGCATAAGGGAGAACAAAACTCACGTTCGTGAGAAAAGTAGCTATCATAAATGTCAAAAAAGTGAGAATGTGAGGCAATTTTCTCTCACCACAGAAATCAAGGTGAGTTGAACAAAAAAATGTAACTATGGACATTTTTTATAGAAAAAATCGACAAGAAACGAATCTTTTGCAATGATTATCAATTGTATTTATTTGTGTTTTACGTTAAAGGTAACAAATAAAAAACAATTAGAAATTCTTTTGGCAACTATACATGTTTATCCGTGTATCAATGAAGCAAGGAAGACCTCAATCGAGTTTGGCGTAATTTGGAGGTGGAGTTGAAGTTGGCCAAAATTTTTCAGATATGGGAAGCGGTTCAGAATCATATGATGAAAACAGGAATGGAAGAGGATCCTATCAGGAGCAACACCTTTCTAAAAATTTTTTTGTAGGTACTTCGCTAAGGTTCCCAGCAAAATATTCGATGCCAAAGATTCTATTCAAGCATGAGTGCAAGTTATATGTCACCTTTTTACCACCTTCGCCCATTCTTTTTACAAGACTGTGACCCCTAAAAGATCCAAATCATTTTGGATGGCATCTTCAATAACCCAGTGGAATGGTATCTTAACAACCACCTTGGCATGACATATTCCACGAACAAGCCACAATAGGAAGGATTAAATTAATAAAAAAGAGCATGTTTATATTATATAGCCTTTTGCAGGGTTAACCTTCTTGAAAATTGAGAAATTGTATTTAAAATCCATGAAATTGGTTCAAATGTTGAATAGGATCCGAATTTCACGAATTGTACTTAGCATTCATATGATTGGTCCTATTGCTGGAGAAGAGATCGGATGTTTCACGTATTGTATTTATTTACAATTCTTGAAATTCCTTCCAAATGCTGAAAATGGGATGTTTCACAACTTAATTTGAACTAATACAAAAGATCCAGTGAGATATTGGCATCGCATGGAACGACTTCCACAAAATTTTGCTTGGTTTTCTTTGTATTCCTCAGCGTTTGTCGTTTCGCACATCATTCAAAATGCAATATTAAACATTTTCATTTCTTTTTGCCATTTAATGACCTTTAAACGGTTTTTGTTCACTTTTTTGCAAATTGCGGAAATTCTTCGGGCGTAAATAAACAATTTTTACATATGTATTTATGTATCTGTCAAAACAAAACAAAAACAGCTGTTACAGATGTTGCCACATATCAAACATTTAATATTTTTATCAATTACCAAGTATTTTTAAAGTGGATTGTTGATAAAAATTATTTTTCGTTTTAGAAATATTAATTTAATTTAAAATAAATTAATGTTTTATAAAAAAATTACGAATTTAGTTATTGCAAAATTATTTGTAAATAAAATAACGATATGGCAACGCAAATTATATTTTCAAGGGTTCACAAAATGCGGCACTATTTTCAATTTTCAAACTTGTGAAACCCTCTTCACTTTTTTCGCTCCTCCCTTGTCATTTGTGATAGGTCGAGACGTGAGAAGTGAGCTGCAACTCACTCGTGAGAAGCTCCCTACGTGAGTATTCATGATCGCTATGAATTCTTGATTAATTGCATGATTTATTAATTTTGTGTATCAAAAATATGGTGAAAATAACAATAAAACAACAGTTTGAAATATTAATTGATAAATTGACTGCAAATCCAATGTGCACATGGGTTCTGTTTAGGTGATAGCTCAGAGAGGCCGCAGAGAATAATTGTTGTTTGTGGAGATGAGCAAGTGATACAAACCCGAGTGTAACCGATAAGTAAAAGGGGAGAAAAATAAAACACAAAGATTTTATAGTTTGTATAAATAATAATATTGGTGTGGGATATTTATTAAGGCGAAAAGTGCTGATGACTTTACCTGGTGTGGGTGAGACGCGTTACAATTCGCGAGTAAACCGAGAAATACTTCCGTACTGGTGAAGAGATGACTTATAAGTGTTTTGTGTGTAAAAACCGAGAGTGAATCAAGGCTGAGGCAATCACTGCTTATCCGAACTGAGCGAATACAGTTCCAGGGAGAAATTGCAGAGAAATTCCACTACCAAGAGAGTACTCTCTACGATCCGCGCTGAGCGAACATAGTCTCTGAGAAGATATGTGGGGCAATGATTGGAAATATCACCCTACGGTCCGCCGTAAGCGAACATAGTTTCTCAGAGGGTTTGTAGAGAACACTTAAGGAAGGGAGACCTCTCTGCTATCCGAACTAGGCGAACAAAGGCTCCCTGGAGATTTGTAGTGAAAATACCAATAGAGAGTTTGTAACTTAAACATTAGCCGCCAGCCTTGAAATACATAGGGGTAAAATGGGTGAACATAAAGTAACTTACAACTAGGAATCCAGGTATGTAAATTCAGAGTAGGTGAGCTTTTCCGATGATTGCATTTTAATTTAATATGTTGGTGATCTTATGTTTAAAATTTAGTACTGTGTCAAAGATAGCCGTTGGGTAACTAATACAACTGGAGAAGGGAAAAATAATTATGTGACGTTAGAATCATCTCGATGACGACTTAATTCTAAAACATTTTTAGAATTACCAGTTAGATAATGTATATTTGAATACGTGATGAGAACCGAATGGAAATACTTCCTGGTGAAAATAGTTTAGATACGAGGAATTTTTGTTGTCTGTTGGTGCTGCCCTTGGAATTTTATTCACTGGATTTACTATGTGAAGAGGACATTGGACCAGTTAGAATCCATCCAAATACCGTATTTTGTGCAAGAAGAGAACCGAGTATATTTTGGTGAGTTTCGGCTTGTAATATTTTTGGATATAAGTTAGCTCCGATCAATAGATCTACAGGTCTACTACCAAAAAAGTGTGGATCAGCTAACCGAATGTTTGGTAAACGATGTGTTATATCGGGATCTATTGAGAAAGATGAAAGATCATCCGATATCCGAGGGAGAAAAATGCTTCTGTTTGAAGTACCAACGAAGAATTGATTCTTGAACCGATTTTCAGAGAACAACTCTTCTGAGTATTAGGTGATACCGTTCCCGTTACTCCTGAAATACGAGCTAGAGAAGAGCGAGTGGGCAAATGTAACCGATTTTTAATTGTTTCAGAAATGAAAGAACCCTCAGATGCTGGATCAATCAGAGCTCTAACTGGATACTCTTTACCGTTATGGATTAGATTCACTAGCAGTTCCCAGAAGAACACTACGATTCTGTGATGTATAGAAAACTTGTTGATTTGCTATAGTTGGATTGGCACCAGTGGAGGTGAAAGCTATGTTGTCATTGTGGTGAACTACAGAAAGACGGGAAGAAGAAGGTGAAGAATTTGATGAAGAAGGAGTTGAGGGAGGTGAATTAGTAGAACGGTGGAGAAGGGTGTAATGTCTTCCACGACATATATTGCAGTTATGGACGCTAGTACAAGTTTTAATTGTATGACCCCGTGAAAGACAATTCCAACAACTGCCTTGTTTCTTCACCGTTGAAGATTTTTGGTCAAAAGGCAATTGTTTAAACTTTGGACACGATCGCAAAGAACGAATTTCCGTAGGATATAGAAGGCAAGTTAACTTGGAAGGCGAATTTAATTTTCTAGAGACCGATTTATTGGTGTTGGGTTATTTAAATTCTTTCGAAGAAGACTTTTTTTTGTTTCAAGGCCTTTGATATCACGCAAACAGCCAAGAGTCTTTATTCTTTCAGAAATAAATGGATCCAAGTCTTCCCAAGAAGACAAAGTCGATTTGTCTCTAACACTCTGTTCCCATAGAGTGACAGTTATTCTCGGTAAACGCTGAATACAAATGAAGACTATGATAAGGATCCCAATGTACTGTGGTGATATCATATACGGCCATAGCAGATAAACAACTATTTATTCCGCGCTGAAGGGTTTTCAATCCCGAACTAGTTTCACTATCGATATATGGAAGATCAAAAAGAAGCTTCAAGTGACTATTGACAATAACCCGTTTATTGTCATACCGATTTTTGAGAGCTGCCCATGCTAAGACGAAGCTACAGTGAGTTAATGGGATCTTTCTAACTAAATGACAAAGTCTCTCAATGTCATGAAAGGTTTCTATGTCGCATGGAGGAAGCACAAGGTTATGTACACTATCCGGATTTGGTGCAGAAAATATTGATTCACAAGTATGACAACTGTTTTGAGCGAAAAGAGGATCCACCTGAGTGCCGATTTCCCGCGACGCCTGTGTCGAAGTGCTCAAGTTATTTGCAGGGTCGCCCTGAAATTCTTCGGCCGAGAAGTCTGAACTATTTATTGAGGTGTGAGGTGAAGATTTGGAGGATTGAAGAATTTTGCCCAATTTGCGATGCATAGTTGACCTCCAAGTAATGTAAGTCTGATGACACACTTCGTATTTACTATCAATCGAATCGATGATATCTTTTTTTGAGTCTACCGAAGACATTAAATAATCGAGACAAGTATCGAACATTGTTTGTACCTTGGACCATAGCTTGTCAATTTCTGTGCTACGAAACTCTAATTCGTACTGATCTAACTGATCATCCCGCATTTGGTTGAAATGGGAATCGAATTTGATCAAAGCATCCGATGCTCTGATAAAGATATCTAAAGGTGTGACCGGCATTGTACAGAATTTCTTTGTAGAGAATTTGTCAGACAAATTTCCACGAATTAGTAGGAATAATTCAGAAAAAGACCAGATATACACCGATAGTTGCTAAAATTCAATAGAATTTATTATTTTTGCACGAGGTGTAGGTTGAACCAATAGCTTAAATGTCAAAACTGATTTATTTTGCAGAAAAGGAAAATAAACCAAATGTCCGAAAAATTAAACAAATTCCCGAGAATCCGTTTAAGAAATTGCAAAGAATTTTCAAAAAGCTGCAAAGAATCAATTGAATTTATTGTTTTAGCAACTAGGTGTAGGGCGAATCAATGCCTGAATGTACAAAACCGATTAATTTTGTGTGAAAGGGGAAACACAAATGGCCAAAATAATGAAAAACGAATAATTTGGGAATTTTCCTTGTGAAAAATGAAAATTTTAAATTCCAAAGGGACCGAATGTAGGGTGCACTACTTCAGAACAACCAAAAAAGCAAAAAACCGCAAAATTCAAATATGTTAATAAAAAAGGTGATTTTAGTACAGGCCTGCTCAAGGTGCGCATCTGAGCTGTCGGTGTGTGTCAATTTTCTCACACACACAATTTAAAAAGAGAGCTTTCGTTTTTGTTTTGAATATTTTCAAAATTAAAAATCAGTCTCTATTGAACATTCAATGAGGAAGGTTCTGTTTTCGAATTTGTCTATGAATTTATATGCGTACACTGAAAAAATGAATGAAGATACTGAATACGAATTTTTATTTGCCTAAAATTTTTACGGCAAATTAGAGTGTTTGGTTTGTCAACGCACTTTGGTTTGTCACGAACTTGATTTGCAACAAATTATAACATCAACAGTCACATTTGGTCAAAATAAAATAATTATTCTACTCTATATTTTGAAATATAAAATAAAAAAAAAAAACTGTTACGATATTTCTCACAGTATACAGAGAGACAAAGGAAAATTGAAATTTGTGTATTTCAAAACCAACACAATTACAAAATGTGTTTGTATGTGTCTGAGCAGGCCTGTTTTAGTACATAAATATAAATTTATATTGAATATTTGAATAAATATATATGTTATATTTACTAAAAATATAAATATATAATGCTGATTGTAGGGTGTACACGAAAAACCGTCCAACCTGTCCAAAAACCGTTTATACTGAATACCGATTATTTTTCAAAAATATGCAAAGATTTATTTATTCCGAAAACTAAAAAATAATTTTTCCACCTGCGACCCACTGTAACTGTAGTAATAACGAATATGTACAACAAAACGAAATAAAACACAACTAGCGTCGCAGTAGACGTATGTTGGTATGTACTATACTAGTAGGTAGAGAGACTACAACGAATTGGCTTGTTGTTGGTAGGTTTTTTTCGTTTTAGAAGACGCTAGAAGAATGCAAAAAGGCGGGTGATTTGTAATACGTTTGTTGTTGCAATTCTCACTAAAGGGCTCTCCCTTTGGAATAATTATTGACGTAGGGATAGTGAGAAAAAACCGAAATAAATAAAACAACAACACCTATTGGCGATCACTACACTTGTTGGTGAATAATAAAGAAGCACAATATGCCGTATATTAGATTTATTAAATTCACAAAATAAAAGATATTTTGCTAATATTTCAAAGGGAATGTAACCGTATTTTGGTGAGAATTTTTATTAAATGAATTAGTGTGTGGACTGTATGAAGATTTTAATCGTATTTTATTGTAATTAACGAGCGATAGGGTGAATAAAAGTCGATCAGTATACCGAAATATTTTTTATGCGAAAATAGAGATAAAAAACTGAACAATCGCTATTTGCTCACTTATGGAAAACACTGAATTTACATACCTGGTATGTTTTTTGGTGATACGATTGGATGGTTTTGTTGATGAGGATGGTGGTGAGGGGTGATTGGGGAATCTTTTGTGTGGTGAAGAATAGAACAAAATCTCCGATTAGCACAAACAACACCGTCAAAGTTGTCCACTGATCCGTCTCGATTAGATGAAATGTTTAGGTGGACAACAACAAAATCCAAAGGAACTTATCCGGCTCGACTGGACCAAATGTTTAGGTGATAGCTCAGAAAGGCCGCAGAGAATAGTTGTTGTTTGTGGAGATGAGAATGGTGATACAAACCCGAGTGTTACCGATAAATAAAAGGAGATGAAATAAAACACAAAGGTTTTTAGTTTGTGTAATAATAATAATGGTATGTAGGTGATTTATTAAGGCGAAAACTGCTGATGACTTTACCTGGTGTGGGTGAGACGCGTTACACTTCGCGAGTAAACCGAGAAATACTTCCGTACTGGTGAAGAGATGACTTATAAGTGTTTTGTGTATAAAACCGAAAGTGAATCAAGGCTGAGGCAATCACTGCTTATTGGAAAGTTCTCACTACGATCCGAACTGAGCGAATACAGTTCCAGGGAGAAATTGCAGAGAAATTCCACTACCAAGAGAGTACTCTCTACGATCCGCGCTGAGCGAACAATAGTCTCTGAGAAGATATGTAGGGCAATGATTGGAAATATCACCCTACGGTCCGCCGTAAGCGAACATAGTTTCTCAGAGGGTTTGTAGAGAACACTTAAGGAAGGTCTCCCTTCCTGCTATCCGAACTAGGCAAACAAAGGCTCCCTGGAGATTTGTAGTGAAAATACCAATAGAGAGTTTGTAACTTAAACAGGTTCCATCTACACATCCGACAACACCAGCGAATTTCGTTTTTGAATAAAAATGATAGTAGACAATAATTGATGATCAAAAATCTTCTGATATAGGAGAGCAATTACTAATGACTTTACATCGGATTTTAGCATGTTTTTTATTTCTTATCCGATTGGACTCAAATTTTGGATCTAGGCGTTTTGAGGGTAAATTTTTCGATATTTGGGGTCATATCAAAAATATGCAAAAATTATGCAAAATATGCTAAATATGCAAGTGTTTTTTTGATGAAAATCGTCAATTAAATTTGGAAAATCATCAAAAAAGCGTTCTAAATTAAGTTTTTTGCCGTTTAACATAGTTTTTTGCAGATTACTATGTTATTGAGACTCTCCAGATATTCCGCCACAGCAATAAATCTGGACTAACAAGACTTAAATCAGTTTTCACAAGGTGAGGAAATGTCAAATAACCCAGCATACCTGTTACAACATAAGTTGCTTCCTATACAAATGTAGATAATGGAAAAATTTCAAAACCTCAATCAGAAATGTCAAAATCAACTTGTCCAAATATGGTGATAGTTTCTAATCGTCCAAAATTGTCTAGCAGAAAAACAAAGGAGCTAGAGTTGGTCATCGCTATTTTTTGTTCAGATAAAAGCGCAATTTTTTCTAGTTTTTGGAAAAAGGGTTCGTTTTTAGCGCAAAATGGGAAAAAGGTACTAAAGTACCATTTACGATTCCAGGTTCTGGAATATAACTATAATTAGAAGTAGAAGATTTGAATATATTTTATAGTGTTTAATCCTTTATTCAGTATATACAGGCATAAATTGGCAATTTTTGTTCTTTGTGGTCAAAAAGCTTCTTTGGAAAAATGCTCTAACTGCCGCTTTAATATTGATAACATGGTTTTAGTTGAATGCACTAAAAATACATAATTTTATAATATCGATCTATATTGTAAGCATACAACCGCCTAATGCAGAATTGGCAAATGTTCACTCCTCGGCGAAAAGTAATGCATTATTGTTATACCCATCCACGATGAATAATAAGCAAAATGAAGAACACCCAATGACTAGTGCAAAATGACATCACTTAGAAAAACCACACAATAGCGTGGTAGTGGTAAAATAAGTCAAAAACCTTGAATTGTCTTTAACATGGCAAAACCACTCACATATTTCTGCTAGAAAAGCATTTGGAATGATTAAAAAATATAGTTCATTCATTCCTGCTACAGGAAAACAATTTTGATAACACAGTCGAAAAGTCATAACCCTTTTGTATACACAATTGTTTAATTTATACCTGTCCGTGTACTCGATAATTTGTACTAATTATTACCAATGCTTCGAATTTTGACAGTTGTTTAATAGAGAAGTTGGTAAAAAAATTGTTTCAGCAACATTTAGTAAAAATTATCGAGTACAAGGACAAACCTTTCATGATACATTAGTCTTGTTGTATAGGATATAAATAAATATATTAAGAAAAATATTCGCCGCAATATTGTCATTAAAGTTGCCAAATGCACTATACACCTAAAAGGCAAAGATTTCAAGGAATATTAATTTACAAAACGATGAAATTCCACATCTGTCTCTAGGTTTCTTACATCCTGATGTAAACTTTAAAAACGCCATATTTCTAGCACTACTTTCACAATCTGATTGGCTTTTTCTGGAACAAATACGGGCAATGCCAATAAAAATGTCCGGATTGTCGAGTAGAAAAATCTCTCTATTTTTTACACGTAGAGCACTTTCATTTAAGTGTTCGTTATTAGCAATTACAATTTAAAAAATTATTATTATATAACATCCACGAGTGATTTAATCATATAAAATAATTTATTTTCCTTACAATTCGTAATCCGAACAATTTGATAATTCGGACACCGCCGAAACCTGTGGTGTAGGGATTATCGCGAATATACTGTATATATGGGAGCAATATCCAAATCTGAATCGATTCTTACCAAAATAGGGATCGCCCAAAATAGGGATCCCAAATTTTTATGCGAAGTGGTCTATAAATGTGACCTGTGCTTTGTTTTCAAAAAGACATGGCGAGATGGATAAGTGCGAATTTATGCAGATCATCAAAAGGAACTGCAAACTCATTCACTAAGACATAATACCTACCCTTAGGGTATTAAAATATAATTATTAGTGCAATCATGAATAAAAATTCCGTGCACAAATTGTTTCCTTTCCCCAATTTTTTATTTCCGTATTTATGCCCAAAAGGGGAATATTTTTGTCGATTCGACTAGAATACGCCATAATGAAGCGAATCTAGTAGTTTTCAACTTTTAACAAATATTGATTTTAAAAGAATTTCACTTTTTAAAATTATTTTCCGTGTGGAAAACTCAGAGGGAAATATTCATGATTGCACCGCATATATATTTTTATATGTTTTTAATAAAATATAAACGATTTTATGTAATATTCAATATTTTCTTAGTCTTAATTTCTAGCTCATTTGTTATTCTGTCAGACAATCTTGGCCGAGCAGAAACTATCAACATATTTGGATACGTTCATTTTGACATTTCTGATTGAGTTTTTGAATAAATTTATATTAGAAAGCAACTTATGTTGTAATAAGAAGGCTGGGTTATAGGAAATTTTCTCAGTCTTTTAGTCCACATTTATTGCTGTGGCGGAATAATACTTAATAACATGATAACCTGTTAAGAAATCGACATTTAACGGTAAAAAACTTAATTTAGAACACTTTTTGATGACTTTCCAAATTTAATTTGATGATTTTTGTCAAAAAAAATTACTTGCATATTTTGCATATTTTTTGCATATTTTGCATATTTTTTTGCATATTTTGTGCATATGCAAAATATGCAAAAAAATAAAAAATATGAGCCTGTCATTGCATTCAGTTTTCTTCAAAACGAATTTTGGTCCAATCAGAATTTTCGTATCTTTATTAATAAAAAATATGCAAATATGCAAAATCCGATGTCTACTAATAAGGCAATACAATATTAACGGTTTCCAATTATCAACTGTAGAATCATTTATTGATCTTGGCATTTTGATGGATCAAAAATTAAATTTTAATAATCATGTAATTTCTATTGTTAATAAAGCTCACGGTGTCTTAGGGTTTATAAAAAGATGGGCCAAAGAATTTTAAGATCCCTATATAACAAAACAGCTATTTACGTCTCTTGTTAGACCTATATTAGAATACGGTTTTGTTGGGACCCTCAATACGCAATTTATTCTGATAAAATTGAATCAGTGCAGAAGCAATTTTTGCTTTCTGCGCTGAGAGGTTTACATTAGAACAGCGATTTTGTATTGGCTTCATACACAAGCAGGCTAAAATTAATTCGATTACCTACATTTAAAAGGACGCGCATTATGTTAAACTCGATGATGGTGCTAAAAATTTTAATAGGTTATATTCCTTCTGATTTCTTAATTTCATCTATAGACAAAAGGTGCCTTTTAGCGCAAGTAAAAACTACCAACTCTTATATATAGACTTCCACCGCACGGATTATTCTATGGCAGAACCTATTAACAAAATGTGTGTTGATGTGTAATGTAGACTTTGCCATGAGCTTAGACCTTATAAAAACTAAAATGTCGGATCTGAAAAATCCGAAAATCTGAAAAAAAAACAAATGTCGAATGTCCGCTTCGAATATACCAATAGCGATATTCACTCATGGTTGTAAAGTGGCATTGTAGATCTTGTACATCTTGTTAAGATTGTAGATCTACTACTGTTTACAATACCACAACAACAAAATACATGAAAGTTTAATTTACCACAGGGTTGTTAATTTTCTCGACCGAAAAGTATTGTAAACATTGCACTGTACTTGTACAAGGGTGAAGAACAGCTAATTGTTTTGCCACCACTTTGTTGTGAGTTTTATTTTATGTCGGAGTTTTGGTTTGTGGTAGAAAAATGAAAAAAAAAAGAATAAAATAATGAAGGCAAAGAAAAATAAAATTTTTATGAAAGAAGTGTTTATTATAATTTTCTTTCTTTCTTTTTTTTTATCTCATAATTCTTTTATTTGCTTTTGCTAAATTGCTTTTAGGGTGTAGCCTGCTATTGAGTAAGGAATGTTTTTAAAGTGTTATTTTTGTTTTACTGTTACTTTATTATCTTTATTGTCTAATTTTAGCTTACTTATGTAACTACTATGGCCTATAGGATTTGTTACGACGAAAGAAATAAATTTAAATTAAAACTGAAACTAAAAAATAGACTGACGACGATGTTAAGATGTTATGATTTGTTTACAATATTCACAAAAAAAGACGCCAATGTTTTTCTTCCGATTTCAGTATGAATTCGGAGCCAAATGTCGGAAACAAATTTGCCTTGGCAAATTTGTATGTATCTAACAGCAAGGGGTTAATTTCATTTTAGTTTGTTGTCGAAAAACAAAATGATTTGTTATAAAATTGCAACATAATAATTTAAGCTAATGCTGATAGACTCAACATATTCGTACCCAAAGTTTACATTGTTCTACTATAAATACAAAATGATTACAAATCATCAGAAAGGTTAGAAATTATAATCTTCCATTAAAA
Source organism: Musca autumnalis (assembly GCF_047663935.1). Taxonomy (NCBI): domain Eukaryota; kingdom Metazoa; phylum Arthropoda; class Insecta; order Diptera; family Muscidae; genus Musca; species Musca autumnalis. The sequence goes on along the minus strand of NW_027412088.1, from coordinate 125,467,565 downwards.
AACATAACAAAGAAAAATTGATCAATAAAAAAGGCGTCAGAGAAAAAAATATTCCTTGGATTTTCATACGACATTATTCCGAAATCGTGCAAGTTGTTGCCATATCATTGAGACAATCACCCTTATTACGGTTGGCGTAGTCGTAGACGTTCAAGTGGCATAGACGTTGTCGTAGGCGTAGTCGTAAGTTACATTTTTTATGTGATGAAAAATGATATACAACGACAATTTTTGACTCCTCGGCGAAAAGTAATGCATTATTGTTATACCCATCCACGATGAATAATAAGCAAAATGAAGAACACCCAATGACTAGTGCAAAATGACATCACTTAGAAAAACCACACAATAGCGTGGTAGTGGTAAAATAAGTCAAAAACCTTGAATTGTCTTTAACATGGCAAAACCACTCACATATTTCTGCTAGAAAAGCATTTGGAATGATTAAAAAATATAGTTCATTCATTCCTGCTACAGGAAAACAATTTTGATAACACAGTCGAAAAGTCATAACCCTTTTGTATACACAATTGTTTAATTTATACCTGTCCGTGTACTCGATAATTTGTACTAATTATTACCAATGCTTCGAATTTTGACAGTTGTTTAATGGAGAAGTTGATGAAAAATTGTTTCAGCAACATTTAGTAAAAATTATCGAGTACAAGGACAAACCTTTCATGACACATTAGTCTTGTTGTATAGGATATAAATAAATATATTAAAAAAATATTCGCCGCAATATTGTCATTAATGTTGCCAAATGCACTATACACCTAAAAGGCAAAGATTTCAAGGAATATTAATTTACAAAACGATGAAATTCCAAATCTGTCTTTTGCTTTGCTTACATCCTGATGTATACTTTAAAAACGTCATATTTCTAGCACTACTTTCACAATCTGATTGGCTTTTTCTGGAACAAATACGGGCAATACCAATAAAAATGTCAGGATTGTCGAGTAAGTCTCACTATTTTTTACACGTAGAGCACTTTCATTTAAGTGTTCGGTATTAGCAATTACAATTTAAAAAAGTATTATTATATAACTTCCACGAGTGATTTAATCATATAAAATAATTTATTTTCCTTACAATTCGTTAATCCGAACAATTTGATAATTCGGACACCGCCGAAACCTGTGGTGTAGGGATTATCGCGAATGTACTGTATATATGGGAGCAATATCCAAATCTGAATCGATTCTTACCAAAATAGGGATCGCCCTAGGGCCAAAAAATCTTTAATTTTTATGCGAATTGGTCTATAAATGTGACCTGTGCTTTGTTTTCAAAAGACATGGCCAGATGGATAAGGAACTGTGAGTCTATTTCGTTTCATTTTGCATGTTGCAAACTCATTCACTAAGACATAATACCCTTAGGGTATTAAAATATAGTTATCAGCGCAATCATGAATAAAAATTCCGTTCAGAATTTGTTTCCTTTCCCCAATTTCAACAATTATTTATTTCCATATTTAAGGGAATATTTTTGTCGATTCGACTAGAATACGCCATAATCTAGTAGTTTTCAACTTTCAACAAATATTGATTTTAAAAGAATTTCACTTTTTTAAATTATTTTGCGTGTTGAAAATTCAGAGGGAAATATTCATGATGGCCCTGTATATGTTTTTTGTATGTTATATGTTTTTAATAAAATATTAAAGATTTTATGTAATATTCAATATTTTCTTAGTCTTAATTTCTAGCTCATTTGTTATTCTGTCAGACAATTTTGGCAATGCAGAAACTATCAACATATTTGGATACGTACATTTTGACATTTCTGATTGAGTTTTTGAACAAATTTGTATAAGAAGCAACTTATGTTGTAATAAGAAGGCTGGGTTATAAGAAATTTTCTAAGTCTTTTAGTTCAGATTGATTGCTGTGGCGAAATAATAATAATTAATAACATGATAATCTGCTAAGAAATCGACGTTTAACGGCAATAAACTTAATTTAGAACACTTTTTAAGGACTTTCCAAATTTAATTTCATGATTTTTGTCAAAAAAAAAAAAAAATACTTGCATATTTTGTGCATATGCAAATATGCAAAAAAATAAAAAATATGAGCCTGTCATTTCATTCAGTTTTCTTCAAAACGAATTTTGGTCCAATCAGAATTTTCGTATCTTTATTAATAAAAAATATGCAAATATGCAAAATCCGATGTCTACTAATGACGTAGGAATAAAACTTACCATAGTATTTGTGAACATTGAAAAATGGAATTACCAAGCAGGACTATAGGAAAAGTGTGGAGTTTGAATTAACTGACATAATTTCGCATATGCATTTATCTAATGAAGTGCGATATATATACTAGTTCCCCAGCTTTGCCTTCGTCTGCCACAAAAACAACATTCAATACGCCTGAAGATCGGCTTAACCACCCGTGAAACGTAGCGTAATGGTTGAATGCGTTGGACTTCGGTAGACTCCCAATTTTTCAATGTATATAATAGGTCTAATAAGCACAACTCGAAAGAGAATTAATTAAATATCACTATAAATGACCTTCGCCTTAATAAGGCAAAAAAAAAAAAAAATAATAATAATTTCAGCATGAGCCAGACTGGGATTCGAACCTGGGTCTCCGACAACTGAGTGTCAAGGTTGCCGGCGTCTTAGCGTTCTGAGCCACCATCAATTTGTCAAAACTTTAGTAGACAATAATTGATGATCAAAAATCTTCTGATATAGGAGAGCAATTACTAATGACGTAGGAATAAAACTTACCATAGTATTTGTGAACATTGAAAAATGGGATTACCAAGCAGGACTATAGGAAAAGTTTGGAGTTTGAATTAACTGACATAATTTCGCATATGCATTTATCTAATGAAGTGCGATATATATACTAGTTCCCAAGCGTTGCCTTTGTCTGCTACAAAAACAACATTCATTACGCCTGAAGATCGGCTTAAGCACCCGTGAAACGTAGCGTAATGATTGAATGCGTGGGACTTCGGTAGCTCAACTCGAAAGAGAATTAATTAAAAAATAATTTTTGTTTTGTCTTTTTTTCTCCTCCGTCAACTTCGAAACTATCCAATTTGTCCTCTATCAAGTGGACAACTTCCTTCAATACGTTCGACAATGTAGATTGAGCCATGCAATTGTTGTAATCATTGCCATGGGACTTTTGGAAACTTCCCTCCAAAAAAATCTCAACGCAGCGCACACTTTTAAACACACTTATCACTTTAAAATAATACTCATTCGATTTGACTGAAGACATGTCATCACAAAAAGAAGCTAAAACAACAGTGAATTAATTCCTGATGCCTTACAGGATCTCTAGCAAAAACTTCATCACCCCATAACGCGGAAGTTCGACTCACGGAGGATCTGTCCTTTGGGATTCTTAATATACTCACCAAGGGCTTTCATCTCCAAAAGGAATTACTGTCAACCAAAAAAGTCTACATACACCCTATAAATCTCGAGTTTTAAGGGTAAGGAAGCATTTTTATGAAAATCCAAGTACATAGATCTATTTCATATCCCTAATAAACAATATCACATACAACAAAAATATATTCCATAATACGAATAACTGTAAATTCTATAAAAATTAAAAAATTAATAGGGAAAAAGTGTACATACACCCAATGAAATATTAAGATTACCGTAAAATTTATGAAATAAGCAATACAAATTTTACATTTTATTGCTTTATCGAATGTCTCTGGTTGTCTATGATATATTTTAGACAAAATAGGAACATATTTGTGCTTTAATTGACGTTTTTAAGGTCAGACTTCGCGTATAGCTCGTAAAGGCGGACCCTTCAAATTTCTTTGAGTTTTTCAGTCTGGTAGTTTATGAAACCCCAGGAAATACAGTGAGACTAATTATTGTGAGATCCTAGAGCGTAGACTTTTTTGGTTGACTGATCTCTGCCCCAAAATTTGTGTTCACAGTGTAATACAACATTTCATCTCAGTTGTGCTGACAATTGACAACGCAACTCAAGTTTAGTGGCAATGCATAATCGACCCCTTAAAAATCCTTTTGGCTGATGTTTTGTTCAACAAAACCGCGATGACTTATGGTTCTTCGATATTGCCCGAGGATAGTTTTTGTATTTTATTAAATTCTCGATGCCCTCTTGTTAATAGTCAGAATAGTAATGCGACTGACAATAGTAAACAAAGTCCTCTCCACTATAAGAATGGTTGTATATGAAACGTAGCAGTTAAGAGAAAAGTAGTAGATTAAAGAAGATTACACTATTTCAAGATGGCAATGCTGTGTAGGAAAGGCCTTTCACCAATTCAGCTGCTTTCCTGATAGCAAGAATCTCCGCCTGAAAACCACTACAATTATCGTCAAGCTTATATGGATTTTTAATTAGTGGAATCTCGCAGAAGACGTCAGCGCCAGTACCTTCTTCCATCTTGTACCCGTCTGTGTAAATTGCCAGTCCGTCCAGAGGAGATATGTACTGAGCCCATGCGTCTCTGCTTGGGAAGATAACAATTAAGGAGTCAAACTTGAATGAGGTAGGCATATAATCGCTTACGCAACCATTGTCGCCTAACTCAAGTCGACTATCAATTAGTTTTAGGACATTCGAGTGTCCAAAGTGTGAACCACGCCAATAGCCTGACTCCCGGAGTCTAAAAGCAGTTCTCACCGCTTGAAACTGGATTAGGATATCCAGGATGACGTTTAAAGCAGCTTGAGGAGTGCCTTTAATCGATCCGGTAATCAGCAGTGACGCGGTTCTTTGTACACTTGATAATTTGGAAAGTAACGCTTTGTTCCCAAGAGCTTGCCACCAGACCAGTCCACCATAGGTAAGTATGGGCAGGACCACGGTTACATACAGCCACCTGCTTGCGCGATGGGCTAGTTCGGCATCGGAAATTCGTCGATTCTCAGCGTTACAGTAACTAGTTCCACTTCTGACCCCTCACAGTGCAATCAACTGTAAACTTTAACATGGGGATGTCATAGGAGGTAACCAATTGACACTCTATGCATTACCTGTAGGTGGTATTGTACTAGTTCCAGGTTTACAGTCATATACCAGTTTATTTATAAAAAAAAGTGGTGAAAATAGTCACAACTGACGCTTCGTCGTTTACTTGGGGATATATAGGTGTCAATTGGTTCCCTTCGCATTACTTATGAACTAGTACTAGTACCACTTATCTCTAGTTTAGGACTATTGCGACAATTGGAATTGTTAGCGGGTAGAGAGAAGAAGAGTGCGATTTGCGATTTTTATACCAGAATAATATGAATAATATGTACGAAGATATTCAGTCCGTCAACACTAGCTTCTGTTATTGGATGCTTCATTTATATTAAAGTTATGAAGAAAATGTAAATGTGAATTATTTATACAACTCGTCGTTTAAGTTAAGTTAATTAAGTCGCAACTGACGACTCCTCGTTTACTTGGGGATAAAAAGGTGACAATTGGTTCCCTTCGCATTACTTAGGGGCCAATATTTCAACTAGTACTGATTAAAACTAGTTTTGGACTACTTAAATTGCGACAATTGGAATTTTCGTCGCAAGCGGGCAGTGGATCTGTGGTCTCAATCTCTCTTAGTAAGTCCGATATTAGAATCGCGATAGGAGTTATTACGGGTCATTCTAGCGTTAGATCATGAACCTGTAAGTGGGATGGAACCAGTATTTTGCAGTTGTGTGAGGATGCGGGGTAGGTAGATACGATTGAACATCTCGCTGCCCTATGCCTAGAAGCTTTAGTGTTGTGTTTTTTCCCTACACCACTATGTGGAAAGGGTATTATAAGTTTGTTTTGGTAAAAATTCATGTAATACCGCGAAATATTCGTCGGAGACACCCAATGTGGTATACTAATATTCATATCTCGACGAGATAAAGCGATTTTGAGATGTGTGTCCCACCGTCCGTGCGCCCGTCTGTCCATTATAAACTGTAATCAAACTCCAGGCAGCAATTATGGACCAATCGTCACGAAAATTTGCATGGAGGTCGGGTTCAGACCAGAATAGATCCCTATTTCTGTTGGCGATGATCGTGAAGTATTTAGCGGGTGAAATGGACCAAAAACATAATTTTTATCCAATTTTGTAGCGGCTCTGTAGGTCGCAATAATAGTCTGATCAACGCGAAATTTTAAATATGGTAAGCAGAGAACGTAAAAATACTTTAAATAAAATTTCCAATCGTTTCGTTTCGTATTTTCCATAGGAACAATACAAAACGAAACATAACCCTCGTTGGCCGAGCTCGCTGTTTAGTTTTGTTTTGTTTACATTCGTGAGTACGAACAAAACGAAAAGCGAAAAGTACTCAACTCCACAACAACAGATAGAAAACTAAATAGTACTTAACACATGTGAATAAATCAAAAACGTTTGGTTGATAAAATTCACTGTGGTATGCTGATGCTAACTTATAGGGTTGTTGAGCAATCACATGTGTGTGTGTGTGTGTGTGTGTGTCTGAGTGTGTCATTGACCATAACGCACGGCAAACGTTTCCCAAAAATACTTGTCGTTTCGGTGGTGAATGAAACAACTTTGCAAAGCATAGCCGAAGTTACATTTCACCAATCGTACGGTTTCCATCTTTTTACGTTGAAAAGTTTGTGTTTTTGTTTTGGTTGTGAGAATGAAACGATTCAGAGAAGCTGAAAAGTTTGTGGCGTTGTGTGATTGGTACGGGAATCGTTTTGTTTCTTTCCGTTCATTGATGGTAAGAGTATATGTCAAAGAAGTAGCATGCTATTTGAGATGCAGATGAGATAATATTTAGAGGGTTAAATAGACCTGAACTTTTGTGAAAATTGTGAAAAATTTTAATATACAGCTTATACTTTCTTCCTGAAAGACACATTCTTCCTTCGTGAATTATATTTGGAAGACGATCTCTTGACCTGTGCACTGATGTCGATTAAGTTGTAATATGTCCAGTTTTTTGTTAGTAGTGTAGTAATTAACGCTCTAGAGGTCGCAATTATAGCTCAATAGTCACGAAACTTTGCACGAGTTAAGAGTGTAGGTAGAAGAAAATGCTTATAATTTTGCATGATGATCTGATATTGTTTAGCGGGTGACATAGACCATTAATTTTGTATGAAAAATATACAAATTTTATTTTTGAAACAATGTGGCGTTTTTTTATTGGGATAGCGTTTGCAATTTTGTTTCTTCAAAATAGTCTGGCTTAATCCCATTGTTGTTGTTTCAATATTTTAAAACAACTAGTTTATTAGTGGAAAATATTTGGCATTGTTCGCCAAGGGGTAAGGCAGGGAATACTATAGTTTCGATTCACGCCACTGGATCTCATCAGTTTCTTGTTGAAGAAGTTATTGAAAAATAACTTCGGTGGAGAATATCCACAAACAAGAAACAAGGGAACTGATGAGATCCAGTGGCGTGAATCGAAACTATAGTATTCCCTGCCTTACCCCTTGGCGAACAATGCCAAATCTTTTCCACTAATAAACTAGTTGTTTTAAAATATTAAAACAACAACAATGGGATTAAGCCAGACTATTTTGAAAAAACAATTTTATTTTTGGTCCATATTTTAATTCCTGGAGGGCATGTACCGGCAAAGTAGTCTACATATGGAATAATAACTACTGACCTTTACCCTGATTCAAATTGCAATAATGTGTCTGCTAGATAACGGGGCCACTGTCTAATATAATAGGTTTTGTGTAGAGAACCACAATTTCCTCCCATGCTACAAATTGTCTCTATCATGACAGAGAAATTGTCAGTTCACTTGTCAAATTGAATTTTTTATACAAATATTGCAACATGGGTTCGCCTCGCCACCTATTTTATAACTCAGGATTTAGGGTAAAGGGCATAATACAACCAAATATGTGTCTAATCGAAATATTAGTTTTAGAACCCAAGTATGTTTGGACGAAATTCGTTTCAAACAATTTGGAGTCTATTTAGCCCTGTCCGTTCATCTGTCTCTCTTAATGTCTAGCTGGCTGGTGCGCACGATAACTCTCGAACGGATCTACCGATTAGAACCAAATTTTATACTTCGTAATATTTTGCCCAAACTTTGTTTAAGTTCGAATGTAGGCTATGTCGGTCCACACCTACCCCAAAAAAGTTCAAAATTGTGTGAACGAAAACTGGCGAAGTGAGCCAACTTTCCATATATTATTATTCCTTTCAGATGTAGATCGGATAAGACTATATCGGTCCACACCTTAGGATACCTCCCACACAAAATTCGGAAAATAGGAATTTAAGAGTCCTCTCGAATCGTTTTGAATGTTTTCAGCAGATTGTACTTGCGCCGCAAATACGCAAGATAACTCTCAAGAGGATTTTCTGATTGGTCGAAACTTTACACCTCGTATTATTTCATCGAGTCATGTATCAGGTTGGAATATGGACTATATCGGTCCGTCCTTCGACTACCTCCCACACAAAAACAATTTGGGAACTATTTGATTATTATTTTTTTTTTCTTTGAAGAAGGTTCTTTTCACGGTCCCTATTCTGGCCCCTTTTACGGGGTATGTCATACTTCCTGAGATAATAGTTCAGAAGTTCTAAAAACCCCTGCCGGCTCAAACTAAAATTACAAATCTGAAAAAATAATTCTCAATCTTTTCCAAAACACAGAAGTTAGCTTACTAAAATTGATTTGGTATAGCCCCATATTACGATACCTACAGATTCCACCTATTTTGAAGCAAACTCGTGTAAAAAACTAAATATATTTTTATAGGGCAGAGGCTGAGGGTATATCACCGTTTGCGCATCTGACTTATACTATCTTCTTTGGTGTGTAATTGAATATGAATAATTTTGGGATTTATAAATTTGTTTGCATGCAAAATTTTTGAATTTCTGTTCATTGTTAGTTATTTCTACCGGTATAACGTATATTTTTGATATCACAATATATGCCCACAATGAACTATTTTCGAAGCATTTGTGAGGTAAAAGTGCACAATTTTTGGACGATAGATCTTCAATAAACTCGCAATTTTCCCAATTATCAAATATACCAAATTGCATGGTATATACATTTATTTTAGGTGTATTCCAAAAAGGAACCTGATATTCAAAGACAACTTGAAGATGTAGCAGGAGGGGCTAATCAATTTGAATTTTCCAATTTTCGAATATTTTTTAGAAATGTATAATTTATATATTTTTCCACAAACATCCCAGTAAAGACAAGGGAGGCTTCGCTTATATCAATGGATTCATATTAAGTTATTGATATGTGACCTAGTTTTTATCACTGAGTCCGAACGGCTAAGAGGTATACTAAGGGGTATTTTGCCACCGTAGACAATTTGATGGGAATCGAACCCGGACATTCAGCGTGTAAGGCGGTTGCACATAGCTAATTCCTACAGTTTGTGGTGTAGGGTATCACATGGTCGGCCCCGTCCGACTATAGCCTTTGCTTACTCGTTTTAAGATAAATAAATGCACACATTGAATAAGGTATAATTCAATAATGATGTTTTATTAAAATGGTAAAAGAAGATCGTTGTGTGTGATGGAAGAATCAAAGTAACAGTAATAGCATAAAGTTGCAAAGTGGTATGTAATTATTAGACAAAAAAAATTGCAAAAAATATGCAGAATATGCAAAAATATGCAAAATATGCAAACAGTTTTTGGCCGAAAATCGTCATAAAAGTCGTAAAATTGTCAATTAGTGTTAAAAAAATTGTCAAAAATCTTCAAAGTGTTCTAAATTAAGATAGTTGGCCGTTTAACGTCGATTTTTTAGCAGATTATTGTGTTATCGAGACCTCTTACGACAGTGTGGTGTAGGGTATAAAAGTATGGTATTGTAATACAATTTTTTTTATTAACACGTTCGCGGACGCAAGCAAATTCAGAGAGGTGAAAAAAATGACACCCAATTATTTTCGAAATTAGTTTTTTTGTTTTTATTTATTGATTATTATTATTATTATTTTTTATTTATTATAGAATGTATCTTATTGAAATAAATCGTATTATGTATATTAATCACCAAAACTTAAGATTGTATACATGTAAATGAACAAAAATTGGCTGACAATTTGAATGCTATAGCATTCACGTCATTTTGCATCAGAATGCTATGCGAACGTGTTAAACTATGCAAAAATATAAAGTTTGATAAAATATCAAACGTTCTATGTACAATTCAATATTTTCTTTGTTATAATTTGTAGCGTTGGGCTGATTATTGTTCAAAGGGAACAAATCGATGTCGGATTTTTTAAGGCGGCAACCGCATAAAGTTTTCAGTTTGTTCAGATTTTAAGACTGTCAAAGTTTGAGCGCAATTGGCATATGTTAACAAGTGCCACTGGGGCCTCGACGTTATGAAAATCTCGATTTTTTGGCTATTTAGAGAATTCGGCGACACATTTCTCTGGAATGGTTAAAACTTTTTGTCCATATTAAGCATTAAATTAAAGGCCATTCTGTTCTTAACATTTCTTGCTGAACAACAAACTCCGTAAGTTTTACAGAATTCGAGATAATAAAGCCAATCACGGTGCTCTTGAAACAATTTTAAATGGAAGGTGCTTACACCTCGGAAGTTTTTGCGGATTCTGAAACTACAATGTTCATAGATGAGAACAATCAAAAAACAAAAAAATCGCCGGAGCGCTTTTTAAATAAATCGCGATTTAAGTTGACATTTTTAGGGGTTGTTTAGGTTTTCGCGATTTTGCTTAGAAACCGCATTTCCTATCAAAATGGGAATAAAACAAATATTGTAGCTATGAAAATTCTCTACAAGATCGACCTCTATGGTATTTTCGTAGTATCTACCATTTTTGAGATATAGAAGTTCAACTTGAGATATAGAAGTTCAACAATGCACTGACTGTATCGCCCCCTTATAAAACAATGTCATGTAGGGTGCGCCTTAACTAACTTTTGATGAAAACTGCTTACACAGGGAAAGTTTTTGTGAATTCTGAATCAGCAGTGTTCATAGATGAGAAAAATCCAAAAACAAGAAAAAATCGCTATAGGGATTTTTAAATAAATCGCGGTCAAAATTCCCATTTTTAGGTGTTGTTTAGGTTTTTACGATTTTGCTTGAAAACCGCAAGTCCAATCGAAATGGAGCTAAAGAAAATGTTGTAGCTGTCAAAATTCTCTAGAGGATTGACTTTATCATTTGTTCCCAGCTTGTACCATTTTTGAGATAAGGAAGCTCAGTTTACATTTTTAGTTTTTTTGCTTGAATACGGTAAGTCGTATCGACATGTGACCTGAGAAAATCTTAAAGCTGTGAAAATTCTCTACAAGACTGGCTTAAGTAACTTATCCTTAGTTGTAACATTTTTTTAGATATATAAGTTTAAGTTGGGAATTTGCATTCATGACATTGTTTTATAAGGGGGCGATACAGAATTGAATTGAATTTGAATTGTCCCAATTCGAACTTCTATATCTCAAAAACGGTAAAACCGACGAGAATATCATAAGGGTCAATCTTGTAGAGAATTTTAATATCTACAACATTTGTTTTAGTCCATTTTGATAGGAAATGTGGTTTCTAAGCAAAATTGCGAAAACTTAAACAACCCCTAAAAATGTCAACTTAAATCGCGATTTATTTAAAAAGCCCTCCGGCGATTTTTTTTGTTTTTTGATTGTTCTCATCTATAAACATTGTAGTTTCAGAATCCGCAAAAATTTCCGAGGTGTAAGCACCTTCCATTTAAAATTGTTTCAAGAGCACCGTGCAATGTCCCGAAAAACGTGACGTCTTTGTGCGAAAATGGAGACTATTAAAAAATTTCTTCATTTTTATAAATTTTTGGAATGAAAACAAATGTCTTTTACATTTTGTTCTAAATTAAATTTATTCAAGAGTCAGACATCATGTGGTTTTGGAGCTTTCTGGGTGCAGCTGTCTACTTGAAGACCTCTCTGCTATGTAGTTTGCAACTTTAAAGTTGTTTACCATCCTTTGCGCCTCCTAGAAATTCTGAGTTAATGTTTAATCTCTTGAACAACAATGATAAACAATGATAAATCATATGTGGTACCTTAGTCCTGAACTTATTGGTCTGGCATTGTTTGATCTGATAGTGCAAAACACCGTAAAGATCCAAAAAACGTGTTACAGTTCACCCGGGGCTACTGTAACTTTATACACCCCATCATAGTACAAAGAGGCCTTCACAACCAACTCATCACAGAACTCAGGGTAAGGTCCCAACCCGACACTTTGTACTTCGACCGTCTCCAAATAAATGAACTCTAAAGGAATCAAACAAAAACAAACAAATACACACATACTTACAGCAGCACGTTCATATACCAAATGGAGCTCCGATAGCACCGCTCCAACTTGCCCACCCTTCCATGACCATGAACCACCCAAACATTGATACTCTCATGGCCCCATGAAACCCCACACACCTACCCTGTCACAGTAGTCTTGCCCTCTTTCTAATTTAAACCATCATGATTTTCATACTCAACGATTCACATATATTATAGAATATAAAAATAAATAGTTGTATTAATTACTCTATCATCATAATCATTAAAAATACAAAACCCTACACTTTCTTAATTTTAGTCTTCTCACTATCTAGGTGGTTCAAACAATCCTTAGCATTCACAAAGTTTTATAATCAAGACTCAACTCCGGTCTTGACTGACTCTAAAAAAAAATAACTACTACCTAAAGGAGCTCTCTTAGCGTAGTACGGGACCTTTGTCCACAAATCTCATTAGAAGTGGAAACAAAACTTCGTAAATACTAATCCTATCATGGAGCAAGAAAATAAAAATTAAGATTACAATAAAAAAAAAAAAAAAAACACTTAAAAGAAATTACATAAGAAGGTACATATAAAGATCATAAATAAAATACATACAAGATACAATATAAAAACATAAACTTAACTTCTCGTCTTTCCCTGTAACTTGTCCTCATAGGTGGGAACTGATTAAAATTTATCATATTACATCAGCGGCACTATATTTGACTTTTAGGCGCTTACAGTATGAAGCTCTCTACTGACATTGGTATTTAGCTATATATGGCACAGTACCAGTGTACTGGTTACCCTCCCAAACTCGCTGGAGGGATTGTTTCGACTCCTAGCCGATCCCTTTCTTCTAATGATCTGGAGATCTCGGGTGATAATTCTTTTATGACAGTTGTCTCTATCTCGTTCCGATCACGTTTAGATGGCGTTAGGATGTGAATATGGCCACTCTTGCTATAATGCCTTGGGTTGTTCAAACTTGGGACAATATTGCTAGTACAACCTCTTTCCACGCCAGAGTACTTGGCAACTTGGAAATAAAAATTTTCCCACCGGACAGGATATTAAAAAAACGGCAGTATGTATTGCTCTGCACTTTATGCTTATCCAAGCAAAATGAATGTTACAAAGAACACAATTTTTTTGTAGGTTAACACACTATGATAACTTTCAATTTTTTCCGAAAACGGGGAAATTGCCGAATCAACCTTTCTTTAGAAACGCTCACACTGACTAAACCCAACCTTCATGCCATTTAACCGCACATCCAGAATTTTTTTCACCGATAAAAAAACTCAAACGCCATATTTGTACTCTATATTTGATTCGGTGGAAAGCTCATGAAAAGTGCCACGTCACGGCCATAATCATACCAACAACATAATACTGGCCGTTAACATTTTCATGAATTAATTTTCCTCATCCATTTTTGGCACTACTTTATATACCTCTCCTGAAAGACAGCTCAAAGTTCGGCCTGGCAACTCCTACTTACTATAATCCTATCTTCTATCTGTCCTTACCCATCAGCTAATTTATTTCTGCGACGTATCAAAACAAAACAGACAACTGCAGAGCAAGCACATGTATATTAACAAAAAATGTAAATAATTGGACGCATCAAAATAACGATACCGAAAACATTACATTATCAAAGCAGTGAAATGTGATAAACTATATTTTGACTATTACGATATACTGAGTGCCCCTGGTCTCCAATTGTGATCATTGTGATTAAAGTGTCAGCCCTTCCAAAGTGTTCTCCTATATCGGCTTGGCCCTAACGCTTTCCCCCACCTATCCGTCCGAGAACACGCTTACAGACTCCCAGTTCCTCTATATACGTGGTTGGATTTGCTTTGCAAACCCCCTCATTCTATAAAGTAAGTAGTCAAAGAATTTATAACAGAAAACATGTTGCCATTTGTTTTTAGTTATACTCTTGAGGACGCGCCAGAGGCTTTGACAGGGGGCCCGACAATTTGCGGCCTCCCTCACCCTTTGGATTATTTGCTATGATAACTTCAGGCTGGGCTTCCACCCACTTTTAGTCATATATTTTGGCTTAAAGCGACTGACCATCCTTTTGCATTTGTTTTCTTTCACCTGCCGCAACAAAACTCCGATTCTTGGAAGTCTACGCGTCAAGAAACGGTGTGTGCAGGTACTGTCTGAATGTTGTTACCGGCTAGGACCCAACGCGGGGAATTCTCACGCCCTGTTGGTATGCAGCCGGGCTTACTCCTTAGATTCATTACGTTTTTTAAGGAGTCTGTACACATTCGTGTCTATTCGCGGTCCTACGTTCTTTGTGATTTCGTTTTCTTTAACTGGCTTTCCTTTTGATTATGTTTTTTCTCTACACAAAGTCGAAGTGACTGGCTTTGGACAAAAATTATTACTTAGGTTTCCATTATATATAACCATTGATAGTGCACCTCGTATACGCCAGGTATACGAATGGCTATCCAAGGTATAGCTCTTATTTGACACAATATTATCCTGGATTTGTCCACGCCAATAGTTACCATTTATTGGCAATATCGAACGCTGATACAGCTAAAAGTTTCATTGTTCCCCTTTTTGGGAATTTATCAATTCACTCTCTTACTATGCAAAGCAAACACTACTAGGTGTCTTTAAAATTAAATATGTCAAACTAAATATGTAAACACACATGGTTACATATATGTAAGATATCCTCTAAAAAATTAAGGATCACTTAATTATATTATTTCGAACGGAATATCAATTTCAAGTAAACCTATATTTTCCCTTGTCAAGTTACTATAATATATGTTAGAATGGGGCCTGTCCCCTTTCTATCCTTAATATTTTATCCATGATAATATTGTGTCAAGGCTATAAATGAAGTTACATATGTATATAGTGTTTTATGGCATTCGTGCTCTGCAGTTGTAATGTGCACTCTTACAATATACTCAGATTTTGCTGTCTATTCCAGTCGCTTCAAGTTTTTATGTCTTTAGAATGAAAAATTCCTATCGGGGTGCCTTGCAGGTTTTCCAGGGCATATAAATTGTTACCAACCGGCTTAACGATCCGGCATTTAATATATTTCCTGCAGAACTTAGCATTAACGTTATTTTTGAAGTTACTGAGGACTTGATTTCTCCGGTACACTTCCTGTCCGTGAACAAATTTGACCACTCTAGCTCGGACGTTGTACCTCCGGGCGCTTTTGTCATATGCCTCTTGAAGTGTAGTTTGCATTCTATCCCTTATGACTTTCAATTTATCTTCTCTTGGGAGATGTTCAATGTGTTGGTCCACAATCGAACCTAGCTTTCTGGCAAGCTTATAGTCATTGCCATTCGTAAACATTTCATACCCGAATAGGGCAAAAAATGGGGTAACACCCGTTGCCGAATGGATTGCCGATCTGAGAGCGCACTCGATCTCGGAGAGATATTGGTCCCATTCCCTTTGGTCACTGCTCAAATATGATCGAATGGCGGCGAGGACTGACTGATTCACCCTTTCGGACGCATTCGATTGGGGTGAATACAGTGCAGTCCTCATGTGGGTTATTTTATAAATTTTTATCATCTCTGCAAAGTGTTTGGAGATGAATTGTTGCCCATTGCCACTGTGGATGACTTCCGGGACTCCGAATTTATGGAAAATCTCCTGGACTAACAATTCGACCACTTTTTGAGCTGTCGCTTCTTTCATGGCCTTCAGAAACATAAACTTGGAAAAATGGTCAACGACAACAAAAATGTAGGCGTTGCCATTTTTCGATCGTGGATATTTTCCCATAAAATCGACGTATAGTTTCTGAAACGGCCTATCTGTTTCAACCTTTTCTCCAATGGGTGGTCGCATCATTTGGTTCGATGACTTTGACTCTTTGCAGGTTTGACAGCTGGTAACATATTGTCGAACCTGTTTCACCATATTCGGCCAATAGAACTTCTGACGCAACCTAGCTAGAGTTTTTGCCACTCCACCATGGGATGCCGTGGGCGGATCGTGGGCTTCCTGTATGAGTATGAGGGTGATGTCATTTGGAACCCATATCCTCCACGGGGACTCACCAGTATCTTCCTGCTGGACAAATATCGTCCTTTTATAAACCTTTCCCCCTTCTACCTTCAGATCGGGCAAATGTTCCTTGTTTTCCTTCACTGTTTTTAGGATATCAAGGTACTCTTCGCTTTCGAACGCATTCGTTTCAAATCCAAAGAAATCCTCATTCTCTGCGATCTCTTCTGCCACGGGTTCGCACATCCTAGAAAGCGTGTCTGCCACCACGTTATCAGACCCTTTTCTATGTTCAATGTTGAAGTCGTATGCTTGTAATTGAAGCGACAAGCGGGCTAATCTACCGCTGAGGTCCTTGAGCGACATTAGCCACTTGAGGCTCGCATGGTCGGTCAAGACAGTGAACTTCATCATTTCAATATAGGGTCTGAAACGTTTTATGGCTAATACGGCGGCTAGACACTCTCGGTGACAGAGTAGTTTCTTTGCGCCGGATTAAATTTTTGCGAAAAAAGGCGATGGGGTTTTCACTCCCATCATCACTTTTTTTGGAATAATACTGCCCCGACTCCATAGCCGGAGGCATCGCATTGTAAAAAAAATTGCCTTTTAAAGTCGAGGTGTCTTAGGACTGGAGCTGTTGTGAGGGCATGCTTTAGGGTATTGAAGGCTTCCGCTGCCGCCGGGGTTATGGTGAACTTCTTGTCCTTTTTAAGTAAGTCGGTCAGGGGTGCCGATAAGGATGCAAAATCCTTAATAAAACGGCGGTACCGCCCTGCCGTACCCAAAAACTCCGTACCTCCCTAGGAGACCTTGGGACCCTAAAGTTCTGGATGGCTGTCACCTTTTCAGGATTCGTCCTTAATATGCCACCACCTATGACGAACCCCAAATACTTCAGCTCTGTGAAGCAAAACATTGACTTTTTCAAACTAATAGTCAAATTAGCCTCTTTTAAGCACGCGGCTACTTCCTCCAGCAACTTGAGGTGTGTCTCGAATTCATCGGAGATTATGAGCAAGTCATCCAGGTAGACAAATACATTCGACATGAGTCTTCCTGGGATGACTTTGTCCATAAGTCTACACAATCGCTGAGCCGCATTGCATAGACCAAAGGGCATGACTCGAAACTGGCAAAGGGGTCGCCCTGGAACCGTGAAGGCTGTATACGGTTTGGCTTCCCCTCGATATTTTGCAAGGGATATGCATCCTTGATGGTCAATGCATTCAGCTTGCGGGCATCGAGACAAAACCTATTTTTGTTAGGTTTACGAACCACAGTGGTGCGGTTGCTCCAAGGACTATTGCTCTCTTCGATCACTTTGAGAGCTAGCATGGTATATATTTCCTTGTAAACAATGTCCTGGACCGCGGGAGATAAAGGATAATGTTTATCCTTCACTGGGTTCGCACCGTCAATAAGTTTTATCTCATGCTTTTCCAAATGGGTGCATCCTAAACCATCCCTTTCAAATGAAGGGAAGTTGGATACAATGGAATCCAGACGTTTTTGTTGGTTCGGTTCTAATTTGTGCATTCTATAGGGGTTAATTTTCGCAGGGTCCTCAAATTGTACCTGTTCCACCTGAAAAATTTCAGGGGCTATATCAAAGGCCTTCCAAAAATTCGTTCCCAGATGACCTCCGGCTCCAAATCTGGGCACATATAGAAGTCTATGTCCCTTGTTTTATTATTGTATTGGACACTTATGGTTACTACCCTAAAATTCTATGCGTGGATCTTGATGCAGTTTGAACTGTTTTATAAAGTGGCTTAATCACTAAGGATAACGACTCAGCTGTTTCTCTGCAGTTTCTGCCAAGGAGGCTTACCGACGCGCCTGAGTCCAAAAGTCCTTTGAATATTCTATTATTTAAAAGTACATATGCATAGGGTCTAGGATCTTTAGTGGAGCTAATCCTATTTATGGAATCTACCGCTGATCTTAACGCATTTTTCTTCTGTTTGAATCTTTGTCGTACTTTAATTATACGGTTGTTTTGTCTTGGGTACAGTTCATGTTTACTACCATAGGTACTATCAGCCTTGTTATCATGAACAATTTTACACCTGGTTTCATAATAATGTTTTTGTCTTTCCTCTAGAGGAATATAATGGCGGATGTGACTAAAGGGTGTTGATTGCTCCTTTATTGTGCGGGATTCTGGGTCGAACGTGTCTCTCCCGTGGAAGTCGCGTTCCGTTTGCTGTTTCCCTGTTTGCACTTAGGACAATTTGGTGTAACTACATCGGGTCTTCCACTCCTATAGCAAAATCTATTCCTCTGTTCTGAAGGGCACTCCATAAACACATGACCTTGTTCCCTGCAGTTCCAGCATACTAGATTAGGTCATCATTCGATGCCTGTAATGTTTCGAGTACTACTTCATTGACCTGCTTTTGATAACGAATGGGCTGTTGAGGCATTGACCGACTATCTTTTCGCAACATATTCCTCTCAGCTTCTAAACATTCTATCCTCAAGTGGTCTAAGGATGATACCTGGATAGGGTAAACTATGTTTGCCACAGGCCCTCTTAAGTTTCTCTTAGCAAGTTTTATCATATCAAATTCGTTCACATGGTGTGTTAGTCTACCCCTTAGAGTATTAAGGCTTTGAGAGAAGGCGTCTATTCCTTCTCCTGGTTGTTGTTTACGTTCATTCAGCTCATGCATTAGGTCAAAAGTGGACAATGGTGACTGGTATTGTTGGTATAATGCATGGGACAAACAGGCCAATCCGGCGCTGGGTTGCTTCGGACATAGTACCAGTACCATTCCTTGGCAGGACCTGAAAGGAGGAGTTGGAAATCTCGAAGAACTTCGGACCAAGGGATCTGATATTGCATTTGTAAGAACTTTAAGCGGAAAATAATGTCTTCCACAGTCAACTTCCTTTGGTTTCCATCGAATTTAAGTCCAAACTTATCTATTCTTGTCTTTTCAGAAAATAGAATGAAATGGTTCCAAGGGGTGTTACTTGGTGGTGCTTGGGGAACCGAGATATTTTGCCACATGTTAGGTTGGTTTCGGACTGTATGGGAAGGATTCGAAATCGGGATGAAATTGGTCGCTGGGTTATGTATTGGAGGTGGTTGAGTAACTGCTGGATTTTGCAAACTATTAGCTTGGTTTTGAAATGCATAGGAAGAATTCGAAACTGGAGCAACATCTAGCACCTGAGGTATATTGGGTTGAATTTGGGTTACATTTGTGATATTAAAAGGTTGTTGGGTTTGTAGAGCTGCATATTGGGTATTGGCTGCCTGGGCTTGCTTCCACCACTCAGCATCCATACGGTCAACCGTTTGATTTGTTACAGGTCTATTGCCAGGCCTCTTTTGAACCTGATTTATATAAGGAATATGTTTTTGGACCATAGTGGTCAATGGTTGTTGTGCCTGCGCCGAAAGCGGCCTAGGTGTTTATGAAAGAGGAGGAAACAGTGTCTGCTCGCCTTTGTTATGAACTGGTTCAGATAAGGGGGCAGTGGCATTGGAAGTTATTATAAGGTTCTTCATAATTTCTGATAGTTGTGATATGGACTTTCTCACGTCCCCTAACTCTTCCTGCACAATTCCTTTCACCGATCCTTCAATTGTGGCCCTCATTTCCACAGAACTCTGTCTCACTAATTCCTTAACTGTGGGTCCTAATTCCTCATTTAAGCTCTTCCTTGCCTTTGGAACCGCACCGGTGTCTTTCGTAGGGCCAGTTGCCCCCTGCAGACTGTCTAGTGGGTTTTGATAATTTTGCATTTTTTTGCAACTACTATATGGCAATCGTTTCCTGGGAACCTCATATTCCCTAGATGTATCAAATATACTTTCCCTATGCCTTTTCCGGGTTTTGTTCCGTTTTGCACTATTTAGTAAATCCCTATTGGATCGTTTCTCACTACCAACCATTTGGTTAGATAATTTACAAGAACTTCGTTTTATTTTCAGTTTCTTAACATATACTTTGTTTCACCTCCCAATAAATAGAATCGATTAGTTTCGTTGTTTCTATTGAATGAGTGGGTAAATATCCTACAAAACACTCACTCAACAAAAAGGATTAGCAACGGTATATGTATGTATGAAATATAGTTGGCAACAAAAAAAAATTAAAAGAAATTTCCATATAATATTATAATATAAATATAAATAAATTTGCAATAACTGGTTATAGATAAATTAATAATAAATTTTTTGCGTGATAAACAACATTTTAATTTTACCAGATATATATACTTTTAATATAGATATTATTAGGGCTGCTACCCGTGATGACTATGGTGTGTGGGTTTAAGATTTTATGCTTTGCTGTATGTGTGTATTTTATGTGTGGTTTAAAACCTATACTGTCATTCTAGACTCAGAAAAGTAGAGGCTGAAACTTCATGTATCACATAAATTATTATAAAAAAGTATGGATATACATGGAAGCTTAAAAATCTCACTTGGGTACAATACACTCAAACATGTGTGTTTACAACGGGTACCTTGTGAATTCTTAGAATCAACTTTATTTTCGAGTCTCAAACAGTAATAACAGTATTATTCATAAGTAAATCAACTGGTTAAAACAACACCAAGGTTATATTTATATTCCAGAATTTTCATGATTATTGCAGTACCCAGATCTCTATTTTATGACTATTCATACCCAAGCACATACAATATACTGCCGATTGAGGGATAGTATAGATATGCTATTTGGGTCAGATGAAATCTGCAACTTAAAACATTCAATGAATTTTGCGACTATTTAGTGGGCTATTGTCAACGTACATTGCTTTTGGTATGCACTGAATGCAAACTGCATCTTATTTTCCGATCTTGAGATCGGTTTGCATTGACTTGGGCGCCATATTTGTTACGGTTCACCCGGGGCTACTGTAACTTTATACACCCTATCATAGTACAAAGAGGCCTTCATAACCAACTCATCACAGAACTCAGGGTAAGGTCCCAACCCGACACTTTGTACTTCGACCGTCTCCAAATAAATGAACTCTAAAGGAATCAAACAAAAACAAACAAATACACACATACTTACAGCAGCACGTTCATATACCAAATGGAGCTCCGATAGCACCGCTCCAACTTGCCCACCCTTCCATGACCATGAACCACCCAAGCATTGATACTCTCATGGCCCCATGAAACCCCACATACCTACC
The DNA here is from genome assembly GCF_047663935.1 of Musca autumnalis. NCBI lineage: Eukaryota > Metazoa > Arthropoda > Insecta > Diptera > Muscidae > Musca > Musca autumnalis. The sequence goes on along the minus strand of NW_027412088.1, from coordinate 125,446,125 downwards.
CTGTCACAGTAGTCTTGCCCTCTTTCTAATTTAAACCATCATGATTTTCATACTCAACGATTCACATATATTATAGAATATAAAAATAAATAGTTGTATTAATTACTCTATCATCATAATCATTAAAAATCAAAACCCTACACTTTCTTAATTTTAGTCTTCTCACTGTCTAGGTGGTTCAAACAATCCTTAGCATTCACAAAGTTTTATAATCAAGACTCAACTCCGGTCTTGACTGACTCTAAAAAAAATAACTACTACCTAAAGGAGCTCTCTTAGCGTAGTACGGGACCTTTGTCCACAAATCTCAATAGAAGTGGAAACAAAACTTCGTAAATACTAATCCTATCATGGAGCAAGAAAATAAAAATTAAGATTACAATAACAAAAAAAAAAAAAAAAAACACTTAAAAGAAATTACATATAAAGATCATAAATAAAATACATACAAGATACAATATAGAAACATAAACTTAACTTCACGTCTTTCCTTGTAACTTGTCCTCATAGGTGGGAACAGATTAAAATTTATCATATTACATCAGCGGCACTATAGTTGACTTTTAGGCGCTTACAGTATAACGCTTTCTACTGACCTTGGTATTTAGCTATATATGGCACAGTACCAGTGTACTGGTTACACTCCCAAACTCGCTGGAGGGATTGTTTCGACTCCTAGCCGATCCCTTTCTTCTAATGATCTGGAGATCTCGGGTGACAATTCTTTTATGACAGTTGTCTCTATCTCGTTCCGATCACGTTTAGATGGCGTTAGGATGTGAATATGGCCACTCTTGCTATAATGCCTTGGGTTGTTCAAACTTGGGACAATATTGCTAGTACAACCTCTTTCCACGCCAGAGTACTTGGCAACTTGGAAATAAAAATTTTCCCACCGGACAGGATATTAAAAAAAGGCAGTATGTATTGCTCTGCACTTTATGCTTATCCAAGCAAAATGAATGTTACAAAGAACCACAATTTTTTTGTAGGTTAACACACTATGATAACTTTCAATTATTTTTCCGAAAACGGGGAAATTGCCGAATCAACCTTTCTTTAGAAACGCTCACACTGACTCAACCCAACCTTCATGCCATTTAACCGCACATCCAGAATTTTTTTCACCGATAAAAAAACTCAAACGCCATATTTGTACTCTATATTTGATTCGGTGGAAAGCTCATGAAAAGTGCCACGTCACGGCCATAATCATACCAACAACATAATACTGGCCGTTAACATTTTCATGAATTAATTTTCCTCATCAATTTTTGGCACTACTTTATATACCTCTCCTGAAAGACAGCTCAAAGTTCGGCCTGGCAACTCCTACTTACTATAATCCTATCTTCCTTCTGTCCTTACCCATCAGCTAATTTATTTCTGCGACGTATCTAAACAAAACAGACAACTGCAGAGCAAGCACATGTATATTAACAAAAAATGTAAATAATTTGACGCATCAAAATAACTATACCGAAAACATTACATTATCAAAGCAGTGAAATGTGATAAACTATATTTTGACTATTACGATATACTGAGTGCCCCTGGTCTCCAATTGTGATCATTGTGATTAAAGTGTCAGCCCTTCCAAAGTGTTCTCCTATATCGGCTTGGCCCTAACGCTTTCCCCCACCTATTCGTCCGAGAACACGCTTACAGACTCCCAGTTCCTCTATATACGTGGTTGGATTTGCTTTGCAAACCCCCTCATTCTATAAAGTAAGTAGTCAAAGAATTTATAACAGAAAACATGTTGCCATTTGTTTTTAGTTATACTCTTGTGGACGCGCCAGAGGCTTTGACAGAGGGCCCGACAATTTGCGGCCTCCCTCACCCTTTGGATTATTTGCTATGATAACTTCAGGCTGGGCTTCCACCCACTTTTAGTCATATATTTTGGCTTAAAGCGACTGACCATCCTTTTGCATTTGTTTTCTTTCACCTGCCGATTCTTGGAAGTCTACGCGTCAAGAAACGGTGTGTGCAGGTACTGTCTGAATGTTGTTACCGGCTAGGACCCAACGTGGGGAATTCTCACGCCCTTACTCCTTAGATTCATTACGTTTTTTAAGGAGTCTGTACACATTCGTGTCTATTCGCGGTCCTACGTTCTTTGTGATTTCGTTTTCTTTAACTGGCTTTCCTTTTGATTATGTTTTTTCTCTACACAAAGTCGAAGTGACTGGCTTTGGACAAAAATTATTACTTAGGTTTCCATTATATATAACCATTGATAGTGCACCTCGTATACGCCAGGTATACGAATGGCTATCCAAGGTATAGCTCTTATTCGACACAATATTATCCTGGATTTGTCCACGCCAATAGTTACCATTTATTGGCAATATCGAACGCTGATACAGCTAAAAGTTTCATTGTTCCCCTTTTTGGGAATTTATCAATTCACTCTCTTACTATGCAAAGCAAACACTACTAGGTGTCTTTAAAATTAAATATGTCAAACTAAATATGTAAACACACATGGTTACATATATGTAAGATATCCTCTAAAAAATTAAGGATCACTTAATCATATTATTTCGAACGGAATATCAATTTCAAGTAAACCTATATTTTCCCTTGTCAAGTTACTATAATATATGTTAGAATGGGGCCTGTCCCCTTTCTATCCTTAATATTTTATCCATGATAATATTGTGTCAAGGCTATAAATGAAGTTACATATGTATATAGTGTTTTATGGCGTTCGTGCTCTGCAGTTGTACTGTGCACTCTTACAATATACTCAGATTTTGCTGTCTATTCCAGTCGCTTCAAGTTTTTATGTCTTTAGAATGAAAAATTCCTATCGGGGTGCCTTGCAGGTTTTTCAGGGCATATAAATTGTTACCAACCGGCTTAACGATCCGGCATTTAATATATTTCCTGCAGAACTTAGCATTAACGTTATTTTTGAAGTTACTGAGGACTTGATTTCTCCGGTACACTTCCTGTCCGGGAACAAATTTGACCACTCTAGCTCGGACGTTGTACCTCCGGGCGCTTTTGTCATATGCCTCTTGAAGTCTAGTTGGCATTCTCCCTTATGACTTTCAATTTATCTTCTCTTGGGAGATGTTCAATGTGTTGGTCCACAATCGAACCTAGCTTTCTGGCAAGCTTAAAGTCATTGCAATTCGTAAACATTTCATACCTGAATAGGGCAAAAAATGGGGTAACACCCGTTGCCGAATGGATTGCCGATCTGAGAGCGCACTCGATATCGGAGAGATATTGGTCCCATTCCCTTTGGTCACTGCTCAAATATGATCGAATGGCGGCGAGGACTGACTGATTCACCCTTTCGGACGCATTCGATTGGGGTGAATACAGTGCAGTCCTCATGTGGGTTATTTTATAAATTTTTATCATCTCTGCAAAGTGTTTGGAGATGAATTGTTGCCCATTGCCACTGTGGACGACTTCCGGGACTCCGAATTTATGGAAAATCTCCTGGACTAAGAATTCGACCACTTTTTGAGCTGTCGCTTCTTTCATGGCCTTCAGAAACATAAACTTGGAAAAACGGTCAACGACAACAAAAATGTAGGCGTTGCCATTTTTCGATCGTGGATATTTTCCCATAAAATCGACGTATAGTTTCTGAAACGGCCTATCTGTTTCAACCTTTTCTCCAATGGGTGGTCGCATCATTTGGTTCGATGACTTTGACTCTTTGCAGGTTTGACAGCTGGTAACATATTGTCGAACCTGTTTCACCATATTCGGCCTATAGAACTTCTGACGCAACCTAGCTAGAGTTTTTGCCACTCCACCATGGGATGCCGTGGGCGGATCGTGGGCTTCCTGTATGAGTATGAGGGTGATGTCATTTGGAACCCATATCCTCCACGGGGACTCACCAGTATCTTCCTGCTGGACAAATATCGTCCTTTTATAAACTTTTCCCCCTTCTACCTTCAGATCGGGCAAATGTTCCTTGTTTTCCTTCACTGTTTTTGGGATATCAAGGTACTCTTCGCTTTCGAACGCATTCGTTTCAAAGCCAAAGAAATCCTCATTCTCTGCGATCTCTTCTGCCACGGGTTCGCACATCCTAGAAAGCGTGTCTGCCACCACGTTATCAGACCCTTTTCTATGTTCAATGTTGAAGTCGTATGCTTGTAATTGAAGCGACCAGCGGGCTAATCTACCGCTGAGGTCCTTGAGCGACATTAGCCACTTGAGGCTCGCATGGTCGGTCAAGACAGTGAACTTCATCATTTCAATATAGGGTCTGAAACGTTTTATGGCTAATACGGCGGCTAGACACTCTCGGTGACAGAGTAGTTTCTTTGCGCCGGATTAAATTTTTGCGAAAAAAAGGCGATGGGGTTTTCACTCCCATCATCACTTTTTTTGGAATAATACTGCCCCGACTCCATAGTCGGAGGCATCGCATTGTAAAAAAAATTGCCTTTTAAAGTCGCGGTGTCTTAGGACTGGAGCTGTTGTGAGGGCATGCTTTAGGGTATTGAAGGCTTCCGCTGCCTCCGGGGTTATGGTGAACTTCTTGTCCTTTTTAAGTAAGTCGGTCAGGGGTGCCGATAAGGATGCAAAATCCTTAATAATACCGCCCTGCCGTACCCAAAAACTCCGTACCTCCCTAGGAGACCTTGGGACCCTAAAGTTCTGGATGGCTGTCACCTTTTCAGGATCCGTCCTTAATATGCCACCACCTATGACGAACCCCAAATACTTCAGCTCTGTGAAGCAAAACATTGACTTTTTCAAACTAATAGTCAAATTAGCCTCTTTTAAGCACGCGGCTACTTCCTCCAGCAACTTGAGGTGTGTCTCGAATTCATCGGAGCTTATGAGCAAGTCATCCAGGTAGACAAATACATTCGACATGAGTCTTCCTGGGATGACTTTGTCCATAAGTCTACACAATCGCTGAGCCGCATTGCATAGACCAAAGGGCATGACTCGAAACTGGCAAAGGGGTCGCCCTGGAACCGTGAAGGCTGTATACGGTTTGGCTTCCCCTCGATATTTTGCAAGGGATATGCATCCTTGATGGTCAATGCATTCAGCTTGCGGGCATCGAGACAAAACCTATTTTTGTTAGGTTTACGAACCACAGTGGTGCGGTTGCTCCAAGGACTATTGCTCTCTTCGATCACTTTGAGAGCTAGCATGGTATATATTTCCTTGTAAACAATGTCCTGGACCGCGGGAGATAAAGGATAATGTTTATCCTTCACTGGGTTCGCACCTTCAATAAGTTTTATCTCATGCTTTTCCAAATGGGTGCATCCTAAACCATCCCTTTCAAATGAAGGGAAGTTGGATACAATGGAATCCCGACGTTTTTGTTGGTTCGGTTCTAATTTGTGCATTCTATAGGGGTTAATTTTCGCAGGGTCCTCAAAAAGGTTGTTGGGTATGCAGGGTATACTAAAAGGTTGTTGGGTTTGTAGAGCTGCATATTGGGTATTGGCTGCCTGGGCTTGCTTCCACCACTCAGCATCCATACGGTCAACCGTTTGATTTGTTACAGGTCTATTGCCAGGCCTCTTTTGAACCTGATTTATATGAGGAATATGTTTTTGGACCATAGTGGTCAATGGTTGTTGTGCTTGGTTTTGAAATGCATAGGAAGAATTCGAAACTGGAGCAACATCTGGCACCTGAGGTATATTGGGTTGAATTTGGGTTACATTAAGCGGATTTGTGATACTAAAAGGTTGTTGGGTTTGTAGAGCTGCATATTGGGTATTGGCTGCCTGGGCTTGCTTCCACCACTCAGCATCCATACGGTCAACCGTTTGATTTGTTACAGGTCTATTGCCAGGCCTCTTTTGAACCTGATTTATATGAGGAATATGTTTTTGGACCATAGTGGTCAATGGTTGTTGTGCCTGCGCCGAAAGCGGCCTAGGTGTTTCTGAAAGAGGAGGAAACAGTGTCTGCTCGCCTTTGTTATGAACTGGTTCAGCTAAGGGGGCAGTGGCATTGGAAGTTATTATAAGGTTCTTCATAATTTCTGATAGTTGTGATATGGACTTTCTCACGTCCCCTAACTCTTCCTGCACAATTCCTTTCACCGATCCTTCAATTGTGGCCCTCATTTCCACAGAACTCTGTCTCACTAATTCCTTAACTGTGGGTCCTAATTCCTCATTTAAGCTCTTCTTTGCCTTTGGAACCGCACCGGTGTCTTTCGTAGGGCCAGTTGCCCCCTGCAGACTGTCTAGTGGGTTTTGATAATTTTGCATTTTTTTGCAACTTCTATATGGCAATCGTTTCCTGGGAACCTCATATTCCCTAGATGTATCAAATATACTTTCCCTATGCCTTTTCCGGGTTTTGTTCCGTTTTGCACTATTTAGTAAATCCCTATTGGATCGTTTCTCACTACCAACCATTTGGTTAGATAATTTACAAGAACTTCGTTTTATTTTCAGTTTCTTAACATATACTTTGTTTCACCTCCCAATAAATACAAAACACTCACTCAACAAAAAGGATTAGCAACGGTATATGTATGTATGAAATATAGTTGGCAACAAAAAAAAAATTAAAGAAATTTCCATATAATATTATAATATAAATATAAATAAATTTGCAATAACTGGTTATAGATAAATTAATAATAAATTTTTTGCGTGATAAACAAAATTTTAATTTTACCAGATATATATACTTTTAATATAGATATTATTAGGGCTGCTACCCGTGATGACTATGGTGTGTGGGTTTAAGATTTTATGTTTTGCTGTATGTCTGTATTTTATGTGTGGTTTAAAACCTATACTGTCATTCTAGACTCAGAAAAGTAGAGGCTGAAACTTCATGTACCACATAAATTATTATAAAAAAGTATGGATATACATGGAAGCTTAAAAATCTCACTTGGGTACAATACACTCAAACATGTGTGTTTACAACGGATACCTTGTGAATTCTTAGAATCAACTTCATTTTCGAGTCTCAAACAGTACTAACACTATTGTTCATAAGAAAATCAACTGGTTAAAACAACACCAAGGTTATATTTATATTCCAGAATTTTCCTGATTATTGCAGTACCCAGATCTCTATTTTATGACTATTCATACCCAAGCACATACAATATACTGCCGATTGAGGGATAGTATAGATATGCTATTTGGGTCAGATGAAATCTGCAACTTAAAACATTCAATGGATTTTGCGACTATTTAGTGGGCTATTGTCAACGTACATTGCTTTTGGTATGCACTGAATGCAAACTGCATCTTATTTTCCGATCTTGAGATCGGTTTGCATTGACTTGGGCGCCATATTTGTTACGGTTCACCCGGGGCTACTGTAACTTTATACACCCCATCATAGTACAAAGAGGCCTTCATAACCAACTCATCACAGAACTCAGGGTAAGGTCCCAACCCGACACTTTGTACTTCGACCGTCTCCAAATAAATGAACACTAAAGGAATCAAACAAAAACAAACAAATACACACATACTTACAGCAGCACGTTCATATACCAAATGGAGCTCCGATAGCACCGCTCCAACTTGCCCACCCTTCCATGACCATGAACCACCCAAACATTGATACTCTCATGGCCCCATGAAACCCCACACACCTACCCTGTCACAGTAGTCTTGCCCTCTTTCTAATTTAAACCATCATGATTTTAATACTCAACGATTCACATATCTTAATTTTATTATAGAATATAAAAATAAATAGTTGTATTAATTACTCTATCATCATAATCAGTAAAAATCAAAACCCTACACTTTCTATCTAGGTGGTCCAAACAATCCTTAGCATTCACAAAGTTTTATAATCAAGTCTCAACTCCGGTCTTGACTGACTCTAAAAAAATAACTACTACCTAAAGGAGCTCTCTTAGCGTAGTACGGGACCTTTGTCCACAAATCTCATTAGAAGTGGAAACAAAACTTCGTAAATACTAATCCTATCATGGAGCAAGAAAATAAAAATTAAGATTACAATAACAAAAAAAAAAAACACTTAAAATAAATTACATAAGAAGATACATATAAAGATCATAAATAAAATACATACAAGATACAATATAAAAACATAAACTTAACTTCTCGTCTTTCCTTGTAACTTGTCCTCATAGGTGGGAACAGATTAAAATTTATCATATTACATCAGCGGCACTATAGTTGACTTTTAGGCGCTTACAGTATGAAGCTCTCTACTGACCTTGGTATTTAGCTATATATGGCACAGTACCAGTGTACTGGTTACACTCCCAAACTCGCTGGAGGGATTGTTTCGACTCCTAGCCGATCCCTTTCTTCTAATGATCTGGAGATCTCGGGTGACAATTCTTTTATGACAGTTGTCTCTATCTCGTTCCGATCACGTTTAGATGGCGTTAGGATGTGAATATGGCCACTCTTGCTATAATGCCTTGGGTTGTTCAAACTTGGGACAATATTGCTAGTACAACCTCTTTCCACGCCAGAGTACTTGGCAACTTGGAAATAAAAATTTTCCCACCGGACAGGATATTAAAAAAAAGGCAGTATGTATTGCTCTACACTTTATGCTTATCCAAGCAAAATGAATGTTACAAAGAACCACAATTTTTTTGTAGGTTAACACACTATGTTAACTTTCAATTTTTTTTCCGAAAACGGGAAATTGCCGAATCAACCTTTCTTTAGAAACGCTCACACTGACTCAACCCAACCTTCATGCCATTTAACCGCACATCCAGAATTTTTTTCACCGATAAAAAAACTTAAACGCCATATTTGTACTCTATATTTGATTCGGTGGAAAGCTCATGAAAAGTGCCACGTCACGGCCATAATCATACCAACAACATAATACTGGCCGTTAACATTTTCATGAATTAATTTTCCTCATCCATTTTTGGCACTACTTTATATACCTCTCCTGAAAGACAGCTCAAAGTTCGGCCTGGCAACTCCTACTTACTATAATCCTATCTTCCTTCTGTCCTTACCCATCAGCTAATTTATTTCTGCGACGTATCTAAACAAACCAGACAACTGCAGAGCAAGCACATGTATATTAACAAAAAATGTAAATAATTGGACGCATCAAAATAACGATACCGAAAACATTACATTATCAAAGCAGTGAAATGTGATAAACTATATTTTGACTATTACGATATACTGAGTGCCCCTGGTCTCCAATTGTGATCATTGTGATTAAAGTGTCAGCCCTTCCAAAGTGTTCTCCTATATCGGCTTGGCCCTAACGCTTTCCCCCACCTATCCGTCCGAGAACGCTACAGACTCCCAGTTCCTCTATATACGTGGTTGGATTTACTTTGCAAACCCCCTCATTCTATAAAGTAAGTAGTCAAAGAATTTATAACAGAAAACCTGTTGCCATTTGTTTTTAGTTATACTCTTGTGGACGCGCCAGAGGCTTTGACAGAGGGCCCGACAATTTGCGGCCTCCCTCACCCTTTGGATTATTTGCTATGATAACTTCAGGCTGGGCTTCCACCCACTTTTAGTCATATATTTTGGCTTAAAGCGACTGACCAGCCTTTTGCATTTGTTTTCTTTCACCTGCCGCAACAAAACTCCGATTCTTGGAAGTCTACGCGTCAAGAAACGGTGTGTGCAGGTACTGTCTGAATGTTGTTACCGGCTAGGACCCAACGTGGAAATTCTCACGCCCTGTTGGTATGCAGCCGGGCTTACTCCTTAGATTCATTACGTTTTTTAAGGAGTCTGTACACATTCGTGTCTATTCGCGGTCCTACGTTCTTTGTGATTTCGTTTTCTTTAACTGGCTTTCCTTTTGATTATGTTTTTTCTCTACACAAAGTCGAAGTGACTGGCTTTGGACAAAAATTATTACTTAGGTTTCCATTATATTTAACCATTGATAGTGCACCTCGTATACGCCAGGTATACGAATGGCTATTCAAGGTATAGCTCTTATTTGACACAATATTATCCTGGATTTGTCCACGCCAATAGTTATCATTTATTGGCAATATCGAACGCTGATACAGCTAAAAGTTTCATTGTTCCCCTTTTTGGGAATTTATCAATTCACTCTCTTACTATGCAAAGCAAACACTACTAGGTGTCTTTAAAATTAAATATGTCAAACTAAATATGTAAACACACATGGTTACATATATGTAAGATATACTCTAAAAAATAAAGGATCACTTAATCATATTATTTCGAACAGAATATCATTTTCAAGTAAACCTATATTTTCCCTAGTCAAGTTACTATAATATATGTTATAATGGGGTCTGTCCCCTTTCTATCCTTAATATTTTATCCATGATAATATTGTGTCAAGGCTATAAATGAAGTTACATATGTATATAGTGTTTTATGGCATTCGTGCTCTGCAGTTGTACTGTGCACTCTTACAATATACTCAGATTTTGCTGTCTATTCCAGTCTATTCCAGTCGCTTCAAGTTTTTATGTCTTTAGAATGAAAAATTCCTATCGGGGTGCCTTGCAGGTTTTCCAGGGCATATAAATTGTTACCAACCGGCTTAACGATCCGGCATTTAATATATTTCCTGCAGAACTTAGCATTAACGTTATTTTTGAAGTTACTGAGGACTTGATTTCTCCGGTACACTTCCTGCCCGGGAACAAATTTGACCACTCTAGCTCGGACGTTGTACCTCCGGGCGCTTTTGTCATATGCCTCTTGAAGTCTAGTTGGCATTCTATCCCTTATGACTTTCAATTTATCTTCTCTTGGGTGATGTTCAATGTGTTGGTCCACAATCGAACCTAGCTTTCTGGCAAGCTTATAGTCATTGCAATTCGTAAACATTTCATACCCGAATAGGGCAAAAAATGGGGTAACACCCGTTGCCGAATGGATTGCCGATCTGAGAGCGCACTCGATCTCGGAGAGATATTGGTCCCATTCCCTTTGGTCACTGCTCAAATATGATCGAATGGCGGCGAGGACTGACTGATTCACCCTTTCGGACGCATTCGATTGGGGTGAATACAGTGCAGTCCTCATGTGGGTTATTTTATACATTTTTATCATCTCTGCAAAGTGTTTGGAGATGAATTGTTGCCCATTGCCACTGTGGATGACTTCCGGGACTCCGAATTTATGGAAAATCTCCTGGACTAAGAATTCGACCACTTTTTGAGCTGTCGCTTCTTTCATGGCCTTCAGAAACATAAACTTGGAAAACGGTCAACGACAACAAAAATGTAGGCGTTGCCATTTTTCGATCGTGGATATTTTCCCATAAAATCGACGTATAGTTTCTGAAACGGCCTATCTGTTTCAACCTTTTCTCCAATGGGTGGTCGCATCATTTGGTTCGATGACTTTGACTCTTTGCAGGTTTGACAGCTGGTAACATATTGTCGAACCTGTTTCACCATATTCGGACAATAGAACTTCTGACGCAACCTAGCTAGAGTTTTTGCCACTCCACCATGGGATGCCGTGGGCGGATCGTGGGCTTCCTGTATGAGTATGAGGGTGATGTCATTTGGAACCCATATCCTCCACGGGGACTCACCAGTATCTTCCTGCTGGACAAATCTCGTCCTTTTATAAACCTTTCCCCCTTCTACCTTCAGATCGGGCAAATGTTCCTTGTTTTCCTTCACTGTTTTTAGGATATCAAGGTACTCTTCGCTTTCGAACGCATTCGTTTCAAAGCCAAAGAAATCCTCATTCTCTGCGATCTCTTCTGCCACGGGTTCGCACATCCTAGAAAGCGTGTCTGCCACCACGTTATCAGACCCTTTTCTATGTTCAAAGTTGAAGTCGTATGCTTGTAATTGAAGCGACCAGCGGGCTAATCTACCTCTGAGGTCCTTGAGCGACATTAGCCACTTGAGGCTCGCATGGTCGGTCAAGACAGTGAACTTCATCATTTCAATATAGGGTCTGAAACGTTTTATGGCTAATACGGCGGCTAGACACTCTTTCTCGGTGACAGAGTAGTTTCTTTGCGCCGGATTAAATTTTTGCGAATAAAAGGCGATGGGGTTTTCACTCCCATCATCACTTTTTTTGGAATAATACTGCCCCGACTCCATAGTCGGAGGCATCGCATTGTACAAAAAATTGCCTTTTAAAGTCGCGGTGTCTTAGGACTGGAGCTGTTGTGAGGGCATGCTTTAGGGTATTGAAGGCTTCCGCTGCCTCCGGGGTTATGGTGAACTTCTTGTCCTTTTTAAGTAAGTCGGTCAGGGGTGCCGATAAGGATGCAAAATCCTTAATAAAACGGCGGTACCGCCCTGCCGTACCCAAAAAACTCCGTACCTCCCTAGGAGACCTTGGGACCCTAAAGTTCTGGATGGCTGTCACCTTTTCAGGATCCGTCCTTAATATGCCACCACCTATGACGAACCCCAAATACTTCAGCTCTGTGAAGCAAAACATTGACTTTTTCAAACTAATAGTCAAATTAGCCTCTTTTAAGCACACGGCTACTTCCTCCAGCAACTTGAGGTGTGTCTCGAATTCATCGAAGATTATGAGCAAGTCATCCAGGTAGACAAATACATTTGGCATGAGTCTTCCTGGGATGACTTTGTCCATAAGTCTACACAATCGCTGAGCCGCATTGCATAGACCAAAGGGCATGACTCGAAACTGGTAAAGGGGTCGCCCTGGAACCGTGAAGGCTGTATACGGTTTGGCTTCCTCTTCCAGTTCGCTCTGCGTCTGGTCTATGCGGCTCAGGATCCCCTCGATATTTTGCAAGGGATATGCATCCTTGATGGTCAATGCATTCAGCTTGCGGGCATCGAGACAAAACTTATTTTTGTTAGGTTTACGAACCACAGTGGTGCGGTTGCTCCAAGGACTATTGCTCTCTTCGATCACTTTGAGAGCTAGCATGGTATATATTTCCTTGTAAACAATGTCCTGGACCGCGGGAGATAAAGGATAATGTTTATCCTTCACTGGGTTCGCACCTTCAATAAGTTTTATCTCATGCTTTTCCAAATGGGTGCATCCTAAACCATCCCTTTCAAATGAAGGGAAGTTGGATACAATGGAATCCAGACGTTTTTGTTGGTTCGGTTCTAATTTGTGCATTCTATAGGGGTTAATTTTCGCAGGGTCCTCAAATTGTACCTGTTCCACCTGAAAAATTTCAGGGGCTATATCAAAGGCCTTCCAAAAATTCGTTCCCAGATGACCTCCTGCTCCAAATCTGGGCACATATAGAAGTCTATGTCCCTTGTTTTATTATTGTATTGGACACTTATGGTTACTACCCTAAAATTCTATGCGTGGATCCTGATGCAGTTTGAACTGTTTTATAAAGTGGCTTAATCACTAAGGATAATGACTCAGCTGTTTCTCGGCAGTTTTTGCCAAGGAGGCTTACCGACGCGCCTGAGTCCAAAAGTCCTTTGAATATTCTATTATTTAAAAGTACATATGCATAGGGTCTAGGATCTTTAGTGGAGCTAATCCTATTTTTTTCTGTTTGAATCTTTGTCGTACTTTAATTATACGGTTGTTTTGTCTTGGGTACAGTTCATGTTTACTACCATAGGTACTATCAGCCTTGTTATTATGAAAAATTTTACACCTGGTTTCATAATAATGTTTTTGTCTTTCCTCTAGAGGAATATAATGGCGGATGTGACTAAAGGGTGTTGATTACTCCTTTATTGTGCGGGATTCTGGGTCGAACGTGTCTCTCCCGTGGAAGTCGCGTTCCGTTTGCTGTTTCCCTGTTTGCACTTAGGGCAATTTGGTGTAACTACATCGGGTCTTCCACACCTATAGCAAAATCTATTCCTCTGTTCTGAAGGGCACTCCATAAACATATGACCTTGTTCCCTGCAGTTCCAGCATACTAGATTACCAAGAGCTTCTACTTCGTAGATTAGGTCATCATTCGATGCCTGTAATGTTTCGAGTACTACTTCATTGACCTGCTTTTGATAACGAATGGGCTGTTGAGGCATTGACCTACTATCTTTTCGCAACATATTCCTCTCAGCTTCTAAACATTCTATCCTCAAGTGGTCTAAGGATGATACCTGGATAGGGTAAACTATGTTTGCCACAGGCCCTCTTAGGTTTCTCTTAGCAAGTTTTATCATATCAAATTCGTTCACATGGTGTGTTAGTCTACCCCTTAGAGTATTAAGGCTTTGAAAGAAGGCGTCTATTCCTTCTCCTGGTTGTTGTTTACGTTCATTCAGCTCATGCATTAGGTCAAAAGTGGACAATGGTGACTGGTATAGTTGGTATAATGCATGGGACAAAGCAGGCCAATCTGGCGCTGGGTTGCTTCGGACATAGTACCAGTACCATTCCTTGGCAGGACCTGAAAGGAGGAGTTGGAAATCTCGAAGAACTTCGGACCAAGGGATCTGATATTGCATTTGTAAGAACTTTAAGCGGAAAATAATGTCTTCCACAGTCAACTTCCTTTGGTTTCCATCGAATTTAAGTCCAAACTTATCTATTCTTGTCTTTTCAGAAAATAGAATGAAATGGTTCCAAGGGGTGTTACTTGGTGGTGCTTGGGGAACCGAGATATTTTGCCACATGTTAGGTTGGTTTCGGACTGTATGGGAAGGATTCGAAATCGGGATGAAATTGGTCGCTGGGTTATGTATTGGAGGTGGTTGAGTAACTGCTGGATTTTGCAAACTATTAGCTTGGTTTTGAAATGCATAGGAAGAATTCGAAACTGGAGCAACATCTGGCACCTGAGGTATATTGGGTTGAATTTGGGTTACATTAAGCGGATTTGTGATATTAAAAGGTTGTTGGGTTTGTAGAGCTGCATATTGGGTATTGGCTGCCTGGGCTTGCTTCCACCACTCAGCATCCATACGGTCAACCGTTTGATTTGTTACAGGTCTATTGCCAGGCCTCTTTTGAACCTGATTTATATGAGGAATATGTTTTTGGACCATAGTGGTCAATGGTTGTTGTGCCTGCGCCGAAAGCGGCCTAGGTGTTTCTGAAAGAGGAGGAAACAGTGTCTGCTCGCCTTTGTTATGAACTGGTTCAGCTAAGGGGGCAGTGGCATTGGAAGTTATTATAAGGTTCTTCATAATTTCTGATAGTTGTGATATGGACTTTCTCACGTCCCCTAACTCTTCCTGCACAGTTCCTTTCACCGATCCTTCAATTGTGGCCCTCATTTCCACAGAACTCTGTCTCACTAATTCCTTAACTGTGGGTCCTAATTCCTCATTTAAGCTCTTCTTTGCCTTTGGAACCGCACCGGTGTCTTTCGTAGGGCCAGTTGCTCCCTGCAGACTGTCTAGTGGGTTTTGATAATTTTGCATTTTTTTGCAACTTCTATATGGCAATCGTTTCCTGGGAACCTCATATTCCCTAGATGTATCAAATATACTTTCCCTATGCCTTTTCCGGGTTTTGTTCCGTTTTGCACTATTTAGTAAATCCCTATTGGATCGTTTCTCACTACCAACCATTTGGTTAGATAATTTACAAGAACATCGTTTTATTTTCAGTTTCTTAACATATACTTTGTTTCACCTCCCAATAAATAGAATCGATTAGTTTCGTTGTTTCTATTGAATGAGTGGGTAAATATCCTACAAAACACTCACTCAACAAAAAGGATTAGCAACGGTATATGTATGTATGAAATATAGTTGGCAACAAAAAAAATTAAAAGAAATTTCCATATAATATTATAATATAAATATAAATAAATTTGCAATAACTGGTTATAGATAAATTAATAATAAATTTTTTGCGTGATAAACAAAATTTTAATTTTACCAGATATATATACTTTTAATATAGATATTATTAGGGCTGCTACCCGTGATGACTATGGTGTGTGGGTTTAAGATTTTATGCTTTGCTGTATGTCTGTATTTTATGTGTGGTTTAAAACCTATACTGTCATTCTAGACTCAGAAAAGTAGAGGCTGAAACTTCATGTATCACATAAATTATTATAAAAAAGTATGGATATACATGGAAGCTTAAAAATCTCACTTGGGTACAATACACTCAAACATGTGTGTTTACAACGGATACCTTGTGAATTCTTAGAATCAACTTCATTTTCGAGTCTCAAACAGTACTAACACTATTGTTCATAAGAAAATCAACTGGTTAAAACATCACCAAGGTTATATTTATATTCCAGAATTTTCCTGTTTATTGCAGTACCCAGATCTCTATTTTATGACTATTCATACCCAAGCACATACAATATACTGCCGATTGAGGGATAGTATAGATATGCTATTTGGGTCAGATGAAATCTGCAACTTAAAACATTCAATGGATTTTGCGACTATTTAGTGGGCTATTGTCAACGTACATTGCTTTTGGTATGCACTGAATGCAAACTGCATCTTATTTTCCGATCTTGAGATCGGTTTGCATTGACTTGGGCGCCATATTTGTTACGGTTCACCCGGGGCTACTGTAACTTTATACATCCCATCATAGTACAAAGAGGCCTTCATAACCAACTCATCACAGAACTCAGGGTAAGGTCCCAACCCGACACTTTGTACTATGAAGCTCTCTACTGACCTTGGTATTTAGCTATATATGGCACAGTACCAGTGTACTGGTTACACTCCCAAACTCGCTGGAGGAATTGTTTCGACTCCTAGCCGATCCCTTTCTTCTAATGATCTGGAGATCTCGGGTGACAATTCTTTTATGACAGTTGTCTCTATCTCGTTCCGATCACGTTTAGATGGCGTTAGGATGTGAATATGGCCACTCTTGCTATAATGCCTTGGGTTGTTCAAACTTGGGACAATATTGCTAGTACAATCTCTTTCCACGCCAGAGTACTTGGCAACTTGGAAATAAAAATTTTCCCACCGGACAGGATATTAAAAAAAAGGCAGTATGTATTGCTCTGCACTTTATGCTTATCCAAGCAAAATGAATGTTACAAAGAACCACAATTTTTTTGTAGGTTAACACACTATGATAACTTTCAATTTTTTTCCGAAAACGGGGAAATTGCCGAATCAACCTTTCTTTAGAAACGCTCACACTGACTCAACCCAACCTTCATGCCATTTAACCGCACATCCAGAATTTTTTTCACCGATAAAAAAACTCAAACGCCATATTTGTACTCTATATTTGATTCGGTGGAAAGCTCATGAAAAGTGCCACGTCACGGCCATAATCATACCAACAACATAATACTGGCCGTTAACATTTTCATGAATTAATTTTCCTCATCCATTTTTGGCACTACTTTATATACCTCTCCTGAAAGACAGCTCAAAGTTCAGCCTGGCAACTCCTACTTACTATAATCCTATCTTCCTTCTGTCCTTACCCATCAGCTAATTTATTTCTGCGACGTATCAAAACAAAACAGACAACTGCAGAGCAAGCACATGTATATTAACAAAAAATGTAAATAATTGGACGCATCAAAATAACGATACCGAAAACATTACATTATCAAAGCAGTGAAATGTGATAAACTATATTTTGACTATTACGATATACTGAGTGCCCCTGGTCTCCAATTGTGATCATTGTGATTAAAGTGTCAGCCCTTCCAAAGTGTTCTCCTATATCGGCTTGGCCCTAACGCTTTCCCCTACCTATCCGTCCGAGAACACGCTTACAGACTCCCAGTTCCTCTATATACGTGGTTGGATTTACTTTGCAAGCCCCCTCATTCTATAAAGTAAGTAGTCAAAGAATTTATAACAGAAAACCTGTTGCCATTTGTTTTTAGTTATACTCTTGTGGACGCGCCAGAGGCTTTGACAGAGGGCCCGACAATTTGCGGCCTCCCTCACCCTTTGGATTATTTGCTATGATAACTTCAGGCTGGGCTTCCACCCACTTTTAGTCATATATTTTGGCTTAAAGCGACTGACAAGCCTTTTGCATTTGTTTTCTTTCACCTGCCGCAACAAAACTCCGATTCTTGGAAGTCTACGCGTCAAGAAACGGTGTGTGCAGGTACTGTCTGAATGTTGTTACCGGCTAGGACCCAACGTGGGGAATTCTCACGCCCTGTTGGTATGCAGCCGGGCTTACTCCTTAAAATCATTACATTTTTTAAGGAGTCTGTACACATTCGTGTCTATTCGCGGTCCTACGTTCTTTGTGATTTCGTTTTCTTTAACTGGCTTTCCTTTTGATTATGTTTTTTCTCTACACAAAGTCGAAGTGACTGGATTTGGACAAAAATTATTACTTAGGTTTCCATTATATTTAACCATTGATAGTGCACCTCGTATACGCCAGGTATACGAATGGCTATCCAATGTACAGCTCTTATTTGACACAATATTATCCTGGATTTGTCCACGCCAATAGTTATCATTTATTGGCAATATCGAACGCTGATACAGCTAAAAGTTTCATTGTTCCCCTTTTTGGGAATTTATCAATTCACTCTCTTACTATGCAAAGCAAACACTACTAGGTGTCTTTAAAATTAAATATGTAAACACACATGGTTACATATATGTAAGATATCCTCTAAAAAATAAAGGATCACTTAATCATATTATTTCGAACAGAATATCATTTTCAAGTAAACCTATATTTTCCCTAGTCAAGTTACTATAATATATGTTATAATGGGGTCTGTCCCCTTTCTATCCTTAATATTTTATCCATGATAATATTGTGTCAAGGCTATAAATGAAGTTACATATGTATATAGTGTTTTATGGCATTCGTGCTCTGCAGTTGTACTGTGCACTCTTACAATATACTCAGATTTTGCTGTCTATTCCAGTCGCTTCAAGTTTTTATGTCTTTAGAATGAAAAATTCCTATCGGGGTGCCTTGCAGGTTTTCCAGGGCATATAAATTGTTACCAACCGGCTTAACGATCCGGCATTTAATATATTTCCTGCAGAACTTAGCATTAACGTTATTTTTGAAGTTACTGAGGACTTGATTTCTCCGGTACACTTCCTGTCCGGGAACAAATTTGACCACTCTAGCTCGGACGTTGTACCTCCGGGCGCTTTTGTCATATGCCTCTTGAAGTCTAGTTTGCATTCTATCCCTTATGACTTTCAATTTATCTTCTCTTGGGAGATGTTCAATGTGTTGGTCCACAATCGAACCTAGCTTTCTGGCAAGCTTATAGTCATTGCCATTCGTAAACATTTCATACCCGAATAGGGCAAAAAATGGGGTAACACCCGTTGCCGAATGGATTGCCGATCTGGAAGCGCACTCGATCTCGGAGAGATATTGGTCCCATTCCCTTTGGTCACTGCTCAAATATGATCGAATGGCGGCGTGGACTGACTGATTCACCCTTTCGGACGCATTCAATTGGGGTGAATACAGTGCAGTCCTCATGTGGGTTATTTTATAAATTTTTATCATCTCTGCAAAGTGTTTAGAGATGAATTGTTGCCCATTGTCACTGTGGATGACTTCCGGGACTCCGAATTTATGGAAAATCTCCTGGACTAAGAATTCGACCACTTTTTGAGCTGTCGCTTCTTTCATGGCCTTCAGAAACATAAACATGTAAAAACGGTCAACGACAACAAAATTGTAGGCGTTGCCATTTTTCGATCGTGGATATTTTCCCATAAAATCGACGTATAGTTTCTGAAACGGCCTATCTGTTTCAACCTTTTCTCCAATGGGTGGTCGCATCATTTGGTTCGATGACTTTGACTCTTTGCAGGTTTGACAGCTGGTAACATATTGTCGAACCTGTTTCACCATATTCGGCCAATAGAACTTCTGACGCAACCTAGCTAGAGTTTTTGCCACTCCACCATGGGATGCCGTGGGCGGATCGTGGGCTTCCTGTATGAGTATGTGGGTGATGTCATTTGGAACCCATATCCTCCACGGGGACTCACCAGTATCTTCCTGCTGGACAAATCTCGTCCTTTTATAAACCTTTCCCCCTTCTACCTTCAGATCGGGCAAATGTTCCTTGTTTTCCTTCACTGTTTTTAGGATATCAAGGTACTCTTCGCTTTCGAACGCATTCGTTTCAAAGCCAAAGAAATCCTCATTCTCTGCGATCTCTTCTGTCACGGGTTCGCACATCCTAGAAAGCGTGTCTGCCACCACGTTATCAGACCCTTTTCTATGTTCAATGTTGAAGTCGTATGCTTGTAATTTAAGCGACCAGCGGGCTAATCTACCGCTGAGGTCCTTGAGCGACATTAGCCACTTGAGGCTCGCATGGTCGGTCAAGACAGTGAACTTCATCATTTCAATATAGGGTTTGAAACGTTTTATGGCTAATATGGCGGCTAGACACTCTTTCTCGGTGACAGAGTAGTTTCTTTGCGCCGGATTAAATTTTTGCGAAAAAAAAAGCGATGGGGTTTTCACTCTCATCATCACTTTTTTTGGAATAATACTGCCCCCCGTCGGAGTCATCGCATTGTACAAAAAATTGCCTTTTAAAGTCGCGGTGTCATAGGACTGGAGCTGTTGTGAGGGCATGCTTTAGGGTATTGAAGGCTTCCGCTGCCTCCGGGGTTATGGTGAACTTCTTGTCCTTTTTAAGTAAGTCGGTCAGGGGTGCCGATAAGGATGCAAAATCCTTAATAAAACGGCGGTACCACCCTGCCGTACCCAAAAAACTCCGTACCTCCCTAGGAGACCTTGGGACCCTAATGTTCTGGATGGCTGTCACCTTTTTAGGATCCGTCCTTAATATGCCACCACCTATGACGAACCCCAAATACTTCAGCTCTGTGAAGCAAAACATTGACTTTTTCACACTAATAGTCAACTTGAGGTGTGTCTCGAATTCATCGGAGATTATGAGCAAGTCATCCAGGTAGACAAATACATTTGACTTGAGTCTTCCTGGGATGACTTTGTCCATAAGACTACACAATCGCTGAGCCGCATTGCATAGACCAAAGGGCATGACTCGAAACTGGTAAAGGGGTCGCCCTGGAACCGTGAAGGCTGTATACGGTTTGGCTTCCTCTTCCAGTTCGATCTGCGTCTGGTCTATGCGGCTCAGGATCCCCTCGATATTTTGCAAGGGATATGCATCCTTGATGGTCAATGCATTCAGCTTGCGGGCATCGAGACAAAACCTATTTTTGTTAGGTTTACGAACCACAGTGGTGCGGTTGCTCCAAGGACTATTGCTCTCCTCGATCACTTTGAGAGCTAGCATGGTATAAAGGATAATGTTTATCCTTCACTGGGTTCGCACCTTCAATAAGTTTTATCTCATACTTTTCCAAATGGGTGCATCCTAAACCATCCCTTTCAAATGAAGGGAAGTTGGATACAATGGAATCCAGACGTTTTTGTTGGTTCGGTTCTAATTTGTGCATTCTATATGGGTTAATTTTCGCAGGGTCCTCAAATTGTACCTGTTCCACCTGAAAAATTTCAGGGGCTATATCAAAGGCCTTCCAAAAATTCGTTCCCAGATGACCTCCTGCTCCAAATCTGGGCACATATAGAAGTCTATGTTCCTTTTTTTATTATTGTATTGGACACTTATGGTTACTACCCTAAAATTCTATGCGTGGATCCTGATGCAGTTTGAACTGTTTTATAAAGTGGCTTAATCACTAAGGATAATGACTCAGCTTTTTCTCGGCAGTTTTTGCCAAGGAGGCTTACCGACGCGCCTGAGTCCAAAAGTCCTTTGAATATTCTATTATTTAAAAGTACATATGCATAGGGTCTAGGATATTTAGTGCAGCTAATCCTATTTATGGAATCTACCGCTGATCTTAACGCATTTTTCTTCTGTTTGAATCTTTGTCGTACTTTAATTATACGGTTGTTTTGTCTTGGATACAGTTCATGTTTACTACCATAGGTACTATCAGCCTTGTTATCATGAAAAATTTTACACCTGGTTTCATAATAATGTTTTTGTCTTTCCTCTAGAGGAATATAATGGCGGATGTGACTAAAGGGTGTTGATTGCTCCTTTATTGTGCGGGATTCTGGGTCGAACGTGTCTCTCCCGTGGAAGTCGCGTTCCGTTTGCTGTTTCCCTGTTTGCGCTTAGGGCAATTTGGTGTAAC
Organism: Musca autumnalis; assembly: GCF_047663935.1. NCBI lineage: Eukaryota > Metazoa > Arthropoda > Insecta > Diptera > Muscidae > Musca > Musca autumnalis. The sequence goes on along the minus strand of NW_027412088.1, from coordinate 125,424,179 downwards.
TACATCGGGTCTTCCACACTTATAGCAAAATCTATTCCTCTGTTCTGAAGGGCACTCCATAAACATATGACCTTGTTCCCTGCAGTTCCAGCATACTAGATAACCAAGAGCTTCTACTTCGTAGATTAGGTCATCATTCGATGCCTGTAATGTTTCGAGTACTACTTCATTGACCTGCTTTTGATAACGAATGGGCTGTTGAGGCATTGACCTACTATCTTTTCGCAACATATTCCTCTCAGCTTCTAAACATTCTATCCTCAAGTGGTCTAAGGATGATACCTGGATAGGGTAAACTATGTTTGCCACAGGCCCTCTTAAGTTTCTCTTAGCAAGTTTTATCATATCAAATTCGTTCACATGGTGTGTTAGTCTACCCCTTAGAGTATTAAGGCTTTGAAAGAAGGCGTCTATTCCTTCTCCTGGTTGTTGTTTACGTTCATTCAGCTCATGCATTAGGTCAAAAGTGGACAATGGTGACTGGTATTGTTGGTATAATGCATGGGACAAAGCAGGCCAATCTGGCGCTGGGTTGCTTCGGACATAGTACCAGTACCATTCCTTGGCAGGACCTGAAAGGAGGAGTTGGAAATCTCGAAGAACTTCGGACCAAGGGATCTGATATTGCATTTGTAAGAACTTTAAGCGGAAAATAATGTCTTCCACAGTCAACTTCCTTTGGTTTCCATCGAATTTAAGTCCAAACTTATCTATTCTTGTCTTTTCAGAAAATAGAATGAAATGGTTCCAAGGGGTGTTACTTGGTGGTGCTTGGGGAACCGAGATATTTTGCCACATGTTAGGTTGGTCTCGGACTGTATGGGAAGGATTCGAAATCGGGATGAAATTGGTCGCTGGGTTATGTATTGGAGGTGGTTGAGTAACTGCTGGATTTAGCAAACTATTAGCTTGGTTTTGAAATGCATAGGAAGAATTCGAAACTGGAGCAACATCTTTCACCTGAGGTATATTGGGTTGAATTTGGGTTACATTAAGCGGATTTGTGATATTAAAAGGTTGTTGGGTTTGTAGAGCTGCATATTGGGTATTGGCTGCCTGGGCTTGCTTCCACCACTCAGCATCCATACGGTCAACCGTTTGATTTGTTCAGGTCTATTGCCAGGCCTCTTTTGAACCTGATTTATATGAGGAATATGTTTTTGGACCATAGTGGTCAATGGTTGTTGTGCCTGCGCCGAAAGCGGCCTAGGTGTTTCTGAAAGAGGAGGAAACAGTGTCTGCTCGCCTTTGTTATGAACTGGTTCAGCTAAGGGGGCTGTTTAATTACGAATAGTTTCATTCTCTTTTCAAATTATGATGTTTCATTTCTTCCGTTAGAACTTGACCATTTAGCAGAAGTGCAACTTTGTGTTTTCGCACAAAGTGAAAGATGTCAAATTCTAATGAGAATGTACTAAAAATTGGCGCCACTTTGCAGTGTCCATCGTTTGTTTTTATTCTCTCTTTGGCTAAATAAAGAGTGGTCAGTCGATCTTCGTCGATTAAAGAAATAACTTGGATTTTCGTCCACCTACTATTGGATATTCGTCCACAACAACTTTGTAAACAAAAGGTACAGATATTGTTTATACGAACAATATTTCTTAAATAAAGCATTAATTATTTTATTATAACGAAATTGATACTGCTGTTGTTTTGTTTTTCTTTTTGGTTTTTTTTTTCTTTTTATTGCTCCGCAAACATTGGTCCTTCGAGCCGGATAGATTTGGTTTTTTTGAAGCAACAACAATTGGTTTTTTTCGTTTTTTTTACAAAGGCGCTCTGACTCCGTCAGCTACCAACAAATTCACAAAGAAGCATCATCACATATCATAATAAATAGACAACAATTTCTTCATTATTTTAAGTAAGGTGAGTACCGTCAAATAAGTGAGCATTCGCGAGTGTAATTTCTGTTATCCAACAAATAGTAAAGTGCTAAATTAATTTGCTAACATTCGCCCTACAACGTCGTCGCGTCGTTATAGTTTTTGTTGTTGTTCTCTTCCAGAATAACTACTTTTCATATCACTTCGTACGAGTACTCCAAAATAATATTCAAAGTCAAAGAGTGCAGTGATCTGTATTGTTGGTATTATTTTCTATTCGAGAAAAATATTCATATCGTTGTTAGTGTTTTTTCAATGCATATTTAAATTGCCAAATAAAAGAAATAAAGAGAAGAAAAAACACTAACAACTCTACTGACCACTATCCGTTGAGTTGTAACAACAAATACCCATCACTGCAGTCATCTGTTCTGTTGATCGTTCGATCGATATATACACACACACGTGTTATAAATATACGAGGTCCGCGCCAAAAGGTAAATATACGAGGGGTGCGTGAAAAGGTTTTTATTCATTCTGAATATTAATGAAATTTCTTTTCGAATATTTTTTACAAAATGATTGTTTTTCTTGTTATTGTTGGTAATTAGTGTGCATCTTACAGCTGTGCACCCTACAATAGGTTAAACATTATCCAAAATTTGTGGATTTTCATCCATTTATTTAAATTTTTGGAAAGTTTTGATTATTCGTTTGTGTTTCTCTTGAGAAATAATTTGTTTGTGTATTATTCGATACACATATCCGAAATTTAGTGCACTGAGAGAAATTTTGAAGGCTTTCAGTACACAAATTTTGTCAATTTTGTTCTTTTTATTGTATTTTTCGGTACAATACATTAAAAATAGTGTATTTTCGATACATTTGTGTACTAAACAAAATTTAGTGACTTTTCGAAAAGAATATTTTGCAGTTTTTTGGATTTTGGTGTATTTTTCGATACATTAAAAATAAAGTTGGGTATTTTTCGATACCGATTTTCACAATTGTTGGTTTATTTCATTTTTTTTGGAATTTTTGAGAAGTTTCTACTATTTTTCGTTTTACATTGGTAATTTGGTACGTTTTATTGTATTTTTCGGTACATTAAAATAAAAAAAGAGTGTATTTTTCGATACAAATTTTACAACCACTTAGAATTTGGCAGATTTTAAGAAAAATCAACACTGATTTCCGACGTTGGCTTGGTAAACTATAGTTGACAAGTTAATATATTATAGCATTTTCGTGCATTGTGAAATACTTCTTCAAGTCAGGTTGTTTTGGTCCATTTTAGAAAGGACATTTTTCGATTTCATTCAAATTTTATTTCGATTTTCATCGTTATGTCGGTTACTCCTCTAGACAGATTCATCAGAGCTACAGATGCTCTCATTACGTTTGATTCCAACTTCACTTCCCTCCGAGATGTAGATCTGGATATCTATATTCTTGAAGCTCAGGCAGCCGAATTTAAAGTAATGTGGAAAAAAGTAAAAGAGATGTTTGACGAATGTCTTAATTTCCTAAAAACTGCTGATAAACCCGATCCCAATGGCATTACATCAGCAGAGTGTAAATATCAGGTAGCTTTCAAGGCGTATATAAATACAATTGCAATGATCAATCGGAAAATTGATGAACATAGAGCTAGGTCGATGAATTCTTCTCCCACTTCTGGCGAAAGATTTTCTGTTCCTGAAGGTTTGAATATAACTAGATCATCAGCTGAAGTATCCGCTTCATACAATGATAATGTTTTCCATAGTTTAAACCTTCCACCATGTGATATTGACATTTTCAATGGCGATTTCCTTTCATGGCCTAAGTTTAGGGATCTTTTTTCTGCATTGTTTATTGACAACAAGCGCTTGAGTGACATAGAAAGGCTATGTCACTTATTGAAAAAAACTAGTGGCGAAGCGAAAGATATTGTTTCAAAATTCCCTTTGACGAATAGGAGTTTTAATTTGGCTTGGAATGCTTTGAAGGAGACGTACGACAATGTACGAATTCTGGTGAATAACCAATTAAAGTTATTGTTCGACCTTCCGGTCATTAATATAGAATCATGTTCTGGATTGAAACAATTACAGCGGGGTATAAATAGTTGCATTTCTGCTATGGAAATTTATGATGTTTCGACCAACGATTGGGATCCGATTCTTGTTTTCAGTTGCATCCAAAGATTACCCACAAACACTGTTCAATTGTGGGAACAAAATGTTCAAAATAAATCGGTCCTATCTTCATGGAAAGATTTAGATTCCTTTCTTACAGAAAGAATTCAGACACTTACGTGTCTTCGTGACATTAGGGGAATTGAATCCAATAATAAACATGAAAACAAGTTTTCCAAAAGGAGTCTTTCCATTTCCTCATCCACCTCTTCAGGTCGATTTTGTATTATGTGCCCTAAGTTAGTTCATCCCTTAAGATTCTGTCCCAAATTCTTAAAATGCTCGATCGATAGTCGCTTTTCGGCACTTCGACGTCATCATTGTTGTATGAATTGTCTAACTCCAGGTCATGAAGTACATAAATGTCTAAGTAACCATAACTGTTCAAGATGTAACAGGCGACATCACACGCTGTTACATCGTGAAAATTCCTTCCATATGGGATCTCCTAAATCGACTTCGTCAAATTCTTATTCAAGTACCCCTAAAGTGTCGCAAAATGTATCAGTTCAAAGCCCAGACCTCTCTTCTTCTTCGTCTGGTACCTTTTCAACAAATAGGCAAGTGTTCCACGTTGCAGAAAATAGGAAAGTCGTATTAGGAACGGCTATGGTGAATATCGTTCACCAGGGAGTTTCACACCCAGTTCGTGCCCTTATCGACCCAGCATCCGAAGCTTCCTTCATTACTGAGGAGTTACAAGAAAAAATTGGTATTTCTACCACATCAACAGCGGTTACTATTTCAGGGGTTGATCAAACTATTTCCGCTAGATCCAACAAGTGCTGTTCATTTGATATTGGTTCCACAAGCGATGAAATGTTTCGCATAAAGCTTAACGCATTGGTAGTTCCTAGCATTTCAGGAAATTTGCCTTCGACTCCCATTGGTAAGGGATTATATTCGTGTCTTCCAAATATTCGTTTGGCTGACTCTCAGTTATTCGACTGTAGGCCAGTAGACATTCTAATTGGTGCTGATCTATATCCACATATTCTTTTACAAGGAATTATGTTTAATATTTTGGGTTCTTTGGTTGCTCAAAATACAGTTTTCGGTTGGATCATTACTGGTCCACTTTCTCCAAGTATAAGAGTATATTCTGCAGTAGTGAGATATGCAAATCATGAGGAAAATAAAAGTTCGAAATGCAATTCTTATAGGAAAAGAAATATTTGAATTCATTTTCTCAGACGTTCATGTGAAGCATTCGCCGTTTTTTGAATTTAGTGCTATTGACTACGTTAAAGTACTTTGCTACAAATCTGCTTCAACATAATCTTGAATCTCCTTGTCTGTCGTTTACCAATTTCACAACTGAAAACATTCATGCTGTTATACCAATACTATCTCCTAGAGGTGGAATAGTATTTGAATGAAATATTCAAAAGGACATACAGTTGTTATCGGTACACGATATTCAAATGGACGATTTCGTGGTTCTTCTGATCGGACAATTCTCGCACTTCGTGTAAATGAGTCGTTTAATATAAAACGTTTTTTCGGGCGTTAACCGTGGTCTTCAATTCGTGCAAAAGTAACACGGTGTTGTAGGACGACGAAGAAATTAGTTAATCATTCTAATTAAAATGAATTGTTCGTGATGAACATAAATTGGTTGCTTTCTTTTTTCATATAGTAGAAAAATTGTATAAGACAACCTACTCTCAGCTATTACTAGTCTGACGAGTAAAAATGTACGAATATTTATAAACCACATGTAGTTGGAAGCAGATTCTTAGTAGTGGCTCCTATTCGGGAGTTTAGAATTTGCTGGTCGATAGCGCCCTTCAGGCGAAATAAAACGAAGACTTTCCTATCCGGGATATTTAACAATTCTTCGTTTTTGATTTTAATTTAGCTGGTCGGTAGCGCCCTTCTGGCGAAATAGAACGAAGAGGCTCCTATCCGGGAGATTTAACAACTTTTCGTTTCTTTCAGTTACAAAAAAATGTTATTGTATCGAATCGCTCCTATCCGGGAGGTTGAACAACGCTTCGGTACTAAGTAGTAGTGGATGTAGCGCCAATGGAAATTGGCATGGGTCCTCCGGACCACATGGGCTTTCCGAGCCATTTATATTATAAGAAATGTACAAAAAGGAAAGAAATTGCTAAAATGCTCACTATTGACGGTTCCGCCGTTTAATGTAAAATATGTACTCATAACTAAAGAACTAGAAATTAAGTTGAAACATCGCTGGATATTTCAAGGTGGCCGGCAATGTTTAATTACGAATAGTTTCATTCTCTTTTCAAATTATGATGTTTCATTTCTTCCGTTAGAACTTGACCATTTAGCAGAAGTGCAACTTTGTGTTTTCGCACAAAGTGAAAGATGTCAAATTCTAATGAGAATGTACTAAAAATTGGCGCCACTTTGCAGTGTCCATCGTTTGTTTTTATTCTCTCTTTGGCTAAATAAAGAGTGGTCAGTCGATCTTCGTCGATTAAAGAAATAACTTGGATTTTCGTCCACCTACTATTGGATATTCGTCCACAACAACTTTGTAAACAAAAGGTACAGATATTGTTTATACGAACAATATTTCTTAAATAAAGCATTAATTATTTTATTATAACGAAATTGATACTGCTGTTGTTTTGTTTTTCTTTTTGGTTTTTTTTTTCTTTTTATTGCTCCGCAAACAGGGGCAGTGGCATTGGAAGTTATTATAAGGTTCTTCATAATTTCTGATAGTTGTGATATGGTCTTTCTCACGTCCCCTAACTCTTCCTGCACAATTCCTTTCACCGATCCTTCAATTGTGCCCCTCATTTCCACAGAACTTTGTCTCACTAATTCCTTAACTGTGTGTCCTAATTCCTCATTTAAGCTCTTCTTTGCCTTTGGAACCGCACCGGTGTCTTTCGTAGGGCCAGTTGCCTCCTGCAGACTGTCTAGTGGGTTTTGATAATTTTGCATTTTTTTGCAATTTCTATATGGCAATCGTTTCCTGGGAACCTCATATTCCCTAGATGTATCAAATATACTTTCCCTATGCCTTTTCCGGGTTTTGTTCCGTTTTGCACTATTTAGTAAATCCCTATTGGATCGTTTCTCACTACCAACCATTTGGTTAGATAATTTACAAGAACTTCGTTTTATTTTCAGTTTCTTAACATATACTTTGTTTCACCTCCCAATAAATAGAATCGATTAGTTTCGTTGTTTCTATTGAATGAGTGGGTAAATATCCTACAAAACACTCACTCAACAAAAAGGATTAGCAACGGTATATGTATGTATGAAATATAGTTGGCAACAACAAAAAATTAAAAGAAATTTCCATATAATATTATAATATAAATATAAATAAATTTGCAATAACTGGTTATAGATAAATTAATAATAAATTTTTGCGTGATAAACAAAATTTTAATTTTACCAGATATATATACTTTTAATATAGATATTATTAGGGCTGCTACCCGTGATGACTATGGTGTGTGGGTTTAAGATTTTATGCTTTGCTGTATGTGTGTATTTTATGTGTGGTTTAAAACCTATACTGTCATTCTAGACTCAGAAAAGTAGAGGCTGAAACTTCATGTACCACATAAATTATTATAAAAAAGTATGGATATACATGGAAGCTTAAAAATCTCACTTGGGTACAATACACTCAAACATGTGTGTTTACAACGGATACCTTGTGAATTCTTAGAATCAACTTCATTTTCGAGTCTCAAACAGTACTAACACTATTGTTCATAAGTAAATCAACTGGTTAAAACAACACCAAGGTTATATTTATAGTCCAGAATTTTCCTGATTATTGCAGTACCCAGATCTCTATTTTATGACTATTCATACCCAAGCACATACAATATACTGCCGATTGAGGGATAGTATAGATATGCTATTTGGGTCAGATGAAATCTGCAACTTAAAACATTCAATGGATTTTGCGACTATTTAGTGGGCTATTGTCAACGTACATTGCTTTTGGTATGCACTGAATGCAAACTGCATCTTATTTTCCGATCTTGAGATCGGTTTGCATTGACTTGGGCGCCATATTTGTTACGGTTCACCCGGGGCTACTGTAACTTTATACACCCTATCATAGTACAAAGAGGCCTTCATAACCAACTCATCACAGAACTCAGGGTAAGGTCCCAACCCGACACTTTGTACTTCGACCGTCTCCAAATAAATGAACTCTAAAGGAATCAAACAAAAACAAACAAATACACACATACTTACAGCAGCACGTTCATATACCAAATGGAGCTCCGATAGCACCGCTCCAACTTGCCCACCCTTCCATGACCATGAACCACCCAAGCATTGATACTCTCATGGCCCCATGAAACCCCACATACCTACCCTGTCACAGTAGTCTTGCCCTCTTTCTAATTTAAACCATCATGATTTTCATACTCAACGATTCACATATCTTAATTTTATTATAGAATATAAAAATAAATAGTTGTATTAATTACTCTATCATCATAATCATTAAAAATCAAAACCCTACACTTTCTTAATTTTAGTCTTCTCACTGTCTAGGTGGTTCAAACAATCCTTAGCATTCACAAAGTTTTATAATCAAGACTCAACTCCGGTCTTGACTGACTCTAAAAAAAATAACTACTACCTAAAGGAGCTCTCTTTGCGTAGTACGGGAACTTTGTCCACAAATCTCATTAGAAGTGGAAACAAAACTTTGTAAATACTAATCCTATCATGGAGCAAGAAAATAAAAATTAAGATTACAATAACAAAAAAAAAAAAAAAATAAAACACTTGAAAGAAATTACATAAGAAGGTACATATAAAGATCATAAATAAAATACATACAAGATACAATATAAAAACATAAACTTAACTTCTCGCCTTTCCTTGTAACTTGTCCTCATAGGTGGGAACAGATTAAAATTTATCATATTACATCAGCGGCACTATAGTTGACTTTTAGGCGCTTACAGTATAAAGCTTTCTACTGACCTTGGTATTTAGCTATATATGGCACACTACCAGTGTACTGGTTACACTCCCAAACTCGCTGGAGGGATTGTTTCGACTCCTAGCCGATCCCTTTCTTCTAATGATCTGGAGATCTCGGGTGACAATTCTTTTATGACAGTTGTCTCTATCTCGTTCCGATCACGTTTAGATGGCGTTAGGATGTGAATATGGCCACTCTTGCTATAATGCCTTGGGTTGTTCAAACTTGGTACAATATTGCTAGTACAACCTCTTTCCACGCCAGAGTACTTGGCAACTTGGAAATAAAAATTTTCCCACCGGACAGGATATTAAAAAAAAGGCAGTATGTATTGCTCTGCACTTTATGCTTATCCAAGCAAAATGAATGTTACAAAGAACCACAATTTTTTTGTAGGTTAACACACTATGATAACTTTCAATTTTTTTCCGAAAACGGGGAAATTGCCGAATCAACCTTTCTTTAGAAACGCTCACACTGACTCAACCCAACCTTCATGCCATTTAACCGCACATCCAGAATTTTTTTCACCGATAAAAAAACTCAAACGCCATATTTGTACTCTATATTTGATTCGGTGGAAAGCTCATGAAAAGTGCCACGTCACGGCCATAATCATACCAACAACATAATACTGGCCGTTAACATTTTCATGAATTAATTTTCTTCATCCATTTTTGGCACTACTTTATATACCTCTCCTGAAAGACAGCTCAAAGTTCGGCCTGGCAACTCCTACTTACTATAATCCTATCTTCCTTCTGTCCTTACCCATCAGCTAATTTATTTCTGCGACGTATCAAAACAAAACAGACAACTGCAGAGCAAGCACATGTATATTAACAAAAAATGTAAATAATTGGACGCATCAAAATAACGATACCGAAAACATTACATTATCAAAGCAGTGAAATGTGATAAACTATATTTTGACTATTACGATATACTGAGTGCCCCTGGTCTCCAATTGTGATCATTGTGATTAAAGTGTCAGCCCTTCCAAAGTGTTCTCCTATATCGGCTTGGCCCTAACGCTTTCCCCCACCTATCCGTCCGAGAACACGCTTACAGACTCGCAGTTCCTCTATATACGTGGTTGGATTTACTTTGCAAACCCCCTCATTCTATAAAGTAAGTAGTCAAAGAATTTATAACAGAAAACCTGTTGCCATTTGTTTTTAGTTATACTCTTGTGGACGCGCCAGAGGCTTTGACAGAGGGCCCGACAATTTGCGGCCTCCCTCACCCTTTGGATTATTTGCTATGATAACTTCAGGCTGGGCTTCCACCCACTTTTAGTCATATATTTTGGCTTAAAGCGACTGACCATCCTTTTGCATTTGTTTTCTTTCACCTGCCGCAACAGACGACAAAAATCTTAACAAAGCAAAGATAGAAATTTCTGCAGAAATAATCGATCAACTGCCGAAATTCCTAGAAAAAGGTTTACCAGGCATAATTACAAGTGAGACTTAATTGTTGTTCAAGAGATTAAATTTTAACTCCGAATTCCTTGATCCTGCAATTTGACCACAGAACATCAATTACCAGGAGGGGTAAAGGATGGTAAATAACTTGAAAATTTGGAGCGATATAGCAAGGAGTCGAGTTCATCACCAAGTTGTCATCTGTACCCAGATGGCTCAGAAACCACATTATGTCAGTCCCTTAATGCCCGTAATTTCAACGCGTAGTTATCTATGAGTTCACAGATATATCCCGTGTAAGGAACATTTTATAATTTCTACGCATAGGTAACGTTACTGAGTCAAAAACGGCCGTGTTACTTACACCAAGGATTTTGCCTCGTTAATCGTTGCCAATGTGTTAAAAGTTGTAAAACACTTCTAAGTGGCAATGATTTTGCGAAATCATGAATGAAAATCACCAATATTTCCACATGATTTCAAAATTTACACGCCTCGTAAATGACATGTAGAAATTACCAAACGCATAGGTAAAGATAACTAATAGATAGCTACCTATCCGTTTACCCAGACGTTGAAATTACGGACATAAGTAAATTAAAATATGTACGAACAAAATGTAAGCGTTTGTCATTGAAGCCATACATGAATGTACAAATGTCCATCTTTGTAAAAACAAAATGGCATTTGAAAAAGGAAATGTTTGATGGATAGCGATGGCATTCCACTGCCGATATGTTTGATGAGTCTCTACAAAAAGCGAAACATGTCACATAATGGTGGTTGTGGGCATTCGAATCTTCGGCTTTGCTTTTTCACTTGCAAACATAATCGGTCAATAGATAAAATAGATCTTCGCTCTAATAGGCAACATTTTCAAATAAAGTAAAATATATTCGTTTTCATTCGCAACAATTTGATAATATAGGAAGAAAAAAGTTGTTTTTTTTCTTTAATAGACTCCATTTTTGCCCTAAGGCCTTTTTCGGGACATTGCACAGTGGATCCACCCATTGGCCAAAAATAAAAAAATTAATGTCAAAATTTTGGTAAAACATCTGGCAACTCTGACAGCTATGACATGGACTGTAAAAACATACATACTTTCATAGCTTATATTTATTTACTATTTTTATTTTTGTTTTCACACTCTGTATTTTAATTGTCCAAATTGCCAATAAAGCATTACTCAGTCATTAATTAAAGTAAGTCAATAGTTTTTATCGTTAATGTGACCTTTATTTAAATTCACTTATTTTGTAATATTTATAAATTTCATTTCTTTAAATTTTTTTGTATGCATAATATTTGGCTTAGTCATCATTTATGTTAACAAAGTATTGTTATAAAAGAGTGAAATCAATAAAGATAAACAGTCGTCTTTTAGTACTACAATCCGCCACCTCTTTTAATTATTAGTCGACGGTTTCCTTCAAGTTCATGTGCTTGTAAGGAACAACCCGAAAGAGAATCTTAAGTGCCAATTCAAGTTTATGTGCTTGAATGGAGTAACACCAGATTCTAATTAGATTAACATTGTTTGGTGACCCCGACGTGATTGTTTCGGTTTATGTATAACGCGTCGTGTATATTAAATTCGAATCCTCGTGTCCGCACATCTTTGCTGATTCTATAATCAACCTCAGATACAACAGATCCTTGCAGATTCAGCACGCCACCTCAGACACAACAGATCCTTGCAGGTTCTACACTCAACCTCGGATACAGCACAAATCCTTGCAGATTCTACATGCAACTTTGGATACATCGCATCCCTCGTGCTAGCCACACGCATTTTGAAGCAAGCAGAAGCGTACCTTATTTCAAAAAGGACGCAAACCGAACCATCGTTAAGGTAGCCAGACGTGACACAACACGTATCCTGGAAAAAGGGCAGTTGTTCACCGTTCAAGTGGAAAGGATCCAATAACCCCACAAGTGGTTTCGGAAACTTTTACAAAATATAAATCCATTAAAACCCCACAAGTGTTTTTGAAAAAAAAATTAATTATCAATGGCGACAGTACAAGAACTCATAGCCCTGCAGGAAGTAAGGGGCAGTAATTTTGATAAATTCGTGGCGACAATTAAAAAGGCTCCGCTTGAAAGAAGAACGGAAGAGTTCTACGTAGGAAAGCGTAATGAGCTAGTGGGGCTCTGGCAGACGTTTGAAAAGGCAGAAAACCAGATCCACAATGATCGGTCTTTGCCAGAGGACGACCCATTCATAGCGGAGAATTTACACAAGAACATTGGAGAAAAGTTTAGTTCAACGATGGACTATATCGAGGCGGAATTAGACAAATTGAAGTCTGCAAAGAGCAGACCAGGTCCAACGGAAAAGGCCCAAAAAACAAGTTCAGAAGTCCAAACATCGGTCCAGGTAGAGGAACCTGCATCTGCCAAAGTTGAGGGGGTTGGCCCGAAGGATAAAAGCTAGAATGGCTGCCCTTATGCGCCATCTGCAGAGCTTGGACAATATCGAAAACGGACAATCAAATCAATTTTATGGAATCAAAGAAGAGACGATCAAAAAGTTGTGGAGTCAAATCACAGATTTGTACGACGAAATTTGGCTGCAGATTGAGGACCCTTCCAGAATCGGGCTAGATCAAGATAGCTACGATAGCCTAGAAGATACGGTTCAACATAACCTAATTCGGCTGGCGGTCCTGAAAGACAAATGCTCTGACAATGCAACAAACGCACCTCTACTGGAAAGTAACTTGGCAACATACAGCGCACTTCCGCTACCGAAGGTAACAATCCCTCAATTCAATGGGGATTGCTTGAAGTGGCGACAGTTCTATGGATTGTTTTTGGAGATGGTTGACAAACAGCCACTCCCCAATGTCGAGGCTGGCGAGGCTGACAAACTCATAAGCCAACTAGCCTTGACAGAGGAAAACTACAAAACAGCATGGATGTTGCTTCAAGATCGTTACAACAATAAACGAATTCTTGTTTCAACATTGGTAGAAAAGATTATCAACCAGCCAACAGGAATCTCATCTACCGCTTCAATAAAGGCTCTGCATGACACCACGAGGGAATGCATGCTAGCCCTGAAAAATTTGGATATCGACACTTCGTCGTGGGACGCTCTACTGATCCAATAGATCACGAAAAAATTGGATCAGATGCTGTACATACGAATCATGCAATCGTTAACAAAGCCGAAGGAAGTCCCTACCATGAATGAGCTATTTGCATTTTTGGAGCTGCAATTTGAGTCGATGGAATCAATTGGAAAAGTGGCAACTACTCAAAAAGGTTCAAGCAAAACTGTTTCGTCCATAGCATCAGTGGAAGATAACAGCAAATGCAGCCTATGCAAAAAAGCGGCCACCATCCCATTTATCGCTGTAAACAATTTTTGGCAATGAAGGAATCTGAGAGGCTCAAATGGGTACAACAACATAAAATGTGTACGAACTGCTTTAAATACGAGCATGTATCGAAAGCATGTACTTCTAGTAACTGCAAAATATGTAGTAATAAGCACAATACTTTACTACATTTGCCAAGCAAATCGAAGACATCTTCAATAGCTTCGAATCAATCACCAACCACAAGGAATGACGCCGCAACACCATTATCACCATTAAAAATGTCGGTATAATGGAAATTGGTCCCAACTGTGTTATGAAGAACAATTTTGTTACCATACACGGACATTTTGAAGCCTCCAATAGCCTACGTGCTTCTTATGTGAGATTGAAAGACATCCATTCCATAAGTTCACCACAGGAGGTAGAAAGGGTTTTAACACGCACTAACACTACTTCTTACAAGGTTCATCTAGAAGTATTGGAGAACATCCAAAGACAGCTGAATGAATCAACTACAAGACATTTGCCACAACTAATTCACTCCAAAAGTCTTCATCATCATGCAGTTAGCTACACTTCATTGTTTTGCTGCGTTGTTATTCTGCTTGGTCTGCTGAGTTGGAAAATCCATTCAAGGTCAAACAAAGCGGCTCAATTTACACCTACTCCAGCTGTAAGAACTCACCCATCAACAATAAGGGTCCCAGCTGATTCATCCACTCATACAACCAATTCAGCTACACTTACTGCTTGACACTGTCAACGCGGCGGAGAATGTAAAAACATACATACTTATATAGCTTATATTTATTTACTATTTTTGTTTTCACACTCTGTATTTTAATTGTCCAAATTGCCAATAAAGCATTATTCAGTCATTAATTAAAGTAAGTCAATAGTTTTTATCGTTAATGTGACATATATTTAAATTCACTTATTTTGTAATATTTATAAATTTCATTTCTTTACATTTTTTTGTATGCATAATATTTGGCTTAGTCATCATTGATGTTATGAAAGTATTGTTATAAAAGAGTGAAATCAATAAAGATAAACAGTCGTATTTTAGTACTAAAATCCGCCACCTCTTTTAATTATTAGTCGACGGTTTCCTTCAAGTTCATGTGCTTGTAAGGAACAACCCGAAAGAGAATCTTAAGTGCCAATTCAAGTTTGTGTGCTTGAATGGAGTAACACCAGATTCTAATTAGATTACATGGACATTTTTAAAAATATATTAGTTTTTGTTTCATTCGAACGCGACTTTTTTAAGAATAGCTTCAAAAGTCTGAACATTTAACTAATATTTTTTGTTGTGAGTACAACCTATATTTTAAGTGAAATTAAATATATTCAAAATATCGCGAAACTAATAGGTATAGCTAAGTATTATAGTGGGTTTAGAAGAAGGGGGTAATAGCTTACCTTTCATTACAAAATGGTGTTTTAGCGTGTTGTGGAATTCTAGTTAGCTGCATATTTTCTTAGTGCATTTTGTAATGCCAATTTGATCATATTCTTAATTTTGACCTAAGGTTTTAGCCATGATGCCCACCAGTGCCCACCTCGGGAATAATTTTCCAAAGTAGGTCAAAGGTTCAAGACTATTCAGTATTAAAATCAGCTGCCATCTAGTGCCAGACTATAAATGGTGGGTCGCAGAATAAGGCTGCCCTAGAATACTGTTTCTATGGATATATTACATTAACATAATTGGCATCAATGGAAAGATCAAGAATTCTTCTTCCATATACGACTTACGTGGGTAGTATTTGTCTTCGAGGAAAAACGCTGTAAGATCTATATTAAAAATTTTACCAATTTTCAGACAAAAATATTGGTTATTTAATTAGCTAAATTGGTTGGATTTTATGTTGTTTTGAAGATTGTTTTGTTTCCCCAAGCCTATTTTTGCATCATAAGATAATCGCGACCTTTGGTCATGTCATTTTGTATTAACAGCTTAAAAGAATTCTTACCGTATACCCCCTCCAGAGGGGAAAGGGGGGGAATGTTGCGCTCCTGGTTTCTTAAAGCACTCTTCGCAGCAGCACATAGCTGTAACCGGCTCATTAGCTTGATTTTTACACTCTAAATATTTTTGGCCACTTTCTCCATACAAGTGGATCCACTGTGCATTGGGTTTATTGTCTCGAATTCAGTAACACTTACGTACTTTGTTGGTCAGCAAGAAATGTTAAGAACAGAATAGCTTTTAATTAAATGCGTAATACGGGCAAGTAGGGGCCGTCGAAGTCGTCAAATAGCAAAAAAAAAAAATTAGATTTTCATAACTTCGAGGCCCCAGTACCACGTGTTAACATATTCGAATTGTGCTCAAACTTTGGCAATCTTAAAATCTAACAATACTAAAATGTTTAGGCGGCTCCCTCGCTAAAAAATTCGAGATCGATTTGGCCCTTTGAGTAAAAACCAGCCCAATGCTACAAACTAAATTAAGATGCTACAAAAAAGAAAATATTGAATTTTACATAAAACGTTTGATATTTTATCAAATTTTATATTTTTACATAGTTTAATAATAAAAAAATGGTATTACGATACCACACTGTTGTAAATGGGGTCAATAACAAATCAATCTGCTGAAAAAATCGACGTTATACGGTCAACAGTCCTAGTTTATAACACTGTTATGTATTTTTTGATGGTTTTTCCAACTTTAAATGGAAATTTTACGACTTTTCGCCCAAAATCTGTTTGCATATTTTGCACATATGCAAAATATGCAAAATAAATACAAAATATGACCCTGCCATTGAATTTAGATTTCTTTGAAACGAATTTTGGTTCAATCAGAATCTTCGTATCTTTAATATTAAAAAATATGCAAAATCCGATGTCTAGTAATTATGTATAAAGACGATAGCGATTAAAAATAGAATCAAATAACATATAATAAAGAGTTGCCATATATCAATTTTGGATACGCGGCGTTCAATACTAATTTCATCAAAAGGTTGTTTTTGCTTTGCAAGTTGATCCGAACAAGTAACAGTTTTCCGCGGAATTTCGACATTGGATTTACAAAGTTGCTTGATATGTCTTTTAAGTTCATAACCATTATCGAGTTTAACTTGGTAATGAAGATTCCCAAATTTTGCTTTAATTCTTCCAAATTTCTCGGTTGGTTTATTTTTGTCATACCACCGCACTTGTAATCTGTCTCCCAGGCCTAAATAACGTATTTTTGAGGAAACTGAAGAACTTAATTTTTCCCAAGGGGGAATAGCGTCCAATTTGATTCCTAATTCTACCCGAGATATAATTGAAAAGGACTTTTTCACTTTGTAATTCCATTTGAAATGCAGAAGTTGTGAAAAGATTTACTTTGAAAAGTAGATGCGTTATCCGAAACAATAATTTGTTGTAAACCATGCGTGACAAAAATGTTTTGTAACAAGCATATCGTTTACTTAGTTGTCGGTGCTTCGCGAATCACTCTTACCTCAGGCCATTTTGATTTGAAATGATTTTGGAATGGCCAGCATAATCTGTGTGGACTCTTTGAAAATTCTCATCTGGCTTTTTCCACTGGATTGTTTTTCACCGTAGCACAATCAGAACAGGATCTTACCAAATTTTCAATGCCTGTATCGATGCCTTTCCAAAAACAGTATCTTCTGGCCAATTGTTTCATTTTGACATTGTGATGCAAATTATTAAGAATATTCGCACGGAGTTTCATAGGAATGACAACACGATCGCCTCGGAAGATGACTCCATTTAGATTTGAGTATTCTGGATCGGAATTCTTACCACTAATTAAATTCTTTTTCTATTTAGAAAGTTCGATATATTTATCCGTTTCGTTTGCGATGGTCACAGCCGTAATTCAGGATGTTGAAACTTGATTAATAATTTGATCTTGTATACTTTGTATTCCTTCTACTAGAAAGTGATTGAATTTTGAAGTTTTCTTCAATTGGAGCCCTGGATGCGATGTTCGACTTTGTAGTTGAAGTTTTGAAAAAAGACGTCTTAGCAGGTGTGTTTGCGTTTTGATGAAATATACGAGAAAGCGGTTGATTATCTGTTTTCAGTGTAAATTCTCTTCCATGAAGATAAGTAAAAAATTTGACAATATGAAAAATTATTGCCAATGATTCTCGATCGAGTTGACTGTAGTTACGGTCTGCTTTGGTCAATGACCTTGAAACAAATGCAATGGGTCGTTCAGCTCCATCCATTATATGTGATGAAAGTGCTATTCTAGTAGGGCTGACGTCACAAGCAGGGCTAACTGGTAATGTTTCGTTATAAGGGACCAAAACCCTGTCCGAAGAAATTTCTCGTTTTAATTGTTTATATGTGTTGCCGGATTTAGCGCAGCAACATTCACAGTAATTGGATACCAATACGTACGTATGGTAGTACAGGCTCAATTTCCCAAAACTTGTAGATGCATCTCGTAAGACAACATTGAGGTTAGCCAAGTTACGTACATTTGTTAAAAGGATTAGGGTGGCATGAGCATACAATGCACTTCAGGAAGAATGTCGGTGATATTCGGGGGCAATATCCTGGACAGATAAATTTAGCCCAAGGATAAATAAGATAAGGGAAAATGATGTGAAACGCCGTCTGCAGTCACATGCACCGGTTACAAATCACAGATCCAAAAGTAGTGTTTATAGCCACCATGACGCTTAGGGGTCGATTATCGATAGCAATTACACTGCTCAACAAAATTGAAAAAGTTGAATGTTTCTACCGAAGTTGTTGTTGTTTCTAAATGAAATCGGCGAGCTATTTTCAAATCTAGTCACGGTTTTTCTCCATCAGCTCTTGTTCTTGAGATATAGCTCAAAATCGGTTTTTACTAGTTTTACCCAGAATTTCGTTATTTTCGGATACAAACAAATATTTTTTTGCGGGTTTTTCGACACTAATATATTAAGAAGATGTTAACGCTCGATACAAAATGTTTTTTGAGATAATTATGGCGAATATATATCAAAAAATATCGAAAACATACGATGAATTTTGTAAAAGTTGCATATTTTTTGAGTACTTTAAGCTATAATTACGTCATCGGGGGAAGTCATAGGAACTTCATATGGCATTCCGGATATGCTCAGGGTGTCTACTATATAGTCCTGTATTCATATATATAATATAAAGTTCATAGCGCCCACGATTCGCCCATAACCTAAAAATCGTCATGAAGACTGCTAAAGGGAAATCATTTACCTGTGATATTATTACCAAATATGCCATTTATTTTTCAATGGCAGTCTTCATGACGATTTTTAGGTCAAAAATCCTTTTCTGGTATGTGCGGTTGTGTTGGCAGAAAATGAAAGCCAGATATAAACTTAAGTAAGTGTATAACGATGACAAAAAGGAAAACTTTGTATACTTAACTTAAAAAAAAAACATTTCTTTTTGCTAAAAGGTCGCGCAGGCCGCTCTTGGACGGCCAACCCAAATAAAACCCATCTACTAGAGCGAATTAACGGGATTTTTTTTTCTAAGTACGAGATTCTCCCCGTAAACGGCACCACCAGTTACTGTGATCTATAATTGTATGTACTTTCCTTGTACGTCAGGAGCAATCTAAGAAAGAAAATACAAAAACAATTAGCCCCGTGTGGAGAATATATAATAGAGTGTTGGAAGACTTGCCTAGGATATACGATCCGATCCTTAAGGAAACTTGTACCAACATCCAATCGTATCCACGGGCAATGCTGTAAAAGAAAGAGAATTAATATCTTGAACATATGTATATAATAGGGATATAACTTTTTGCACTTTTTTGCAAATATCAAAAATAACACCACATAGCCGTGTAGAGCATGAAAAACTATTATGAAATAAGGCGTAATTTTTTCTCTATCGCGAAAAAAGTTTCCGCACCAAATGCATTGAAGTTCGGTAATGCATTTTTCAATTTTATCTGTTATAACAACATAATTTGCTTTTCATTAAAATTTTTATTTTTTTGTAATCTAATTTTAAATCATTATCAAACCGTTTCGGAGCATATTAGGAAATTTTGACACTATTGCAATTTTTGGTTTTTCTTTATAAACTCGTGAATTTTATGGTTATATTTATTGTACCTATCGGACAAGATAATATGGTGTCATTTGCAACAAATTCGTGAAAGGAAATGACGGAATCAGCTAGGTACACACACAAAGATGTATAGATAAAGATAATAGCCCAGTGAGATTTTTTTCCGGAATTTAGCGACGGTTCAATCAATATTGCAACCAAAATTATAGTGCCATTTTGATAAAGTGCAATGTTAGATGCAGGAAGTAGTTAAATGAAGGTAAAAATCACAACTCTTTGCCCGAATAGGTCTGGTATGATTGTCCAGCTCATTGTGTGACTACTTCGTTGATTACCAGATCTCCCTAAATAGTTTAGTTCCATGAATGAGAACGTACAATGCTCTTTTGGCAACTGATCCGAAGATCGTGCATTGATAAATCAAAAAAAGTCGTGAGTCTTTTTCATATACAAAATATCTCATATGCCACCAAAAAGATCCGGGTCGTTGACTTCGTTCGTTGGTTCTTTTTCATTCAATAAAACATTTTAGTCCATCATTTTCTTTTGAATATCGTTCATGGTCCCCCTTCTCTACATTGATTGTTTTGTGTGTGTTGCTTCCCTGTAGGGATTGAAACTGATTTAAAGTTAACTTAAAACTAGCATTTTCGTAAACATAAGTGACCTTTTACGATATCTGTTATTTTCCCTTAAGCCAACTGAGTACTTTTACAAGGCGATGAGCGCCTAAGTAGTCAATATTGTCCATCGCTAGATTACTTTTCGACTGATTATGAACTAACCATTTTAGCCTATTTGTAGTTAGTTTAAATGATAATGTGAAAAAAAAAAACAATTTTTGTTTTTGTGTGTTTTTATAACTTTGACTTTTCATATTCTCTCTCCCTCTCTCTGTAATGTTTTGTTAGAGAGAAGAAGAGCCCAAATTTGCATGTTTCCTTCGTGTTCCTTTTTTCAGTCCATCAACACTGGCTTCTATTACACTGTGATACAAAAGTGGACAAAAATTTTTTGCAGGATTTCTGATGCATATATTCTGTTTTGTGGGAGTCCACAGAAGACGAAAATACCTATGGTTTCTTTGGGTCACTTCGGTTTTTCATTTTATAACGGTAAATGTAGTGAAAAATTGGCTTTCTTGGATTTTCAAATTTAAACGGACATTACTTCTTTTTTCCACAACCGATTTAAGTGTGACAAAAACGCATTAAAAAACAGTAAAACGTTTTTCCTTGTGCTCTAGGCTGCGTAAACGACACCTAACGGTACAATTATTTACTGTTAGCAAGTAGGAAATTTAGTTGGCTTTCCAAAATGGGAAAAACCAACAAAATCCGTTGAAAAATGAATGCGTTATGACATTTTTTGTGTTTCAACTTTTTGGTTTTTTTCATATTTTCCTTTATAAAACATTTATACCTTGTGCGTAATTGTTATGCAGGATAATCACAACTAGAATCATACATGCTAAGATACCCATCTTTTATAAAGGAAAATATGAAAAAAACCAAAAAGTTGAAACACAAAAAATGTCATAACGCATTCATTTTTCAACGGATTTTGTTGGTTTTTCCCATTTTGGAAAGCCAACTAAATTTCCTACTTGCTAACAGTAAATAATTGTACCGTTAGGTGTCGTTTACGCAGCCTAGAGCACAAGGAAAAACGTTTTACTGTTTTTTAATGCGTTTTTGTCACACTTAAACCACTATTACTTAGCCATTTGTTAACCGTTTTTAAAAATCGATGGCTTGTTCGAAACGCATTACTCTCCCCTTTATAATGAAAAACAGTGTGTGCAAATCGGTTGTGGAAAAAAGAAGTAATGTCCGTTTAAATTTGAAAATCCAAGAAAGCCAATTTTTCACTACATTTACCGTTATAAAATGAAAAACCGAAGTGACCCAAAGAAACCAAAGGTATTTTCGTCTTCTGTGGACTCCCACAAAACCGAATTTATGCATTAGAACCCCTGCAAATTTTCCCTGTAGCACTGTGTTATTGGATGCTGCATTTATATGAAAGTTATTAGGAAAATGCAAATATGAAATATTAAAACATTCTCGCCTTATTTTGTCGGCATGAACAAATACTTTGTAGAGGGTACATGTTCTTGTTTATAAAGTGGTTGATCTCTAGATGACTATTCAACCAATTTAAAGTTAGATGAAAAGTAATGCAGAAATGGACAATTGTCGAAATTTTTTTCTGTTCAATGTGGTTGATCTCTAGCTGACTTTTTAACCAGTTTATAGTCAGTCAGTCAGTATCAAAAGGCCCAAAAGCTTGCGTTAACGCAGCTTGTGTGAGTTTGTGTACAAAAAATTGTGGTGGTTTTCTGAACATGGTGGTGTTGACTTTGAATATGAACAAAAGAAGCAAAACGAACCAGAGAAGCTAAAATAACGAGATGAACGATATGATCTACTGAACGACATGAGCTACTGAACGATATGACGATATCAGCTAACTGAATCATTGATTGTGTTGTGTATGATAATTTGTGATGCTTGCTCTAACGCAGCGTTTGTTTGTTTGTGTGCATAAAAATGGTGTTGGTTTTCTGAACGTGGTGGTGGTTTTGAATACGAACGAAAGAAGCTAAAAGAACGGGATGAACGATATGACTTACTGAACGATATGAGCCAACTGAATCATTGATTGTTTTGTGTGTGCAAATTTGTGATGCTTGCGCTAACGCAGCTTGTGTAAGAAGATTTTGTGTGTAAAACTACTCAGCAAACCAATCGTACCGACATCGTAACGAAATCGGAACAAAATTCGGACGTTACGTCCGATATCTGATCCGAAATCGTAACGATATCTTAACGAAAGTTGTATGAAGTGGTTGACATAACTTCGGAACAAAATGTCGGAGCGAAATCGGATCGACTTCGGTCAGAATTCGAAACGAAATCGGAAAAAAATCCTTGGGAAATTCGGAATGCGAATTTTTTCCTCCGAATTTTAGTACAGATTTCTAAACCATTTCGTAATAATGTCGTATGAAAATCTGTTGAATCTTCCGAACTTCGTAAAGATTTCTGAACGATTTTGGAATAATGTCGTATGAATATCGAAAGAAAAAATTCTCTGACGCCTCTTTTTTATTGTAATTTCAAACGTATCTAATGATTTTCACTGTTGTTATCATTTTGTAGGTATAGTAGGTAGGTAGGTAGGTAGGTATAGAACAATTTAAACTATGTGTACGAATATGTTGAGCCTATCAGCACTAGACTGAATTATTATATGTTGCATTTATATTTAAAATATTTAAAAATGGTATATGCGAATTTTATAACCAACCATTTTGTTTTTCGACAACAAAATAAAATGTTGCTTGTTAGATATATACAAAAGGTGGTTGTTGTGCGAAGGGAAATTTGTTTCCGACATATCGATCCGAAATCGGAAGAAAAACATTACCATATTCTAAGGGAAATTTACTTCCGCCATTCTTTCCGAAATCGGAAAGAAATCTGTACGAATTCGCCTACGAAAAATCGTATAGAAAACGGACCGAAATCTGTACGATTTTGCTTCCGAAATTGTTCGTATGTGTCGTACACCCGACATTTGGTTTGCTGGGCAATTATGGTGGTTATGCTGCTAATTTTGTAAGCAGCAACGTCTTGGCCATCAGCCGTGCATTTTTGCAAACGAATAAAACCGAAAAAATTAAACGTAGGTCACATTTTCATTCATTTTAAGTGAATTTATTTGATATTATATACGTTTTTTGGTGTTTCAGTACTTATATTGGTAAAAATTACTACAAAACAGCAATTTGAAATGCTGCTTCAAAAAATGGAAGCCCACTCCAACGTAGCTCGTGGAGTCAGATTTTTGGCGAAACTAAAGTCACTTTTGATGAGGCGTGGAAGGATTTTGTGGAGCAATTAAATAGTTGTGTGCGTACACCAGATGAATGGAACAGAGTATGGACTCATTTTAAATCCAAACAAAAGAAAAAAATGTCTTAAAATAGGAACATTACAGCTACAGGATGTGGACCATCACAAGAAATATCTTTGTCGTCGATGGAGCAAGCAGTAGCAGACTTACTGCAAATTAATATGGTTTCAAATCCTGCAGGTGCGATGGACAATCTGCTGAGGTAGAAAATGAAAAACCTCAAAATGAAGTAGAAATTGACAAAACTGTTCTATTCAGATATAAATGGCGAACATCTTCCTTTGGTCCCCCATTGTACGTACGTGTGTTCCGTCAAAGCATCCGAAAACGCCCGGGAAATTTGTTTTTGATTAAAAATAATTTTTATTTTGATGCTTTTTCTCTTCTGTTAATTTGGAAACAATCCAAATTGTACACAGTTTTTCCTCTATTAACTCCAGAACTTCGCTTAATACCTTTGATAATGTGGGTTGAGCCAACCCGAGGTTAAAGTCATTGCCATGAGATTTTTGAAAGCTTCCTTCTGCAAAAAACCTTAAAGCAGCACACACCTTAAGTAGAGGCTGTATTGCTGTTGATCTGTGAGTTTTTTGAAGTCATTTTAATGCCTCCACTATATATCTTTTGGAAGCCGAAAATATGCTTTAAACCTAAAAAATTAACAAATATTTTGATGAATGTTGGAAACCAAACAAACTCACAATACTTATGGCAATTCTAAAGGATTAGATTTATCTCTTAAGTGTCGTCTGATAGATGCTACGTTAACTATATCTTCTTCACTATCATCAAAAAATAGTTCCACTGAGCTTATCATTTTAGAAAACTATAACTTTTGTGTACATCTTGTTCTGATATTTTATTCTAATTTATTGAAATTAAAAAAAAAAACGCTCCGCTACATCACCGATAACTTGTAATCGACGATTATTTTCTACCGCTTTACGTAGTGTATTTTTTAAATTTTGTCACAGAGACAATAGACGACGCGACATGACTCGCCTCTCAATACGGAATCGACCCATAAATGAATTTGCATGATACTGATCCGTTCGTTCTTTTCACGGAATCGTTCCTTGGAACAGGTTCGTCCATGAACGACACAACTCTACACGATTCATGGATCCGAGTCATCATTAAAATGTTAAATGTGGTTTGTTACCTTTTTCTCCCAAATCTCTTAAGAGAACACTGTTTTACTAATTACGTTTAGGAACAATGCATAAAAATAAACACACAAACCAACTAGCCTTGAAAAATGAAGGAAGAATCCCCTACGATTTATATGAAAACTGTATTCAATTCTTTTTCGTTAACCTTCTAGTATAGTAGACTATTACAATTACAAATTATAGTTAAACATAAAGTGAATGAGTGAAGAAGAAGCGCAAGGCACACGAAGAGCCGTCCAAGCTCCTATGATCAGTACAAAGCCAAACATCAAATAAATCGAAACTGTCGTAAAGATAAGACCAATATGGCGAACCAACCTACAAATGGCCCCTTAATATGGGACATGTCAAACACTATAAATAGTTCTAACAGGAATGCAGTTCAATTCCCGACAAATTCCTTACCCCAATGGGAACCAGTACACACGCAATATGATAGCTGAGAGTGTAGAGAGCGTGCAACAAAATTTGAACACAGTGGTCAAAGAGACCGTAGCTAAAGAAATGACCCGAGTGCATGATATGAGTTCACAAATCAATGAAAGTGTCCGAATTTTAGCAACGGAACGACATATGAATGCAACGGGAGATAGGTCCAGAGTGAGCCCACTGTAAGGTCGACTGATACCGATCAAAGAGATTCACAAACAAACAGCAGCAGTAGTAGGAATGATATACCACAAATTATACCAATACAACTGATACCACAACCAGTACAACAGCAACAAATACCACCCATAATTAACTGGCCATTAGCTGACAACAGGGGTTGCAGGGTGGAAAAGTTTGGGGTTAAGTTTAAGATGGAGTAACCAACAGACACGGAAAGAAGTACTTCGAGATTTTCATTTATTAGTTTCAGGAGAGGTACAAGAGTGGTACTGGGGACAGCTGAGAGGTGGAAAAATAAATAATTCGGAAGCTCTGAAACAAGCCTTATATAGCCGATACAAGGCCCCGAGATCCTATTTGGAAGCGACTCGGAACCTCTTAGACCGTAAGCAACAACCCGGGTTGAGTCTAGTTAGTTTTTTCCACTCATTCAACCTCCTGAGTTCGAGATTAGACGGACAAATTTTGAACTATAAAAATAACTAAAAGTAATTTAAAGGACAGTTTGGGCCGTATAAAAATAAATAATTGGGATGCCTTATATAGCCGATACAAGGCCCCGAGATCCTATTTGGAAGCGAGTCGGAACCTCATAGATCGTAAGGAACAACCCGGGGAGAGTGTTGATAGTTTTTTCTACTCAATCAGCCTACTGAGTTCGAGATTAGAACATCCAATAGACAAGTTTGAACTGTTAAAAATAGCAAAAGGTAATTTAAAGGACAGTTTTGTGTATGAGGCCGTGATTGATATTCGGGGCAATACCAATGAAGATCATGAATCTGAAGTGGCTGCTATCGGTGCTGCCTCAAGTTGTTGGAACAGTGGGCAGGCAGGCCATGTTTTCAAAGACTGTCCTTCTAATGAAAGTCATTTTTTTTGCTACAGGTGCGGAAAATCTGACACCATAGCACCTTACTGTCAAAACTGCAAGTCGGGAAACGGCAAAAGGAATATGCTGAAGGCAGGCAACCATCGTCCTACAGTAATTTCTCCCGAAAACAGTCAACAGAAGCAATCAAAGGACAAGATAAAAACTATACGAAAATTAGACACATTACCTCCCTTTAGAAATTAGAAAGATAAATTATTAAATAACAAAGAAAATAATATTTAAAGGAAAGGATACGGACCTCAGAAGTTGAGAGCTGTAAAGAGCCATCCTGCCTTAGCAACCAGCCAGGTTCAGGCAAAGGTCCTTCAAAGAGAATACTCAAATTAAGATACCTACAAAAAGAAAGAAAACAAATTAGCAAATCTGTTCCAGAGACAGTTATACAATTCCAAAAATGTACTGATCCAAGACCTTACTCCGATTTTAAAGTAGTAGACGTCGAGTTGTACGGATTACTGGCCTCAGGAGCAACCATCAGCATCTTAGGTCAAGGATGTAGGGAACTAGTAGAGGAGCTTGGTCTTGAGATTAAAAGTATGTGTTCAGACGTGCGAACGGCCTCCGAGCAAAAGTTTAGAATATTAGGCAAAGTTGAAGTGGAATATAAGGGATTGAAAAACATGTATCCTTTTATCTTTGTCCAGATTTGGACCAAAGAGTCTATCTTGGTATAGATTTTTGGAGAACATTCGATGTTGCCCCTGAGCTGTTAAAAGTAAACGAGTTAGACAGTGAAAAAATACAATCGCAGTTTGAAAATAGCGAAGTTGCGTGGAGCCATATGACTACTATTGTATGCAAACCTGAAAAACCAGATTATGTTTAGACACAATAAAATTAAACGCTCTAACAGTAAAAGACGCATATCCACTACAAAATATAGAGGGGATTCTGAGTAGAATCGACCAGACCGTCTATATTAGTAGTGTATATTTAAAACACGGGTTCTGGCAGGTCGAGCTGGAGGAGGAGTCCTGAGAATATACAGCTTTTACCGTTCCAGGTATGCCGCTTTACCAGTTCCGAGTGATGTCATTCGGACTGTGTAACGCGGCCCAGCGATTGTGCCGCTTAATGGACAAAGTTATCCCAGCTCGATTAAAGGCCAACGTGTTCGTCTATTTATATGATCTGTTGATCATAAATGCAGACTTCGATGCCCGTATGATGACACTTGAAAAAGTAACAAAATGTCTAGAAGACGCTAATTTAACCATTGGCCTCAAGAAAAGTATGTTCTGTTTTAAAGAGCTCCGCTATTTGGGCTTCATCATTGGTGAAGGAATGCTCAAAACAGACCCTGAAAAAGTGTCATCGATCCAGAAGATAAAAATTCCATGATCAATGAGGGAAGTCCGAAGTTTTTTAGGTACAGCCGGCTGGTACCGAAAATTTATAAAGAATTTTGCCTCTATATCGACAGCCCTGACTGACACCCTCAAGAAAAGTAAGAAATTTCAAATGACACCAGCCGCCATTGAATCTTTTGGGGAGCTCAAAAATGATTTGACCACAGCCCCCGTGCTAAAACATCCAAATTTCCAAAAACCCTTCTACATCCAATGCGAAGCTTCTGATGTGGGGATAGGCGCAGTTCTCTTCCAAAAAGGCGATAATGGGGAAGATAATCCAATAGCGTTCTATTCCCAAAAGTTAAACAAATGCCAGAAGAACTACAGCGTGACGGAAAAAGAGTGTCTCGCCTCTGTAATGACAATAAAACGTTTTAGGTCGTATGTTGAACTCATGCCATTTGTTTAGGTTAGGGAGGGGAAATCCATCGGTATTTACAACGATAGCTCAGGATACCGTTTGATGAGCAGTGGAGGGAGAAAAGAACAAGAAAGTAAAACACAAGCAGTATCAGTTTTAATATTAAATAATATGCTGGTTTATTGGTGATGTTTATTTCTTTTCTCATACAACAACAAAGTAATCTGGGGTGGCGGCAGAGGCCTGTTAGTTACAAACAACAAAGATTACCAATTGTAATCTGGAGTGGCGACGGAGGCCGGGTAGTATTAACGCGAGACGGTTGGTTAATACGCGAAGTTAACTATTCAACGGTTGATCGACAAGTGAACGCAGAGGTTCTTGCAATCGCAGAGGATTGCAGCGATCGCAGAGGATCTGAGTCGATTTATACTACTACATTTACATATTCCAATGAGAGAAAACTCAACAACCACCGCTCGTTAGCATCAACACTCTACGGTCTCCGCAGAGGGAACTTGCTGAGGTGATGCACGATGATGTCAATCAGCATCCGTGATCGACTGAGCTCGGGAAGTTGAGCTGGAATGTATCAAACCTAAACATTCCGCCTCCCATGCTAGACCAATTGTCTAGCATTTTATTACAAATTTGGAATATATTCGATTCAAATGTTAGGAAAGAACGTAAAGTCAGATTCCTAAGTGAGCTATGTACAATATACCGATATTAACTTTCAAGATAGTGTGCGAGCGATTTAAGTTATTATGTTTAACAATTATTCACTTGGTGATTTCTAAAGTGGTTGATTTCAATTTCGTGTGCGATTTGCCATTGTGAACTATATTCACTTTCGCAGTTTCCAGGAGCACATTATTATCTATTGAAGCGATAGGAACTGGATTTAGCTTGTTTTTGTCGGCAGTTTCTCGACTTTTGACATTTGTAAAAGCCGGAGATGTGCATGGGCGTGACAAAGAACAAGTTAACACTCGACTTTTGACCTTGGTGAAAGCCGGAGATGTATTTGAGCGCGACAAGGAAGGACTAAATACTCGACTTTTGACCTTTGTAAAAGCCGGAGAGTGGTTTGGGTGCGAAAAAGTGGAATTATGTTCTCGACTTTTGACATCAGTAAAAGCCGGAGTTGTCTTTGTTGAAGAAGCAACAACTTTTCTAATTTGCAAAGTATTAGTATCTGGAAGATTGCTTTGGAATTTATTAGAAGAGCGGGTCGACATATTACACTTAGACTCTCGACTTTTGGCATTTGTAAAAGTCGGAGAAGTGTATGGCAAAGTAGAACTGCCTGTAGGGTGTCTGGGCTGCGACAAACCATAACTGGGATCTCTTTTGACAACAGTAAATGAGGGAGACAGTTTTGAAGTGTCCGGAGCAAGTACTCTTCTAACTTGTGGCCGGTGGAGAAGATTATGATGCCTTTGTTTACACCAGTTGCAACTATGTTTGCTCTGGCAAGATTTAACTACATGGCCACGCGATAAGCAATTTATACAATACTTATACTTTTTAACAATTGAGAATTTGTCCACAAACGAAAGTTCTTTGAACCGGGGACAGAGACGCAGAACATGTCTCTGATTAGGACAAATTGGACAACAAGATTTCTGGGCTGAATTATTCGATGAAGTTTTTGATTGGGACAACGATTTAGTGGAGGATCTAGATGGAGCAACATTCTTGGGCGACGATTGTGTCAGTTGATTCCCGTACATGCTGTGGATACAAACCAATGTTTGTATCCTCTCTGTGAGGAAAGCATCTAAGTCATCCCAAGAAGGCAACGACGACTTATTTTTTATGCTTTGCTCCCACAGAGTCAAAGTCAATTTTGGCAAACGCTGCAAACAAATACAAACTATTATTGGATCCCAATGATCCGTGACGACGTCATAGACGACCATTGCAGCATATGCGATACACTTTCTTTATCGAAAAAGGGGAGATTGAACAATTGATTTATGTGGCTATTCACCAGAATACGCTTATTGTCGTACGCATCCGACAAGGCTTTCCACGCTAAGGGAAAACTACAATTGGTGAGTGGAAATCTCGAAACGATTTCGCGAGCCTCACCGGAGGTTTTCTGCACTAAGTAGCACAGGCGTTCAATGTCTGAAAGGCGTGAATTTTCAATAAATAGGGTGGTGAACAATTCCCTAAAGGTGCGCCAAGATATAAAGTCACCAGTAAAAACATCAATGTCGATTGTTGGCAATGGTATGCTGTTGGTATCGACAGGTGATGTAGAGTTAGCAACAGGGTCAGAAACGTTCAACATTTCATTATTTAGAGGTGCTGAGATTGGTGGAACTATACAAGGTGGAGATTTGAGGCGATCATTTTCAAAAGAGTCACTACGACAAGTTGTGGAGCAGGAATTTTCTGGCTGAACAAGAACGGAGGGAAAAGCAGACTGCACAGGAACCGACGACACAAATTCGTCCAATGACAAATTGGATGGGGGTTCTACTGGAGGAACCGTCAACAAATCACTAGGTGGAGTACTCTTGTGCGAACTAGAGGTGTGAGGAGGTAGTGAGACTGGTGGAACTATTGCAGGTAAAGGAGAATTTGTGTCTGAAGATTTAAGAAGTTCAAGTTCCCTGTTAATGGTAGACAAACAACGGATATAGGCCATGTAGGATGTACCATATTTTTCCTCAACGACATCAATAACATCAGCCTGTGCAGTCTCGGATGTCGTGAGGTAGTTTTTGTACTCGTCGTAAGTGCTTTTGACTTTAGACCACAATTTTTGAAAGTCAGAACTGTGGATTTCGAAATAATATACATTATTGTTGGATTCACTTCTCATTTCAAAAGAAGCCACACGTCTCAAAACGATGTCAGCAGCTCTAACAAAACGAGTAACCGGGGTAACTGACATTTTGCAATGTAAATGGACAAAAGCACTAAGGTAAATGAGCAAAACCTGCAATTAGTTTGCAACAAATAACTAAGAAAGGTAAAAAGGAGATACAAATCAAGCGCAAATTGCTGTAGCTCCAAGGAAATAAGAAATTTCCACAAAAAACTTCCAAAATTGTACAATTGTACCGTCGAGATATCGCAGGGCGATAACAATTTTAAATTAAAGTAGGGTGAAATGGGAGATAAGTTCAAGAACCTTTCTCAGGACGAACAAAAACTACTTTAATTAAGCCAAAAAATGCTAAAAAATCTCAATTATACAAAGGTGTATATGGTGCTACCCAGTGTAGGGTGTATGAAAAGTGCGATTTTCCAATGCTGGGGTGTACTTGTCCAAATTCCAACGAATAATAAACTTTTTGTCTGAAAAAGAAATGTTTGCCCAAGAAAATCAACGCAGATAAAATAATTTGCAAGAAATATATCTTATTTGGTTGATACGTTGGTGCAAGATATGCCAAAAGTAGGGTGTATTTTTCCAAAAATACCAAATTCCCTACGGAGAGTCAAACAATTTTCCAAAATTTGTAAGTAAAAACTCCAAAAACAATACAAAAATGTCAAAAAATAAATATTTTTCACGTATGTTCTCTGCTAGAAATATGAGGAATAAATGTCGAGTGTAGGGTAAATTTGTCAAAAAATTCCAAAAACCCTACTGCCAATTAATTAAATTTCAAAAAATAATTGAAAAATAATTTTCAAAATTAATTATTAAAAAAAAAACAATTTGTACTATTTTACCCCACTGTGCTAACCACACAAGCGACGCTAGCAGAGAAATGGCTGTGGGTGAACAGCGAAACTCCCACTGAACAACAGACGTTGCAAACGACCAAGCAAGTGAGTGCAGAGGAGCAGCAGAGTTTTTTAAGGGACGCTTAAAAAGGCGGGAACGTTGTTGGTAGAATTACCATGTAATTTCTCAAATTAGTAGAATTACCTATTAGACAAAGGTAGGAGAATGGAACAAACGAATGTGTTTGGTTGGCGATATTGGCGATCTGTACAACAAATAAACCAAAGGAATGAGAATTTGGATGGAGTGTTGTTATTGCAAATTTGCCAATGCAAATTTTCAAAGGGTTTTAAAATAAAACGAGGAGGAATAACAACGCCAAATATTTTTTGGTGGGAGATGATCGTAAAACCAAGGTAAACCAAACGACAATATGTGAGTGTAGGCAATGTGTGTTGTTATTGTTAATTTGCCAATGCAAATTCTCAACAAAAGGGCTTCGTTAAAAAAGGCCTTGGGGAATAACAACAACAATAACAAATGATCAACGAATAAGAATATCGATGTAATGAGAGTTTGGATCAATGTGTGTAATAATTGAACAACTCGAGAGCAAGAGTTATTGGAAGTTAACGATGTTGTTATTGCAAATATTACAAAATATATTTGCAAAGTTCTCAGTTAGAATGCGAAGATCCACAATTAGAATTTGACAAATAATCCCGAATGCTTTGTATGATCAACGCAACGTAGGGTGATCAGTACAACGACTAAGAATTTGCAAGTTTAACAACAACTAAGATGTTTGGTAGTGGGGAGAGCAAGTATTAACACAAGAAGTGCTAATATGAGTCGACCAATATGAATTTTTTATTATTAATTTTTTTTTAACAACAATAAAACGATTGGAAGGATTGTGTTCGTTGTTATGGTGAGAACTAATAACTTCGAGCAAATCGAACAAGAATAACAACAACACGAATAGTGATTTGTATGATCAACGCGACGTTGGATGATCAGTACAACAACGATTTCAACAATTTGTGTGGACTGTATAATAGGCGAAATTAGGCAATGGATTTAATTCACACGCGTAGGGCGATTGAAATTCGACCTATAATTTATTTATTTAATGCTCAAACGAAAAATACTAACACTCGCGGTAGCTCACTTTTTAAGGATTTCTGAGTTTACGTACCTGGTGTTAGTAATATGCAAATTAATCCAATGATTTCTCCATGCAATGCAACAACAATAGCTTCAATTATCGTCCAAGAGAGAGGCAACAACAACAAAACTGGCTTCTATCTGGCTCGATGCGACCAATGTTTAGGTTAGGGAGGGGAAATCCATCGGTATTTACAACGATAGCTCAGGATACCGTTTGATGAGCAGTGGAGGGAGAAAAGAACAAGAAAGTAAAACACAAGCAGTATCAGTTTTAATATTAAATAATATGCTGGTTTATTGATCGTATTTCTTTTCAAACAACAAAGAGATTACCTTGTAATCTGGGGTGGCGACAGAGGCCTGTTAATATCAACTAGGATTACCAATTGTAATCTGTGGTGGCGACGGCGGCCGGTTAGTATAACGCGTAGACGTTATGTTAAAGCGCGACAAGTGAACTATACAAAGGTTGATCGACAAGTGAACGCAGAGGTTCTTGCAATCGCAGAGGATTGCAGCGATCGCAGAGGATCTGAGTCGATGTATACTACTACATTTACATATTCCAATGAGAGAAAACTCAACAACCACCGCTCGTTAGCATCAACACTCTACGGTCTCCGCAGAGGGAACTTGCTGAGGTGATGCACGATGATGTCAATCAGCATCCGTGATCGACTGAGCTCGGGAAGTTGAGCTGGAATGTATCAAACCTAAACACCATTTACGGTGATAACTGATCACGCCAGTCTCCAATGGCTAATGAGCCTCAAAGATCTCAGTGGGATACTGGCGAAGTGGTCTCTTCAATTGCAGGCATATAATTTCGAGATTGAGCACCGAAAAAGTAAAGATAATGTTGTGGCCGATATGCTCTGTCGAACCGCCGTTATTGAAGAGGTAGTGAGTGCAGACAATATTTTCGACTTTAAAACGACCGAATTCGAGTCGGACGAATATAAAGATCTAATATCCATGGTAGAAAAGAACGCGGACAAGCTGCCGGATATCAAAGTAAAAAATGGGCTGATTTTTGAGCATACTCATTTTGACAATGGCATTATAGAAGAGGAAACCCAGGGGAAGTTATGGATTCCGGAATCACTTACACATCTGTTGATTAAAAAGGCTCACGATGACAAAATTTCGGCTCACGGGGGATCGCCAAAACACTGCATCGTCTGAAAAATCTGTATTACTGGCCAAAAATGACCTCCCATGTTAGGCAGTATGTCCAAATGCCAAACCTGCACGGAGACAAAGCAAACAAATCGCACAACTCAATCCAAAATCGGATATGAAGTGGTCACAGAAAGGCCGTTTCAAAAACTTTATATTGACTTCTTAGGCAAATATCCCAGAATGGCAACGCGTATTTGTTCGTGGTCTTGGACCATTTTTCAGAGTTTACCTTCTTAAAAGCTATGAAGGAAGCCACTACTAACAACGTTATCGCATTCTTGGTTGAAGAAGTCTTTCGTAAGTTTGGTGTACCGGAAACGGTGCCGATAACTGTCCTCAATTCACCGCGAAAGCGTTTAAAGAACCATTGGAGACGTATAAAATTAATCACAATCAGACTGCTCCATACTCACCACAATACAATGCCTACGAAATGTCAGCTATTAAAGCATATATGGATGGCGATCACAGATATTGGGATGTATACTTGAGCGAAATTGAGTGTGCCCTTCCGTCATCAATTCATAGTGCCACCAAAACGACTCCTTTTTTTGCTCTATTTGGATTTGAAATGTACTCCTACTGTACCGACTACAAACTAGCCCGTCAACTCAAGTCCCTCTCTGACCATGGTATAGATAGTCTGTCCAATGGTGAAATATTGGAATTGATTATGGAGAAGATATCGCAAAACCTACACAAAGTGTATGAAACAAGCGCTAGGCGTTAAAACCAAAGAGCTAGGTGATTTCATATCTAGATCATCTATAGAACCAGCCCAGGAGGCATTACGAAGTTATCAATTTATAAAATATAAGGGTTCCGCAGACATCCCCATAGGACACGGGAAAAATTCCAGTTTTTTCCGGGGATAGGTTAAATGTTATTGCTTCACACAAATTCACAAGAAAAGCTTATCCACTAGGGCAACATCATAACTAGTTCACCCCTTCTCCCATGACAAGACTACATCCCCTTTGATGCCACTTCTAAGTTGACCAGAAACATTGAGTATCTTGCAATTAACGAGTAACCAAACATCGACAACATTCCTATTGGGATGAGGCATGCCTTGGTATATTCAACCACTACTAACTGTCAATACACTTAATACCAGCTAAATAACGCCTTAAACGCTACAAGGACTACAAATGTCCGTTCACTCGATTCCGCAGATCAATCACACATGATTCTAAAAAAAATAGGAACGTCAAATTACTTACCAGTAACTGTATGGTTTCGTCCCCATAATCATATTTCCGCATGCCCGGCTTGAGACTACCAGGGCGTGGGAATTCCCAACGTCAACGAACACGTATACCGCACACCGTTCTTTTTCAGTGGAGCATTGTAAGACCCGGAGTTTTGTTGCGGGAGTTAGCCGAGCAACATTCACAATAAGTAGATACCTATACGTACGTATAGTAGTACTGTATCAATTTCCCAAAATTTGTAGATGCACCTCGTAAGACAACATCGAGGTTAGCCAAGTCACGTACATTTGCTAAAAGGATTAGGGTGGCATGAGCATACAATGAGCAAAAGGGGGCAATATCCTGGACAGATAAATTTAGCCCCAGGGATAAATAAGATAAGGGAAAATGATGTGAACGCCGTCTGCAGTCACATGCACCGGTTACAAATCACAGGCCCAAAAGTAATCCGGTGCTGTTTATAGCCACCATTACGCTTAAAAATCCTTTTGGCTGATGTTTTGTTCTGCGATGACTTATGGTTCTTCGATATTGCCCGAGGATAGTTTTTGTATTTTATTAAATTCTCGATGCCTTCTTGTTAATAGTCAGAATAGTAATGCTACTGAAAATAGTAAACAAAATCCTCTCCACTATAAGAATGGTTGTATATGAAACGTAGCACTTGCGAGAAAAGTAGTAGATTAAAGAAGATTACACTATTTAAAAGATGGCAATGCTGTGTAGGAAAGGGTGAAACAAATAAAAAAGATTTCATTCATAAAAATATAACCGCTGTAAAAGTTTCTATACTTGTCTTTCTATCTTGAGTTTTGCACCAAAAAATATGATTAGCGCAAACACTCAAGAGAGGGACGTTAAAAATGGCTGCTTAAATTGGAATGACGGGAAGGTTTTAAAAGGGCAGCCAACCAAAGAAATGGTATGTCAAATATAATTTAAAAAGTGAAGGTGTGTGTCGTGTTGCCATTTATTAAGTCTCGTGGTAGAAGATTCAAAAAACAGTGGTATTTTATTTAAATTTTTAAATAAAAACAGGTAGAATACAAAAGTAAGTTACCTTAAAATGAAGTGCATCTACAATATATCTATTTAAATAAAATATCACACAGATAGCAAAAGTCCTTTTCTGGTATGTGTGGTTGTGTTGGCAGGAAAAGAAAGCGAGATGTAAACATAAGTAAGAGTATAACGATGACAAAAGGGAAAACACTGTATACTTAACTTAAAAAAACATTTCTTTTTTCTAAAAGGTCGCGCAGGCCGCTCTTTGACGTATTGATCCTGGAGGATAGAGGCAAGTCCATTCGCCAACCCAAATTAAAAGAACCACCTACTAGAGCGAATTGACGGGATTTTTTGCGTGAACGGCACCACCAGGTACTGTGATCTATTATTGTACGTCAGGAGCAATCTAAGAAAGAAAATACAAAAACAATTAGCCCCGTGTGGAGAATATATAATAGAGTGTTGGAAGACTTGCCTAGAATATACGATCCGATCCTTAAGGAAACTTGTACCAATATCCAATCGTATCCATGGGCATTGTTGTAAAAGAAAGAGAATTAATATCTTGAACATATGTAAGGGTTTACAGAGAGAATATGTAAAGAGGGATGTTTAGTCAACGTACTGATATCCATGTTATACAAGATTCTGATAGAGTATAATTTAAACCCAAAGAAGAGATATATCATTGAACATTGAAACGAAACTAGAGCCAGAGGAAAAATTGTAGTTAGTGTTACTAGTGTTAGGGAGTAGTGTTTTTTTAGAATATTATTTTTGTTAGTGATTAAGTTAGTAATGAAGTAAAGTTTGTCAGATAGAAGTTGCAAGGAGTATAATAAGGTTAGGGAGGATTATTATTGTCCAAATAGTATCCAGTGACTTGTTTTGGCTGACCTAATGTTGGTGTTTATGCCTTTGTATATCCATGATTTTTAAAGTTATTTTTTTATGTTTTTTTATCTTTTTTATATTGTAATCCTGTTTCGGCTCTCCAATGTGTATTTTGAGGGTGTCGTAGACATCGATATAATTAAATTTGTTTGTGCTTAAACTCATGATGATGACTGAGTAAATTATCCTAAAAAGAGGATAATTCTTCGAGGGTATGTTGGTGTTGTAAGAGTGTATATGTGTGGGGCCCGGTTAGTTATTGGTACGGATGTCGAGGCCTTATAATGGAAGGGAGGGCCAGCGTGGGACAAAACCAGCAAGTCCGTCGTGGAGAAAAGGTGACCTTTGTAATGGTAAGGTTTTTGGTTATAGTATATCTCTTGTGTTAGGATCTGGGCTGGGACTAGGGTGTCCAAAAAACCGGTTTTTCCAAACAAAACGGGTTTCGGTTAACCGGAATTTTCAGTTTTTTCAAAAACCGGTTTTCGGTTTTCAAACATTTTCAAAACCGGTTAACCGGTTTAAACCGGTTTTTTTTAAAATATGTACAAAATTGCTCATAATTGATAAATATTTGATTCAAAATGTGCGGCAAGGGGTAAATTAAACATTACTAATTCGTTATTATATAATTATCTGATAATATCCTTGTTATTTAACATTCAACCTTAAAGTGGAGACAGCAAACATAAGTCAGAAATTGTGCTCTAAGAATAGTAAATATACGATTGTGTACCAAAGGAATTAAATTTACATTTTATTAAGTCTGAATTCTCCTTCTTGCGTTGAGAACCTCAAATTATCGTGCCGGAATCAAAATGTACTTTGTTATCGTTACCCTTTACAACCTTAAATTCGACAAGTTCTTAATTTACTGTAATAATTCAAAAACGTATGAATAACGTCATTCAAACAACCGTGTGATATTACGTATACGCAGTTTTTTCATATTGGAGTTGTGCCATTTTACACAAAATATTTTCAAGTTTAAAGGTATCTGACATTTATAATTTAGTCGTACCTTTTTTTAGTTAAGTTTAGTTTACTTTCAAGAATACAATTGTAATGAAATTTTAAGAATATTACTACTTTTTTAAAACCGGTTAACCGACACAAATAACCGGTTTTTTCGGTTAACCGAAAATTACGTTTTTGGCGAAAACCGGTTTCGGTTTTGTTACTCAAAACCGGTTAACCGGTTTCGGTTTTGGACACCCTAGCTGGGACAGAGTGGGTTGGCACTCTACCTGGGATATGAACGGCTGCCGAATGACTCGTCCCGTTGCCGTGAAGAGGTCCGTAACAAATGCATATTTACACTCTGGGGATCATACAAATTTTCTACCTTCTTCCAAGAGTTGACGTACTGACGTTGTTATTGTTGAAACATTAGGTATAAATTTAGAATAATAAACGGCGTAAATCATTGACATTTTGAGATCTTGGTAGGTTGATTATAGCCTCTATCTTACTTGGATATTTTGAAATTTGATTATAGCTCACTATGTAGCACATATATTTGAGTTGTGTTTTAAATGCTCATATTTGTTTTTGTTGACATGAAAATTGGTTTCTCTTAACTTTTCCAAGCACTTGATCAAACGGTCCTCACATTCCCTTAAAGTGGCACCATGAATAATTATACCGTCGAAGTAGGGAATTGTCCCATCCAGGCCTTGTAAAATCTGGTCTAGAATTTGGTTACATTGGAGCCGTTTTGATTCCAAAGGATAGCCTGTTCATACGGTAAACACCTCAATGCGTTGAAATTGTTTCAACATTTTTGCTATCATCGTCGACTTGTACATGCAAATAAGCCTTATAGAAACAGGTCTAACTTGCAAACATACTTTGATTTTTTGAGGCTGTTGAAGATTTCGTCGATTCTTTTTATGGGGTAGGGTGCGGGTTCTAATTGTGGATTGACAGCTACTTTATAGTCGACGCTTTGGTGTTATCACTAGTGGCGATCCCCAGTTACTGGTAATAATGCCATATTTCTTCAAACTGTTTAATTACATCTAGACTTTTCCTCGGTACCTGGCGTTCTCGCAAAAACACAGGTTTTGCGCCCACTTTCTTCATAACTTTTTCCGATCGAATTTACCATATAGTTTCCTTTCGCATTGTCAATTAAACGTTCCAGATCGATATCATTGAGATTTATTTTTGGGTGACGAATCCACACTCGTCCCAAAAGCGTTGAATGATTGGATAACACAACACACATTTCTTCCTTCTATGTTTTATTTTTGTATTTGACGTTTACGTCGACAAAACCTATTGGTTAAAAAACATCACCGGGATAAGAACGAAAATATATATTTGTTTTCCGCATAGGATACTTTATGTTTAATTTATTGAAATGGTTTTGTGGTATCAGCGTGTACCCAGCACCAGAATCTACTTCGAACACTTGATTTCTTCCTTCAATCAGAATATCCGTCAAAAATTTATGTGAACCCTCAGCTGATATTTGTTTTGAATAGATATTGATTCCATAATATTCATCACTACGGTGAGCATCGTTTTTTTTTTTTTAATTTTAATTTTGCGCTTTATTTTGTATTAAAAAGCCTATGGGCCAATCAACTAATACAATATTCTTCAGATTATAATAATAACTATATTATAAAAAAAAAAAACTAAAATAACCCTAAGACACAAGGTTTAACTTCCAATCATAAAAACAACATTATAGAAATGTACATTAAATCTTAACTTCTGACAGAGGGACTACTCGCAAATGCCCCTTAAGGGGTAAAGTAACTAAATCTATATTAATTAAATAATGCAAGCTGAAATATTAGAAAAATGCTAGAATCGTTTATAAACGATTTCAATAAATTAATTTAAACTGAATTAAAAAAATATGTAAAATAACATTATAGAACTGTACATTAAATCATTGCTTCTGAAAGAGGGACTACTCTCAAATGCCCCTTAAGGGGGGTAAGTGCTAAATTTCTATTTAACGCAATAAAGCAAGCTGAACATTTTAAATTGATAAATACTGGAAGCGATTCAATAGTATAAACACGTTTGAATTTAATGATTATCAGTACGGAAGAAAGCAATTAGCTTATACTGAAACGAACATGGTGTTAAATTGAAACGTTTTAAGTGACTTGGGAGTATATTATATAAACGAGACACTCTAACAATAAAAGATCTGTCCATATGAACCTCCAACCGCGGTAATATTAGACTTGTTTTTCTGGTTGAGCGTGAAAAACAGAAATTCTCAACTATGAACAATGGACATCGCGACCTGTACACTTTGTAAAACATCAAAAGAGATCTAAGATCAAAAAATTTTTTGAAAGGGTAGCCTAAGAAACTTTCAATGAAATACGATATATGTGAAGATAGGTACACAGAATAAACATACCTAACAGCACTATTAACAGCTTTTTGAATCCTTCTCACAGTTTGAGCGTTAGATTCAGAGTAGATTTCCAGACAATATAAAATATTGGACAGTACAAGCGCATGGACTAATTTATGTTTCATATGCTGAGGAAGAACAAGATCACAATTATAAAGTCTTCTACATGCCATATTGGTGCGAGAAACAACTCTATCAACACGAGGAGCAAAAGTTAGTTTATTATCAACAATAACTCCGAGAATCTCCATACTATCCACGAACTGTATTGGCACACCTTCATACCTCAAATCCAAAACATTAGAGCGAGAAGAAAAATAAAGGGCTTTAGTTTTTGAAGCATTTACCCGCAAATTATTTCTAACCATCCAGTTACTGACCAGTGACAGAGTATCCACTTTCTACTGGCAAAATATTTGAGGTAGAATCCTTGACACAAACGCATTGTTTTCTATCGAACATAAACGATGAAATTAGACGACATGCAGTACTTTGAAAACTAAACATACTACGCAGTTTACTAATTAGTATTGAATGGTCAACTCTGTCAAACGCTTTCTCAAAGTCCATCGAAACTAAATCCGAAAGCAAACGATTGCTGAAGTTTTTCCTGACTGAGTCAGTTACTCCCAAGAGGTGTCCTGTACTCCTATTAGAGCGAAAACCACACTGAAAGTCGCTTAATAGGTTGTTGGTTTCAACATACTTGAGTAATTGATTTTTCAAAACATGCTCCATCACTTTCGCAAGTATGGGAAGAACAGAAATGGGACGTAAGTTCTCCAGAGAAATGCTATTTTCCTTTTTTTTTTTTTTGATTGGAGTTATTTTAGAAATTTTCCACTGCGATGGAAAAATAGAAATCGTAATTATTGAAATTACTATATTTAGAAATATATGCCCTAAGTGATGTAGAACCAATTTAAAAAATTGGTGCATTGGATTTAATTTTGGTAGAAGAAGCATATAATTCATCCAACGTTATTATTTATTATTATTTATTAATAGATTGCTAGGATTACAATATTACGAATTAGTATATATATACATAGTAGACTACCATCTATATTTGGCGTAGCAGGAAAGCTGTTTGCCAATTTATAAGATATAACCGTTTATACAATTCATTATTCATTATAGTTGTTTATAATTAGTTTTCTGTAATTAATACAGCGTTCAAGATATAAATAGAGAGAGGAAATATTCGTGCCATTTAGTACATTTAATGTTTCATTTATGTTGAGAGTAATTTTATTAAAGTATATTTTTCTAAACTCATTGAAGATAGGGCAACAGCCGATGAAATGAAATGTGTTTTCTTTTTCATTTGTATTGCAGATAGAACAAATATCACCATTACTATTTCTAAATGCTTTAGAATTTAAATCGAGTAATCCACCTCTAGCCTTAATTATTAGACTGGAAGCACGACCCGAAAAATTAGATAAGAGTTTTGGTATCACGTCATAATTAAGTTGAGAGTATAAATCATGAAATTGAGAATTTTTAGCTGCAGATGTAAAATCAAGATTTTCTTTTCTATTTAAAGCTACAATAATTTCTTTCCAGTTAATTTCTTTCATCCAACGTTATAGTGCGAAAATTAAACTCCCCATCATCACGGTGTTTTAAAAAGTAGATAAATAAGAAAATAACGATTTAAGTCATCAACCCCAACATTCAAACTCTCGCATATATCCGGAGTATTCACAAGCAGTCCATTTTTTCCAATCCTGCTCCACAGTGACTTTGCATTTAAGTCATTTGAAAGATAGATCGCATGTGCTTGCCTCTTGGCCTTCCGGATAACTGACTATGCCTTGTTCCTAGCCCTACAAAAGATTTTCCACTTGAGGGCATTTT
Organism: Musca autumnalis; assembly: GCF_047663935.1. NCBI lineage: Eukaryota > Metazoa > Arthropoda > Insecta > Diptera > Muscidae > Musca > Musca autumnalis. Next base: position 125,381,689 of record NW_027412088.1, on the reverse strand, counting down.
TTATCGGAGAGGAAATCTCTAAAGGCCAAATCCCTTAAAGAAGTGTGGTATTTGATACTACATTTCAAAGGACAGGCTGAATGAATATATGATAAGCCTGACATAAAAATGTCCATTTGTTCATTTACATCGGATGTTAGAAAGATATTCGAAAAGTCGAAAGATTGTACTTTCGATATCAACTCACTCTGACAGACGTCACTGTAATCATAAAATTCATAAAACTCATCCACTCGTGAAACTGAACAACGAATAGACAAACATATTACACGTAAAACGTGCTCAGATATGGAAGGGCAGAGAGACAATAAAAAGTAATCGAGAAGTGATGTCGACTTATGTGAGACATCGAAATGTTTTGGTAATGAATTCTGATAAACAGATAAATTTAATCAACTGCAAATATTTTTCAAGAATGAAGCTGAAGGAGCGTTGAACAAGTTGTTGTTGTAATCTCCCATAATCACAACATTAGAGTTACGCACTAGCAATTCTGAGACTTCTTCAAATGCCTCAATGTCGCCATGTGACACCACACCAATAAGTATGTGCTCATCACCAACGGATACATCCACAAAGTTATTTCCACTGTATACAACTCTGTAGCTCAACGAATTCGACAAATATAATGCTACCCCTCCACCTCTTTGAACAGGACGGTCATTCCTAATGCAAGTATAACCCGAAATGTTAACACATTTTGTCGCTATGTAAGGTTTTAACCATGTCTAGCTTATTCCAATAACGTCCATATTAGAGCCACGAAAAATGTTTTTGATTTCCAAAAATTTAACCGACGAAGAATTAATACATAGACTCTGGCTACTGAAATGGCATATATTGAGAGCATTGCCTAAATTAAAGAAGTGTGAGCGTAATAGCTCATTGTTATCGCCTAAATTGTTCATTAGAACCAAATCACAAAAAAATCAGTCTAGCAAGAATTAACACATAATAAATATCGAAAATTTAAGAAAAATTTAAAAATAACAATGAAAGTATTGCAATAATTATATACATTAACAATCTACTCAGGAACCACGGAGGCAATGTTATTATCCACTTGACCTTGAGATAACTGCAAACACTGTTGTAGAATCGCCATTGGTAAATATTATTTTGGCTCTTGGAATATCGCCATTACTAAGAACATACTTCTCAATTTGTCCGTTATTTCTCATCCGACGGCACTCATAAACAAGTTGCATAGCTTCGGGTGTAAGATGATCGTTGATATAAACCTTCGATTCTACATCCCCCAAGAACTTCCCGGAGCCGTATTGGCGGCCTCCGATGATAACTCGCCATAATTAGATCTCTAAATCGAATTGAACTTAACAAGAATGGAATTTCCTCCGGCGAAATAGCAGCAGTGCTGTAAATCCGAATGTTGCAAAGCAACCCCACATAAGCTCCCAATCTTAATAACTGGCGTACTAAAATCCAGGAAACCTCTTGGCATACCATTAATTACAATGTTAACTTGTCTTTTACATTGGCTTCAGTATTGGACATAAATGACACGACATCGTCATTGAGGAGCGAATATTCTTGCATGGCAGTATGCAATTCTGATCTCAGACCAGATATATCTGACTTGCATTTGCAAACATCTACTCGAAGCACTTCCAATTGAGCTTTAAATTCTGTTCTCAACTTCTCTACACACCCATTAATAGTTGATTCAAACATCTCTGTTGACTTTCGCCACTGTTCATCAAGTTCTTGTTTTTGTAGTTGAATCTGCTTTTTCAGAGAATCACCTAATTCGGCAAGGCCCACATAAATTCTTTCCACTTCAGTGCTGGAATTGGGAGCATTATTCAGGCACGAACTGGTATTTTTTGCATTTTCAATGATACACCGAGGGCAAGTAAAATCCACAACTTTGTTCTTAAGATCGGATTGATTAAGCTTCAAACAATTGATGGCATGAAAATAAACAGAACATCGACGGCAGCATACTCTACACTGCGTCTTAGTGTAATTTAAGTCGCACAATCCACATTTATATTGGTAATTGCTTGGTGCTATTACTTATTTTGTACAAAGCCACAAAAACAAGCCAAAAATGTATTAATTATAAGCGCTACTCAACTAGTTGGCGGCAAATGACACAGACAACACAGCGGATAAAATAAAACCGACAAATTCAGCTATCTGTAGTGCGATTCTCTAACTAATTTTTTGACTTACGTCAAATCTCGGTGAAATTAAAACGCAAAATTATGAATGAAAAATTCAAATAAATGTTGACAACACTGTTCCTATCGGTAGAACTTTACAACTACTTTCTTTTGGCCGCTAACTTACCGAAAAATATCGTTAATTACTGAATTTATATGTAATTTAATTTTAACGATTTTTGTCGGTAACTCAAAAAATGTGTTAGAGAATCCCACTACAGGATACTCTGTTTGTGTTTCAGTCTGTGTTTTTCGCATAGTCGACGTTTCAATTTGTTTTTATTTACCCTGCAATTACGTCCGCCTTGCAATCTTAATTGTTTATAATTGATTTTTGTTGATGTTGATCTTATCCGGCTTTGACTGTTGTTTCGATTTCTTCCTCTTCGATTGTTTTTTGAATGTGGTGAATTTCTCCTGTTGATGTTGGATTGTTGGAAATTGCTTTGTTATCAACTTTCGTCTCTAACGTTGTTGCCTTTTCCACTATTTGCGAGAATGATGCATTTGGCGTTTTGAACAGCTGTTCGCGAATATGTCCGTCTCTTATGCCCCTGATGAACTGTGCTCCATGGTATAATAAAGTAGAGGTAGCCCAGGTATGAAAATCGATGAAAAATACATCCCTGTAGTCGTGGCTTAAAACGTCAAATGACATGGAGCAATAATAAAGGTAGATGTATATGCATAGTTAGTCGGTTTTACAAAAAAATATGAAATTTAGAACTTCACTGCTTATTTTAAAGGTACCAAATGGAGTTAAAAATAAAAATCACTTCAGTTATGCTCCAGAATATTATTGCTAGATAAGTGTTCCAAAAATAGCAAAAGTTGTATCCAAAACTTAAGACAGCGAGAACAAAATGCCATTCTCTTATCTTCTACTTGACTGATCTAACATCGTGTTCGTTTACTCTACCGGATAATGCAAAAGACCTTAGCCGATTACATGAAGTTACTGGACTTGTAGAAATTGTTGTATAAACGAACACACCTATTACTGGCATCCGATTTGTAGATACGGCGACATTTCAGTTCAATTTTAAATTACAGGGTAAAACCAGGTTTTTGTTGCAAAAATTCACCGATGCATCTACCTTTATAATTGCATAATGTCAACAACAGTAAAAATCTCAATCCTGCTTTTGACTGAATGGCCATAACAAGAAAAAAAAAATTATTATCAGCTGTTAGCTGTGGCCAACATTATACATTATTGTACCATGCTGTGCTCGTAGAAAAATCTTAGCCACCGATTTCTCACATACACACACAAAACCATAATCATCAGATCGTCGTTGTAAAATGGACACAAATTCTGTGATGGTTTGGTTTTTATTTTGGATTTCCGATAAAAAATTTGTGTTGCTCTACCAACATGTTTTTCTTGGGACAGAAATGCGATTCAGGCAATTGAATTAATTCATCATATTTGATGTCACTTATGTTTCGCGGTGCGGCAATGTTTGAAAGAATTGAATATGTTGAAGACCCAATGTATTGCAAGAAACGTTCTCTACATTTTTCTTTATTAGCAAATGCACCTTTAAATTGAAAATTAAGTTCTAAACGTTCTTTATGTGGTTTAAAACTTTCTGTTTTGTGGTTGAAGATATCGAAATTCGTTACTATAGCTTCGTTCCAGTACTTTTTTAATGGTAAAATGTTCAAAAGAGAAAACTGTCAAAAATTAGTTCAACGCACACATTTTTCCAAAATGTACGGGAATGAAAAAATGACAGAAACGTCAAAAAATCTGGAACAAATGTCAGAGTCGGCGTGTCAGCGAATCGGAAGCCGGCAAACATGTTGCACATTTTTGCTCGCTCAAATTTGTCGTGTAAAAAGTTTCTAAAGATAAAGTCATTCAGCGCCATTTTTGTTCAAAGAGAAATTAACATTTTGCAACTTTTTTGGTGTACGGGAACGCATTTCGGAGAAAAATGTTCAAAGTGTGTAAAAACTTTTTAGTTCTGGAACGAAGCTTATGTTAACGCTTGTTGTTGTGGCCAGGGTTTCGGAGTCGGAGCCGGAGTCTATGAGTCGGAGTCGAACAATTTTGCTGAAGTCGGAGTCTGAATCGAAAAAAATAATTCGACTCCGGCGAATTTTTTCCCTAAGTTTATTAATTCACGGTATATTTTATTTCTTATATGAACAATTTATGAACAAAATATTTTGTTTATCCGTTTATTCATATTATAAGAAAACATGGAGGCAAAAACTATATTATACACAGTTGGAGGATGAAGCATAGGATATTTACGATCATTTGAGCTCTACCATAATTAATTTATATGTCGATTTGTCCTTGTCAGTATGCCTGTTTAATTCGATACAGAGTTTTATGGTATATATTTTAAATTCGCACAGAATTCCTATCAAACCGATTTTCACATATTGTTTCCTATATAGGTAGTCGTTTTTATAGCCCCTTCAAGCTGATATTGTTTAAAGCTTAAAGATTTTCTCACAGGGAAGTGTGCCAGTCGAACTTAACATCAGTTTTTTTAGTTTTCATTTCAATGGGATATGTTAAGGAATTATATGCATGTTCTGTAGTTGTTCTCTCAAGTAATATATTATGAAAAAGCCAACATATAATAAAAAAATTGAAACTTGTACATATTTTATTAATTTTGAGTGGTATTGAAAATTTCCCTCGGAGTCGACTCCGGAGTCTGGAGTCGTGAAAAAAGTCGACTCCAGAGTCGGAGTCGAACTAAAAATGTCTCGACTCCGAAACCCTGGTTGTGGCTGTCGCTGCAGATGCCTGTTGATTTTGCATTGTTGCTGTCATTGTTGAGATGACTTGTAATAATCACTGCAACTGTTCTGAATCCATTTAAGGTTATGTGAATTCACTTTTTGAAACTAATTAATTTTGACGAAACTTTTATTCATACTTTGCTTAAATGGAGTTTATACTGGTCGCCAATTCCTTGTTGTTTTTTAAGATAAATAAATGCACACTTTGAACAAGGAATAATTCAATAATGATGTTTTATTAAAATGGTAAAAGGAGATTAACAATCGATGTATGTGATGGAAGAATCAAAGAATAGAAGTGAAGTGCTCAACGTTACAATTAACCGTAATAGCATAAAGTTGCAAAGTGGAATGTAATTATGTATAAAGAAGATATCGATTAAAAATACAATCAAATAACATAGAATAAAGAGTTGCCATATATAAATTTTGGATACTACAACTAGGCAGAGGCTATTAGGTGACCACGTAATCTCTACCCTCACTGGTGTCTCCTCAACAAATCCTGTAACCCTTGTTTGTTTTTCCAAGTCATGCAAATGGCTTTGGGAATACACACGCAAAATTGAGTGTATAAATTTTTAATATGAGATCATGTAACAAGCACTAATACTAATTTCACTTGTTAACTTTTTATACTCTACACTCTCTACTCTACTATCTTCTCCTACTACGAACCTTTCGTATCTATCCCTCCATATTTACTTTCAGGATGAACACAATGGACCTACGGTCTCCGACTGAAGCGGCTGTGATGATGAATTATGGTCGCGCATACTTAAACGTAACCTATTCAAATTCACAATTTTATTTTCCTTAATGATGGTTTCCTAATGCCGGTTATTTGTCAATATGCTTATTATTTATCCCTTCTTGTAGGCCACACAACATAAAATGTGCAAATGTACAGACAAAACGAATCGATCGATAATAGAACGATCAAAACAAACGATAATAAAAAAGGGCCACAGTTGCTAATATGTATGAACAACGCATACAAGAAGAACTGCGTTTAGCAAGTGTTGTGGTTGGCTGACTTTCGAAACGTCAGTTGCTTTGTATTCGTGCATGAAACTAGGGGTTCGTAGATCGAGTTCCCCACTACTGCAATTTCATAAAATTACTCTAGCATGAAATTCGATTTAAGAGGTTTGTATTCGTGCATGAAACTAGCACGAATACAAAGCAATTGACATTTCGGAAGTTAGGCCCATCGAACAAAATACGAACGAAGAAACTAAAAAATGGGATGTAGTTAAAGTTGATTACTTTTGGGGATGGCAGAGAAGACTAGTTTCGTCCAACGCCACTTGGACTCATCAGTTCTCTTAGTTCTTTGTATTCGTCATAAAATTGGGAAAGGGTTCTTTGTTTCAATACAAAGAACTAAGAGAACTGATGGAAAGGATCAAAGTCGGGCGGGGCCGACTATATGATACCCTACACCACTGTGAATATGTAAAATATAAATCGGAGCTATATCCAGATCTTAACCGATTTTGATATAATTTGGCACACTTATTTCCAGACCGAATTCAGTCACACATTCCAAATATCATTGAAATCGGACTTATATATCGTGTTTGGAGCAGAAAATACACGAAATCGGCCGAAAAAATATATGGGTGCTGTATCCAAATCTGAACCGATTTCGATATAATTTGGCACATTTATTTCTAGACTGAATTCGGTCACACATTCCAAATTTCATCGAAATCGGAAATATATAGCGTGTTTGGTACAGAAAATACGTGAAATCGGCCGAAAAAATATATGGGTGCTGTATCCAAATCTGAACCGATTTCGATATAATTTGGCACATTTATTTCTAGACTGAATTCGGTCACACATTCCAAATTTCATCGAAATCGGAAATATATAGCGTGTTTGGTACAGAAAATACGTGAAACCGGCCGAAAATATATATGGGAGCTATATCCAAATCGGAACCAATTTCGATATAATTTGGCTCATTTATTTCTAGATTGAATTCAGTCACACATTCCGTGTGAAATCGGCCGAAAATATATATGGGAGTTATATCTAAATCCGGATCGATTTCAATATAATTTTGCACACTTATTTGTAGACAAAATTCAGTCACACATTCAAAATTTCATCAAAATTGGACGTATATAGCGTGTTTGGTGCAGCAAATACGTGAAATCGGGCGAAAATATATATGGGAGCTATATCCAAATCTGAACCGATTTTTACCAAAAGCAATAGCGTTCTTCCTATGGCTAAAAAAGTTGTAGTCCCCAATTTTCATCTGAATCGGACAGACGGACGGACACGCATATATCGACTCAGAAGGTGATTATATGTATATCCCCAAAAGGAACTGTGGGTCTATCTATTTCGTTTCCTTTTGTATGTTACATACAAATGCACAAAGACATAATACCCCTTACCACTGTGTGGTGTAGGGTATAAATAGACACAAAGCACCGTGGACGATTGGTTGTTGTTATTTTTCGACAACTATCAAAAGAGTTATGTGCATTCTCTGCAATGTGGAGACACATGACAGTGGGAGTAGTTAATTTGGTTTAAATATGCGGCTACGAGAGTTTTTAGGTGTTTCGGTTAAATTCGCATTTAAACGAATTCATCAGTCACACTTATTCTTGAGCTCGAGTCGTCATAAAATTGGGGAAGGGTTCTTTGTTTCAATACAAAGAATTAAGAGAACTGATGTGTCCAAGTGGCGTTGGACGAAACTAGTCTTCTCTGCCATCCCCTAAAATAATCAATTTTAACTACATCCCACTTTAAAGTTGTTGTTTTTAAATTTGAAAACAACAAATATGAGATTAAGCTTGACTTACATACAAGTAGTAAGTAAAACACACATCTCAACAAAACTGCCAAAGTGAATTTAAAAATAGACACAAAGCACCGTGGACGATTGGTTGATGTTATTTTTCGACAACTATCAAAAGAGTTATGTGCATTCTCTGCAATGTGGAGACACATGACAGTGGGAGTAGTTAATTTAGTTTACATATGCGGCTACGAGAGTTTTTAGGTGTTTCGGTTGAGCTCGAGTCGTCATAAAATTGGGGAAGGGTTCTTTGTTTCAATACAAAGAACTAAGAGAACTGATGAGTCCAAGTGGCGTTGGACGAAACTAGTCTTCTTTGCCATCCCCTAAAGTAATCAATTTTAACTACATCCCACTTTAAAGTTGTTGTTTTTAAATTTGAAAACCACAAATATGGGATTAACCTTGACTTACATACAATTTAAATTTACTTAAGGGACTGACAAAATGTGGTTTGGGAGCCATCTGTGTTAAGATGACAACTTGGTGATGAACTCGACTCCTTGCTAGAGTTGTACAATCTAGTTCATTTGAAAGATCTAGTTCAATAGCTCAGCTCTTTGAACTGAACTAGGTCAGTAATCTAGTTCATAGTTCACTGTCCAGTTCAATCATTCGGATCAAAATCGTTCCCCGGCTCTTAATCGTTCGTTTGATGAAAACGCATACATACACCATATACAAACAAAAGACTAATATAATTTAACTACTCCATAACAAAAATATTACATTTATATAGTTTTATTGCATTCTTAAAGAAAGATTAATTAATTTTAGAAAAAAATATCCTTCATTTAGGTGGCTGGCAAAAAAATCTTATGTTGTGTGTGTGTGTAGAAATTATCATTGCGTGCGTGTGTGTTTCTTTTTATTTTTTCCCTTTTTTTATCCAAAAAGGCAGATTTAATAGGTAATGGATTTGACATATTGTAATATGTTATGTCTCTATGTTTTTGTTGAAATCTTCATTTTCGGACAGCTATACCATGTACCTTGATCCAAAACATAAACAAACTGATCACATTACGAAGGCATCCCTTAACATAGACGACACCGTCACTTTTTGTATTTGTGAACGACATGTTGAACTAGATTGTGAAAGGTTCGTTGATCGTACGGTCACCGACTGATTATAGTTCAGTGAACTATTGAACTATAATGTACTGATCGAACTATTGTAATAATCGACTGATCTAGTACATACGCTCTTTTCAATGAATCGTTCAATTGAACTAGTTCGTTCATGAATTATACAACTCTACTCCTTGCTATTTCGCTCACAATTTTCAAGTTGTTTACCATCCTTTACCCCTCCTGGTCATGTTGCAGGATCTTTTTCAAGAAATTCGGAGTTAATGTTTAATCTCTTGAACAACAATTAAGTCTCAATTGTAATTATGCCTGGTAAAACTTTTCCTAAGAATTTCGGCAGTTGATTTTTTGTAAGTTTGGATCCAATATTTCTGGAGAAATTTCTGTCTTTGCTTTGTTAATATTTGTCGTCTTTTGGTTCTTTACGGTGTTTTGCACTATCAGATCAAACAATGCCAGGCCAATAAGTTCAGGACTAAAGTACCAGATATGATTTATCATTTTGTTATTTCCTTCATCTGATATTTGTTTGTGAATGCCTTTCGTATTAAGTAAATCTTCAATGCGGTTTACTAGGCGTTTACACACAGACAGTATTGGCAAGACAATAGCAAACTTACAAACCATTTTCACCCATACATTCATACTTTTCTCTATACATATTTAAAAATTTATAAATGTATTTGTGAAAAAGGTTTTTATTTTTGCTATTGTCTTGCCAATACTGGCATTTGTAAATGCAGGGTTAGGTATTTTTTGCCCTTAAAAAATATTTCTGAATATCGTTTTACTATTTTTTGTATTAAATTCAAACTATTGTCTCTATTTCTTTTCAACCTATTGATAATGTTTACCCAATATATCCTATATTATGTCTATATAAACATTATCTTGTTCATTATACGTTTTGTAAAATCAATAACCCAAACTCTCACTTATAACACTCAGTTGTTGTCGTGTGGGATACCAAATAATAGAAAAAACATTCTGGGGGCGTTAAACCAGTCTCGATTTAAACACAAGGTGCTTCTACGGCCTCTTGTTCTTGGGAAGTGAGCTGGGCAGTAGTTTTAAAACATTCTCGCCTACTTCGAACTAGAATTTGTCAATCGCAGACTATTCTTATAGAAATCGCTTGAATATGTTTGGTTGATGTCCGGATGTGCTTCCAAACTTGCAGTCCATAATCCCTCTCAACAATTTTTCTAAAAAGTCTGTACGGTGGTACATAAGCTCTCGACCTAATATCTGCTCGAGCTGATGAAACCCCATTATTCATGGCATTTGTACACTAGGTTTATAACTTTTTTTCCAATTTTTGCAAATATCAAAAATACCACCGCATTGCCGTGTAGAGCATGTAAAACTACTATGAAATATGTCCTTTTTTCTCTATCGCGAAAAAGTTTCCGCACTAAATGCGTTTAAGTTCATTAATGCATTATTTAATTTTATTTGTTATAATGACATATACGCTTTTCGTTATAACTTATTAATAGTTTTAATCTATTTTATAATCAATATTAAACCATTCTGGGCCGATTTGTTATCAAATCGCGACACTTCGAAGCATTTAATGCACCTTTGACAATATTGCAATTTTATGTTTTTCTTTGTTCATATTTATTGCACCTACCGGACAAGAGAATGTGTGGTCATTTGCAACGAATTCGCGAAAGTTACAGACTGTTTTGACTTTGCCTATAAGAATCGTATTTGTTTTCTATAAATATTTACTTAAACAAGGCAATTTTAATTTTTTAAATAGAAAAAATATCAAAAGGGCTTAAGTAATCGCAGTCGGTGCGGAAACTTTTTTCACCAAATCGAACAAAAACGCGCTTTTTCTTTATCAGGACAATATTCCGCACATGATACTTGCGTGGTATATTTTTGGTTATAGCCCTATTGTACACTGCTAGGTCTTGTTTCTCCCGAGCTACTGCCAGTTTCAGGAACGCCTAGAAGTTGTTCTTTACACCATGTGATACCAGAACAGCAACCCGTTCTTTCTGCTCTGTTTTGAGAATGCTTGGTAATAGTTTTCCATACTAGTGCACGCAAATAGCCTCGTTCCTTGAAATTGTTGCGTGTATTTTTCACGGTTTATTCTCCGTTGTTCACGGATAAAGCTTCTAGAGATCTTATATTTGTAGGGATCCTCTCCCTTAGCTTCTATTGTAGCCAAAATTAGCAATCATATGATTTAATCTTCAACTAAAACAAAACAAACAAAATGATACTAGTAACGTTCCTTTAGGACACCTTACAGGGGTCCAGCACCAATGACAATTTCATAGTTACGATTTTCTTGAAGCCACGCTTGATTCTTTTCGGGACAGATGGTTCTTCAGATTCTACGATATGTTTAGCATCAAATCAAGACCTAGACCTCATTGAAAATCTATATATAAATTTGAAAACATTGACACACAAATATCAGAAAAAAGGAAATAACAACATTATTAATAATCTGTTGTATCTTAGTGATGAACTTGTGGACCTAGCATTGTTTGATACAACGGTGCAAACCGTAATGGACTCCATTTATACGCCCTAAGGCGTATCTAGTCACGTTTTTCGGGATATTGGCTTTATTATCTCGAATACAGTAATACTTACGTATTTTGTTGTTCAGAAAGAAATGTTAAGAATAGAATGGTCTTTAATTTAATGCTTAATATGGACAAGAAGCTTTAACCATTCAAGAGAAATGGATCGCCGAGCCAAAAAATCGAGATTTTCATAACTGCGAGGCCCCAGTGGCACGTGTTAACATATTCCAATTGTGCTCAAACTTTGACAGTCTGACCAAACTAAACAATTCCCCTTTTAACAAAATCCAGCCCACTGCAACAAATTATGACATAGAAAATATTGAATTTTACATAGAACGTTTGATATTTTATCATATTTTATATTTTTGCATAGTTTAATAATAAAAAATGGTATTACAATACCATACTTTTATACCCTACACCACACTGTCGTAAGAGGTCTCGATAACACAATAATCTGCTAAAAAAAATCGGCGTTAAACGGCCAACTATCTCAATTTAGAACACTTTGAAGATTTTTGATGATTTTTCCAACATTAATTGACAATTTTACGACATTTATGACGATTTTCGGCAAAAAACTGTTTACATATTTAGCATATTCTGCATATTTTTAGATTTTTTTTAATTTTTTTGCATATTTTCTGCATGTTTTTGAAATGACCCCAAATATCGAAAAATTGGCCCTTAAAACGCGTAGATCCAAAATTTGGGTCCAATCGGATAAGAAATAAAAAACATGCAAAAATCGGATGTCTATATATTATGAATCACTGACTATTTGAAGGTTGACAGATAGATACAGATGTAGGTGTGCGACGAATTATCCTTGTTTTAACATCCTGTAAAGCGTGTTTTGAACATTTTAGCACTGCCAATGACTTGTGAGTTGGTTGGTAACTGGTTCCATGGTCACCGATGAACCTACGTCCAACAAGGCAAACGTTTCAACTACACATTAAGTTTGATTTTCACACTTGTTCTGCATCTGGGCCAGTTTTAGGAACAGCATTGCTTAAACTTGAATTATTTTCGAATTAATTCTCTTTCGAGTTGAGCTGTTATGGCCTAAGAGGTGCATTGAAAAATTAGGAATCTCCGAAGTCCCACACATTCAACCATTATGCTACGTTTCACGGTTGGTTAAGGCCACAGCACATCAAAACTCTAAATTTTACCTAAATGCCAGGAAGTTACACTATACTATGTTCTGACATTCTGAATCAACGAAAATATGTATATATCTGCAAGACAAAATATCACATAAAAACGAAAAGAGCAAATATGTGCAGGATGTTTCGATGGAAATTGGTAAACAACACCTCCTTTTTTATGAAATGATAAGGTACACTGCCCAAAGTGATCTTACTCACAACTATTTTCATCATATATTGTGAAAATGGACCTTAAAAAATCAACAAGTAGCGGAACTGAACATCATAAATACGTTTCACATACCTTTCATTACAATTACAAAAAATATTTAAAAACCGTTGTTTATTTTGAATATTATCATAGTTTCTGCAAATTATTATTTGCTGTTACTCAAATTATGGAACCGATACATTTTTTCCATCCACTCTCACCTATCGTTATAACCATAAGATGTCTTTTGAGGCTTTTATTCGTTTAGCCGATTCTATTGTAGGCTTTGAATCAGATATTAGTGGAAACGTTGCTCCACTTCAAACTACCCATTCTACAAGGAACTTGGAGAGAATGACATCGGAATTTGAAAAGTATATTAAAAACCGTGACCTGGAGGGCGATAATGAGAAGAGTCAAAAGGGTGATGACGATACCGCTTCGGTAAGTCCACATATGTCACTTATTGACGATGTGTTACTCAACTTTCTCAGATTTCTGAAGAGCTTGAATTAGCTTATCTTCGCAAAAGTTCTCCGTGTGTTTCGAGTCCTTCGGCCCGACCTGTTCCATCAAAAAAGCGCATGACTCCAGGCATATGACATTGGAGTCGGTTTCTAAAATGCGTAAAGGATCTCAGGAAACAGGCGCGAAAGATGGCTCTTTTGTCGCCAAGCAAAAAAGTCAATACAAGCTTAGCTCATTCCAAAGCAGAGTTTCCAATCCTAAATGTCCATTGTGTTCAAATCAGTTCCATATTATCCGCGAATTGCGCATTTCGGGGATAAAACGACAGGAGATAAAATTCACTCTGTGAAACATTGCCCCAGTAAGCACAGTTGTTTACTTGCAACAAAAGGCATATCACTTTGGTGCACAAATCCACCGATGGTTCATCAATTCCGCATGGTACTCTACGAACCACATCAACCGTATCCAGATTGCCCCAAGACCCTGCTTCATTTTCGCATCTCGATTTACTACACTCAACTACCATCGATTCAGGGATCCTACAAACATATTTCTCGACGTGTTCTCAGGGTATGACAATAGTACAAAATTTCCAACAAATTGTGGCATATTCCGTCCGTACTCTGTTCGACTCGGATTCAGAGGGTACGTTTATTTCTGAGAAGTTATTCAATCATCTGAACTTACCAAATAAACCCATGGTAGCTGAAATATCGGGACTCAACAATTTAAATTCCGCTTAGGTTCGTAAACAATGAAAGAAAGATTCGACAGGAATTTTGAAGTAACAGTGTCGCCTTTGTTATTCCTCAGCTTTCAGGGAATCTTCCGAGCCATACTACTTCGGTTGATATTTTCAAAGATCTGCCAAACATAACGTTAGCTGACCCAAATTTCTTCCGGAGTTCGCAAATGGATTTCCTTTTTGGTAGCGATTTTCTGCCCTCATTAATGATTCCTTGTTCTAAAACAGGAATTTGGGGCTCGCTATTGGCCCAAGAGGCCGTCTACGGATAGATCTTGACTGGACCCATAAGCTCTGGTTCATCCAGGTCAGTACGTGTTATCTCCTATTTCTGCGAAATCTCTATCAACAATGATATTACACGGTTTTGGGAGATGGAGAATCTTCCGCGGAAGAACTTTTTGTCTCCATCGGATCAGGTTTGCGATGATCTGTTTAAGTCGACGACGACTCGAGCAGACGACGGCAGATATGTGATTCGCTTGCCCTTTGAAGTGGCCTACATAGATGGCGTCGGTATGGGAAACTCGAGGTCCAGTTTAAGTCTAAACAGTATTCTTCACACTGGTCCAATCATGCAAAGCGATTAAACAATGGTTATTCTGAAAGAGGGAGGAAAGTTATTCGACAGAGGGAAGATGTATCGGCAAATCCTAATTCATCCTGACCAAAAAAGCGTACCAACTACATACTGTAATTTTTGGTGTAAGTTCGGCACAATATCTAGTAATTCGCGTGTTATATCAGCCAGCAGAATACGTTCCTTCGCATTTTCTTAGATAATCGAGTTTTTGCGTAATTTTATGTATCTAGACGATGTGTTTCCGGGCTCCCATTCGATTTCGTTAGCCATTCGTTCTAATACAAGAGTTACAGTCTGCCCTCAAATCTCCGGGATTCTCTTTACGGTAATAGACCGCGAATTTCAAAGAGATTTAGCAGACATTCCTCCTAATCATCTACTTCGTGAGAACTTTCTAGACTTTCAGGAAACTAATACAGCTAGGTGTCAGATGGGATTTTTTTATTTTTTTCGGCAAACGCGTTTTCCAGCTCCTCTCAGTATTCGAAGCGTGTAATCTTGTCCCAAATTGCGAAATTGTTGGATCCGACCGGTTGGCTTGCGCAATGTGTAGTTTCGTCCAAAATATTGATGCAGAAAATATTGTTCTTTCGTGGTTAGCCAAACCACCTTCTTCTGGGACACTTTTGTAGCTAACAGGGTGGCAAACTTCATTCAAGTAGTTGATTCTACAAAGTCGTGGCATGCCCCTTCCGAAATGAATCCTACAGATATGGAAAGCAGGACCTTCATCCCTGCTCGACAACGACTTATGGTGGAAAGGGCCCGAATGGCTCTACGATTCGTCGACAGGCTGGAGTGCAGAATCTGTTCCTACATTAAGACACAGATCCACAAAAGAAGCAAATCAGTTCTAATTTCACATATATCACCGATTACAAAGACGTCCTAAAAGGGTTCAGTTGTTTCGGCAGAGCTCTACGAGCCCTCTCACTTCCCTTTCGATTTCTTGATCGTCTATATCCCAAATACCGTTCATGTGCCATTTTGTCATTTCGGTCCGTTGACTAGTATGGAATACATTAAGACACAAAACCTATGAATACAAGCCGTTCAAAAAGGCTTTTTATCCCAATGAGTACAAAGTTGTAATTTCATCTACAAGTTCTAATCGAAATCTTAACCCATTCATGGATGCCAACAAAGTAATTCGATCCTGTGGTCGCCTCCCGTCATTTCCATGCACATCATTTTGCCTTACAATTGTCATTACAGAAAGTTGTCTCTTTTTTCATTCTCTCACTCTACATAGAGGCAATCAACTTGTCTTGAGAATAATCCGCTCTGAGTATTGGATTCCGAGGGTTAAATACAAAATTATTAATCATTGCATGTATTCTCTACAAAAAGCGCTGTCAAAGACAGTAGATGGCAGCGTTGCCTCCCGAAAGGACAGAAATTTCTCGTTCATTCTCGCGAACCGGCCTTGACTTCGCTGGCGCTTTCGATATCAAGACGTATAAATTAAATTCACGTTCGAAGAGTTCACGACATTGCTGACACGTATCGAGGCGGTCTAAACTCTCTGACATTATCCCCAAAATATTTTGATCCCTCAGATTTGTCAGCATTGACACCTGGATATTTTTCTTCCCATATTATATTTTTTTATTTCTTCATCAATTACAATTGCAATACTCGTGCCTGTTGGTCCGAAAGTGGACGATTATTCGATTTCAATTCTTAATCGGAGCACAGAGGGGAAATTTGTGTTAAAAGTTGATCAAAAGCCCTAGAAAGCTCATTTATAGCCCGATTGATATAAAATTTTGCACAAAGCATATCTTCTGTACAAGGATTAATCCTATAGAAAATAGTGAAAATCGGTCCAGATTTGGATGCAGCTTCCATATATATTCGCATCTGATATGAGATAAAAATGCACCAAAATCACTGAAATTTGACACATGCATCTGAACTAGCCTTAAAAAACATTGAGCCAATTTTCAAACAAATCTGTACATATGTATATATAGTCCCATATGCATATATTTCATTCCAAATTTTATTTTTTTAAAACTTACTTAAATTAAATTTTTCTCAATTCACATGAGAAAAGCCGTGAATGTTTCTGAATAATGCAAACATATTTGATAGGTGTTGGTTTAGTCTGATAAATAAGAGTCCCGGTTATACGGCGGAACAAAATTTAGTGTGAGTAAACCTTGCAATTCCATACAAAAATATTCCATATTTTAGTTGAGAAAAATTAGATTTTTTCGGAATGGCGCAAATATGCGCAATTTTTTATGACTGAATCTGATATTTGAGACTCAAGCGCATAAAAAATTAGAAGAAACTATGGTCGGGAAACGACGGGGAAATAGACTTTTTCACTATTGAAATTGTAGCAATCTTAAAAATTATCATAAAAAAATGTTCATAAAGAGGATATGTATCACCATTATTAAAGAGCAATGATGTAAAATCAATCTGAAAATTTTTAATGCTAATCTTGTTCGGAGACTGTACAAAAACAATAAATCTTGAAAAATATAAATTTTCGCGAAAGTAAAGACATTTTAATGTTCACCTAATTTCTTAGTTTTCGAAAATTTACTTTTTGTTTTCAGTATGGCTGAGTTCAATCGACTGCTACATTGGATTGGTTAATCTTACAAAGTCAGGGATGGTTATAGAAAATGTAGAAAAGTGTCTGGTTGCCGTTTATCAATTTTTTTTCATAAAAAACGATTTTCATATTTTGAGTTTTGAGCAACTTTAGGCCTATGTTTCCCCTCTGTGCGGAGGTAGAAGCTGAAGGCCATATATCAATTATTCTATTCACATCAAAACTCTAAATTTTACCTGAATGCCAGGAAGTTACACTATACTATGTTCTGACATTCTGAATCAACGAAAATATGTATATATCTGCAAGACAAAATATCACATAAAAACGAAAAGAGCAAACATGTGCAGGATATTTCAATGGAAATTGGTAAACAACACCTCCCTTTTTATGAAATGATAAGGTACACTGCCCAAAGTGATCTTACTCACAACTATTTTCATCATATATTGTGAAAATGGACCTTAAAAAATCAACAAGTAGCGGAACTGAACATCATAAATACGTTTCACATACCTTTCATTACAATTACAAAAAAATATTTAAAAACCGTTGTTTATTTTGAATATTATCATAGTTTTATAAACAACTTAAATGTTGAGAAAAAAGAAATGCAAAGTACGGTCAAGTAAATAAATAATAAAACTCTTGGTGATTTATTCCAAAACTAATTTTTATATGCATATATATGTGCATTAACGTTTTGCAATATAAATTTTGGCCAATATATAAATTAAAACAATTATTATTGTTTTTATTAAAAAAAAAACTGCGGACGTGCAACTGCACGCCTTACTTTATTGAATGTTAAAAATGGACACACTTCTTACAATTATTTTAATAATAAGCTAACCTAGATTTGCTGTATTCGCTTTACACGTTTTGTTGATTAGGCTTTTCTCACAGTGAAATACAATACCCGTCGTTGGCATATTAAATGCTTTTATGAGAATAAATTCGTCCAAACGTTCACATGCTAACAAAGCATATCATGTTCCAATATGAGGTGATGTCTGGACAGTAAAGTAAATATATTTGTCGTTAACTCCTCCCCCTTTAAATTTTATACGTCCCGTATGAACATTCTTTTGTATAGATTTTTTCCTCAAAAAAACGGGATGTTATTTAGATTCTTAAATTTTTTACTCCTTTTTGCAGATGTTGGTTTTTCTTCGATATTACCTTGCACTTCATCATTTTCTATATTGCTCTCAGTTCTTCTATTTCTGTATGAACGTATCCAGATTAACACAATTAATATTACTATTATCAAACCAAGAGACACATTTATCCAAATGTTTATGTGTTTGTCAAACTTTAGAGTTTCAATGGTTTTGATGTTATCATTCGTGAGTGTTTTCATCATTTCTATTGATAAGGTCTCTTCCTGAAAGTTTGATTCTTCAATTTGTAGCAGCGCTGGTAAAGGTTTTGATTTTGCAATCTGTGTTGTTAGGAATGATCTTCCTTCAATGTTGAGGCTTGTATTCGAGTGATGAATGAGAAAGGTACCGTTTAAGGAAACGGGGGAGTTATCGGCCATGATTTCTCCATTAAACTGATTAAGTAATAGAAATCCGTCTTCTATTTCTTCAATCGAGGGTATATTTTCATTGTTTGTTACCGTGCATGATGATGTACTAGTTATTAATTTGGGAATACAGCTCGATTCTGTTATGTTAACTATGTCATTAAAGTTACAAATATTTAAATTGTCAAAATTATTACAATTATTTTTTAAACCGTATATTTGGTTATTACAAATTAGGATGCTACTGAAATTTATTTTATAAACATTGTTTTGAAATTTTACAGGTTTAATTATGTTTTTTCTACATTTTTTTTTCATCTGTTGTAGGTATGCTTATTATATTTCTACATTGGAAAACACAACTGAATTCACTATGTTAGCTTTCGCCCATTGGATGGCAAATTCTATATTTGATAATTCTTTTTGAATTATTTCCAATTTATATTTGACTTCAATCACCTTATCCAATGTCTGTTCTTCTTTAATTTCCTTTATTATTCTATTTGTTTCATTTGTAATTATGTTTTATTTTTCTATTGTCAATTGATTTATAATGGCTTGATTATTATGTTATTTATTTTTTGTGTTGTTATCTCTAAGTCATGGTGATCTGGTGTTCCAGCCAACCATTTCCAAGCACTGCCTAACAGATCTATAGATCTCTTAGGTCTAAGTTTGGGTTTTAAGCGGGATAGACAGGATTTTATTCGGGATGTATAGTGGAGTAGGTAGGGAAGGATAGGATGGTGAATGCCAATGTTTTTTCCAATCAGAGTTTCCATATTTATAGCAACATCTTCATCATTTTTCAAATCGAACACATGTGCTAGCTTAAATGTACCAGACTGGGTTTTTGCTAAACCAGCATCAATTGTAACCAATTTGGTGTTGGAATAATCCAGTATTTGAATTTTTCCGGCACAGCTGCCTAGAATCGATATGAACCTGTAACGAAAATGCTTTTAATTTCTAATATGTTTCTTATGGACAACTCTTCCACTTTGTGTCACTATTGTGGAAGTTCTATCTTCCTTTACTATTTCTTCTTTATATTTTTAGGTCAATTTAGTTCCCAATCTTTTATTAATTTTGACAAAAACTGTTTGACCAGGAATATAAGTTTTAGGTTCTGATTTTTTCTTATTATGAAATTTTAAATCATTTTTCTGTTTCTTTCGTAGCCTTTCCATATTTGTCTCACGTGTCCGTTCATAAGCCCCAGGTGAAAAATCGACTGTCCTTCCAAAGAACAAATCTACTGGTTTTTTACCCACCGTACAGTGAACAGAATGATTATATTCATTCACTGCTCTTTCTATCAATTCATTCCTGCATATTTCCTCTTCCTTAAGGCATCTCATAATTTCCGCAAGCGTAGAATGGAAACGTTCAATCTGCCAATGCTTCGCTTCTGTAGGGTGGTGTTGTGAATACATTTATGCCTAACTCATCTTTCATCATGAAGAGTACAGAAGCAGAAGTTAAAGATTTTTCATTGTCCATAACAATTGTTTTAGGAACACCAAAAAAGAATATAAGTTCCCTTAATGGTCTCCTAATGTCTTCTTATTTAGAAAATTTGTCGAAGGATGTCAAGATTATTTTTTTGTCTGCAGAAAACAATTCAATGTGCACTACTTCTCCGGGATATGAAGGAATTGGAGTTTCGCTTAACCTGGGTTCATTAGGGTGTCTATTATATTTGCTTTTCTTGCATATGGAACATAGTTTTACAATTCTTTTGATTTTGGACAACATACTAGGAAAATAAAATCTTTCTAATATATGAGCCTTGTTTTCTACTGCATTTCTATGGGCTCGCTTATGAGTCTCGATTATAATATCCTCTTCTTCATCCTCAGATGTAATGTCCTCAACAAATTTTTGGGTATAACGTGCCTTATAATTAACGAAATGATGTGGATATAATTCCTGTATTTTTCCCATTACCGATGCTGGAGCTTTGATGCCATTTATAACCGAAGGAGTGAGATATCTTTTTAGAAAATTGGTTAAATTTGTGCTATTAAATTCTGGCTCTACAATGGTGTGTCTATGAAAACCTGGGAATATTATTTTAAACTGATAAGATGAAATTTCTCTAATAATTAGGAAGATCTAATTTTTAAAGACATTAATAGGGACTTCTACACTAGGTACTAAATTTTCAGAGGAACTTTCGTCGCTGTGGACAGTACCGGTCAGAGTATTTATGCCAGAGCTCGGGAATCTTGATAAGGCATCTGCAACTATGTTAGTGCTGCCTGGTTTATACCTAATTTCGTGATTGTATTCTTCAAGTATGGCTTTCCACCTTTTCATTTTCATATTACTATTTTTGTTACTAAGTGCATACGTTAGGGGCTGATGATCAGTGAAGATGATCACTTTTGATTTGCCATACAGGGTAGTTTCTAAGATTATCTAATGCCCAGATAATTGCTAACATTTCTCTCTCATTAGTGGCATACGACTCTTCCTCTCCTGAGAGAGCTCTTGAGATAAATGTTATGGGTCGACCTTCTTTACTTAGCACAGCGCCAATAGCCATATTTGATGCATCTGTTGTTAAGTGAAATTCTTTTTCGAAATTTGAATAGGATAATATTACTTCTTCAGATATTAAAGAATTTTTTATTAAGTCAATGGCTTTCTCTTCCTGCTCCTTCAAATGTATTTTGATTTTACTAGATTCATTTCTAGAAACCCTTCCATTATTTCCTCTTAACAAGTTTGTTAAAGGTTTTGCCATTTCAGCGAATCCTTTTATAAACCGTCTGTAATAACTAAAAAATCCCAAGAGTGAGCGAAGCTCTCTCAGGGTATTAGGATAAGGGAAATTTATGATAGCTTCTACTTTTTTGGGATTTGTCTTGACTCCGTCAACAGATACTACAAAACCTAAGAATTCTAGTTCTTGTTTGAAGAACTCACACTTATCTAGCTGAACTTTCATGTTCGCTTTCTCTATAGTATGAAAGATTGTGTTAAGATGTTTAATATGATCTTCTTCGGTTTTGCTAAAAATTATGATATCGTCTATGTAAACATAGCATATTTTCCCTATAAAGTCACTTAGAATATCGTCTAATGTTCTTTAGAATATTGCTGGTCCGTTTTTTATACCAAATGGGAGTCTGGTAAATTCATATTTTCCATTAAATATGGAAAATGCAGTTTTTTTCTCGATCCTCTTCTTTAAGTGGAATTTGGTGGAACCCAATTTTTAGGTCTATTACCGAAAACAATTTATTTCCTCCAAGATTAGACAGAACTTCTGTAATCTCGGGAATAGGATATTTGTTTGAAATTGTGATAGCGTTCAACTTTCTACAGTCCATTACTACCCTAAATTTTTTTTGACCAGACGCAATTTCTTTCTTCGGTACCACCCATATGGGAGAATTATATGGGGATCGAGATGGTTGTATTATTTCATCCCTAAGTAACTTTTTTATTTCCTCATCAACGACTCCTCGTAAGGAAAGTGGGTAAGGATAATTTCTAGTGTACAAAGGCATATCTGAGGTCGTTCTTATTTCAGCAACCACTTTTGTAGTATAAGTTAATTTTTCATCAGGATCTGTAAATAAGTTAGGATGCTTTTTATAACTTCCCCTAAGTTTATTGATTGATCCTTAGTTAGGTGTCCTGTTCTTAATTCTATGTTGTTGACGTCTTGGAAGAAATGTTGAGATGTAGCTATTTTTCCAATATGTTTTACCCAAAAATAGTTCTCAGAAGTGTAAATAACGGCAGATAATTCTCTCATAGTATCACTACCTAATATTGCATCAAATGTTTTAAATCCTGGCAAAAGAAAAAATTTTATGGGCTCTATTTTTGGTCCGAAAATATCGAGAAATGTATGATGGGTTATTTTTATATTTTCACTGACTGAGTTTGCTGTAAAATGTCCTTGATTACATATAGGATTCTCTACTAACTCGGGTTTAATGCAATTTTTATTGCTTCCAGTGTCCAAAAGAATTTTCAACATTTTGCCGTTCCTCGTTCTAATTTTGAAATATGGCAACGAGAATCTTCATTGGAGTATTCATCCAGGATATTATCTGGTATTCCGATTCCATATTGATTGCTAGCAATATCCTCAACGAATTCAATAGCTTGAGCATAATTTCCAAGCTCTAATTCATAATTTTCATTGCCTTCTGGGACGCAGAATTCCCTTCTTTCATCTATGTGTTCGGTCCTTTCTTCTCCTGTATTAATATGCAAATTTCTTTGAACCTTTGCTGGAATTTGGAATGATCCTGCTGCAGGTCTTTTGTTCGCAGGATTCAAAGGAGGCCTATTGGCGTAGATTAGTTGTCTTGATTGCATTGAATGATCTATGTCCATAGGTTCCGATCGTTGAAAGGTCTGTTGACTTTTTTGAAAATTGTTTTGGTACCCTATATTCGGTGAAGAATAATTTCTAGGTTGGTATGTGTTTTGAGCATAAAAATTACTTTGATATCCTGGAATTGGTGAAAAATTGTTTTGGTACCCTAGGTTTGGTGAAAAATTATTTTGGTATCCTGGATTTGGTGAGGGATAATTTCGAGGTTGACATGTCATTTGACCATTAAAGGACTGTTGCATTGGTCTTGGAGGAGGTAGTGGTGGTCCTGCAGTTCTACCTATGTGAGCTAACTGTGGGTAAAAATTTGCAAAAGTTCCTACAGTATTTTTTCTTACATTTTCCATCCTCTGAGAATGTCCATATGCCTGGTTCATACGGTAGTTCATATTATCCAGTTTAAGACATATACTATGTAGCGCTTGAGGCAATGAAGATGGTTCTCTGACGCTTAGAAGTCTTGGCAGATCCCCTCTTAAACCCCTTATAAATGTATCGAGGGCCTTGTCTCGATAGGCGTTAGTCATGGCCAACATACTACTATTGTCTAAATCTAGGCAAGCAATCTTGTCCAAAATGAACGATAGATGCTGGTATACGACCTGATAGTATTCAGTTATGGACTTTTGGCCCTGTGTCATTGTAGATAGTTGGTATTCTAGGGTTCCTATGTCCCTCTTATCAGAATAATGCATCATAAGGCATTTTCTAATTCGAGGCCAATCTAGAGGGGTTCTGTAGGAGTCAAGAGCTGTATCCGCCTCTCCTACTATTTTTGTTCTAATTGTATGCAAAATAGCATAATATTTACTGGTTCCCTTGAGTTCCTTGAAAAGGTCTAATACCCTTTCAGCGGATTTTCTCCACGATCCAAACTCACCAGGTTTCCCTGAAAATTCTCTTATAGTTTTAACGATATCTGGAATTTTTCCAGTTCCTCAAATTTTACAACACCTATCGGATGATCGCAATCCTCATCCAAACCTGAGTCTAATTTGAAAAATTCTGACACTATAGCTTTGATTTCATCCCTCTGAGAGGAGGTAAATTTTGACGTTCCACTAGTAGTCATGGCACTAAGTTTTTGTGTTAAAGTGTCAATTGATGTTTCTGGCATTTTTTTATTTAGGAAATAGGGTTTTTAAAGGAGCTTAAAATAATCTCTTACCAGAAGTAGCTGGGATTCATGTTTTTGCTTGAAAATGGTTTTTTAATTTGTTAATTTCTATTTCTAATAATTTTCTTATTCACTTCTCAATAATTTTTCTAGTTAATAATTTTTCAGATTTGTTTAACTTCCTTTTTCAATTCAATATTTATATTTATTTTCGTAATTAATTTCTTAATTTCTACTTTTAATAATTTTTATTCACTTTTTATTTTTCAATGCAAACATTATTTTTCTTTTCCTAATTAATTTCTTAATTTCTACTTTTAATAAATTTATTCACTTTTTATTTTTCAATTCAAACATTATTTTTCTTTTCCTAATTAATTTCTTAATTTCTACTTTTAATAATTTTTATTCACTTTTTAACATAATTTTTATTTTGTTACTTTATATTTTTTCTATCTTTTGTAACTTTCCTTATTAGTATTATTTTTTTAAATTATAGTTTTATGCTTCTTTTCTTAGTGTTCTTTTTATTCTTATTTTCTATTTTAATTTCTTAAATTCTAATCTTTTATTTTTTAACAATGTTTATATTCTTATTATCTTTTTACTTTATATTTTTTTTCACATTTGTTAAATTTTCCTTTTTACTGTTCTTTTTATAAATTATAGTTTTATGTTTCTTTCCTTAATGTTCTTTTAATTCTACCTTTTAATGATTTTTATATTCTTATTCACTTTTAATGTAATTTTATTTTCTTAGTTTATATTTGTTCACATTTGTTTAATTTTCCTTTTTAGTTTTGTTAGATTTATTCGACCTTTTTAATTGATTAAAATTAAATAAATTGATCAAGCTCGAGGTCTGTGTTTTATAAAATATATTTATTTATCGATATTTCGCAATTACATTATATTGCATCATCAGGATTATCTATAATGAATACACAAACGAACACAATAATATGTTATTACAGCGGTGTAAGGAAATACAAAAACAAATATCATACCAGTTTTCGCATATATACGTAAAAACCTAACTTAATAATATTTACTTATAACTAGCGTAGATTCACTACCGTCGTCATGTGATGTAAATATTGTACTGTTGGTTTCTATCATATTGCGATCTTTGCATATTCTTCGTTTTGTTTATTAGTCCTCTGTAGCTTAAAGCGCTGTTGTCGACGTCAGTTTTGAAATTCATGCGTTTTGTTGTTGGCACATTGAGCATGTGAAGCATCTCCATCGTGTAACGTTTCGTGTTGTGAGTTTCTTTCTCCAACACTCTCACTCTCTCAAAATCTGGACGATGTGTTGTGTTGGCACAGTGGCTCACAAGTGCTGTTCTAGGTTTGTTGTTTTGGTGTCTAAGTTTAATGTCGGACTTGTGAGCTGATATTCTTGTTTTTAATTTATTCTTCGTCGTTCCGACATATAATTGATCACAGATTGAGTCTTCATTGCCAGCACATGGTATTTGGTAAATTACGTTATTTTTTGTCATTTTTATCTATTTTGGTTTTAGTGTTTGTAAATAAGTTATTTAATGTGTAATTGCACTTATGGGCTATCGTAACTTTATTTTTGTTGTATATGTTAGATTTTTCAAACCTTTCGGATATACCAGGTACATATATCACAGATTTGTAAATTTTATTTTCCTTATTGTTATTTTTTTTTTTCAAGTTTTTGTTGTAATTTTTTATGAGGTTGTGAATCAGACTTGTTGGAAAGTTATTGTTTTGTAGAATATCTTTGATTTTGATTTTATTTTTCGCGTGGAATTCATCATCACTTATAGACAGGCATCTATGAATGAGATTTTTCGCCGTGTTAATAATAATTCTCTTAGGATGCTTGGATAGAAAGTTAATTATTCGCCCGGAAGCTGTGGGTTTTTGATAACAATCTGTTTTTATATTTCCGTTATCGCGTATTACCATTGTGTCTAAGTATGGAAGTGCATTATTTTGTTCTGTCTCTATAGTAAATTGGATATCTTTGTGGTATTTATTGAGAACTTTCAAAGTTTCTTCTATTGTACTTTCTTTTATAATCGCAAATAGGTCGTCAACATATTTCGTTAAGACCTTTGGTTTCGTTGTCAAGTTATTTATGCATGAATCTAACAATCTCTCCATCACGATGTCTGCAACGACCGGTGAAGCCGGCGATCCCATTGGAAGTCCTCGTTTTTGTTTGTAAATTTTATCATCATATTTGAAGTACCTGTTGTCTTTGATGCAGAAGCTAAGGATACGTAGAAATGTACATTTGGTCATACATGTGTGCTCTTTGAGCTCCTCCCATCTGCTTTCAATTATATTTATAGCTAAGTCCACTGGAATACTTTAATAATTTTTTAATTTTAGCTTTATGTTTTTTCTCTTAATGTTATTAATGTTCTTTTTCTTAACCTACACCGCGGCCGCTGTCCATTACAGGCTCCCGTTTCCGTTTTTAATGGTACTTGGGCGCATCATTTCAGCGATCTATAAATTAAATTTTTTTACGCGTTTTTATTTACACTTTTATTTATTTTTTTTACGAATGAACCCCGTTCCTTGCTGCCACTACGGTGCAGACTACAAGGATACGCGCGAAGGGGTCCCTGCTCGGGCGCCAATTAAAACAATTATTATTGTTTTTATTTTTTAAAAAACTGCGGACGTGCAACTGCACGTCTTACTTTATTGAATGTTAAAAATGGACACACTTCTTACAATTATTTTAATAATAAGCTAACCTAGATTTCCTGTATTCCCTTTACACGTTTTGTTGATTAGGCTTTTTTCACAGTGAAATACAATACCTGTCGTTGGCATATTAAATGCTTTTATGAGAATAAATTCGTCCAAACGTTCACATGCTAACAAAGCATATCATGTTGCAATATGAGGTCATGTCTGGACAGTAAAGTAAATGTATTTGTCGTTAACTTATATATATATTACCTTACATATCCTAATTATTGAATATCTGGCTTTGGCGGATATTAGCCTGTTTCTGCAAATCATTATTTGCTGTTACTCAAATTATGGAACCGATACATTTTTTCCATCCACTCTCACCTATCGTTATAACCATAAGATGTCATTTGAGGCTTTTACTCGTTTAGCCGATACTATTGTAGGCTTTGAATCAGATATTAGTGGAAACGTTGCTCCACTTCAAACTACCCATTCTACAAGGAACTGGGAGAGAATGAAATCGGAATTTGAAAAGTATATTAAAAACCGTGACCTGGAGGGCGATAATGAGAAGAGTCAAAAGGGTGATGACGATACCGTTTCGGTAAGTCCACATATGTCACTTATTGACGATGTGTTACTCAACTTTCTCAGATTTCTGAAGAGCTGGAATTAGCTTATCTTCGCAAAAGTTCTCCGTGTGTTTCGAGTCCTTCGGCCCGACCTGTTCCATCAAAAAAGCACATGACTCCAGGCATATGACATTGGAGTCGGTTTCTGAAATGCGTAAAGGATCTCAGGAAACAGGCGCGAAAGATGGCTCTTTTGTCGGCAAGAAAAAAGTCAATACAAGCTTAGCTCATTCCAAAGCAGAGTTTCCAATCCTAAATGTCCATTGTGTTCAAATCAGTTCCATATTATCCGCGAATTGCGCATTTCGGGGATAAAACGACAGGAGATAAAATTCACTCTGTGAAACATTGCCCCAGTAAGCACAGTTGTTATACTTGCAACAAAAGGCATATCACTTTGGTGCACAAATCCACCGATGGTTCATCAATTCCGCATGGTACTCTACGAACCACATCAACCGTATCCAGATTGCCCTAAGACCCTGCTTCATTTTCGCATCTCGATTTACTAGACTCCACTACCATCGATTCAGGGATCCTACAAACATATTTCTCGACGTGTTCTCAGGGTATGCCAATAGTACAAAATTTCCAACAAATTGTGGCATATTCCGTCCGTGCTCTGTTCGACTCGGAATCAGAGGGTACGTTTATTTCTGAGAAGTTATTCAATCATCTGAACTTACCAAATAAACTCATGGTAGCTGAAATATCGGGACTCAACAATTTAAATTCCGCTTAGGTTCGTAAACAATGAACCTTCGTCTTGAATTCGAGATTCGACAGCTTTCAGGGAATCTTCCGAGCCATACTACTTCGGTTGATTTTTTCAAGGATCTGCCAAACATAACGTTAGCTGACCCAAATTTCTTCCGGAGTTCGCAAATGGATTTCCTTTTTGGTAGCGATCTTCTGCCCTCATTAATGATCCCTTGTTCTAAAACAGGAATTTGCGGCTCGCTATTGGCTAGATACGGATAGATCTTGACTGGACCCATAAGCTCTGGTTCATCCAGGTCAGTACGTGTTATCTCCTATTTCTGCGAAATCTCTATCAACAATGATATTACACGGTTTTGGGAGATGGAGAATCTTCCGCGGAAGAACTTTTTGTCTCCATCGGATCAGGTTTGCGATGATCTGTTTAAGTCGACGACGACTCGAGCAGACGACGGCAGATATGTGATTCGCTTGCCCTTTGAAGTGGCCTACATAAATGGCGTCGGTATGGGAAACTCGAGGTCCAGCGTTATGGCTCAGTTCCTCAGAAATGAGAAAATACTAATGCGAAACCCGATGTTGAAGACAGACTACGACCACGTGGTATGTGAATATGGGGAACTGGGCCATACACGTAAAGTAGCAAGTTATCTACCCCCCAGCGGTAGTTTACAAAGGTTCGATGGTATTCTACGCATCATCTCCAATTTCTACCAGTTTAAGTCTAAACAGTATTCTTCACACTGTTCCAATCATGCAAAGCGATTACACAATGGTTATTCTGAAAGAGGGAGGAAAGTTATTTGACAGAAGGAAGATGTATCGGCAAATCCTAATTCATCCTGATCAAAAAAACGTACCAACTACATACTGTCATTTTTGGTGTAAGTTCGGCACAATATCTAGTAATTCGCGTGTTACATCAGCCAGCAGAATACATTCCTTCGCATTTTCTTAGATAATCGAGATTTTGCGTAATTTTATGTATCTAGACGATGTGTTTCCGGGCTCCCATTCGATTTCGTTAGCCATTCGTTCTATACAAGAGTTACAGTCTGCCCTCAAATCTCCGGGATTCTCTTTACGGTAATAGACCGCGAATTTCAAAGAGATTTAGCAGACATTCCTCCTTCGTGGGAACTTTCTAGACTTTCAGGAAACTAATACAGCTAGGTGTCAGATGGGAATTTTTTATTTTTTTTCGGCAAACGCGTTTTCCAGCTCCTCTCAGTATTCGAAGCGTGTAATCTTGTCCCAAATTGCGAAATTGTTGGATCCGACCGGTTGGCTTGCGCCATGTGTAGTTTCGTCTAAAATATTGATGCAGAAAATATTGTTCTTTCGTGGTTAGCCAAACCACATTCTTCTGGGACACTTTTGTAGCTAACAGGGTGGCAAACACCATTCAAGTAGTTGATTATACAAAATGGTGGCATGCCCCTTCCGAAATGAATCCTACAGATATGGAAAGCAGGACCTTCATCCCTGCTCGACAACGACTTATGGTGGAAAGGACCCGAATGGCTCTACGATCCGTCGACAGGCTGGAGTGCAGAATCTGTTCCTACATTAAGACACAGATCCAGAAAAGAAGCAAATCAGTTCTAATTTCACATATATCACCGATTACAAAGACGTCCTAAAAGGGTTCAGTTGTTTCGGCAGAGCTCTACGAGCCCTCTCACTTCCCTTTCGATTTCTTGATCGTCTATATCCCAAATACCGTTCATGTGCCATTTTTCATTCCGGTCCGTTGACTAGTATGGAATACATTAAGACACAAAACCTATAAATACAAGCCGTTCAAAAAGGCTTTTTATCCCAATGAATACAGAGCATTGTCTTTCAAAGTTGCAATTTCATCTACAAGTTCTATTTGAAATCTTAACCCATTCATGGATGCCAACAAAGTAATTCGATCCTGTGGTCGCCTCCCGTCATTTCCATGCACTCATTTTGCCTTACAATTGTCATTACAGAAAGTTGTCTCTTTTTTCATTCTCTCACTCTACATAGAGGCAATCGACTTGTCTTGAGAATAATCCGCTCTGAGTATTGGATTCCGAGGGTTAAATACAAAATTATTAACCATTGCATGTATTCTCTACAAAAAGCGCTGTCAAAGACAGTAGATGGCAGCGTTGCCTCCCGAAAGGACAGAAATTTCTCGTCCATTCTCGCGAACCGGCCTTGACTTCGCTGGCGCTTTCGATATCAAGACGTATAAATTAAATTCACGTTCGAAGAGTTCACGACATTGCTGACACGTATCGACATTATCTCTGACATTATCCCCAAAATATTCTGATCCCTCAGATTTGTCAGCATTGACACCTGGATATTTTTCTTCCCATATTATATTTTTTTTATTTCTTCATCAATTACAATTGCATTACTCGTGCCTGTTGGTCCGAAAGTGGACGATTATTCGATTTCAATTCTTAATCGGAGGTAGAAGCTGAAGGCCATATATCAATTATTCTATTCACGGTAGAAAACGGAATATTTACAAGAACTTGTAAAACGTAATAAAAGGCAAACCCCAGAGCAAAACCTTAACGTAGACGCATTAGTAGTGATTCATGACGACAACCGTCTGCCTAACGCGTGACGTCTCGGACGTGTTTCTAAAACATATTAGAGTGCAAACGATCGGGTCAGGGTCGCTGATGTAGTAACACAAAAGGGTATCATTATAAGGCCAATTACCAATCTTGTAGTAACGTTACCTGAAAACTAACCACTAACCATCAAATTATTATTCACCTCTCATCTTTTCTTTCACATCCTCATTCCGTATACAACCATGCACAATTCACCAAAACGTTTATTGTCGGTTGGATCCAGGAATCAGCAACGATAACGTCGCGGTTATTCATGCCGCTTGTGGAAGTGTCCTCATCCACTGCGTGCATGCCGAAAGTTTGTGTATTTGAATCCAGCTGAACGCCATGTCATAAAAGGCAGGTTCCTACAAAGCCAGCAAACAGAGAAACGGTCGTTTACTGACACGTCTCCCGTACAACTACGTCTCCCTCGACTTTGCGGAGCACTAGCAACCAGACGCTCGCATCGTTGTTTTACCTACTGTTCGGATTAAACTCGAGAATGAGAAGATGAAGTCTCAAGTAAGGTGTATACTAGACTCTGGTTCGACGGTAAGCAGAATTTCCAAACGAATTACAGACGCCTTGAAGTTAACTGCGCTTACCCTCGGAATCGCATTAGTTTACGTACTCCATCAAAATTCGTACCCGATAATTTTAAGAATTATCTCAAACTTTTCCTTTCGGATTCTCAGTTGTACGAATCCACTCCTATCGATGTTATACTTGGCGCTGACGTTTACACCAAGATTGTGTGTGATGCGTCCAAACCTGCTTTTCCAACGGCTCTTAGTACCATTTTCGGATGGGTTATGTACTGTTCGTATGTTCATTAAGGATAACATGCACACATTTTTTTTTTCGTGTATTTTTATTGTGGAATATTAACATACTTATTTACAGTAATATAATAGTTATATATTTAAGAGATCAATTAATTACAATTTTTCAACTTAAGCATTACATTTGTTTATGTACATTTATTAAGGTTTAAGAGATATAATAACTTGGGAGAAAATAGAAAAACCCATGAAGCAAAAAAAAAAAAAGTTTTATATAGAAAATAAAAATTATATACATAGTTAGAAAATAAAATTTTAGCTACATAAAGCATTAATATGTGGATAACTTGAAATGCGACAGCGGTTTGAAAAGTTTTGTGACATTAAATCTAACTTTTCTGAAACATATAAAATTTTAGACATATGATGTAGAGATGATGTCGAGTAGTACCATGGCAGATTATAAAGTAATTTCAAAAGCTTATTTTGGCAAACTTGAAGTTTTTTAATATGACAATTTGATGCTGTGTACCACATGGGTGCTGCATAGAACAGAATGGCATGGAAGATTGTTTTCAATAACAATACCTTATTATCTATACTTAATTTAGACTTTCTGCTTATTAACGGATACAATATTTTTGTGGTTATGTTGACTTTATGAATAATGTAACCAATGTGTTCTTTGAATATCAACTTTTTGTCTAATATTACCCCAAGGTATTTAACTTTATCTTCCCAGGGTACTTCAGAGTTTGCTACAACAATATTCGATTGAGGAATGAAACATTCTTTTCGTTTTCTTGTGAAGAAAATGGCCTGTGTTTTTGCTGCATTAATCATAACTTTCCACCTGGTGAAGTATTGTACCACTGTTTCTACACCTGCGTTTAATGTGTTTATAATATCTACTGATAAAAGATCGGAACATAGGAGGGCTGTGTCATCCGCAAAAATGGACGAGTTACAGCCGACTACAATAGGAAAATCATGAGTAAAGATATTATAGAGTATAGGCGAAAGACAGGAACCTTGAGGACATCCTGCGCTAATACTGTAAGGTTCAAAAATTGCATTACCGATGTGAACATTAAATGATCTATCCGATAGAAAGCTTTTAATAATCTTAATGATTGATAAGTCGAAGTTAAGTAGAAACAGTTTATGAATTAGGGCGTCGTGCCAGACTGAGTCAAAAGCAGCTTTAATGTCAAGCAGAACCATTGCTGTTGACTTCCCCAAATCAAAGTTATGTTTAACAGTGTTTCTTATTCTGATAAGGGGTTGAATGGTGTTGTGTTCGGAGCGAAACCCGAATTGTTGGGATGGTAAAATATTACGATCGTCTATAAATTGAACAAATTTCTCTTTGATGATTTTTTCCAAGATTTTGCTCATTGTATTGAGCAAGCTTATTGGACGGTATGACTCCGGACTACTGTTACGCTTTCCAGGTTTTAGTATAGGTATTATCTTGGATTGCTTCCATATAACTGGGAAGTAAGAATATTTAAAGCAGTGGTTGTAAATAGATTGAAGTAGTTTAAATGCCATAATAGGTAGTTCCTTTAGGGTTCTATTCGATATTCCATCAAGTCCAGCTTTGCGTGACTTAAGACTTTTCACAATTTGTTGAACTTGATTAAGACTGACTGTATAAGTATTTATAGGAAGTTCGATACTATTTATGGTGTCTATAGAATTTTTTACCAATTCCTTTGTGCTGTCATCGCTTAAATGCTCAGAGACCTTGTGATTAGCAAGAAAATGGTTAGCCAATAATTCTGCTTTCTCAGCATTTGTAACATAAGTACTACCATTGTATTTCAAGACGGGTATAGTTTTATAATTCTTTTTAATAATTTTAGAAATATTCCAAAATTTCGTATTACCTTTAGGTAAACTAATTAAAAGATCATTCCAATTTTCGTTTCTTATATCAGAAACCTGTTGAGAGATTACCTTATTAAGGAAAGTCATTTGAGATTTGTATAGAGGAAGCCTTTGTCTAATCCATTTCCTTCTAGCAACGTTTCTAAGTCTAATCAAGGCTAGTACTGATTGGGGAAGTCTTTTCACAAACAAATTACTAACATTTTTTAATGGAACACTAGCTGCCACTCCGTCATTTAAAAGATTAGAAAATGTTTCAATCACAGTATCTATATCAGTTTTATTGGACATTGGCATTCTAAGAAGTGATACAATGTTATTGTTTATAAATCGTCTAAACATATTCCAATTTGCATTTTTAAAGTCGTACTTTAGTAAATGTTGTCTTCTGCACGCCAAGTTAGCAGTTATTTGCACAGGAAGGTGATCCGAATTCAGCCTGTTAAGTGTTTCTGCTGAAGATAACCTATCTGGAATATTCGTTATAAAAAAGTCTAGAGTAGAAGGGTTTGTTGTACTACTTGTTGGTACAAATGTTGGATCTGGAGGGAATATCATGGCGAATGTGTTTACCGTAATTAAATCATGAACTATACCACCCCAACAGTTTAATCTTGCGCAACCCCAACTTTGGTGTCTACTATTGAAGTCACCTCCAATAATATAGTCACCATTGATTCTGGAAAATTTTAATAAATCAGATTTAAATTGTATTTTTTTAATGTCCGAAGGTCCAGCTGAACCTCCAGGGAAATAACAACTATATAAAGTTAACGATCTATTATTAGGAAAAATGATTCTAACACCTACATTTTCTATTACGGTAGTATCAATGGCATGAATATATTCATGATTAATATCCTTTTTAATCACAACCGCCACTCCTCCACCACGGGAGTTTTGCCTATTTATGAAGTAACAACAAAAATGAGCATGCTTAATAACGATATCGTCATTAAGCCATGTTTCATTAATTAATGCCACATCTACATCTTGTCTTAACAAAAAATCAAAAAATTCTAAATGTTTGTTTCGGAATCCTCTCGCATTCCAAGTTAATATTTTAATACTTTCGCTCATAATTAAGAGAGAAATTTAAAAGCAATTGAAGTTACAACTTCAAATTGCTCTGCTTTTGTTTTACAATTTTTTAAATTTGACATTAATTCAAAAGTTATATTTTTTAATTGATCAAAAGTGAACAAATCATTATTGTCATTATTGGGAATGACAGTAGAATTAGGAGATATAGTAGAAGCATAGCTTATATTAGGATTTCTAATATTTGAGTATGATGGATGAGAAATTCTGGTAGGGTTTCTGGCACTTCGACTCCTCAGATTTAGATATGCTTGTCTACTGCGACAAGAAGCATCGGTGGACTTATGCGCGTCACCACAATTAGCGCATTTAGGGGTATCAACAGTACAGTCGGCTGTCTTGTGACGACCGGCACAATTTGAACAAAATGTTTTTATGCAGCAGTTATTGGAACCATGCCCAAACATCTGGCAATTGTAGCACTGAGTTATTTTTTTAGTTTTAATTTGGTAGTGCCACTTGACATTAACAAAGTCAATTTTTGAATAACTTTCTCTTAATTCTTTCATGGTAACTGTGCCCTTCTTAATGTATACTACATAAAGTATAATATCATTATTGAACTTATCCTTTCTGAATACGGGCTTAATATCAATGCATTTCAAACCCTTTTTGATTAAGGTCAATTTTAAGGCTGATGGATCCAATTTGTCCAGTCCAGATAGAACAACCTTATATGGGCGGTTAGATTTGGAGGTGTATGTAAAAAATTCGACTTCTTTCTCCTTCAAATATTTAATTATGATTTCGTAATCATATTGTAGATCACAAAATAATTTATACCCGATTGAAATTCTACGAATCGAGTATTTAATGACTTTTAATTCTTTGCAGAAATCTTTAATTTGTTCACCATCCAATTTAATAATAGTTATTGGTGGTATGACATTCTTTGTTGCTTTAGGTATGGAGGCATCCATATTATCAGCTGGCTGATCTTCAATTTCATCATTCTCATCGTTTTGAATTTGCAAAGGTTTGTAATAGTTGACAGTAGTGACATTGGGTTTGTTATGTTTCGCAGTACTGCTTGGAGCTTTACCGTTTAATTTTCTCTTACTCGAACTCATAGTTCAAGTATGAGAGAACGTTAACACCACTGAGATTCTCTTATACTCGCGAACGAGTGGGAGCCATAAGAAGAAAACAAAATACTGGTTTGTATAGTGTTGTTGTTTGTAACTAGAATTCCAAACTGTTAGGCGACAATAACACATGCGATTGCTATTCATCCGTCACACGTCCGATGTTAACAAAAGCACAATGAGAACTCCATGCACACATTTAATAAATGAATTCGTTGCATTTTCCACTTACATTTACCTTAATTTTTCTTCTTGAACTTAACACAAACTTATTATCTTATCTACAGTGCCCGGCATAATTATTTTAACAAAATCTACGTTTGTCTTAAAAGGCATATAATTATTGTCAGCATTCATAGAACGGGATATTAACAGCTTAGGGGTTTTCGTTGACCTCTCAGCTAAATAAAAATTTATCGATCAAAGAAATTCCGGCTTAATTTCTGATTAGGTAGGCGCATGTTTAAATAGGGAGGCAAAAGCAAAACGGCATACTTATTTGACACGTCACAATTATGTTACTTTTGGTACTTAATCGTACCTTTTTTACCAAAATTTATTGCTTTAGCTAAATTATTAACATTTAAGTAAAAATGTACCAGGCAGTCATAGATTTTAAACTAAAATAGGGAATGTTGGTGTCAGAAGTTGTAACAAAATTTAAAATGAGAGTTTCGGTAATAAATGTAGCTAATGATTAGACATTGCTGCAGTTATCTTTTTATTTTGTAACAAATAAATATCAAAATACTGAAAACGTTGTAAATATGTACGATCTAGGCAGAAAATGTGAAGTTACAGACGTTGCTCTCCGGTAAATAGACCAGCATTACAAATCGTATCTTACTTATGCACACAAATCCTTCTTTTATAAGCAATTTTCATGCCAAAGCGAGTTCTCTGTTAAGACTAGAGCCTCTAGTCATTAGAAAATAAATTAATTTGAAGTCATATTTTGCTATTCCACAAGGTTGATAAGGCATCTTCTTCTTTATTTGCAAATTCGGCATTCGAATATAAGCGACCATACAATTGTAGCATATTTCATTGCAATTACATAGATTACAAATGTGATATTTATTCATGACATTTATAAATTATTGATAATTCTTTCATCTATTTTCTGCCTCTGGTACGGCGTCCTTCAATGGTCATTTTAAGTATTGCCTGCAGGAGCTTATACTTTCCATGTCGCATGATGTTTCCTAAGTACGCCGTTTTTCGTTTTTTGATGACAGATACAAGTTCTCTCCGTTGGTTCATTTTTGCCAGTACTTCGAGATCTGTGACGTGTGCAGTCCAAGGTATTTTTAATACTCTTCCATAAATCCACATTTCGAAAGCTTCTAGTCTTTTTATGTCAGCAGCTTTAATGGTCCAGACTTCTGCAGCGTATAATAAGACTGATCATACATAACATTTAATAAATCGTACTTTTGTCTCAATGTTTATATCATGGTTGGTCAAAACTTTTTTATATTTGAAGAATGCATCTCTTGCCATTTCTATACGACATCTTATTTCCTTTGAGGGATCCCATTGGTCATTAATTAGAACCCCGAGGTATTTAAAACTTTGTACTCTTTCGACGTGTGCGTTGTTTATTTTTAACATTGTTTCATTGCGCGAATTTTTCTTACTAACAATCATCAGTTTTGTTTTGTGTGTGTTAATTTTAAGACCATATGATTCGCTGCGTGAAGTGAGTTCATTTACTAGTTTTTGAAGTCCGGATATACTATCGGCTAAACTGTGGTGTCATCTGCATATCGGATGTTGTTAATATAAGTACCGTTTAGTTTTATTCCTTCTTTTATACTTTTGACGGATTCTTGGAAAATTCTCTCTGAGTATATGTTAAACAGCAACGGAGATAAGATACAGCCTTGCCTGACCCCTCTTGATATCGGTATATCGTCGGTAAGATTGCCGTTGACATCAATCTGTGCAGTTTGATGCCAGAACAGACTCCGAATGCACCTGAGTTCTTTGTCATCTATCCCAATTGACGAAAGTATTTCCATTAATTTGTCATGGTTCACTGTGTCAAATGCTTTCTCATAGTCCTTGTTAGCCTCTCGACTTTTTTGAATAAGGACCTGAACACAGTATAATACTTCCCTCGTCCCCATGTCTTCTTTAAAGCCGAATTGATTTACACCCATAGCTTGTTCACATTTTTTATAAATTCTGTTGTGTATAATTTTAAGGAATATTTTAAGAGCGTGGCTCATTAAGCTGATGAGTCGGTGGTCACCACAGTGTTTCGCATGATTTTTCTTAGGAATTGCTTTAAAAGTTGATTTTAGCCAGTCTTGAGGGTAGTGTCCTGTATTATATACATGATTCATTAACCTTGTTAGCAGGTCAATATTATTTTCATCTATGAGTTTTAGCATTTCTGAAGGAATTTCATCCGGCCCTGTTGCTTTCCTATTTTTCAGAGATGTGATCGCAGATTCTAACTCGCTCTTAGTAATGTTTGTTCCAGTCAGCGCTTGTGCTGATTGGGTATTAAAACTTGATCTGTTGACGTCTGTAAATAGGCTTTGAATGTAGTTCTTCCAAATTGCTTGTTTCTCTGCATTCTCAAAAGCTGGTTCATTATTATTGTTATACAGAACTGGCGACATAGTTCTATGATATATACCAGCAGCTTCTTTCAATTTCTTGTGTAAATTAAAATCATCGTGTAAGTTTTGTAATTTTTCGATCTCCTGGCATTGGCTATTATTATGTCTTATTTTTGCAGCTCGAATTTTCATTTGAATCTCCCTGTTTAATTCCCGATACATTTCGTAATTCGAGTTTTTGTATCGTCGTCTTTCGCAAAGGAGTTCTTGTATTTCATTTATCATCCAGCCTTTGGGTTTTGATCTTTTGTAATTACCCAGATTGTTTTGTCCTATGGTTTTTTGACTTCGCCCCAAATATGTTCCATATCATTCCTATTAACGTTATTCAATTCTAAGTCAAGTCAAGTTTCCCAATGTCAAGTTTACGGTGTTGGTTTTTCTTCACTGGTGCACTAAGTTTGGTGTATATGTTTGCCATAAGAAGATTGTGATCTGATGGTACGTCTGCTCCAGGATATGTTGATGTTTTCGCAATTGAAGTAGCGTAGCGTTTATTAACAATAATAAAGTCAATTTGGTTTCTTATTATATTTCCATTTCAGTATTGGGGGGATTTCCAGGTGCAGAGTCTTCTAGGTGGTAAGCAAAACAGGGTATATGTTATTTTCATTTTATATTCCTGACAGAATTGGATTAGCCTGTCGCCTCTCTCATTCCTTTCTCCTAATCCATATTGTCCAGTAACACCGGCCACTACTTCTCGTCCAACCTTTGCGTTAAAGTCGCCTTGTATAATGGTTATCTCATGCTGTTTTGTTAGTTGTAGCAATTCTTCGATTTCATCGTAAAATGCTTCGACTTCTTTGTTACTTTTGTCCGACGTTGGCGCGTAAACTTGAATAACATTAATAGTAATTGGCTTGGCATCAATTCTTATCATCATGGTTCTGTCTGATTTTGGAACAAATCCTGTAGCACATTTTGCTATACGGTCTGTTACAATTATTCCAACCCCATTCCTATGGGTTTTGTTGAGATTGCCTGAGTAAAACGTTTTCGAGTTTTGCGATATAAATTCTCCACAATCTGGCCACCACGTTT
Organism: Musca autumnalis; assembly: GCF_047663935.1. Taxonomy (NCBI): domain Eukaryota; kingdom Metazoa; phylum Arthropoda; class Insecta; order Diptera; family Muscidae; genus Musca; species Musca autumnalis. The sequence goes on along the minus strand of NW_027412088.1, from coordinate 125,342,324 downwards.
CGCATAATCCAAGTATATCAATTTGGAGTCTGTGCATTTCAGTTAAGGTATTAGCTAGTAAAGACTGCGTACATTCTATGTACCAATATTAAGTTTTGTTTTAGTTTTACCTCCGGGGATTCTTAGCACCCTTGTATTGCCGGAGACTAAGGGCCGTGTATTTTGGTTTGTGTTCATAATTGTATGGTTTTCCAGGGAGATTACTTCAGTGGTTTCCCGTTGCCTTCTGAAGGGTTGAGAATTTTCCTTTTCTATATCCAGCCGCTCCTCCTGGAGTTCAGACGCTGTTTGTGACCGCTCAATATGAGACAGACGTCGCATTGTTGTGATCAGTTCATCCGCCGCAGTTGCATATAACTTGTACCGTTGACTTCCCACGTTGTGGATTTTTCTTAGCTTCAGCGTTCACCATCGACCTTACCGGCATGGGTGGCCCTACCAGTAGCTACGCTACCGCCGGTATCGCTCTTAGGATCTTCACCTCCCCATCGCACTTGAGATGACAATCCAAGCCTTCAATGATAAGGCATAGCTACTCAAATTGTCAATTAGATTTTCAATTAAAATCATTTACCCCACACAATCATTGTGGCAGAGCATATTGTTGACTGAGAAAAAAATATAATTAAACATAATTCATCTTAAAATACACTTTTCAGTTAGCTTGAGTCAAAAACCGCCAAAAAGTTGGGTATCTTTGAAAAGTAAATGTCCTTCTGATGCTATTTCCATGCCCAAATGTTCCCAGACATCAGAGTAGTCCGATCCACCATTTAAACTACTACGAAATTTAATTTTTATGGTAAATGCAGTGAACTATAATCAATATATTGGCACTTTGAACGATTTTTCATAACAAAATGGTAGTAAACTGATCGAAGTGTTATGTATTCATTTGCAGAACACTGCTACTATGATAAAACTGAATTTTGCGCATCACGTTTAGATCGTATTTCGGGTTCAAACTTTAAGCTATTTCCTTCAAATATCACAGTTTGAAGAGAAAAAATGTTCTTTCTGTCATAAAAAAAATCGAAATCCGTAAAATATTCCGAAATAATGGGAGAAAGCCATCGAAAATTTTGTTTAATGATAAATCTCCTGAATATCCTTCTATATCGATCCGTAAATGGGTACATAATGGTACAGATGTGTGTGAAATATATTATTTTTATCGTAACTAAAAATAATCAATAATAAAAATAAGAAATTTTTAATTGTTGAAGTCTAAGAATCAATAGAACATTTTTGTCAAAATACTTTTGCCAGGCAGTGAAATTTTATTTCCATTACAAAATTGTCAGCGTAAATTTGAACTGATAAAATTTATTACTAATTTTAAGTACTCTAGTAAATGATAAGCCAGAATATTTTTTCATATTTTTGTAGAAGACTAATCCGGTAAAAAACCAAACGCATCATTTTCTCATACTTGTCAAAATAATTATGCCAGGTACTGTATAAAGTATATTATGAATTAGGTCCTTACCTCTATTTCAGTTAAGCCAACAGTTGTCGGAGCAATCATAACCAACATAAACTCCTTTGTTGCAGTAACTCTGCAAGGGTGGCGGTGAATGTTAAAGTTAAAATCCTATCTCAGTACTGAGTTTTTTATAGACCTGGCAATCTAGCATATTGACATATCTTATTTACTTTGCTTTTCTGCTGATGCACTATGGGCCCAGTGACTGGTTTTTGAGGCAACAGGTCACTGGAAGCTGCTGGGACTTTAAATTTTCGTCTCGATGTTTATAGTGAGCATAAAAATAAATCTGCAAAATTTGGGAGGAATCGGTTCAGATATAGATATAGCTTTCATATATATGTTTCAAACGATTTTATATTTATGTCGCACTTAGGTCACAATTTGCATCCGATCGCTTTAAAATTTATATCTATTCGTAGAGGTTTAAATAGTTATTAAATTTATTATTACTTTCGCGGAAAATCAACAAATAATAAACAAATTTTGAAGTAAATCCAAATTATCCTGTCCCAGAGTCCGTACAAACCCTCAAAAAATAATTTAAAAAATATATGCGGAATCTAGACAATGCGTAGAAAAATATGATACCAAATTTATAGAGATTGGGTACATAAATTGCATATTATAGCAACAACAAAACAGAAAAACTTATTGTTAGAAAATATTGTTCCAAATATATTTTTTGGTTTGATTCGAAAAATTAGAAAAAAAATATTTGGGAGTTCTCCTACTATTTCGCTAAAATCCCTTACAATAATTAATGTTTACTCTTAAAACTTCATCAAGAAATATGGTTTACCATCGTGAAAGCTTATTTGCTTACTGTGATAACTTACAAGGATAGGAAGTTAAGAGTAATATTGAAATTACAATCATTCAAAAAATGTGGAAATTAAAAAGCCTATTATTCGCGAATTAGTTAAAATCAGTTTATGCCCATCCGTTTTTGGATACAGCGAATCAATCTCTTTCAATACTTATGCATATTTCCATGTTTCACTCAGCGGTCAAAGTTTGCCGCCAGTTGCATCACACAATGCAAAAAACCTTAAAGTGGGTAAAAGTCGCGCAATTTGCATACGATTTTGATGCGCATCCGGTTTCAGTAGCAGCCATCAAAAACACGTCTATATACACATATTTCAAATAGATTCTTCAAGAACCGCGGATGTGCCGCCACATTCTATTTTTGGTAAAAAACCCATATTACTCGCGAATCTGTGTCATTTATGACACGCGTTTTCGCACATATTATAATTGCGTATAAAGGATTCCATTTATGTAAAAAATTTTAAAGAAAATCGTGGTTAAATACGCCGATTTGTCAAAATACATTTTTGCAGATTTTCGTATTTCCAAGGTATCTATATCCGCGGTTTTAGTGCGTGGATTAGATCGCGGAAGGTCTCATTAGATCCGTCGCGTAAAAAACTAAATTCACGCGGGCTACAAAGGAAATTGAATCGCACGTGTAAATTTTAAACGCAAAAAATAGGTTTTTTAAAAAAAACACGCATCAAATATTGGCCCTAAGACTCCAATTACTAGGATGCTGTTAGGAGCACACTCATGAGATATACATTAACGACGTAAAATCACGAGTTCTATAATTATATTACGAGCTTTGAATACAACCTTTTTGCGCGTCCGAATTTAAAAAAAAAATTCAACAAACTCCGAAATTCCGGCTTCAAAATGTCAGCATCAATTTGAGGTGGATGTAGTAGATATATCGAAAAATGATACACTAGTATTGCCCATCAAGTATTCTTTGAGTCTTTCTTTGGGCATATATCTATAAAATGTAAGGTTAAGCCAGAAATCGGAAGGGAGCATAAAAAAACTTGTTGGCTTCAACCCATTTGTACCTATTTTTCTACATTGATGCCAAAACAGCTTCCACGTAAATTAATTTTATGGGATGCGTCCTAAAACACTTCATTTTAAAGAATTTCAATCATACTTTATAGATTAAGTTAACAGTTCGCGAATTCTGAATGGGTGAAACTCGGATTCATTGATTGTAAAACATTTTTGGTTTTCGCCATATATACATAATATGTATATATATTATATAGAAAATTATTCAGGTCTGCCATGATGTTCGAAATATAAATCCTCTGAAATAACTGGACCGAGCTTGATAAAACTTTGACTGTACAAAAATGGAGGGGGCGGCGGACCTCCCCCACAACGGGTTTTAGCCAAACGCGAAATCTCAGAGATTATTAGTCTTATTGGTATACAATACAATTGTAATTGTGACCTCCATCATTAATTGATGATTTACAACGAGAATACCGCGATTGCGTCCGTTTTTTGAATACTTTATAATTACAGGTCAAGATTGTAAAATTTAATAGGTGTTTGTATCAAATTTGGCGACTTGTGTCATATTGACAATTCCCAGCCCAGCCCAATACTTAAAAATATCCAAATTTTTATGTGTCACACTATCTATTAATAGGTTTGTATAAGTTTACGCGGCCATACATTTTTCTACACATGTTGTACTCACTATTACCTTCTATCACATACATATATATACTTTCGCGTTTACATTGCGATACCGAGAGTTCTACTCCAAAGAACATATAAACTACAATAAAAACTACACAAAAAACTCATCACATGTCTACGTCTATAATTCCTTATTGCGTCTAACTTTTTTAATTCTTAATCACAATCGTACTAAGCATACTTTCTCACGTATCTTCCATTTTAAAAAAGCGTTAATTATGTTAACGGTGTTTAATTGTCGGGCGAAACAATTGTGTTCTTCTTTTGATGAATATTATATACAATGTGAGATGTAATATCTTTGACAGCCCGGTATGTGATCATGAAGTGCTGTCAGGTTCAAATGTTTTTCTCATTAAGTGGTCCAAAGTGTCAAGAATCTAATCCCGTTTCTACTTTATTCAAATATATGACTTGAAAAATATACTTTTTTCCTCAGAAACTTGCCATTGGGACTATAGTACGATGTTAACATCCTGGTATGTGTTAAATGTTATTAATAAGCACAATACAATTTTTGTTTCATTTCTATTGATCGCCCAACTTCACTTGCGATTTACTTTCTGATACCACGACTGACTTTTATTGACTGACTATTATTGACTTTTCCACCCACTCTAATGCTTTTATATTCAATGACAGGTCTTGCTCTAGAGACCAACTTCTGATGGGTCTTGACAGGTTCTATTGGCAATGAGTCCCCCAGGTCAGTCAACATTATTTCATTATTGTTTATGCAAAGAGATTTCACGCTTTTTGGAGGTGGAGAATCTCCCAAAAAATAACATCTTATCCCTTTCGATCCATTTTGTGAAGATCTTTTCAAATCCACTACTACCAGAGCAGTTGAAGGTTGGTATGTTGTTCGCTGGTATGTTGTTCTAATGGTGTAGGTTTGGGATATTCCAGGTCCAGGGCTGTTGTTCAGATTCTTAGGAAGGAAGCTCGACTCAAGCGGACTCCCGATTTAAAGTGAGAATATTGTTATGGAATTAGGTTTAACTAATCTCCGTGTAGACGTTGTTTTATTCCCGATACGATTTGTACCAAATAAAACAGGGTTCGTTTCACACACACTCAGAGAAAAAAATATGTTTGATCCAACAATATTCCAAGAGCAAAATATGTATTGTTAACATATTGTTGGATTCCTCATGTAGTATTGTAAATCCAAAAATAGTTTGTGTCAACTGAACAATATTTCTCTCTTTTCTTCGAAAATTTGTTTCTCTTCTCTCGCTATTCGATGCCGTGTTGAAAAAAAAAACAATTTTGGTGAGTTGTGGTGTGTTTGTATGACATGCTGCCTTTTCCTTTGTTTTTGTGTGTATGTACTTGTGAGACTCTTGTTTTTATTTGTTTCTGTTTTGTTTCATTCTTCTTTCCTTTTCATGTTTGTTATGGTGTTTAATTATTCCTTATGTTGTGGTGGGTTCTTGTGGCTTTTTGTTTGTCTTTGTTGTCAGCCAATGCAGCAAACCATGTATTGTGTTCATCAATGATTGCAATATTATACGCGACATTTATATCCAAGTTATGCGAAAAGTGTATATGAGAAGTATATGCACTCAAATCAAAAATTTCTGGGCTGGTTTTCTGTATTGACAATACTTTTTGTAAACAAAATTAGATTATGATAGTTCATACAATCGGTATTGTTAACGATTTTAACAATATTGCGGAAATTCGAAAGTTGTTTTTGTTTTCTATGTTTGGAACAAAAGATGGTATTTTTGGATTTGGATTACAATGTTTGAACAAAACAAATACATTTTTGGAACCAAAACATATATTTTTGTTCCAACAAAAGCGAAAAATATTTTTTCTCTGCGTGCACTAATGGCGTAATTACAACTACAAACAAATGCAAGAAATACAAGAAGTAGCAAACTAAATGATAATTACATGATTATGGCAAAACAAGCAAAAGCACAGTAATGAAAGGTATAGTAAGAACTAGAATGATGAGGAGAATTCTACATGGTAGTTGTTGTTGCTTAAATAAAGTAACTGCGTAATAAAACTTTATGATATAATTCAAATTTTTAAATTAACGGAAATTAAACTAAATTAACTTAAATCTATCAGTTACATTCGTAACATTGCCTGCCGCTTAAGCCTGTTCGTCCCGAATAGGCACAGTTCCCTCTCGGTGGTATGGGCATTGGTAGCACTGCCTCCCGCTTAAGCCTGTTCCTCCTGACTGGGCACAGTCTTCGTTCCGTAGTGGTGGCAACAGATTTAGATGTATCCTCTTCGCCATCTGCTTTAGACATTCGCTCCTCTGGACTTCGTTGTTTTCTCTCCAGTAATCGCAACGTTATGTCTTCTTTCTTTGTAGTCAGCCTCCTAAGTGCCACCTGGTCTTCATCGGACTTTTCCTTCCTTGCTGTACGACCGCTTTTCGGCATTTCCAGTGGACCTTTCCTCGATGTACATCTTCGCTGTTTCCTCCTCGTTGCGGGATCTTTTCGTTTTCCTACAGACCAATTGCCGGCGGCTTCCACTTTCAGCGCACGGACTTCAATGATCTCATCAGATTCTGCCCTTGGGCGATGTATGCTTTTCTTCTCGTTGTAGCCCACATTAATCGGTATTTCCACATTGGACCAAGATATCACACGGTGCTTTATGTCGCGGTTGATGTCGAAGGCAATCATGAAGTCCACGCCAAGTATAACTTCGTCCACAATATCGGCCACTATAAAATCGAAATTTACCGATTTTCTACCCATGCTCAGCCTTTGGCCTTTCCATGTACTGTTGCAGTCTCGCCTGTGGCCGTCCGCAATTTGACTGGAATTTAGCGGAATTTACTTTATCACCTGATGTCTCATTTTCTGATTCTTGGCCACAAGTTGGTCTTCGCTTTTCGAAGGCGGTGAGGCCGATCTGGGCCTTGGTCGTTGCAATCTGTATTCTCTTGCAATGTGTCCAGCTTTCCTACAGTTGTAGCAGGTCTTTCTCGTTTTGCCAGCCCCTCGTTTCTGGGGATTAATGTCCTCAACTTCCAGCCTCCGCACATTGCAAGCCTGAGGTTTCACCATTGTCTCGCGCTTATGTCCGCCACCGTACTTAAGTTCGAGAGCAGCAATTATATCACCATATTTGTTTCTAGAAGCGGCGGGAATATTCTGTTATACGTCAGCAGCACCACCCTTCAATGTCATAAGTAGTTGTACCGCCTTGTCGTTTTCATGCCACGAGTTTCTCAAAGCCACCGTCTCGAATTGTAATTTGAAGACATCAAACGATGTAGATCCGTCGAATTCAGGAGGCTTGATTTTCAGAGATTGGTCCTCCTTTGATTACCAGTTCCGACATGTTCTTTTCCAGATTCCCGAACTTCTCGTCGTGGGCCAGAAATTGCCTATCCAATTTCTTTAAATGGGTTTCTACAACCTCCACTCGCTTTTCAATAACTTGCGTAATATTCTCGAGTCTTTCGCTGATTTTTCTATAATTTCCCTCTAATTCTTCCAATTTTTGCGAATTTTTGTCCAATTCCCCTATCAGACATTTGAAGATTTCTTTTATTGTAATAGATTCCTCTTCCATTCTCTTACTAAATTGCTGCATCAATGTTGCTGTAATCTCCCTCAGCTTCGATATCAGCACTTCTGTAACCTCCCTATAACTCGGAACCGCCTCTGAAGTTTCGTTTCTAATATCAAACGCATATTCATCGATGTCCATTCTGAGGCGCTCGAACAATTCCAAAATGCGTTTTTGTAGCTCAGCCTGTATTTATCCCAAAATCTCCCTGTTCGGGAATTATCCAGAACATCTGGTAACACCTCGAATCTGAGCAACGAACACACAGACGTACATTCGCACTAAGCGAACAACCATACTCACATACATGGGCGAAGATCAATACACGTGGACAAGCACACTAATGACGTAATTACAACAATAAACAAATGTAAGAAATACAAGAAGTAGCAAACTAAACGATAATTACATGATTATGGCAAAAAAAACAAAAGCACATTAATGAGATGTAATTAATGTAATTAATGTCCTAATTAATTAATGTAATTAATTAATTAATGTCCTAATTTCTTTAGGAGCACTCAAATCTACTTGCTTTTTGAAATCGACGTTCTACACTCTCTAATGCTCTCAGATTCAATGACAGGGGTTTGTGACCCTCTTTTTGCTCAAGAGACCATCTTGTGGTCAGGACAGTCAACATTATTTCAAATTCCTGTGAAATCTCTGTGCGTTAAGAGATTTCACTCTTTTGTGAGGTGGAAAATCTTCCAAGAAAAAAATTCCTATCCCCTTCCGATTAATTTCGTGAAGATCTTTTTAAATCCACTACTTCCAAAAGGTGATGGTTGGTATGTTGTTCGTTTGGATTTTAAGGAGGCAAATTCTAATGGTATAAGTTTGGGATATTCCAGATCTAGTGCTATGGCTCCAGCGAACTCCCGAGTAAAGGAAGAGTATGTTTGAGTTGTTCCGGAATACAGTGAGTTGGAGAATATGCACTTGGTTTCTTCATTTAGTTCTTCCTCCCGCCCTACTTACTATTTACCTCGCCATGCTGTTGTCAAGCCTGAACGCACATCCACAAAAGTTCGAGTAATTTTGAATGTCTCCTCTCCTTCAAAAAGTTCGAGTGGTTTCCAACGTCTCCTTTCCTGCTTGGAGTGATTTGAATCTTAATGATACTCTTCGACTAAACCAGGCTGATTCTAAGATCGAGTTTTTTTCGTGTCGTATTCAATGCCGACATCGAAAATATATATAGGCACATTTGTGGTAGATGGGAGTCCCACAATCCCATCATCGTTTGATTGCCGATATCAAATATGTATGCTAGGATCTTGTTGGTTTGCTCACCCATTTTTTGTTCGTTCTTGGTTTGAGTCGAAACTTAAAATTACAGAAAATATAAAACAATATTATTATACTGGCATATAAGGAATGTACCAGTTAGGTTGTACCGATCTGAAAACTGCAGTGTGCCAAACCACACACTTTTCATAAGATAGCTCAAAGGAGGTGCACTGGCTTAGCAGTCATAAGGACCGAGGTTAAAATCCGGGTCGCATCAATACATTGTTTTATTTATTTCCCTAATTTCCTTAACATCCCCGTTATTTTGGAGACCAACTTTATCAATGTATAAGCGAGAATCCAGAATATCCAGGGTTTCCCTTTGCTGGAGAATATTTTGTATTTGTTTTTCTTTGAGTTACTCACGTGCTCAGTTTGATATCATGGTTTATATAAAAAAATCCCTTCAATCAAAAGTTTTTCTACAAAAGTTAATTACTTGATCAACTATATGGAATTTAATGAGGTGATTTTTAGAACTAATTGTCGATATCCACCATGGTTGGTTGGTTGGTTCGTTTACGTTGTGGCTACACTTTATAGCCTCAATTAGTATGTAAGGAATACCGTTTTGAAAACCACACCACTCGTTCAAATATTGTTATTTCGTAGTATTAAATTGGCAGTTAAATCCAGCCTGATGAGTTGAGAAATCGTAGAAGGTCTCCCGGACCTACTTCGGCTACCTCGGCGATATTATGAAGGAACGGCTGTCCTATAGCTTTACGTCGTCGTTGCATTAGTGCAGGGCAGGAACAGAGGAGGTGCTCAACAGTTTCCTCCTCTTCTTCATCTCCGCAGCTGCGACAGTGGTCGTTGTGTGGTATAATTAAGCGCTTTGTGTGGTTACCGATAGCCCAGTGACCGGTTAACACTGCAATAAGTCTTGCCAGGTTCCGTTGATTTTGGCTGATTAGGAACTTTGTGCGTTTGGCGTTGTATTGAAGCCATGTAGATTTTGATATTCGGCATGTTTCCGTTTTGTCCAATCTACTCTCGGCCAATGATAGATAGTATTTGAAGATATCCCCTTTAACTACTCTCATTGGTGCTGCGACTGACGCCTTTGGGAGTTCGTTAGAGGCGGATCCTGCTCTGGCTAGTTCGACAGCTTTTTCGTTCCCATCCAGTCCCTTATGGCCTGGGATCCAGGGGAGAGTTCTCTTGACAGACGCCCTAGTTTAGCAAGTTCTTCTTTACAATCTTTCACTAGCTTCGATGTGGCAGAGTTTGATTTTAGTGCAAGGAGTGCCGCTTGACTGTCGACAAAAATTCCTATCGAGTTTGGTGTGTGGAGTTGTAAGAGAATAAAAGAAGCTTCATTTATGACCAGTATCTCCGCCTGAAAAACACTGCAGTCGTCAGGTAGCTTTATGGATGTAGATATAATTGCATCATACATTGATGTCATGACCTGTCATTGGTGATCCATTATTCCATTCTTTCCTGCTTGGAAATTTGACTTCAAAAGGCTGATCAAAAGTCGTTGTAGGAGCGCAGTAATCAGCAGTAGTTGCTATTTCTTTTGGTAGTTTGTGAAGCACGCACGCATGTCCGTAGGCTCTATCGCTCCATATTCCTAGAGCCCGCAGCCTTGCCGCATTACATGTTGCGATTGCTTTGATGTGTATGTCTATTGGCAGAATGTGCATCATAACATTGAGGGCTTCAGCCGGACAAGTCCGAATTGTCCCTGTCACCCCGATGCATGCTGATCTTTGTATACTATATACCATTTTAGGTTTTATTTCACGTGTAGTATGCAACGGTTGCTTTGTGAGCACGATGTTCCATGTTACGTTTCCATGATAGCTATGAATCTAGGATGACGCCTAGGTACTTGGCGTGATCTGATAGGGGTATTTCTTGACCTCTTAGTCGTGGTAGATTGGAAGCGACTCTAGAGTGCTTCAGATTGATCTGCACGACCTTGAGCATCATCTTATTGTGGGGATGATGTTGATGGCCCCTCTAGCTGCATATTATCTAGCAGCTTTCCGGCATCGTCGATGTCATCTGCATCGGCTTCTCCGTTCGGGACATGCGATCTTAGTATCTTTACTTTGGCTTCCCTCACGCCAAAGAACAGTTTGTTGCCGAGTCTCTCTAGTGCCTCCACTCCGGCTTCTGTTGTAGAGAGTACCAAACTCATGCTGTTATTGTTCGGGGGTTCATTGGCGATTACGGACCAATCGTTCATTGGAACATCCTTGTTCATCCTCGCCAGACCTTGTAGTAGTTTCGGGCCGTCACAATCTATCTTGGGCAGCCAAACTCTGGCACGAGGTCTTATTGGGATTTCTTTGGCTGGGATCAACCGCAGGCTGATATCTTCCCATGCACCGCTGATCTTAGCCATACATTTTTCCAAGAATCCCTTTGAGAACTCGTCCATGCATTTGATTACCCCGTAGCCACGATGAACCTCGCTTGAGTCGAAATGAGGCACGGGAGAATCTTCGTTTGTGAAAACATGCCCCAAAACATGTTCTGACCATTTAGTTTCTACCATGTTTCTTCCATGTTACGTTTCCATGATAGCATTGAATCTAGGATGACGCCTAGGTACTTGGCGTGATCTGATAGGGGTATTTCTTGACCTCTTAGTCGTTGTATATTGGAAGTGACTCTAGAGTGCTTCAGATTGATCTGCACGACCTTGAGCATGATCTTATTGTGGGGATGATATTGATGGCCCCTCTAGCTGTATATTATCTAGCAGCTTTCCGGCATCGTCGATGTCATCTGCATCGTCTTCTCCGTTCGGGCCATGCGATCTTAGTATCTATACTTTGGCTTCCCTCACGCCAAAGAACAGTTTGTTGCCGAGTCTCTCTTGTGCCTCCACTCCGGCTTCTGTTATAGAGAGAACCAAACTCATGCTGTTGTTGTTCGGGCGTTCAGTGGCGATTACGGACCAATCGTCCATTGGAACATCCTTGTTCATCCGCGCCAGACCTTGTAGTAGTTTCGGGCCGTCACAATCTATATTGGGCAGCCAAACTCTGGCACGAGGTCTTATTGGGATTTCTTGGGCTGGGATCAACCGCAGGATGATGTCTTCTGTAAGATCAATCAAACACTACTTTATGTTTTACAATCCTGAATAGAATGAATATATTATTTTCCAAATTTTCAGTATTATTATAATTATGTCGAAGGTTACTATTCAGAATACATTTTTATGTTTAATTTTTGTTTGATGTTTTTTCGGCTTAAGGTCAGTAAAAAACGTTGTTTATTTTTGTTTTCAATTTTTTATTCCAATATTTCGGTTGACATCGTCAACCATCTTCAGGGATAAACTACAATAAAAACGCAAATTAACATTTGAAAAACAAAAACAATTACAACACAAAATTTACATTTAATGAGAAAAGCAACAGCTTCAGATGCAGTTTTGAGCTAGACTAATTGCAACTAAGTTTTTTCTTTTCGTCGAGAGTGCTTGTGTACTATAATTCATTCTGATATCGCTGGGTGTATTTATTATGTGCAGCATTTTTAAGGTGAATCGTCTTTTGTAATTATTCTCCTGCGTTAGTATGTCTACGTTTTTGAAATTCGGTGTATGTCCTGTTAAAGTGTAGTGTGCTGCTAAGGCCGTCTTTTGTTCCAAGGGTTTGTCCATTTTTTTGATCCGACTTATGTCCGGAAAGTCTAGTTTTTAATTTTGTTTTCGTTGTACCAACATATACCTCCTGGCATATGTTGGTTCCGTCTCCATTGCATTTTATTTTGTAAACAATGTTGCACTTATCTTCCTTTTTAACTTTAGATTTTGTTTTACTGAAAAAACTGTTAACGTTGTTGCTCGTTTTTAGGGCTAACTGGTAGTCGTCCTTATTGTATAAATTGGAGGTCTTCAACCTTTCCGAAAAGCCAGATATATAAGTAATTGATTTGTATACCTTTTTTTTTTGGCTTCTTTTTGTGCTTTTTGTTTTTCCGTTGTATATTTTACATGTTTGTGTTTATTTCAGCTTTAGTCCATATTTTGTTGTAATTCAATTGTTTGAATAACAACAAAATATTTTAAAGTGGATATGAAATTGATTAGTTGCGGGCGAAGGGTAGGGAATACTATAGTTTCAGTTGTCACCAAACAACTTCATCAGTTCCCTTTCCCAGCTTTAGGGCCGTACAGCAAATTTCTCATTTTATTTAATTTGCGAAAAAGGGAACTGATGAAGTTGTTTGGTGACAACTGAAACTATAGTATTCCCTACCCTTCGCCCGCAACTAATCAATTTCATATCCACTTTAAAATATTTTGTTGTTATTCAAACAATTGAATTACAACAAAATATGGACTAAAGCTGAAATAAACACAAACATGTAAAATTCTGCAGTCCAACAATAAAAAACGCCAACAACGTTGTATATTTTATTAATTCTTCTATGGTTTTGTGGGGAAAATCGTTTTTGTATAAAATGTTATATATTTTTTGCTCATTTACTGCATGGAAACTCTCGTCGCTTATACTTAATACCCGATTAATAAAGTTCGTAGCGGTGTTTATCTTGACTCGTCGTGGATGCTTAGAATAGAAATTTATTAGACGTCCTGTTGCTGTAGGTTTTTGATACCAATCAAGTGATAGTCTGTTTCCTTGTCGAATTATAACTGCATCCAAGTATGGTAGTTTTTGGTTTTCTTCCAATTCGTGGGTAAATTGAATTTTTTTGTCAAAAGAATTCAGTTTGTTTAGTGTGTTGTCAATTTCAGTTTTTTTCACTATGCAGAAAATATCGTCTACGTACTTCGTTATTAATTTCGGCTTATCCGTCAGTTTATCTATTACAGCGCCCAATAATTCCTCCATTACGATATCCGCAATGATCGGTGACGCAGGCGATCCCATTGGTAGTCCTTTTTTCTGCTCGTACATTTTGTCATTATATAAAAAATATCTTGAATCTTTTATACAAAGAGTCAATATTTCTAAGAACAAATCTTTCGGTATTTTTGTGTGTTCGCTAATAAAATTCCATTTTTCTGATATAGTCCTTATTGCCAAATTTATCGGAACACTCGGAAATAAAGACACAACGTCAAATGAGATTAGTATTTCGTCATCATTGAAACTGGTTTCTTTAACTCTTGCTTTTAAAGCCAATGCGTCTTTTATATTTAGAATTTTTCGTCAGGTTTTTTTAAAATTCCTACTATATATTTTGAAAGTCCATATGTTGGCGAATTGATTGACGAGCATATGGGTCTAAGTGGTATTCCCTCTTTATGGATTTTCGGGAGACCATAAATTCGGGGCGCAACGGCTGTATTCGTCGTCATTATATTTTTCTCAAAAACGTCAATTATACTCATATTAAACAGCTTTTCTATTAATTTGTTATTTTTAGTTTGCAAGTTCGATGACGAAGAAAATATAACACAAACACTGTAAACAAAACTAAATCATATTCAAAATGCAACAAAAAAACCGCGTCATTAAAAGCATCCACAACATTTTTACTAAAGTGCAGGAACATGGGAATAATACCAAATTTTATACTTAATACAACAAAAACAACATACGAAATATTCAAAGTAAATGACAAAATACCGCCAAATTTAATAACTACTCTAGAAAAACACAACTACAACTTTCATATTAAAATTCTCAATTTACTTATACAACAAAAACATAAAGAAATCAACAAAAACAAAACTATGCTGGCAAAAACTAGAGAGAAACTTCAAAACCTAATGGACGAAAGAGATTACAATAATTATATGGAGAGCGAAAAATTACTTCACGAGAGTTATGACAACAATAACAAAACAAGACACATCAAGAAATACCAGAAACTAAAAGAAAAACACCAAAAAGAACTTAACATACAAAATAACGATTGGTTTTTTAACGCCACAAACACAACAATACCAAATGTTGTGCAATGGTTACTGTCGATGGGGCCCAAGTATGCATTGCCAACAACAAGAACAGCATTCCCCTTGAGGCTTGATTTTCAGAGATTGGTCCTCCTTTGATTTCCAGTTCCGACATGTTCTTTTCCAGATTCCCGAACTTCTCGTCGTGGGCCAGAAATTGCCTATCCAATTTCTTTAAATGGGTTTCTACAACCTCCACTCGCTTTTCAATAACTTGCGTAATATTCTCGAGTCTTTCGCTGATTTTTCTATAATTTCCCTCTAATTCTTCCAATTTTTGCGAATTTTTGTCCAATTCCCCTATCAGACATTTGAAGATTTCTTTTATTGTAATAGATTCCTCTTCCATTCACTTACTAAATTGCTGCATCAATGTTGCTGTAATCTCCCTCAGCTTCGATATCAGCACTTCTGTAACCTCCCTATAACTCGGAACCGCCTCTGAAGTTTCGTTTCTAATATCAAACGCATATTCATCGATGTCCATTCTGAGGCGCTCGAACAATTCCAAAATGCGTTTTTGTAGCTCAGCCTGTATTTATCCCAAAATCTCCCTGTTCGGGAATTATCCAGAACATCTGGTAACACCTCGAATCTGAGCAACGAACACACAGACGTACATTCGCACTAAGCGAACAACCATACTCACATACATGGGCGAAGATCAATACACGTGGACAAGCACACTAATGACGTAATTACAACAATAAACAAATGTAAGAAATACAAGAAGTAGCAAACTAAACGATAATTACATGATTATGGCAAAAAAAACAAAAGCACATTAATGAGATGTAATTAATGTCCTAATTAATTAATGTAATTAATTAATTAATGTCCTAATTTCTTTAGGAGCACTCAAATCTACTTGCTTTTTGAAATCGACGTTCTACACTCTCTAATGCTCTCAGATTCAATGACAGGGGTTTGTGACCCTCTTTTTGCTCAAGAGACCATCTTGTGGTCAGGACAGTCAACATTATTTCAAATTCCTGTGAAATCTCTGTGCGTTAAGAGATTTCACTCTTTTGTGAGGTGGAAAATCTTCCAAGAAAAAAATTCCTATCCCCTTCCGATTAATTTCGTGAAGATCTTTTTAAATCCACTACTTCCAAAAGGTGATGGTTGGTATGTTGTTCGTTTGGATTTTAAGGAGGCAAATTCTAATGGTATAAGTTTGGGATATTCCAGATCTAGTGCTATGGCTCCAGCGAACTCCCGAGTAAAGGAAGAGTATGTTTGAGTTGTTCCGGAATACAGTGAGTTGGAGAATATGCACTTGGTTTCTTCATTTAGTTCTTCCTCCCGCCCTACTTACTATTTACCTCGCCATGCTGTTGTCAAGCCTGAACGCACATCCACAAAAGTTCGAGTAATTTTGAATGTCTCCTCTCCTTCAAAAAGTTCGAGTGGTTTCCAACGTCTCCTTTCCTGCTTGGAGTGATTTGAATCTTAATGATACTCTTCGACTAAACCAGGCTGATTCTAAGATCGAGTTTTTTTCGTGTCGTATTCAATGCCGACATCGAAAATATATATAGGCACATTTGTGGTAGATGGGAGTCCCACAATCCCATCATCGTTTGATTGCCGATATCAAATATGTATGCTAGGATCTTGTTGGTTTGCTCACCCATTTTTTGTTCGTTCTTGGTTTGAGTCGAAACTTAAAATTACAGAAAATATAAAACAATATTATTATACTGGCATATAAGGAATGTACCAGTTAGGTTGTACCGATCTGAAAACTGCAGTGTGCCAAACCACACACTTTTCATAAGATAGCTCAAAGGAGGTGCACTGGCTTAGCAGTCATAAGGACCGAGGTTAAAATCCGGGTCGCATCAATACATTGTTTTAACATCCCCGTTATTTTGGAGACCAACTTTATCAATGTATAAGCGAGAATCCAGAATATCCAGGGTTTCCCTTTGCTGGAGAATATTTTGTATTTGTTTTTCTTTGAGTTACTCACGTGCTCAGTTTGATATCATGGTTTATATAAAAAAATCCCTTCAATCAAAAGTTTTTCTACAAAAGTTAATTACTTGATCAACTATATGGAATTTAATGAGGTGATTTTTAGAACTAATTGTCGATATCCACCATGGTTGGTTGGTTGGTTCGTTTACGTTGTGGCTACACTTTATAGCCTCAATTAGTATGTAAGGAATACCGTTTTGAAAACCACACCACTCGTTCAAATATTGTTATTTCGTAGTATTAAATTGGCAGTTAAATCCAGCCTGATGAGTTGAGAAATCGTAGAAGGTCTCCCGGACCTACTTCGGCTACCTCGGCGATATTATGAAGGAACGGCTGTCCTATAGCTTTAAGTCGTCGTTGCATTAGTGCAGGGCAGGAACAGAGGAGGTGCTCAACAGTTTCCTCCTCTTCTTCATCTCCGCAGCTGCGACAGTGGTCGTTGTGTGGTATAATTAAGCGCTTTGTGTGGTTACCGATAGCCCAGTGACCGGTTAACACTGCAATAAGTCTTGCCAGGTTCCGTTGATTTTGGCTGATTAGGAACTTTGTGCGTTTGGCGTTGTATTGAAGCCATGTAGATTTTGATATTCGGCATGTTTCCGTTTTGTCCCATCTACTCTCGGCCAATGATAGATAGTATTTGAAGATATCCCCTTTAACTACTCTCATTGGTGCTGCGACTGACGCCTTTGGGAGTTCGTTAGAGGCGGATCCTGCTCTGGCTAGTTCGACCGCTTTTTCGTTCCCATCCAGTCCCTTATGGCCTGGGATCCAGGGGAGAGTTCTCTTGACAGACGCCCTAGTTTAGCAAGTTCTTCTTTACAATCTTTCACTAGCTTCGATGTGGCAGAGTTTGATTTTAGTGCAAGGAGTGCCGCTTGACTGTCGACAAAAATTCCTATCGAGTTTGGTGTGTGGAGTTGTAAGAGAATAAAAGAAGCTTCATTTATGACCAGTATCTCCGCCTGAAAAACACTGCAGTCGTCAGGTAGCTTTATGGATGTAGATATAATTGCATCATACATTGATGTCATGACCTGTCATTGGTGATCCATTATTCCATTCTTTCCTGCTTGGAAATTTGACTTCAAAAGGCTGATCAAAAGTCGTTGTAGGAGCGCAGTAATCAGCAGTAGTTGCTATTTCTTTTGGTAGTTTGTGAAGCACGCACGCATGTCCGTAGGCTCTATCGCTCCATATTCCTAGAGCCCGCAGCCTTGCCGCATTACATGTTGCGATTGCTTTGATGTGTATGTCTATTGGCAGAATGTGCATCATAACATTGAGGGCTTCAGCCGGACAAGACCGAATTTTCCCTGTCACCCTGATGCATGCTGATCTTTGTATACTATATACCATTTTAGGTTTTATTTCACGTGTAGTATGCAACGGTTGCTTTGTGAGCACGATGTTCCATGTTACGTTTCCATGATAGCTATGAATCTAGGATGACGCCTAGGTACTTTGCGTGATCTGATAGGGGTATTTCTTGACCTCTTAGTCGTGGTAGATTGGAAGCGACTCTAGAGTGCTTCAGATTGATCTGCACGACCTTGAGCATCATCTTATTGTGGGGATGATGTTGATGGCCCCTCTAGCTGCATATTATCTAGCAGCTTTCCGGCATCGTCGATGTCATCTGCATCGGCTTCTCCGTTCGGGACATGCGATCTTAGTATCTTTACTTTGGCTTCCCTCACGCCAAAGAACAGTTTGTTGCCGAGTCTCTCTAGTGCCTCCACTCCGGCTTCTGTTGTAGAGAGTACCAAACTCATGCTGTTATTGTTCGGGGGTTCATTGGCGATTACGGACCAATCGTTCATTGGAACATCCTTGTTCATCCTCGCCAGACCTTGTAGTAGTTTCGGGCCGTCACAATCTATCTTGGGCAGCCAAACTCTGGCACGAGGTCTTATTGGGATTTCTTTGGCTGGGATCAACCGCAGGCTGATATCTTCCCATGCACCGCTGATCTTAGCCATACATTTTTCCAAGAATCCCTTTGAGAACTCGTCCATGCATTTGATTACCCCGTAGCCACGATGAACCTCGCTTGAGTCGAAATGAGGCACGGGAGAATCTTCGTTTGTGAAAACATGCCCCAAAACATGTTCTGACCATTTAGTTTCTACCATGTTTCTTCCATGTTACGTTTCCATGATAGCATTGAATCTAGGATGACGCCTAGGTACTTGGCGTGATCTGATAGGGGTATTTCTTGACGTCTTAGTCGTTGTATATTGGAAGTGACTCTAGAGTGCTTCAGATTGATCTGCACGACCTTGAGCATGATCTTATTGTGGGGATGATATTGATGGCCCCTCTAGCTGTATATTATCTAGCAGCTTTCCGGCATCGTCGATGTCATCTGCATCGTCTTCTCCGTTCGGGCCATGCGATCTTAGTATCTATACTTTGGCTTCCCTCACGCCAAAGAACAGTTTGTTGCCGAGTCTCTCTTGTGCCTCCACTCCGGCTTCTGTTATAGAGAGAACCAAACTCATGCTGTAGTTGTTCGGGGGTTCAGTGGCGATTACGGACCAATCGTCCATTGGAACATCCTTGTTCATCCGCGCCAGACCTTGTAGTAGTTTCGGGCCGTCACAATCTATATTGGGCAGCCAAACTCTGGCACGAGGTCTTATTGGGATTTCTTGGGCTGGGATCAACCGCAGGATGATGTCTTCTGTAAGATCAATCAAACACTACTTTATGTTTTACAATCCTGAATAGAATGAATATATTATTTTCCAAATTTTCAGTATTATTATAATTATGTCGAAGGTTACTATTCAGAATACATTTTTATGTTTAATTTTTGTTTGATGTTTTTTCGGCTTAAGGTCAGTAAAAAACGTTGTTTATTTTTGTTTTCAATTTTTTATTCCAATATTTCGGTTGACATTGTCAACCATCTTCAGGGATAAACTACAATAAAAACGCAAATTAACATTTGAAAAACAAAAACAATTACAACACAAAATTTACATTTAATGAGAAAAGCAACAGCTTCAGATGCAGTTTTGAGCTAGACTAATTGCAACTAAGTTTTTTCTTTTCGTCGAGAGTGCTTGTGTACTATAATTCATTCTGATATCGCTGGGTGTATTTATTATGTGCAGCATTTCTAAGGTGAATCGTCTTTTGTAATTATTCTCCTGCGTTAGTATGTCTACGTTTTTGAAATTCGGTGTATGTCCTGTTAAAGTGTAGTGTGCTGCTAAGGCCGTCTTTTGTTCCAAGGGTTTGTCCATTTTTTTGATCCGACTTATGTCCGGAAAGTCTAGTTTTTAATTTTGTTTTCGTTGTACCAACATATACCTCCTGGCATATGTTGGTTCCGTCTCCATTGCATTTTATTTTGTAAACAATGTTGCACTTATCTTCCTTTTTAACTTTAGATTTTGTTTTACTGAAAAAACTGTTAACGTTGTTGCTCGTTTTTAGGGCTAACTGGTAGTCGTCCTTATTGTATATATTGGAGGTCTTCAACCTTTCCGAAAAGCAAGGTATATAAGTAATTGATTTGTATACCTTTTTTTTTGGCTTCTTTTTGTGCTTTTTGTTTTTCCGTTGTATATTTTACATGTTTGTGTTTATTTCAGCTTTAGTCCATATTTTGTTGTAATTCAATTGTTTGAATAACAACAAAATATTTTAAAGTGGATATGAAATTGATTAGTTGCGGGCGAAGGGTAGGGAATACTATAGTTTCAGTTGTCACCAAACAACTTCATCAGTTCCCTTTCCCAGCTTTAGGGCCGTACAGCAAATTTCTCATTTTATTTAATTTGCGAAAAAGGGAACTGATGAAGTTGTTTGGTGACAACTGAAACTATAGTATTCCCTACCCTTCGCCCGCAACTAATCAATTTCATATCCACTTTAAAATATTTTGTTGTTATTCAAACAATTGAATTACAACAAAATATGGACTAAAGCTGAAATAAACACAAACATGTAAAATTCTGCAGTCCAACAATAAAAAACGCCAACAACGTTGTATATTTTATTAATTCTTCTATGGTTTTGTGGGGAAAATCGTTTTTGTATAAAATGTTATATATTTTTTGCTCATTTACTGCATGGAAACTCTCGTCGCTTATACTTAATACCCGATTAATAAAGTTCGTAGCGGTGTTTATCTTGACTCGTCGTGGATGCTTAGAATAGAAATTTATTAGACGTCCTGTTGCTGTAGGTTTTTGATACCAATCAAGTGATAGTCTGTTTCCTTGTCGAATTATAACTGCATCCAAGTATGGTAGTTTTTGGTTTTCTTCCAATTCGTGGGTAAATTGAATTTTTTTGTCAAAAGAATTCAGTTTGTTTAGTGTGTTGTCAATTTCAGTTTTTTTCACTATGCAGAAAATATCGTCTACGTACTTCGTTATTAATTTCGGCTTATCCGTCAGTTTATCTATTACAGCGCCCAATAATTCCTCCATTACGATGTCCGCAATGATCGGTGACGCAGGCGATCCCATTGGTAGTCCTTTTTTCTGCTCGTACATTTTGTCATTATATAAAAAATATCTTGAATCTTTTATACAAAGAGTCAATATTTCTAAGAACAAATCTTTCGGTATTTTTGTGTGTTCGCTAATAAAATTCCATTTTTCTGATATAGTCCTTATTGCCAAATTTATCGGAACACTCGGAAATAAAGACACAACGTCAAATGAGATTAGTATTTCGTCATCATTGAAACTGGTTTCTTTAACTCTTGCTTTTAAAGCCAATGCGTCTTTTATGTTATATTTAGAATTTTTCGTCAGGTTTTTTTAAAATTCCTACTATATATTTTGAAAGTCCATATGTTGGCGAATTGATTGACGAGCATATGGGTCTAAGTGGTATTCCCTCTTTATGGATTTTCGGGAGACCATAAATTCGGGGCGCAACGGCTGTATTCGTCGTCATTATATTTTTCTCAAAAACGTCAATTATATTCATATTAAACAGCTTTTCTATTAATTTGTTATTTTTAGTTTGCAAGTTCGATGACGAAGAAAATATAACACAAACACTGTAAACAAAACTAAATCATATTCAAAATGCAACAAAAAAACCGCGTCATTAAAAGCATCCACAACATTTTTACTAAAGTGCAGGAACATGGGAATAATACCAAATTTTATACTTAATACAACAAAAACAACATACGAAATATTCAAAGTAAATGACAAAATACCGCCAAATTTAATAACTACTCTAGAAAAACACAACTACAACTTTCATATTAAAATTCTCAATTTACTTATACAACAAAAACATAAAGAAATCAACAAAAACAAAACTATGCTGGCAAAAACTAGAGAGAAACTTCAAAACCTAATGGACGAAAGAGATTACAATAATTATATGGAGAGCGAAAAATTACTTCACGAGAGTTATGACAACAATAACAAAACAAGACACATCAAGAAATACCAGAAACTAAAAGAAAAACACCAAAAAGAACTTAACATACAAAATAACGATTGGTTTATTAACGCCACAAACACAACAATACCAAATGTTGTGCAATGGTTACTGTCGATGGGGCCCAAGTATGCATTGCCAACAACAAGAACAGCATTCCCCTTATTGAATGTCATCGCTGAGAGCGAAGAATGCATACAAACACTTGACAATAAAGAGGATCAGGAAAATGCGAGAGTGAAAATAGTCTCTCTTATTGACGACCACTTACAACAGACGAAATTAAGCAAAAGAGATAAGTTTATAATTGACACAGTGGGTAGAACAAAACAATTTTTAAAGGAAAATAACGACGTCTTGATATTAAATGCAGACAAAGGGGGAAAGACTGTGGCGATGAACAAGGATGACTATGAAAATAAGATGAAATCAATATTATGGGACATGTGCACATATAGAAGATTAAAACGAGATCCGACATCGAACTTGCAAACTAAAAATAACAAATTAATAGAAAAGCTGTTTAATATGAATATAATTGACGTTTTTGAGAAAAATATAATGACGACGAATACAGCCGTTGCGCCCCGAATTTATGGTCTCCCGAAAATCCATAAAGAGGGAATACCACTTAGACCCATATGCTCGTCAATCAATTCGCCAACATATGGACTTTCAAAATATATAGTAGGAATTTTAAAAAACCTGACGAAAAATTCTAAATATAACATAAAAGACGCATTGGATTTAAAAGCAAGAGTTAAAGAAACCAGTATCAATGATGACGAAATACTAATCTCATTTGACGTTGTGTCTTTATTTCCGAGTGTTCCGATAAATTTGGCAATAAGGACTGTATCAGAAAAATGGAATTTTATTAGCGAACACACAAAAATACCGAAAGATTTGTTCTTAGAAATATTGACTCTTTGTATAAAAGATTCAAGATATTTTTTATATAATGACAAAATGTACGAGCAGAAAAAAGGACTACCAATGGGATCGCCTGCGTCACCGATCATTGCGGACATCGTAATGGAGGAATTATTGGACGCTGTAATAGATAAACTGACGGATAAGCCGAAATTAATAACGAAGTACGTAGACGATATTTTCTGCATAGTGAAAAAAACTGAAATTGACAACACACTAAACAAACTGAATTCTTTTGACAAAAACATTAAATTTACCCACGAATTGGAAGAAAACCAAAAACTACCATACTTGGATGCAGTTATAATTCGACAAGGAAACAAACTATCACTTGATTGGTATCAAAAACCTACAGCAACAGGACGTCTAATAAATTTCTATTCTATAAACACCGCTACAAACTTTATTAATCGGGTATTAAGTATAAGCGACGAGAGTTTCCATGCAGTAAATGAGCAAAAAATATATAACATTTTATACAAAAACGATTTTCCCCACAAAACCATAGAAGAATTAATAAAATATACAACGGAAAAACAAAAAGCACAAAAAGAAGACAAGAAAGAAAAAGTATACAAATCAATTACTTATATACCTGGCTTTTCGGAAAGGTTAAAGACCTCCAATATATACAATAAGGACGACTACCAGTTAGCCCTAAAAACGAGCAACAACGTTAACAGTTTTTTCAGTAAAACAAAATCTAAAGTTTAAAAGGAAGATAAGTGCAACATTGTTTACAAAATAAAATACAATGGAGACGGAACCAACATATGCCAGGAGGTATATGTTGGTACAACGAAAACAAAATTAAAAACTAGACTTTCCGGACATAAGTCGGATCAAAAAATGGACAAACCCTTGGAACAAAAGACGGCCTTAGCAGCACACTGCACTTTGACAGGACATACTCCGAATTTCAAAAACGTAGACATACTAATGCAGGAGAATAATTACAAAAGACGATTCACCTTAGAAATGCTGCACATAATAAATACACCCAGCGATATCAGAATGAATTATAAAACCGATACCGATCACTGTGCACACATATATAGACATTTAGTACACAAGCACTCTCGACGAAAAGAAAAAACTTAGTTGCAATTAGTCTAGCTCAAAACGGCATCTGAAGCTGTTGCTTTTCTCATTAAATGTAAATTTTGTGTTATAATTGTTTTTGTTTTTCAAATGTTAATTTGCGTTTTTATTGTAGTTTATCCCTGAAGATGGTTGACGATGTCAACCGAAATATTGGAATAAAAATTTGAAAACAAAAATAAACATCGTTTTTTACTGACCTTAAGCCGAAAAAAACATCAAACAAAAATTAACCACCAACAGGTCAACAATAAACACCAAGAACATTTTTATGTTTTCCACATAAATATAGTGCTTACAACTCGGCCACGCTCCCTTGCACACGTCCTCGGGTGCAACATGCATCTTAATTCTAGATCCAAACTATTCTTACATTTGTGATTTCTGCAGAAAATTTAGGTTATAAATTAAGTCCTAGAAATATCTTAAAATTATTTCAAATTTCTATTCCAGTATCCATTCTAAACACTTATATTTTCTCAATTCTCCCAGTGTACATTCTTTTTTTGAGAACCCTTTTTGACATCAGCAATCTAGGCTTGGTTATATTCGCTTGCAAAGTAAAGATTATATATTTCATCATAAATTGCATAAAACATTTTTTTCTTGTGTCATTTCTTCTAGTCGCCGATATATGTATATAATTCGACACCAGAGTACTCCACTCTTAAGAGAACATTCTAAGATTATCTTTATTTTAGAAATCTCATATACACATTTCTCCAATCTCAGTTTTCCTAATAGAAGAATAATATTTCAAAATGTCCTCTCATATACGAAATTACCCGTATAATTATATACTCGTACATGCAAAGACGGACCATATTTAAGGCATAGGAAATCTTATTAAAATGTTAATGCTAACTAAGGTAATCTTTATTGAGCAACAGTGTTTCTACTTTCTAATTACAGTTAGTGCCATATAGAAAAACTTTATTAAAAGTATACAAACATTAAAGATCATTGTAGATCAATTTGCATTTCCCCGTTTCTCTGAATCATTTCTATTGATATTTATGTTTGTTCTCTTCTTCATACGTATTTTCGTATTAAATTGTGAATCCTATCCTAGTTCAACTTTGAATGAATAACAGTAATGTATATGTATATTAGGGTGGGGCGATTTGTGTGGAAGCAAAAAACCCTTAATGAGCCCTTCGCGTTTCTGACTCCTGGGATTGAACTGAGCAAAAAAGTCCACTGGACCATATATCTACCGTGAAAATCGAGCCTCCCGATTTAGACTTTAAGTTTCTTATTGACGTTTTTTGGATACTTTAGCATATAACAGCCAAACCATTGGGATTTTCGATCCAACACAAAGACAAACATTGTAGCCAAGACAGTAATTGAAAACTCTCTAATACACCGCAAAAGCATTGGAACGCTCCTTCAGGCAGTTTTGGCCTTAAGAATGTGTAAACTTTTCGGAAAATGTCGATAAATGACATTGTGCTACAAAATTTGACCCGAAAAATATTCAAGTGTTCTGATGCAAAATTATATCGTGTTGGGATCCATGGACAACGACAGTGCCTTTATTTCGTTTGGGTCACTTCGTTTTATTTTTTTATAACGGTAAAAGTAGTGAAAATCTGTGTTTCTTACATTTTCAGATTTAAACGGGCATATCTTATTTTTTCCACAAGGGATTTCTTTTGGTCCTTCTTCCTTTTAAAGGGGTGAATAATGTCTTTTGAATAAGCTATTATTGTTTTAAATCGGTTAACAAATGGCTATGTTATAGAGGTTTATGTCTGAAAAAACCCACAAAAAACCTATAAAGGCATTTCTCATAATTTTCAAAATAAATATTGAACAAAACAAAAAAACATTATATTTTTGAAAATTATGAGAAATTCCTTTATAGTTTTTTTGTGGGATTTTTCAGACATAAACCACTATAACTTAGCCATTTGTTAACCGATTGAAAACAATAATAGCTTATTCAAAAGACATTATTCACCCCTTTAAAAGGAAGATGGATCAAAAGAAATCCGTTGTGGAAAAAATAAGATATGCCCGTTTAAATTTTAAAATTTAAGAAACCCAGATTTTCACTACTTTTACCGTTATAAAAAAATAAAACAAAGTGACCCAAACGAAATAAAGGCATTGTCGTTGTCCATGGATCCCAACACGATATAATTTTGCATCAGAACACTTGAATATTTTTCGGGTCAAATTTTGTAGCACAATGTCATTTATCGACATTTTCCGAAAAGTTTGCACATTCTTAAGGCCAAAACTGCCTGAAGGAGCGTTCCAATGCTTTTGAGATGTATTAGAGAGTTTTCAATTACTGTCTTGGCTACAATGTTTGTCTTTGTGTTGGATCGAAAATCTCAATGGTTTGGCTGTTATATGCCAAAATATCCAAAAAACGTCAATAACAAACTTAAAGTCAAAATCGGGAGGCTCGATTTTCATCGTAAACATATGGTCCAGTAGACTTTATTGCTCAGTTCAACCCCAGGAATCAGAAACGCGAAGGGCCCATTAAGGTTTTCAAATCGCCCCGCCCTAATGTATATCCCAAAATAACATACAATTTTAAAGAATTATCGTATCTAATCCACGTGTTGGGAAACATGTAATTTCTAAGTCACTTTTTCGATTCTCCCTCTCTTTCTATTTGAGCTTATTTAATTTCCATAAATATAAGTATAAAACTCCAATCTCATTTCTCCAATTGAATATAATATTCACATTATGAAAGAAATGGTGATGAAAGTTATATAGGCTATTACCGTATTAAACTCTACATTGTAAAACAGATAGTTTTGGACGAAGTTAATATTTCATCCATAAAAACTATTATTGAGTGATGACCTGAGTCATTATTCGTGGAGATTTTATAGTAGTCACTTGCACATCTGGACCAGCGAAAACATTTACTCTCCCAAATGCCGTTCTTTATGATTCATAATGACTATTAGGTTAAATGAGTATTGTCTTATGAGATGAAGAAATCATTCGTTGCGATTGGGTTCTATTCACTTGCACATCTGGGCCAGTGAAAAATCGTTGCCACCTTTTTATCTTTCAATTTCTGGCAACCCTTGTTGTGTTTAGTTGTGTTATTTTTGTGTTCTACAAAGTGGATAATTTATTATAAAAATTTTATTAGTTTCAGTGTTTTTTCGTGTTTGATTTACCGAATTAATAAAAATATATAATTAAACGCTTTAGTGCTCAGTGAAGTTCTGTTTTATAACATATTAGTTTGGCAGATAAGTAAAATTTAATTTTGTGTCTGTCTCAGTGTTTCATAGTGATTATTTTGTTTTGTTTTATTTTTGACATTTGCTATTGTGTCTTGTGCTTTTACATATTTGTTCGTAATATTTTATTGGCTAAGATTTAGAGCATACTTTGAGGCGGTTTTAAAATTAAACAACTTTAAATTTTTTAAAACTTTTTATTGGCTTTTGGTATAGCATACTTTTAGGCATAACTATTAATAATGGAATGTATAAATAAAGACTGTAAAGTTACAAGTTTGAAAGAGCGTTTGTTGACTTGTTGGTTATGTGAGAAGCATGAACATTTGAAATGCTTAGGTTTCACTGGCAAACATT
Source organism: Musca autumnalis (assembly GCF_047663935.1). Taxonomy (NCBI): domain Eukaryota; kingdom Metazoa; phylum Arthropoda; class Insecta; order Diptera; family Muscidae; genus Musca; species Musca autumnalis. Next base: position 125,314,546 of record NW_027412088.1, on the reverse strand, counting down.
TTGATGTCATTACTGATCGCAATAATGGATTTCGTTGGGCATGTGCCAATTGTAGGTCCCTGGAAGTAGATTTTTACCGTCTCTTCAGGGAATCTAAAATGGAGCTTGCTGCCATGAGGAAGGATTTTGAAGTCGTTTTTTCAAGGCTTGAAATTTTTGAAAAAATGTTTAAAAATTTTGATTTCGCTGATGGCTCTCCGAAACGTAAAAAAATCTCAACTGTTGTTCCTGGTGATAACTTAATTAGCCTTAATTCACCAGCTGTGGTTCCGCCACGCAAGTCTGCTGAGACCTTACCTTCGGAAAATAGCCTGGCCCTACCGGGGCAGCGTTCATCACTTCCAATCGTCTCAAGTTCAAAGGGAAATTCGACAATAGAAATGCCTTCTTCAGAAATGTTACCCATATGTTCTCTAACTAATTCTATACCTATAGTTACTGTCAATGCACCCTTTTCAAATGTTAATGCTTCTGTTCCAATTACACCTCAAATTCAGGAAACTGATCAAACTTTAAATTCCAATCCTTCTTGGTCTGGGGGTAGTAATGAACTAATCGTAATTCCTCCCAGAAAAAGTATTTTTATTTCCAGACTACATCCTAAAACAACTGTAGATAACATATATAATTACCTAAAAGCTAGATTGAATAATTTACGTGACACTGACTGCAAAATTATGAAATATAATTCGTCAACGCCACGTGTCATATCATCTTTTAAATTAACTGTGCCTCATGAGTTCTTTAATGTTATATTAAATGATTCATTTTGGCCAGAAAGTACACTAGTTAAAGAATATATATACAGAGATAAATCTAATACTAATAATCCTGTAGTTATTCCTTCAGTCGTGCCTGTTTCAAAAAACCAATAAGTTCGCTATCCTTACTTTACCAAAATGTTAGAGGTCTTAATACTAAACTTAATAATATTTACTTAAAATCTTTTGGTTGTGATCTTAAAATCCTAGTTTTTACAGAAACTTGGCTGAAACCAGGTATTCGTGACACTGAGATTTTGTCAGATCAGTACCAAGTATACAGAAAAGATCGGTTAAACAAAATTGGTGGAGGAGTATTTATTGCAGTTCATAATTCCATTGCATCAGAGCGAATTATGCTTACTGAATACCCTTATATTGAATTTGTGTGTGTTAAAATAAAATATTTAAATCAATCCTTTATTATAACGTGCTCCTACATTGCCCCAAACTCAGACATAGACATTTATCTTAAACATTCTGAATTAATAAAAGAAGTTTCATTACGGCATTCAGCAAATTCTGAATTGATTTGTCTTGGTGATTTTAATTTACCTAACTCAGGTCTCAGGTGACAACATAGTAGATTATGTACCTGTTTCATCAACAGAACTCTCTACAGACATGTTATCATTCTGGGAAAATATTTTTGATCAATGTCTCTATCAAATAAATAATATCTATAATTCTAAAGGCAAAATTTTAGACTTAGTGTTTTCTTCAACCATAAACTCTTCTGTATGTGCAAGTCCTCCATTCTCAGAACCTGAAGATATGTATCATCCCACCCTTATGGTAACTCTTGAACTCAATAATAGCTTAACTACTAAAACTTTATCGCAAACTAAGCCAAGTAAACTAAATTTTGGTAAAACTAATGTGGTCCTTCTGCGTTCTTTCTTATCAAATAATACTTGGTTACCTCAGGGAAACATTGATTCCCGTATTTCAAATTTTTATAAAGTACTTAATGATGCATTAACAGTATCAGTTCCTCTTTTAAAGATGTGCTCAGAAATGGGTCCTGCTTGGTTTACTCCACATCTCAGGAGTTTGCGCAATATGAAAAGTAGAATGTATAAAAAATTTAAAAGATGTAATTCCACTTTAAACTTTACCAATTATGCAAAAGCTAGAAATGCGTTCAACAGAGAAAATTCAAGGTGTTATTCAAATTACTTAATTAAGATGCGAAATAATTTTCATAGTAATCCTAAAAACTTTTATAAATTCGTAAACTCTAAAAGAAAAGTACGTGAATTTCCTAGTAGCATGAGACTTGGTTGTAGTGAATCATGTGACCCTAATGACATTGCAAATATGTTTGCTGACTTTTTTCAAAATACTTACTCCAAATGTTCAACTAACTCCCTTAATTACCCTTATAATATTCATAAACTTAACCAGTTTCCTCGCATTATTCTCACTGAGGATGATGTATTAAATGGTTTATTGTCATTGAAATATTCAAACTCACCAGGTTCTGATGGTGTTCCGACTTCTATTTTAAAATCATGTGCATATGAACTTTATCGTCCCCTAACAATTATTTTCAATGACTCGTTGACATTGGGATATTTCCCACTTGTCTGGAGATCTAGCTATATTATTCCTTTGCATAAATCTGATAGTAGATGTGTGATTGAAAACTATAGAGGTATTGCAAAACTAAGTGCAATTCCTAAACTTTTTGAGCTTCTGGTTTCACGCCGAATAACTCATTTCGTTAGATCTATAATATCACCTTATCAACATGGTTTCGTTAAGGCTAGGTCTACCTTGACAAATTTATTGGAACTTACATGTCACGTTCACAATGGATTCGTAAATAAATGTCAAACTGATGTTATATACACAGATTTCAGTAAGGCCTTTGACACCGTTGTACACGAATTGTTAATATATAAGCTTGATTCTATGGGGTTCCCATCAATACTCTTGTCGTGGATACGTTCTTATCTACAGGACCGTACCCAAAGGGTTTCTTTTAATGATATTCTGTCAAAAAATATAACTGTGCATTCTGGTGTTCCTCAGGGTAGCCATTTAGGTCCATTACTTTTTGTACTCTACTTAAATGACCTTCCATCTGTTATTCGTTGCTCTAAAGTATTAATGTTTGCTGACGATGTTAAACTGTTTAGCAATCATGATTCTTATAATCAATCAATTAATCTGCAACATGATTTGTATTCTCTTTCCAACTGGTGTAGTGTCAACGGTATGTCATTAAACTTAAAAAAATGTAAAAAATTGTCATTTTATAGATCTCGTCCTGATTCTTGCGATTATTTCATAGGTTCGCACAAATTGGATAATGTAGACTCGTTTGTGGATCTTGGAGTTATTTTAGATAGTAAATTGCGTTTCAACTTACATATAGAGTCTTGTGTTAATAAAGCCAAGTCATTACTTGGCTTTATAAAACGCTGGTCTAAGGAATTTGACGATCCATACGTGACCAAACGCTTATTCACTAGCCTTGTCCGACCAACATTGGAATACGGTTGTGTACTTTGGAGTCCTTTTTACAAATGTTATTCTGATAAGATAGAATCAGTACAAGTTCAATTTCTTTTATTTGCTCTTAGAGGCTTAGGGTGGAGCACAAGTGAATCTCTTCCACCATATGAAAACCGTCTAAAGTTAATTGACCTTCCAACGTTGGAAAAAAGACGTTTAATGCTCAGATCTATATTCATTATTAAACTTTTGCGTGGACAAATTGAATCACAGTTTTTAATTGGCGAAATCAATTTTAATGTACCTTCACGTAATACTCGAAACTACATACCACTTAAATTAACGTTAGCGAAATCTAATTATGTAATAAGTAATCCACTCCGATCTTTATGTGATGAATATAACAAGTTATATAATAGGATGTCTTTATCGGAACCTCTGCATGTCATAAAAAACTTTATCTTACGTTCTTAGTATTGTTGTAGCAGTTGCCAGGCAATATGTTAGATTAGACCTATTTTATTTTTTGATGTGTTTGTCTTTAAAATGTAACTTTCTAACCGGCTGATGTTTTGCTGTAGCTGGTTTTCCCTAGTCTACTAATCCCCCATATTCCGGAATATGAGGTGTACGCGCTCCCTACGTTAAGGGGAGGTGGCCCTCTCGGTCGGCAAGGGCGGGAAAGAGTGGCGTTGGGAACGATCGAAAGAAAAAAAAAAAAAAATATATCATCTCCCCATCTCGGCATTGGAATAACTTTCCTTTTCAGATCTCTGAAATCTATGCCATTCTGTATTCGCCATTATTCTTTTTCAAAAGACTATGACCAGAATACCAGGATGATGAGTCCTGATAAGTTAAGCACTTTATTCTTTTTTTACCACTTCATGTATTCACTTGCACAACTGGACCAGTGAAAAATCATTGCCACCATTTTATCTATCAATATCTTCTCCCCATCTCGGCATTGGAATAACTTTCCTATTCAGATCTCTGAAATCTATGCCATTCTGTATTCGCCATTATTCATTTTCAAAAGACTATGGTTCGAATACGAGGATGATGAGTCTTGAATTAGACCAGCATTCTTATCCTCCCAATAAGCCATTCCATATAATGTGTACCATACTGGTACCCATGTTTCCAATCAACCCAATAAAATCGTCATTCAATCATAATCAGGGATACTATCCTTGGCCGTTATCATCACATGATAATCATAAGTAAAAACAGTATATTGCAGCAGCAACTACATTTACAAACTGTTAATCATATCAATTCACAACAAAATAATAACTGGCAAATCCGCTATATACGGTATTTTCAACTTTGATTGACTCTTCTTTAAATAAGTCAATACAATATTACCTCAAAATAATATAACTGCACTTCCAATATAAAGAAATATATCACAATTCAAACAGATATCTTTTCATTTCAGATACAAACATTTTACGTTTTCACTACAATTGATTTTGATGACTTACCTGTCATCTCTTAACACACTTGAATCAGATGTCGCCAAAGTCACACATCTTAAGCATTTTTTTGCCCTGATACCACAATTACCATCTTCTTGGAATTGCTATGTGCATAATCTTAAATTTCCATTGATAGGTTTAATCGCACACACTCTCTATTGATACTCCGGTCTTGATTGAACAATTCGTTGATATTCCTTTCTGCATATTTTTCAGATCTCAGAGTTCGATTCATGTAAATCCTGGCAATTATTAGGCATTCTGTTCCACGCAGGAAATCAAAATCCATTTTATGGGAACGAAATGCCACATCCAACAATTTCTGATGGGTTTCACTCAAAATTCTATCTTTTAAGCTTCGCTTATCCATAAAAGCATTATACGTCCTCGACATTCCTCAGACGCGTATATAGTTTTTGGTGTATCCCACCGCTGCTTTGTAAGCTCAATCAAACACGACTTTATGTTTTAACAATCCTGAATAGAATGAATATATTATATTCCAAATTTTCAGTATTATTATAATTATGTCGAAGGTTACTATTCAGAACACATTTTTATGTTTCCCACATAACTATAGTGCTTACACTTCCATTGCACCGCTGATCTTAGCCATACATTTTTCCAAGAATACCTTTGAGAACTCGTCCATGCATTTGATTACACTGTAGCCACGATAAACCTCGCTTGAGTCGAAATGAGGCACGGGAGAATCTTCGTTTGTGAAAACATGCTCCAAAACTTTTTCTGACAATTTAGTTTCTACCATGACCCATTCCGCAGTGGTGATAGGGGACAGCTTTCCCTTCTTGTCGTTAGCCACGGCAACTATCAGGTCGTCCTTAACAACTTCATTGAAGGGACGTTTTATTGTTGAATAGGCAGTAGTGTTGTGTTTTTCCTCTTGGCGGGCTTATTGTCCTCAGTCCGGGAGCGCTCATGTTTGGAGGAAGTTGGGCGATCATCGTTTCTAGAGGTTTTGGCTTCCTCGTATTCCTCGATGATTTTAGTGTATTTTATTTTGTCTAGCTCATGCCGTTCGTGGACCGTACCATTTGCAGCATTCTTGGCGATCTTGCCGAGAATGAATTTTGCCTTCTGCTATAGGGCCTTCGAAAGTCGGCTGGACTTTTCTTTTTCTTATTGGTTTGTGTAGTTTTAACATCCTCAGAGACGGTCAGATTTTCTGTTTTTGTGGTTGTCTGATGAAGTGTGTCAGAACCGACAACACTTAGTTGGCTAGCTACCAGCTCCTGGCTGGATGCTAAAAGGTCATCCTCGGACGATTTGCCAGACTGCAACCGAGGAGTTTTGTTTTTATTTTCTATTGTATTTTTCTCCATATGTTGTTCCCACGAGTGTGCCGTAAGGGGATGGACCATCGTACGCAGTGACGGCTTGCGCAGACTAGGCTACTAATAAGTACAACTCGACCCGTGCCCTGGCGCAGAGGGGGGAATGCTAGCGACCACACTTCTTTAGACACTAGTCGGCCATTCAGATCCTCAGCACAACTCCTTGATCTTAAAAGTGTACATATATGTCACTCGTCCCAAAGGTAATCTGTGGAGCAAAATCAGTTCACCTCCTGGGCTCGTGACAATTCCCTCCTACTTTTGCAACCGGGCTTCGGACCGTCTTTGACGGAGGTATCCACCATATATACCATACTTTCTAATTAAAGTTTTTGCCAATTGAAGTTCTGAAAAAATAACTTCTACGAACATTCCCTTATTCTTAGCAAGAAAAAAAACCTAAATAAAGTAAATAAGAAAGCAACCTTTTATTCGGAGTACGGCGAACGAATTTTTCTCTATAATGAATTGCAAATTGAAAACGCAGCTTTTTCCAGCATATTTTCACCTTTTCATCCTCTCTATAGCGAACTTCTATATACTATAACGAAGTTTTTTCATTCAAACATTTAAATTCTCACACAAAATAATCCCCCTATAACGAATTTTTGAGAAACGTTATTCATTGTAGTTTACACAATAAATGTGAAACAAAACACATTCATCAGCGGTCTTATTTAGTGAAGTTCACATAAAAAGGAGAAGCAAAACTCATTTATTTAAAATGCCAGATGTGGGTATTCTGGAGGGAAGAAAATGCTGGATTTACTGCTGTTTTAGATAGAAGTATATTTCGTGGATTTAAAAATATTTTCCTCTCGATTGCAGTTATGAAATCCGGTTGGGAGAATCCGGCGTGAATATCCCGGGCACTTTGCAGTAGCACTGCAATAAAATATGCTGCAATTGGACCGTGTACTCTTTCGAAGCTCCCAATACGTAATAAATAAATGAAATAATTATTATGTAAACAATAAATTTTAAAAATTTTGAACTTAAAATTAGAGTGTTCTGCCACATTGACTCCAGGATGAGGGGATCCATCGCAGCATGGATTGACTGCTCTTCTTCGGAATATGCATGTATCTTGAAAGGAAGTTTGTGCTTTGTAGGGAGGAAAATGCAATAGTGGTTACAAAGTAACACATGGACAGCAGATAATTTGGAACATGATCTTCAACTTTTACCTCGTAAACAGCACAACAGTATAGGAAATCGTTGTTGGAAACGAAAACTTGAATTTGTAACTCGGAATGAGTACAAAAGTATAGAAAATGGTTTCTGGAAAATAGTTATAGAATTGTACTGTGGAAATATTACACTAAAGAAGAAGAATGGGATTTTGCGTTTGGTTGGAATTAATGCAGGTATAATTTTCGGATTGGACAGTGTTTCCACTGGAGCAACACTTATTTTGCAATAACCTAAGTGATTGGATACGGACGTACCTGTAGCTATTCGCATCTAGAACGCTATAATGGATGAGGTTCTCGGAACTTTAATAAAGTAAAAAGACTGTACATCATTGTACGGAAAGAAACTGCTATGGTTTCGAATTTGAAACCCAATCTAGGGATAGATGATGTCCTCGGAATGAAAATCTAGCTGATGGTAACACGGTATTCGAATATGGTTCGAACTGGTTTGCAGTTTCACTCGAATGTGTACTGCACCCAGAATCTTGCTCGCACCAGGATGAATGAATGAAATATAGTCAGTTCGTCCCCGGAAATTGCGAATAGTCCAGTACGAGTTACGAACAAGCAATGTGTCGGCCTGTAACTGGAAGTCATGAATTGTGCTTATGCTATAATGAATTATCTGGGATGTAGTATGATTGGAGTGATGAACGTTGGGTATGTGGACTAATAATTTGTCTCTGATGAACATCAATTTTGGAGGATAGTTGGAAATCGGTAGATACGTATTTCATGAAAGATTCGCAGTAGTGGCGAGTGTCTGTAAGGAATAATTCTTCTTCGAACACAGAGGCTGAATCGGAAATGTCTCATTGATTCTGGTAGTAGCTCATCATATTCCGTATAATACAGAATATGAATGTTATCTTTAAAACGGATGAGTAGGATAAGATTTAGAATACCCACGGATTGAAATTGCATTGTGTGGATCAATGTATTTGAGAATGGATTTATCATACTCCATCATGCTAGACAAGTTCATGTTCTGGAGCGGAATAATGGATACACTAGGAGACACTCGGAAATGGAGGTCTCCTTTGGATTGAAGCCCCGAAGTGGAAGAACTGTATAGGTAACACCGTCAGAAAACTTATTCACCAGCTCAGAACCGAACAGACCTCATTTGGAATTTGGAGAACATGTCTGAAAGCCTTCAGCGGAGCAAGTGGACTGTATGGAAGAATCGAAACATTGAGTGGAGTCGACATTCAAATCAAGACTGGAACTTATGGTAGGTGACTGAGTCGGTGAATAGGCGTTACCAGAATCATCATGGAGCAGAGTATGATGTCGCTTTTGGCAATGGACACATGTACTCTTGGAAGGACAATTGCTCACACGATGCGTCTTGGAGAAACAGTTACAGAAAATACCAAATTCTTTTTTTTATTGCCGAACGTTGTCGTGGGTCTAAAGAAATAAATTTAGCACACTTTCGGATTGTGTGCAAGGATGAGGAACATAGCCGACATTTTGGAAAAGAACTATTGCTTTTAGTAGGTGTAAGTATTTCGAATCATATAATCTGGAATACTATTTATGGTTGATGAGACGTCTGTATTCTGAAGACGAACCATGACTTCTGTCAATCCCGCCATGCATGTGGAATGAAGGGATGAGGCAGTTCGGAATTTCTCGTTAAGTCTAGCTAACTTCAGAGATTTATCAGACCTAATGTCTGTGGTGTCTTAGACACGCCGTTCGGACTCGGCGATAAACAGTAGGACCCATATCATTGAGCTAATATGAATCGGGGTGCACTCATTGATATGAGAGAAGTCTCCCTTGTCCCGCCTGGGATGTTTGTGGAACAATTATATTATATAATGTCTGTGTGTTCTTGAACACATTCATTGAAGGCGGATTTTATGTCAGCCCATGCGGATTCCAACTCGTTCGTGTGAATTTTCACCAGCTGAGATGAAGTGAGTGGAATAATGCCACTATTCACACATAAATTAATTGTACTAGTCGGCTAATATAACTTATGAATTTAGGAATGGCCATCTCGTGAATGTTCTTGAAAAAGCGTTCCGGAATAGTCGCTAGTGTTTCGTTTCCAACCTTACTACATTGAAAAGTTTTTATCGAGGTATAAAAACTCAAAGGAAAGTAAAATAAATAAATTATTTCGACTTGAAATTATGAATTTCAAAGTAGGAAAAACTAAAGAAAAATTATAAATTATATAACCAATACATAACCGAAACATGGACTTATTTGGAATACGTGTTTGTCCTAATAAGAGGACTCACTGATGAGAATGAACAATAGTGATCTCTTTGCGTATAGGAGAGAGAAATAAATGAACCACGCACGCTAAGGACGGAGTACGAATAGAATTGAACACACTGGAAATGGTATCGTTGGAAGTAATAGGAAATAAGCTCTATGATACGAAGTCGACAAATTATATTAATTTGAAAAGGAAAAGAGAAAAAGTTATGTTCTCGTTCTCCAAATGAAACTTCAAACGGAAAAAGAAATAACAATTCAACTTTCTCACAAGAGCAGCAATTGCCTCCTTGAAAATAACAGTTTTACTGATAAGGATGCAGGAACTAGCACTTCGGAAAAAAATCACACCGAATTAATGATGTACTTTCCAGAAAGTAGTAGTAGTAAACAAATTGGAACACTGTGTGCTTAATAAGCGAAATAAGAAAAAAAACAAGTTTGCCGGCGGCAAAACGTGTTTTGACTCAGACATTTTGAATTATAAAACACTATTGTGTTTTCACTTTTGGATAATTAAAACACAAACTTACCTTGATTTTGATGAAAAATGGATGAAATTATATGAGGATGATTGGAAAATTTGGAACAGCAATAAAATCCAATTCGATTAGGACCAATGAAAATGCCAGATGTGGGCATTTCTGGAGGGAAGAAAATGGGGCATTTACTGCTGTTTTAGATAGAAAGATATTTCGTGGATTTCGAATTTATTTTCCTCTCGTTTGCAGTTATAGCAGGAATAGAAATAAAAGAAGAGCATATAAGTGGTTTGGAACAGTGGTGGTTCTTTATTTAGTTATTCAAATTTGGAGATTTGAATAAATCGCTTACAGAATTGATAGTTTGGTAACAAGTGTTTTTTCGAAGAGAGAGAAAATGTGAGGATATATGGCACTGTTTTGAGTAGATATAGAGATATTTACTGCAAACATTTAAGAATGTAGGAAAATGGAAATTAGGGTTGCCGGTTGGGAAAATCCGATGTGAACATCCCGGCCTTGGGCAATAAAATATGCTGTAATTGGAAAATGTACTCTCTCGATACTCCAAATGAGTAATAAATAAATAGAAGAATTATTATGTAAACAATAAATTATTAAAATTTTTAACTTATAATTAGAATGTTCTGTCACATTGACTCCAGGGTGAGGGGATCAATCGCAGCATGTTTTGACTGCTCTTCGGAATAAGGAGTATGCAGGTATCTGGAAAGGAAGTTTGTGCTTTGTAGGAAGGAAAATACAATAGTTCTTACATAGTAACATATGAATAGCAGAGAATTTGGAACATTATCTTGAACTTGTACCTCGGAAACAGTACGACAGTATAGGAAGTATGGAAAAAATTTCCTCTGGAAATAGTACACAAAGAGGAAGAATTGAATTTGCATTTGGTAATTTTCGGATTGGACAGTGTTTCCACTGGAGCAACACTTACTTTGGAATAACCCTAGTGACATGATACGGACGTACCTGTAGCTATCCGCATATAGAACGATGGATGAGGTTCTCGGAACTTGAAAGTAGCCGAAATGATGTATGGAGAATAACTGCTATGGCTACGAATTTTGACCGCATCTGGAGTAATGCACTCGGAATGAATATTTAGCTGATGGTAACACAGCAATAGTAATTGGTATGAATCGGATTGCAGCTTCATCCGAATGTGTACTACAAAGTACATCACGCAGAGCTTTGCTTGCATCAGGAATTACGAATGGAACATTATTAGCTAGACGATGGAAAATGCGAATAGACCAGTAGTGGGATTCTATAACTCTCTACCGATGGAATTAACGACAAATGTCGATAGTTAGCGATATTTGTCGGTAAGTGCTATTCTGTATACAAATTCTACCAATTTTTATTTCGGTAATTATCGAAAATCATCGGTCAGTTACCGACGAAAAAAAGGAGTCGTTAAGTCTACCGACACAAAAGAATTTTCATATTTTAAACAAAAAAATCAATGAAAATAAAATTTTTAAGAAATGATTTTAGAATATATTTCATGGCAAATAAAAAGGTAAGCTGAGATACATTTCTTTACAAATAAAAAAGAAAATTTTGCGACATATGGAGGATTAGTCCAATCTAAATAATAGGAAGCTTATGACAAATTGGATATGGATACATATTATAAAATAATGGATGAATTTGGGGGTCATTTGGAAACCTCCAGAATTGCGGGAAAAATCTCTGAGAAAATAATAACTATTTTCAGTACGAACAAAATATTTTGAAGGATATATTCCGTACCAGTTGCTACCCATATAAAAATGTATTGGTGGTTTCGATCAACATTAAACATCAACATTAAAAGAAAGAAGAATATCACCATGGTCGTCATATTCCCTGATAAAACGAAATTCTGATATATATACAGTGGCTCCAAGCGAAAGTCGTACACCTAATGAATTTTTTTTAATTGACTTATATCTCCGGCACAAAGAGGGATATGAAGAAAGTATTTACGCAGCTTTTTAGTGCATTTAGTCGACAATTTAGAAACACGATATAATAAAATAAAAAACCCGTTTACATTGTTGAAAAATTAAATTAGCTAAAATACAAAGAATTTTAGCACCAAGCGAAAGTCGTACAGCAATTATAAAGACAAAGTATTTGTTAATATAATTAATTCTAGTACATAATCCTGTTTTTTTTTTTTAAATTTTACGATCGATTTGTGTAACATCTGTGCTTCTTTACAATTGAGAGGGTCAATTCTGGAAACTTGTATCAGGTTAAATGGGAAAGAAGCGTAAAAATGAAACAAAAATTATTTTTATGAAACAACATGAGAAAATGATTTATCCAACTTTACAAAAACAATTTTTTTCGATTCAGCAAATATCGAAAATTAAAACTGCAAAGCTATTCAATACCTTGATGTCTACTAAAAAGAAAAAAAAAACACATATGAAATATCTAAAATAACTCAAACATTACAAAAAATAATATTTTCTTTTGGATAGTTTAATACACGAAGTGCAAAACGAGTTGATTTTTAGTATCCCGACACTCTAATCGATTGAGAAAAATATTTGGAAACTTATTTTTCCAATGTGCAGTCAAATTTTTACAACATAAATACCTTGTCAATTGGTGATAAAAAAGGCGTACAAAAGGTATACATAAATTTATCCAAGAGCGATGTTTAGAATATCAAAACAATAGCGACGAATGCATAAATTTTCTTAAAAGAGTGTAATTTTCATAGATCCAACAAGTTCTGTGCGAATCCTGACATTACATTGTGAAAAATCCCACAAATTGCTTCATGTCTAATACACGAATAATATAACATAACGCATCAGTGTATTTGTGAGTGTGTGGGGCTTATCTTTCAGATTTGAATCTTTGTTTTATAATTTTTTTGAAGTCTTTGGGAATCAAACTGTGAGATTTTATAATTAAAATGAGTTCTCACTACCTGCCGAATAATGTATTGGTCAAGGTAAGCGTTGTTCTTTCTGCCAAAACTCTGACTTCAAGCATAAATGCTTATTATTTGCGACCACTGGTATTATATAATTGTTTCAATAACATGGGTTGGCTGGACTGTAGTCCAAGCTTGAACAATAAATCGTATATAGTGGTTCTATAAATGAAAAATGTCTCCAGACGACTTATACTTCCAGACATCTTTATAGGAGAGATTTTCAAAACAAACAGCGACATATTTTAAACTTCTGCTGTTCAAAACTGGTTAAAAATAGTCGAAATCGATTGCAGAATTCAACTGAAACCAGAAATATGCCGAAGGACGATTTATATTAATAAATATTTTGTCTTTATAATTGCTGTACGACTTACGCTTGGTGCTACAATTCTTAGTATTTTAGATATTTTAATTTTAAAACAATGTAAATGGGTTGATTATTTTATTATATCGTGTTTCTAAATTGTCGACTAAATACACTTTAAAGCTGCGTAAATACTTTCTTCATATCCCTTTTTGTATCGGAGATATAAGTAAATTAAAAAATTTCATTAGGTGCACGACTTTCGCTTGGAGCCACTGTATACACAATTTGAATTTTCCTGTTCAAAATATAAATATTAAATGCTAACAGTAAATAATTGTACTATTAGGGTTCGTTTACGCAGCCTAGAACACAAGGAAAAACATTTTACTGTTTTTTAATGCGTTTTTGTCACACTTAAACCACTATTACATAGCCATTTGTTACTGATTTTACAAATCTATGGGTTGTTCGAAAGGCATTACTCTCCCCTTGTAATGAAAAACAGTGTATTTAAATCGGTTGTGGAAAAAAGAAGTAAGGTCCGTTTAAATTTGAAAATCCAAGAAAGTCCATTTTCACTACATTTACCGTTATAAAATCAAAACCCGAAATGACCCAAAGAAACCGCAGGTATTTTCGTCTTCTATGGACTCCCACAAAACCGGATTTGTGCATCAGAAATCCTGCAAAATAATTTTGTCCACTTTTGTATCACAGTGTTATCAATATGGGTTCGGTAGAAAAAAAAGTTACAGAATCCCACTACAGTACGGGTTACAAACAACAAGTAATGTGCCGGTTTGTAACTGGAATTGCTTCACCTGGGTGGTTGCTGAATTGAATTATCTGGGAAGGAGTGTGTTTGGAGTGACGAATGTTGGGTATATGGATAACGAAGCTGCTTCGGATGAACCCCAATTTTGGAGGATAGGTTGGAAAACATGAATCAAGAAAGAGACTCATTTTTGGAGCCTGGTTGCCGAAAAGGAACATATACAAATTGAAATCCAGTTGGTAGATATTTGATGACATTTTCGCATATGTGGCGACATTCAGTAAGGAGTATTTCTTCTTGGAACAGAGAGGCATATTTGGAAATGTCTCTGTTAATCGAATAAATTTTAGAATTAAGTGCATATTCGATCGGATTTAGAATACCCACGGATAAAAAGTTCATTGTGTGGATTCACGTATTAGGAAATTAATTTATCTCACTCCATCACGCCAGAAAAATTCATGTTCTGTAACGGAATCATGGATGTACGAAGATACCTCTCGGAAGTTGAGGACTTCTCTGGACTGAAAGCATGAAGTACAAGAACTAGATGTGTAACACCGGATGGAAACTCATCCTGGAATCAAAAAATTGATGTGTCAGGACACCTCTCGGAAATGGAGGGATGATCTGTATTGGAACCATGAAGTCGAACAACTGGATGAGTAATACTGGAAGGAAACTCATCATGTAATGGGAGAATGGGTGTATCAGGAGGCCTCTCGGAATTGGAAGGCTCCTTTGGATAGGAATCAATAAGTGCAGGAACGGGAGAAATAACACCGCGAGGAAAATTATTCACCAAATCAGGACTTAACAGACCACATTTGGAATTGGGAGCACATGTTTGAATGCCTTCAGGGAAGAAGTGGACTATAAGGAACAATTGAAACATTGAGTGGAGTCAACGTCTAAACCAGGATTGGAAGTTGTGGTAGGTGACTGATTCGGTGAACAGGTGTTACACGAATCATCATGGAGCATAAGATGGTGTCGCTTTTGACAGTGGACACATGTACTTTTGGAAGGACCATTGCTAACAACTTGCGTTTTGGAGAAACAGTTACAGCAAAGAGTAAATTGCTTAATCTTCGGCGAACATTGTTGTAAATTCATAGAAATGAAGGTAGGACACTTTCGGATCGGATGTGATGACGAACAAAGTCGACATTTTAGAATAGAATATCCGTTTTAAATAGGAATCGGAATATCTGCATTGCATGGAGTTGTTTCGTCTTTCATACATAAGTTGGATGAGGTTATTGGTTTCTGGAATCGGGTCATTACTTGTCTCAATCTCGCCAAATATGTGGAGGAATTGATTGAGACGTTTTGCAACTTTGCATAAAGTCTTTCCACCTTAAGAGAATTTGTATTTCTATGTTCTTCAACACATTTTTTATTATATCAGATTCCACTTCAGTCCATGTGGATTCTAGCGCGCTTATATGGATTTTGACCAGCTGAGCTCAAGTTAGTGGAATAATGCCACTATTCATGGAAGAATCGAAATTTATGAGATGTCATTTTGCGAATGTCTGGAAAATTCTTGGAGGATACCCAATTGCAAATATAGAAAAACGTTCAGATATAATGTCAGTTTTCCGTTTTGAATCTTGTTCCCTTAAAAGGTTTTTTATTGGAGTACAAAAACTCAAAGGAAAATTTACAAATTATATAAGAAAAATATAATCGAAATATGGGCTTATTTTGATGATAAGAATGGACAATCGGGTACTCTTTTGGTTTCAGGAGATAAACATAAATGAATCACGAACGCATAGGTTGGATTAGGAATAGTATTGAACACACTGGAAATGGAATCGGAGAAAGTAAATGGAAATAAGCTCCATGAGACGAAGTCAACAAATTATACTTATTTGAAAAGGAAACCAGAAAAAGTAATGTTATCGTTCTCCAATGGAAACTTCAAACGGAAATAGAAATAACAAGTCAAATTTTTCACTAGAGCAGTAAGTGCTTGCTGGGACTAGCACTTCGAAAAAAATCACACGGAATTAATGATATACTTTCCAGAAAGTAGTTAAATCCAGGAATAAATTGGAAAAATATTGAAAAAATTACGTCTTTATAAGTATTCAATTGTATGCAAAGCGCCCTCTTGTGTTCACCGCATGTACTACAAACCAGGAGAAGTGCAGGAAACCACAAATATTGGAAATGAATATGGAGAATATAGAAGAACCGAAAGAAATTCGTTCAGTAATGGAACAATTGACGTTCTTCTAGCTGCTTTCGTTTAGTAAAGCGAAGCCTAGCAATATAAAACATGGAATGGTTAGGAGACGGGAAAATGTTGAAGATGGTGCCGATAAAATGCCGAAAACTCGGAACAATTTGGAAGAAATATTGAAAAAAATAATTTTCGGCATTTGGTTCCGCCTAGTGGCGGAAAAAATCACTATAGGTGACGGCGAGTATCGGAACGAACAACTCAACAGCGACCAACAAGAAATAATATATATGTGCGTTTATATGTGGATCAGTAGGTATGTTGTCGAAGAGACTATTCAACAGTGGATATTTCTCTAACAACAACAACTGCAGTGGAATAAAACGGTGATGTATAGTATGTATAAACACACAAACCAATAGAAATTAATAGGAATATTTTCCCGGCAGGAAACATAATAGAAATAACGATATGAAGTGAAGCACACAGTCGCGAATGGGAAATAAAATATATATTGTAATTTAAAACAAGTGAATGGAAATGAAATATAAGATGCAATTATTTGGAATAATAGAATTAATGAAATATATGAATTAAATTGTTTTAATTTAACTATTCACTTCAAAATATGGAAAAAAATGGAAATTAATTTACGTTAATTAGCACTGATAAACCAGTGAAACTAATTAAGCAAATTGGAACACTGTGCGTTTAATAAACGAAAAAAGGAAAAAATCAAATTGCCGAGGGCAAAACGCGCTTTGACTCAGACACTTTGCAATTATAATGCACTATTGTATTTTCACTTTTGGATAATAAAAGCACAAAATTACCTTGATTTTGATGAAAAAAGGATGAAATTATATAAGGATTGGAAAATTGGAAACAGAAATAAAATCCGCTTCGATTAGGAACAATGAAAATGCCAGATGTGGGTATTTCTGGAGGGAAGAAATGCTGGATTTACTGCTGTTTTGGATAGAAATATATTTCGTGGATTTCGAAATATTTTCTTCTCAGTTGCAGGAATAGGAAGAAAATAAATAAAAAAAAGAACAGTAGTGGCTCTTTATTTAGTTATTTAAATTTGGAGATTTGAATAAATCGCTTACCGAATTGACAACAAGACTGGTTGATAGTTTGGTAACAAGTGTTTTATTGAAACAAGAAAATGCAGTAAGAAATCACAGAGAGAGAAAATGAGAGGATACACGGCACAGTTTTGAGTAGAATTAGAGATGATCAATGCAAACATATAAGAATGTAGGAGAATGGAAATTAGGGTTGCCGATTGGGGAAATCCGGCGTGAACATTTATCAACGGTCTTCGATTAAAACCTGATTTAAAAAACGTTAATTTCCAATGACGACTATGAATAGTTTCACTTCATTTTTTAAAAAATACTGCTTTGCCATTTTGCATCGTTTTCTTTATAACAATTTTTTCTCTATAACGTGGTAATATAGAACTTCGTCTCTATTTTCATTTTTTTCAAATTGCCAGCTAAACTACATTTCTTTAGTAAATGGAAACTCCCACATTTACATGGAACAATATTAATAAGAATCGCCATTTCTTTATATAGGGGATTTGTGGAGCATTTATTTGGCATTTCATTGCTGGGCAAGCGTACACAACTTTGGGAACACATTAAACGTGACCTGTTCTCTTTTGTTTCACATAACCTACCAATACTAAACTATACGAACAAACCAACAGGACGTCAATCAGGTGGCCCTTCCGTCGAAAGTTATTTATCAAATTAAAATTTATTAAGTATCGCAAATATTTGAAAATTAATGAGTCATAATAGCCCCTGAACATATGCAAATATTTAAACCCTTAGAAATTCATTCCTTATAGCAAAGTATACTTTTCACTTCATACAAACACCAACGTACGATCGTCGAGGCCTCGAAGTTCAACGTTAATGTGGGAATAACCGGGGAGTTTGTTTCATCATCATCATCATAAAATTCCCTCATCACAGTGAGTGAGAAAGTGTAAAGCTGAGAACAAAAATTAATAAAAACTAAAATACACTACTAGAATAGAAATAAATTGTTCAAGGATAATTGAAAATAAATCATACATCTGCTGCACTTACCGGACGGACGTGTTCTGTGTTGCGGCACATAAACCAGCAAATTTCACTGTCTGCAGCCTGTTCTGATTGGTGAACTTCTGTTGTATTGGAGTGCGGATATCTCCTGGACATTCCTCCGCCGAAGAATTGGAAAAAGCTTCGGTGAGTTCCAATATAATTAACTTTTATTTTGCATCAAAATTGATTAAAAAAGCAAAATAAAATAATTTTTTGTTGAAAGAGACAAAAACACTTCATCGGTCTGAATTTTTGTTTACAAAATAAACATACAAAATCAGCTGGTTGTCCCTCTCAAAAATAGTGGTTGTGTTGTATTTTCCCAACACTTCATATACAGTGTTGCTTCGGAAAGTAATAAGCTAGATTTGTACTAGGTTGGCAATGCGTGTTCAATCTGGTGTGTGTCTTGGATACACACTAACATTGCAACATCGACATGAGTCACCCGGTGTCAGATCGAGTAAATTATGAATCTGGAGAAGTAACGCCACGCACCAGCATTGGTTTTCTCCGATTAAACAAACTACAAAAGTTGGAAAAAACGAATGCGGAATTAATTGCCCAAAATGAGAAATATGAGCAATTATGCTTAAAACTACAAAAAGAAGTTGAATATTTGAAACAACAAATAAACAAGCAAAATGAATCATTCGGAACTGACGAAGACGAACTTCAAAAAGAAATAGGTCGGTTTGACAAACCGTCTGGAAACTCACAAGAAGATAATAATTCTCAACAAGAAATGGGTCGGTTTGGCAAACGACCTGAAAATTCACAGGATGACTATAATCCGAACAATCAATGGCAAACAAAAAACCACAAAAAACGCCAAATAGAGAGCCCAGAAAAATCAATCAATAAGAAAAGACCAGCAACTGTTTCTAAGTACTGGTTGAGTAAAACTCCGCAATCATCGAATCGATTTGCATTACTCGACAATGATAATGTAAACCCAATACAAGACTCATCAATTCCTATCGATAAGGAAAAAAACATAAAACCACCTCCAATTTTCGTCGAAAAAGTGTCAAATATTCAACCATTGATTACTCTACTCTCGAAAACTGTTCCAAACCAGTATGAAATAAAAGTGCTCAGAAACGAGCAAGTCAAAATTTTTCCAAAATGTCATGAGACATACAAAAAAATAGTTATAGAATTAGATCAGAAGAATACAGAATTCTATACCTATAAACTAAAAACTGAAAGAGGATTCAAAGTCATCCTAAGAGACCTGCATCCATCAGTTAGCACTGAATCTATTAAAGAGGAACTTTCAAAACTAGGCCATGAAGTAACTAATATATGGAATATAAAAAGTCGCTTCACGAACAAACCACTTCATCTTTTCGAGTTAGAACTAATAAATAAACCCAATAATAAAGAAGTATATTCTATCACAAGGTTGATGGAACATATCATAAAATTTGAACCTCCACGCCCAAAAAAAACTGTTCCACAATGCTCTAACTGTCAGCAATATGGTCATATGAAATCATATTGCCGTAAGAAGCCTGTTTGTATTAAATGTGCCGGGAACCATGAGGCTAAACTATGTCCAAGGAAAAACTGGGCGAACGACGTAAGGTGCGCTCTTTGTGAAGGCAATCATCCAGCAAATTATAAAGGATGTACAGTATATAAACAAATATACACCCAACACTACCCCTCTCTTAGAAAGAACAGAGGAAACCAAGAAAAAAACTTGCAACCACCATCTAAATCACTGGAACGGAGTGAAAATATTTCTTATTCACATATAATCAGAAATTCTGATCAATCCCAACAAAAGGAATCAAACCCTGAAACCCAAATACCTTCACATCCCGCAACAAAAACATCAGAAATTAAAGAAATGTTTAACAGCCTTACACTAATAATGCAACAAATGACAAACCTTATTGCAAATATAACTCAAAAACTCTCTAACATTTAAAATGAGTTTCCTAAAAATAGTGTTCTGGAATGCAAATGGTTTGTCGCAGCATTCCCTAGAAGTTAAAAACTTTCTGATATCAAATAATGTTGATATTCTTCTAATATCAGAGACGCACTTTACTCAAAAAAGCCATTTTTCAATTCCAAAATATAACTTCTACCATGTTATGCACCCTAGTGGGAAAGCACGTGGTGGGTCTGGGATCCTAATAAATGAATCTATTAATCATCACCAAGGCACTCCATATTGCACCGATGAAATTCAAGCTACAAATGTTATCGTGCAAAGCTTACTCGGACCATTAACAATATCTTCACTTTACAGCCCACCAAGACATAACATGAAAAAGGACCTATATATTAGTTACTTCAAAACTCTGGGAAACAAATTCATAGCGTGCGGAGATTATAACGCCAAACACATGCAATGGGGTTCTCGTCTCACAACACCAAAGGGCAGGCAGTTGTCTTATGCCATAAAAGAGCTTAATCTGAGAACAATATCACCAAACTCTCCCACATACTGGCCTAGCGATCCAAACAAGACTCCTGATCTCATTGATTTCTGTGTTTCTAAAGGGATTCCAGTCTCGTCTGAAACATGTTTCGTTAGACACGATCTGTCCTCTGATCACTCTCCAGTTTTTCTGAATTTACACTCACATCATATCGCATATGACCAACATTGTGCATTACATAACAAGAAAACTAACTGGTGTTACTTTCGATTTCAAGTATCTCAAACGATTAATTTAAAACTATCTCTGAAAACTGAACATGAAATCACAGAGAGTGTTGAACACTTGGTAAAAGTAATTCAACACGCTTCATGGAATGCTACACCAAAATTAAGTTTTGAAAAACCTCCTGTACCTAACGTAGTGAAACGGAAAATATCTGAAAAAAGAAAGGCTAGAAAGCGTTGGCAACAAACAAAAGCTCCAGAAGATAAAAGAAAACTAAACAAAATTACAAAGGAACTTCAAAAACTTTTAAAAGATTTGAATGAAAAAAATGTTGAGCTTCAGGTCCAAAACCTGGGTGCAACAAAATCAACGGAATACTCTCTATGGAAGATAACCAAAAAGGTAAAAAAGCAATCCAAAACAAATCATCCTATTCGTAAGGCTGACAATAGTTGGACTAAAAGCAATTTAGAGAAAGCAACAACATTTGCAAATTATTTACATGATGTATTTACGCCAAATAGCAATGAAGATACGCCACTTCATATTAAAACTTTTTTAGAACAAGTCCACCAACTTGACTTACCGATAAAAAAAATTTCGAAAGCTGAAGTTTCTCGAGCAATAAAGTCTTTAAATATCGCCAAAGCACCTGGCTATGACCTAATTACCCCGAGGGTTCTAAAAGAACTCCCGGAAGAAGGTATAAGTCTCATCACGTACATTTTTAATGCTTGTTTGACTCGCAATTTCGTCCCCCCTCAGTGGAAAGTTGCGCAAATCTCTATGATTCAAAAGCCTGGAAAACCGGCCGATATAGTAAAATCTTATCGACCCATAAGTCTGTTACCAGTGTTATCCAAAGTCCTCGAATCACTGTTTCTTAAAAGGTTGATGCCTATTATTGAAAGCAAACATCTAATCCCACCTCACCAATTTGGGTTCAGGAAAAATCATGGAACGATTGAACAGATCCATCGCCTAGTGGAAGCAATCAATACTTCATTCGAATCAAAAAAATACTGCACTTCCGCATTTCTCGACATTTCCCAAGCCTTTGACAAAGTATGGCATGAAGGATTGTTATACAAAGTCAGAAAACTTGTTCCCATAAACTATTATTTGTTTATCAAGTCCTATTTACAAAATAGATTGTTTTACGTCTATGAGTCAAACGAATTAAGTGGTTTAAAATGCATAAGAGCCGGAGTTCCACAAGGCAGCGTTATGGGCCCCATATTGTATCTTCTGTTCACATCAGATCTCCCTCAATCCGAAAATACTGTCATTGGTACATTTGCCGACGATACTGCAGTATTAGCAATAGATAAAAATGCTTCAATTGCTAGTAGTAAACTACAAATCTACTTAGACACACTTTGTAAATGGCTAAAGCTCTGGCGTATAAAAGCAAATGAATCCAAATCCACCCATGTTACTTTTACTCTAAATCACGGAAATTGCCCGCCAGTTCAGATGAATCACATTGAACTTCCACAGGAAAAAGTGGTGAAATATCTCGGACTTCACTTAGATAAAAAACTCAACTGGAACACACACATAAAAACAAAAAGAAGGGCTTTAGATATTCAAGCACACAAAATGAATTACCTTATCGGACAAAATTCCAAAATGTCACTCGAAAATAAACTTCTTGTTTACAAATGCATCATAAAGCCAATTTGGACATATGGCATCCAGTTATGGGGAACCGCCTCCAATACAACAATCAAAACCCTGCAACAATTCCAATCAAAAACCTTACGGAAAATTGCTTGTGCACCTCAATACATATCAAATGATCGTCTTCACAAAGAATTAAACATAAGAACCGTGAAAGAAGAAATATCATACCAGATTCAAAACTACAAATCGAGGATAGAAACTCATCCAAATCCCTTGGCAGCAAACTTGATGAATAATCCTGAAACATTCATTAGGCTAAGAAGAAGAGCGCCTCAAGATATAATATAAAATTTAAATCAAATGTCACTAATCTTTTTGAAATGTTATTTTGTTTATGGGCCTACCACTGGGGAAGCCCTATTGAACGACTGTAAATAACCATTACATCTAAGCATAATGTAAATATCAAATATATGATAGAAAGCATTAATAAATTGAATTAAAAAAAAAATCCTTTCTTCAAAGTTTAAAATCAAAACCCTGGTATATTTTGAGAAGTTGGTGCTCAATTTGGTTCTAATGTTAACATTTAAAAACATGGAAAACTTAAAATGGTCTTTACCAAATTTGTATTTTGATCATAAATTGTATCATATCAGCAGCTAGTCCTTATATAAATACTTTTTTCTTCTTCATAAGTATGTTCATTGTAATTTCTTGAAACTCCAGTTTGTTATTCACTAAATTAACCGATAGCTTGATTCCTCTATAATCCTGTTGCAATTTAATGACAACTCCTGAAGTCACCTAAATGAATTAAATAGAATATATATTTAAATAACCTACTTATATATTAACAGTATTCCATTACAATAACTTATTGTATATTGATCAAAATTATTTATGAGGATACCATTTGTCTTTAAAACCAAAACCAGTTGCATGTGCTGAAAGGAAAACCCTTTTGTTTCTGAAAAATGATTTGTAGTATATTCGAATTTGGGTGATTTTGTTATTGAATTGTTCATTGTAGTTTATTTACATTAAATGAATTATAAATATAACCTTGGTAATAACAAGATGAGGAGCTAAATGTTTTTTTTTATCTTTTTACCGTGGTAAGGTTATCAGTGGCGGGTTAAAATCATGTAGGGGGTCTCAACAAAATATATTACCTTGAGACAAAGGAAGGGTGCGGTATACAGAGGCATCTACTCCAACCAACATCAGGAGTTGTATTTCTCATAATCTAGGATTGACCACTTGTTTTATTTCTTTTAGGCCAATAGGGGTTACAGTGATTGGTCCTCATAAGCATATTTTTATTTCGGGAGTCTACAACATATATCTTTTGTTTATGTTTAGAAGGATTCATTAAAGAGCTATCATCCTTAATAGCTCCTTTGTTCGAATTGCGCTCCAAAATCGATTAATCTTTTTAACAGCTGTTCTATCCTTAAATTAACCATGAAGTAGTACTGCCAAAATGCTAGGCATATGATGGGATGCTCATTCCGACTCCTTTTTTCATCGCCAAACCATTTTGGATTCAGTCACGTATACAAAACTTTTAGCTCTGTCGCAAATAGCGAAATTGTTCTAACCAGCCGGTTCGCTTTCTTCATGTGTGGTTTTGGCAAAGATTTTCATGCAGAGGATTTCGACTTCTGACATAGACTGGGATGAGGCTTTATCCCATGACATCGGTTCAGATTGGATGCGGTTCCAGGCTCATTTTCCATTCAGCAATAAAATTAAGTAAGAATTCAACATTAAGTATATTTCACTCAAGCCAGCACTTTTTAATTCTATGGTTTCTGTGACGCGTCGGAAAGCGCGTGTGCCTTGTCCGTTCGCTTTTCTTCCTGTGCTTCTATTTCGACCTGCCTAGTCTATTCGAAGACTAAGGCAGCTCCCTCAAAAACGTTGTCCATTCCGAAACGTCAGTTATGTGGAGCAGCACTTCTTTCAGAGATGATCGATAGCCTACTTCCATTGCTGGACGTTCCGTCATATTCTATATTCTGTTGGACTCCGACTCCGGGTCGACTGCGAGTGTGAATTCCTATACCACTAAAAATGAATAAAATGTGCACAAATTTTTAACTTTCTCCTATATTGGCCTATGTTAGTTTTGTCTTATTATACATTCTTTCGAATACATTCGAACATATCATATTGTTTCTGTCGAATCTTACATTGAAAAATAGCAAGATTAGAAAGTTTTTGTCGGTTTTCCTTTTTTTGCACGAGTATATTCAGGATGGAATTCTTCCGCTTGAGAAAATCTTTAAGCTTTCAAAATATGTGAAAATGAATACAACTCATAAGGACTACATGCAACAAAAATTATAAGCAATTCATGACCAAGTTTCAAACTGGATGTAAGGTAACATTTTAGTATGCTTAGCCTTAAAAGGAGACACCCAATTGTAAAGCTCACTGAAGGCCAATTTTTCGTGATTTGTTCCGAGAAAACTACGTAACTTTTTGGCAGATTTTTTCATCTGAAAGTGAAAAATATTACGAAGTTTTGAGGCTGTCTACGAAACCCTGTTTTTATTATACCATGTTGCGGTGCCCACTCTAGCTCGAATTCTAATAAACCAATTGTCATATATTTTTGTGTCCGATTTCGAGAAAACACAGCTTATATGCTGCATACAAAATGACATAAATTGTTCCCATCTAACGCTCATACAAGGCAATATTGTTCCGATCGACTTAAAAATTTGACCACATATTCTATGCTACCTATACTTTATATTCTGAAATTGATAAGTAGGGATCACCCCTTAAACTAGAATTCAGCGCTCAAATTTTGAACTTTGGTGTGGAGTGGATAATTTTATTGAAATATTTGAGATATATTGTGTACACCACTCAGAATGTAGCCAGATGGATGTTTTCTGGAACTTAAAAATTAGCACACGATGAGATTTCGTGCATAAAAATATTGTGCAAAAATGTTGCTAGGAAAATTTTATGTAGGGACGGTCCACTAGGACAAGAAATCGATATTGTCATATTTTCATTCTCCTTTATCACTTTTAACCGGTCCTTTCTCATGAAAACCCTATGATTATGCATGGTTCAATTATTAGAAGGTTGGGCAGGTTGATAAAATTTTTAAAAAACAACTCTGAAGCCACTTTGCTTATAACTTCAAAATTAATAATAACAAATGCAACAATTGTTGTTCATTTGAAATGTTGTCAAAGTTTGTATTGTTTACATTTTCATTATTTTATTTTGTTTGATTTTATTTGTTATTGTGATTAGACACTTTCGTAAGACTAAAGATTTATACATTTTTCCGCGCCTCGGTGTCGCAGGCCCTCTCTCTTTGGTCTCTTTTTCAGGCTGGTCTATTTGAAAATAAGAATGTTGGTGATGAGTACTTCAGCTACATTACCAAGTGTAGATGAAGTCCCAAGACTTGTACCATTCTGTTGACAGGGCATTATAAGCTTTGCATGTTGCACTTATCTTGGTAATTGAACCACGTCTGGTTCCTGGTGTTGGTTCCATTGAAATGTCTTTGTAACACCTTGGACTTGCAAGCAGTTAACTGCCTTGAGAGCAAAACATGCTTCACACTCGGGAGAAGGCGATTGTGACTGGGAGAAATTGGCTGTTAAAATGGGAACCACTCATTTTCATTTATAAAAATGCTAACATTAAATAAACCACAATAAAAAGCGATGTAGTTGGTAAACCAGGTTAAAGCATTTATGAAGACATAGACAATGTTTTTTGTGGTTTCGCCTGTCCAATCAACCAGATTGGAAGCCATTTATTTACGTCAACGTCTTTACTACTAATAATTGTGTACAAGTAGTCATTTAGTCTATCCTTTATCCGGTTGTATTCGGATGTTCATATGATGTTTCAGCAGCGGTTTTTTGCATTCCACATCCTTCGTAACTTTTAGTCAAATCCTCGGAATCGAGAAGATATCGAACTTTCTTTCTTTTTTATAAATCAACATGTAAGATGGAAATTGACAAAGTGAATTTCTCCAATCTGCATCCCAAAATGTTGGCCCTTTAACGTAGGTCCCTTTTCAGTACATTTCGACTTTGGTTCGTTATTATCATTGTCCAGTTTAGGCTTTTTGGATCAGGGCTCTAGCCGGCTTGTCATCACATTCTCCCATATTATTTTTTCCGAAATGCTCTTGTCAAGATCACTTTTCAACTTATTACCATCCTCACACACTGATACTTCGCCAGCGATGTTTACACTTCCATCGGTCATTGACTAGTTCAATTTATCCACTGATGTCATTGAAAGTTTTGTATAATTCATGAGGAATTCGTGTTTGGCCATGCACCCACTATAAAGTATCTCATCATCATTGAAATGAAACCAATTGTTGCAAATTCCACATTGCAACACAATTCCTTCTGCTGTACGATCTGGATCTGTGTAGGGTCTATGACAATTGCAATAAAGTTCCTGGAAATATTAATTATACAAATTATTCCGATTTGCTGTCGGCTTTTTGGTCAGACATGAATACAATATAATATATATAATTGTTCCACAAACATCCCAGATGGGACAAAGGATACTTCTCTCATATCAATGAGTGCAACCCGATTCATATTAGCTCAATGATATGGGACCTACTGTTTATTGCCGAGTCCGAACGGCGTGTCCTAAGACACCACTTGTAGACAAGTTTTACAAGGCTAAAATACTCAGGAAATGACGCCAACATCACTGAGGGGAATTTTGCCACCGTTGAAAATTTGATGTTGCCTCGCCTGAGAATCGAACCCACGACCTTTAGCGTGCAAGGCGGGTGTGCATACCATTGCCCCGCGATGGCGCCCCATGAATACAATATGCCTGTTCGATAACTTTGCAAGTAAAAAGTTTTTGCAAGTTCTTGCAACTACTTGCAAGACTTCCCAATTCTCTTTTACTGAACAAGTTTGTTATCGAACAGTATTTTGTAAAAGTTTGTGCAAATTTGTACAAACTTTTGGGTTATCGTACAGACCTAATGCTTGTCATTTAACGGCACACTGTGTATAGGTGCATACCATTTCGTCAGATGCTCCTAATAAAGCAGCATATTCTTCTTCCAAGACATCTAAAATTGTGACACTGGATTCGTCCAAAACATTTTTTCCAACCTCCGGGTTTCTTTACGTTTGCCATAGCTCGGATATAAAACACACGACAAGTGTATTTTTCCCACCAAGCGGAGATTAAAGCACGTATTGAATGTAGTTAGCGAATTATCAAGTTTTATACAAAAACAACCAAATCTGTTTACATAAATTCAATAAATATTTGAATTCAATACATTTATTTTGTCGTTTGTCAACCATTGTCAAAACTGTTTTGACACAATAGGCGGGCCTCAAGAAAAAAATGTAATCGTATGTTTGCTGTGACCTACCTTGTAATGATTGTATCATGTGATTATGTATTTCATTGAATTTCGTATATGCTATTGATTGTATAGAAAACTCGGATACACATGAACTATATCTGTTCCTGGCGGACAGATCCGGTTATTTGAATGTATACATCTAAAGCCATCACTGAGTATATTCAATTTTTTTTAAATCAAATCAATAGCTTCAGTTTTTTGTCAGACTTTGAGAAAGTAATGGGTAAAACTGATAAAGGACAATGAAAACGTGACAATATCGATTTCTTGGATATGAGAAACCTACTTATAATTTTCGGATGAACAATTCTGTAGAAAATTTGTTTTTTTACGAACGTTCCCACGCCTCACTTTTCCACCCCAGCCGACCGAGGGGGGCGACCCCCATTTTGCGTAGGGATCGCGTACACACCATGATCCGCATCATGATGGGATATGAGAGGGAAATTGAAAACCAGCTACATAATCTACTTCATGAGCTAGTTAGTTAATTATTAAAACATGCTTTACACCACTCATTTAATAATAAAATTATGTTAGTTTTTATAAATTCAAGGGACATGGAAAAATCTACATTACAGTATATGGAATTAAAATCAACACACGTTTTATTAATGGGTTGTCCCCTAGAATAATTCGTGAGGTGGAAGTCTATATATAAGAGTTCATAGTTTCTACTTGCTCTAAAAGGATCATTTATTCTAATAGATGAAATTAAGAAATCCGAAGGAATATTACCCTTTAAAATTTTTAGTACCATCATAGAGTTTAACATAATGCGTCTACTTTTTAATGTAGGCAATCGAATTAATTTTAACCTGTTTGTATATGAAGGGAAGACAAAATCACTATTCCAGTGTAAACCTCTCAGTGCAAAAAGCAAAAATTGTTTCTGCACTGATTCAATTTTATCAGAATATATTGTGTATTGAGGATCCCATACAACAGAACCATATTCTAATATAGGTCTAACAAGAGACGTAAATAGCTGTTTTGTTATATAAGGATCTGAAAATTCTTTGGCCCATCTTTTTATAAATCCTAAGACTCCATGAGCTTTATTTTATTTATTATTATTTTTCCATTGATATTACATGATTATTAAAATTTAATTTTTGATCCATCAAAAGGCCAAGATCAACAAATGATTCTACAGTTGATAATTGAAAACCATTAATATTTTATTGCCTTATTAAAGAAGAAGATCTGGGATAACACATATGCTTACATTTGTTTAATTTTAAATACATACAATTGATTTTGCACCATTAAAAAAGACTATTTAGATCACTCTGGAGAAGATCAGATTGCTTCTCCGAGTTATGAGAAATGAACAACTTGACATCATCAGCGTAGATCAGCAATCTAGAATGCGCTATTGAATTTGGCAAGTCGTTTATAAATAACAGAAATAGAACCGGTCTGAGGTGACTTCCTTGAGGAACACCCGATAGCACGTCAATCGATTTCGAGACACATCCATCAAACAAAACTGTCTGTGATCTATTTTGTAAATAAGAAGATATCCATTACACTAAATTAGTATTAAAACCAATAGAATGTAATTTATACAACAAAAGCTTGTGGTTAACCCTATCAAAAGCTTTGCTGAAATCTGTATGTAATAGAATAAAATAGAAAATAAAACACTATAGTTTTAATAAAAGGTTTGGCTCGATTGCCGTGTGTTTATTATTGGTAAACAATATTACCTTTCGAATAATTATGTACAACGATATGTACTAAGGCTTACGATAAAGCGCGGGTGATGTGCTTGCCATTCAAGCTGTCGATCGATTCTTTTTTTTTCTTGTTGTTTTTTTTTATGTTGACATCTGCATAGATGCTTCAAGAGGGTGGTTGTCAAGTGAATATTCGTTGAAATCTCTCATACTATTACAGGGGTGTAATAAATGGGAATGAGGAGATTTCAACGAATATGTTTATGCAATTCATAGGACCAATATAATGAAATAATCAATTCTAACTTAAACATTTGCCGCCTCCCTTGAAACATCCAGATGTTTAAACAAATACAATGTTAATCTATGTAGAATCAATGTAATTATTAATGACTAATATACGAAATAAAGCAAGGGCATAGTGCAGGCGTGAGCAGTACCTTTTACATTTTTTCTTTCAATTTTTGATTTTTTTTTTTCTTTTTAGCATATCATTTTTTTCAAAAACATTCTTACATACTAAACGATGGGCCATGAGGGACCCGGGCCATTAGGGACCCCGAGGTAAATATGGTCATGAGGGACCATTCAAGCGACTGGGCCATTAGGGACCCAGCTGTTGTGCAGATCACTACAGACCTGGCTAACGAAAGGGCCATTAGGGACCCTGCGAACGATAGTGCAACGTGAGCTAACGTTCGTTATGTTTGTTTGAGGTCGCTTTACAACAATTTTCCGTACGATTTACGAAAACGAAAAATTATGTGACAGGGCCAGTAATGATCCACCCAAACGATGTATTTTGAGCGAGCTGTGAACCAGACGAAAGTCGAAGAAAATGATTTTTAATTATCTTCGGGTACAAATCTGTTCCTATCAATATATCTACGGGACGCGATTCGCCGAATTGAGCATCTGCCAAAACTATATTTGTCAGATATTCCTTAAGGTCCGAAGTGACCGAAAATGTTGGAAGATTTCCTGATATGGAATCTACAACCAACGCGGAAGTTTGAAAAATGGACGACCTGTCACCACGACTACGAAGTTTCAATAAACAACTTTTAGGACACGTAGCTGAAACACCTTGGTGAACGATATTCACCAGTGCTGTTCCCAATAGAACTTTTCTGCCTGACGTGGAAGGATTGTCGAACTACATTATCTACCGATGTCGAAGGAATGCTAGAAGCTGAGGAAGAAGTACAACTACCATTTAGAGTTCTAGGCCGAAAAGTGGAAGCTGAAGCAGAAAACTTCGAACTTCTGGAAGTCACAATTTGACTCGGACTGCTCACCATAGAGCGATCTCTGTGCAACAGAGTGTGATGTCTCTGGTTGCACTTTAGACAACAACGACTAGCACAATTTTTGACTTCGTGTCCCTTCTGAAGGCAATTCACACACAAACGATGCCTTTTGACCAATTTATATCTTTCCAACGGCGTACACTTTACGAACCGCTGGCAAACATTTAATTTGTGTTGTTGCTCTGCACAAAGGGATGCAGGAACAAAACGTTGGGGATGAACGAAGGGATGTCGAAAAGTGTTTGGGACTGGGAGAAGAGTGAGGATTTTGGAGACACTTTTTAAGTCGAATTATACAAAGTGCCAACACTTCTCATTTCATCAAAAACAGAAGAGTTCGAATTCTCTCTGTCAAGAATGCATTTAATTCTTTCCAAGTTGAAAGACGAGACTTATTTGTCACACTTTGCTCCCATAAGGCGTGTGTGATCTTAGGCAATTTTTGTAAACAAATGAAAACCACGATCGGATCCCAATTATCCGTAGGTATTTCATAAATTGCCATTGCCGAAAGGCAACTATTGATCCCACGTTGTATTGACTTAAGTCCCAAACTAGTTTCCTGATCCAACACAGGAAGCGAAAACAACGATTTCAATTGGCTGTGGACAAGCAAACGTGGATTATCGTATGTTGAGTTCAATTCATTCCACGCACGGTTAAAACTCCGATGAGTCAACGGAAACTTCGAGACAATTTCTCGAGCCTCACCACTAGTTTTACTCACCAGATGACACAGTCGCTCAATATCTGTCAACCGGGAGTTATCGACGTAGACCGCACTGAACAAATCTCTAAAAGTTTGCCAGTCTAAAATGTTTACATCGAAAACCTCAATATCACATAGAGGTAACGCAAGATTGTGAATGCTATCCAATTCTGGGAGATCATCAACGAAGTTTGTGCCTCTTCTAGGATTCCCAATACTCAATATTGAAGAGCTAGACGCCTGTGTTCCCACATCACGAGAGAGATGGGACGACAAACTCACGTTTTTAACATTCACATCACAGGACTGTTTTTCCACAGAAATGTCGCCTGGATGTTTTGTTAAGAAGTCTTCCGAACTGTCCATGTATTCGGGGATATTTTAGATGAACTACTAAATTTGGCAACAAACTATTTATCAGTGAAGAACAACTTATATATTTCTTATGCGACTCCTCATATATGGAATTAAGATTTTCAGGATTTTCTACAGAAGAGAGGCATTTACTAAAAGTTTCCTGAAAGTTTTTCCACAATTTCTCAATTTCCTCACTCCTAACTTCGAGAGCATAAAAGTCATGCTCATCTTCCTTCATAGCACCGAAATGTGCAGTGAATCTCACTATACTTTAAGGGTGAAAGCCATATTAACGAAAAACAAAGTGAAATCAAACCAACAATATGGTAACCACAGGATAAAACAAAGCTAGCAAATTTGTAGCCAAAAAGAATAATGCCAATAAATTCGTTTACTTTCCACAAAAGGAAGAATAATCAAGCTACCAATTTTACCGTGTTGATTTAAAATCGCAATCCAAATTGAAACAACATTCAAAATCTTAAAAAAAAACGAAAGCAACAAAAATTCAATTGACAACTATTTGCTCAAAAAATTGCAATAAGAAATTTGAGTCAATATTTAAATTCCAAAATTATGTAAACTACCATTTAATTTACCAACAATTTGAAACTATATTCAAATTCCAAAAGCAAATAGAAATAGGAAATTTAAAACTATATTCAAAATCCCTGAATTACCATTTAATTTACCAATTTATTAGCAAAACGGCACTATACAATAGTAATTTTTGCATTAAAAAGCAAGAACAAATATTTATTATCGGCCAAAAGTACACGAAATAACTATCGATTGAAGTGTATTTGTGTCCAAAAATTCAACAGGAAATTCCAACAATATCAAAATTCCAAAAAATATAAATTCGAAAATATTTGAGTAAAAACCGCCCTACACAACTAAAAGTCCAATTGACCGATTGTAGGGTGCGTGGAATATCAAATGCATACAAATAACTACCGAATGTAGCTTATTTGTGTCCAAATATTCAATGAAAGTTTCAAACTATATTGAAAGTCCAATCGACCGATTGTAGGGTTCACGCAATTCCAAAATGTCCAAAAATATTATTAAAAAGTTCCATGTCACCGATTTATTATATTAACCATAAAGTATAATAAAGTGTGTCACAGTACTAATTTACTGACCGAGTACTTTGTAATAATACCCCGGCAGGAGACTGTGCAATAAAAACGTACACGACAGAAAGAGGAATGCCCAAAAATGCAATATTTATGCGTACATGCGGGTGTGTATATATTTGCATGCAAGCCACTTACTGACCGACTAGACGGTACGACAAAGCGACGATGCTAGAGTATGTAGCTATACGAAGGGACCACGAATAGGCCGTGCAGTTTAAATATGTAATTGAAGTATTGATGAATATACGTTTGTATATTTACACTGCTAATGCTAGCGAAAACAAATTAATGCAAAATAGAAATATTTTGGGAATATTTTCAACACCTTTTGCAACAACAATATGAAGCAGGTTAACGACAATTTGGAAGAAACTAAATGAAAAATAATGTGAAATATTCAAAAGAAAATATTTATTATTTTTGTTTTGATTTTTTTAATAAAAGGTTTGGCTCGATTGCCGTGTGTTTATTATTGGTAAACAATATTACCTTTCAAATAATTATGTACAACGATATGTACTAAGGCTTACGATAAAGCGCGGGTGATGTGCTTGCCATTCAAGATGTCGATCGATTCTTTATTTTCTTGTTGTTTTTTTTATGTTGACATTTGCATAGATGCTTCAAGAGGGCGGTTGTCAAGTGAATATTCGTTGAAATCTCTCATACTATTACAGGGGTGTAATAAATGGGAATGAGGAGATTTCAACGAATATGTCTATGCAATTCATAGGACCAATATAATGAAATAATCAATTCTAACTTAAACTCTGTATATATTGTGTCAGTTTGACTACGTTGAGTAAATCCTTTTATTACAGTCGACGTAATATCTATAAGATTTGTTATGGTTGAAAGACCACTACGAAAACCATGCTGATATGGACTTAGCATGGGTTGGATTTTATGGGAAATTATTGTAGTAATAAATTTTTCGAACAACTTAGGAATAGCACTTAACTTTGCAATTCCTCTATAATTGGAAACATTTGTTAGACTACCTGACTTATGCAAAGGTACAATATAAGACTTTTTCCAAAATGCGGGAATATGACCAAATTTAAGGGAAGAGTTAAACAATAGAATTAAAGGGATTGATAATGCATCTGAAAAATGCTTAAAAATTATACTAGGTATCCCATCAGGACCTAGGCTTTTTATGGATTTTAAACTTCACAAACTTTTGGAAACGTCTTGGTATTGTAAGAAAGACATATAAATTTCATCAATCTGAGATAATTTATAAGGGTATGTGTCTCTAATTTGGCAGGATGCACTTGAATAAGTTGTAGCAAAAAATTTTGCAAAACATTCAGCAATATCAGTGTTTTTAGTAAATTCTTGATTATTGAATTTCAGTAAGGAGGGTTTAGACGATATTTTTCTTTTCAAATTAACAAAATCATAGAAGGACTTGGGATTGGATTTAAAATTATCCTTAACCGTATAGATACTCATTATATAATCTATGAGATTCTAGCGTATACCTAGACCTAGCAACAGAATAATTGGCATAATCAATCGAAGAACCTGATTTTTTATATTTCCGAAAAAGTTTATTTTTAGAATTTATTCCTTTACTTTTTGAGTTCAAGAACAAAAAGGACATGGAAGGAACTGAGCTAGAAGAACACCATATTCGTAACAGGGTATTCAGTAAGATTTCCCATAGAGACCACAATGTCTTTAACAGAAGACAAGGATGACTTCTCATAAAAAACAAGATGAGAATACCAATAGACCTTTGTGAGAAGACAAGTAAGACTTTGCAAAAATGTAAAGAATTAATTGGATCAACAAAATAGGGATGAATAGACTATACTTCAGAGGATAGTAAATATCCTGTGAATTGTCCCTTAATATAGTATAAAAAATACCATTTGTACATACATTTTTTTATACTTTTCTTTTAAAATAAATAATAAATAATGATTTTTATACAAATTTTCTTGTTCCAAATTTAATGTTATATTTCTATAACGTGGAAAAAATTTCGCCCGGAGTCGAGTTATTTTTTTAGACTCAGACTCCGACTCCAGCAAAATTGCTCGACTCCGACTCGTAGACTCCGACTACGAAACCCTGGTTGGACGGACTCCACAATTGTTCTTTCGTGGTTGGCAAAAGAATGATTTGTTGGCAACGTGGGGCGCAGATAGCATTGCTATTCCGGACACCACTCTTAAGAGGAAGACCATTCACGTAAACTTCGCCTACTTCTCCGAATTCGTTCTAGAAAGCTTCTCTTGCTTCAGTAAGGCCCTTCGTTCAATCGCTCTTGTCTACCGATTCATCTCTCGTACACATCCGTTCCAATTCCGTCCCTCAATCTGGTCCTTTGACTAGTGGTGAGCTAAAAGTTGCAAGGAATCGTTGGATTCATGTGTGTCCAAAAGCATTCAATGCGGACGAGTACAATGCATTGTCCGCTAATCGTTCAATTCTGGCATCCAGTTGTATTCGAAACCTTAATTCTTTTCTCCATTCGGAAGGAACTATTCGTTCAAGTTACCGTTTTTCGTTCGCAGCTGGATTGTCTTACAATAAGAAACATCCTACATATAATGCATCCATCCAATTGTCTTTTTCAAAGTTTCTGGTTTCAGTTGTTCATTCTGAAACTCTTCATAGTGGTAGAGAATCTTATGAAGATTACCATAAAAATATTTAAAGCATGCATTCTGTACAAGCATCATTGTCTGTGACAATTTGTGCCAGTACTTCCTCCCGAAAGAACTGAGTTCTCTCATCCGTTCACTCGAACTGGTCTCGATTCTTCTGGGCCATTCGATATTAAAACATATAATGATCGTTTCTGTCGTATCACCAAAGGATAAGTGTGCGTTTTCGTGTGCTTCAACATTTGCAGATGCTTCGAAACTTATAGCTCGGAACTTATTCTTGCCGCATTTTTCTTTCCATAAAAAGTTCTACATTGACATTCTTAGGTATAGATAGATATATTTTATTGATTATTTAGAAAGGTTCTACATTGGGATTCTTATGTACCTATTCCTACGAAGGCTTGTCTGTAGGATGGCAATCTAAATTATCCAATGTTTTATTTTTTGTAGACTTAAATTTTACAATAATTATATATTCCTTTTGAACTATTTATATATAATTGTTTTATATTTTAATTTTTTGTGTGTTTTGATTCTTACATCTAAAATTTCTTTAGGTATGTCATTCAGAATGGTTTGTACTGCTATTGAAATTGTTCAGTATTCATTTGCAAATATCGGCACTTCATATCGTCCTCCTATTTATCTTCTTGTATCATGTTGATGATCTATTCGTTTTGCCAGGTTTGGATCATTGGAGAATTCAGTTGCAATAGTTATTGCATACAGCTCCTTAATTTGTAATATGTTGTGTTTTTTAATACTTGTGTTACGCTACTGTTGGTTGTAACATGGTTGTTTGAATAATGAAATTTTATATGTATAGTTCTTACGATCCGGTCTTGGGTATATTGTAGTGTCCGACAGCATCTCGCAATTCGATTTTTCGCAATTATCCATAACAGTCCAACAACCAAAAAATATTGTTTGATTGCATGATGAATGTCAAAAATGAACGGCCACACTAGCAAGTAACCGATTATTTGAGGTAAGCATTCCTTCAAAACTAGTTTATGGCAAACGCCGCTTTACGTAATTTCTTCTGTACTGCCTGTATGTGTACCTTCAACTTGTGATTGTGGTCTCGGTCTGCCCCTAGGTATTTATATTCTTCCACCAATTCTAATTGAATGTTAAATTTTTCTGGTGTTATTATGTTTGTTTGGTTATAATTGGCGTTGTTGTGAAAAGTTACATGTATATTACATTTTGCGACGTGTCTTGATCTGATGTGCATAATTTTGGTCTTTGTAGGTTTGATTACACTGTGACACAAATTGGAACTCAATATCTGTGAGATGGAAAATTCCTTCTGGAGTTGAAAGCCCTTGGTGAGTATACCCAAACGCAAACGGAAATTTTCGGCAGCGGTCAAGTTTCTGCGTTGTAGCGTGATGAATTTTTTGATTGTCCCCCTATTTTGCTTGAGAAAAAAGCTTTATCTCAGATTGGCGTCATTCTAGCTTTGTTTTGAGATGGCATGTCTTCAGTCGGATCTAATGGAAATTCTTTTTGTAGAAAAATTCGTTCTTGTAACTCAATTATTTGCATGTCTTTTTCGTCCTTATTTTACTGAACCGCATTAAAAGACCATAAGATTAGATTTTTAACATCCAAATATTCTACAAAAATTTTGATCACACCATTTTAACGGTTCTCAAGGCAGCTTATCTATATTTTCACGTTTTCATTGCCCTTTGGAAATTTTAAAAAGTATTGGTTATGCAGATATCTGGAGTAAATCAGATAACGTTATGCTGAACAAATTAATAACAATTTTTTTGGAGAAAAGATCAGCTTATCTACAATTTTTAAGGCGAACCGGTTTTACGTAACCGATTGTACAAAAAAACGTGAAAATATCGATGAGTTGTCTTTGAAAACCGTACCTAAAATCTTCTGATCTAAATTTTTGTTGAATATTTGGATTTTAAAAATCTAATCTTGTGGTACTTTAACTACGGTTCAATAAAATAAGGCCCAGCAAAAAAAAAATGGAAGTGGTGCAAGTTGGAGTGAGGATTTCATTACATGCATGGATGCGCTTCCAGTGGACTAATGAAAAAGGCAATCCTTTTCCTCACATTTGGATTACATCCAACAAGCACTTTTATGTATAAACGATAAAAAATTCAATTTTCATTCAACAAATGAAATTAAAGTAATACGGCGTTTATATTATAGTTTTTTGCAGGGTTAACCTTCTTTATGAGGATTTGTTTGAAGTATATACAATGGAAATGACATTTGAAACCCAGACCCACTGGGTTAACCTTGTTATATATAAACGGCCTATAAGAATAAAACTAAAATGTCTTATTAATGGCCTGTTCCCGTACTTTACAAAGTGGTAAAAGTCGTAAACGATTTTCATACAAATTTTGTGTACGGGAACGCAAAACTCGTAAAAGTGGTAAAAATTGTAAAAATGGAGTGCTTCCTAGCTGCGTGCTGCGGAAGCAAAATGGAGTGCTTCCTAACTGCGTGCTGCGGAAGCAAAATGGAGTGCTTCCTTTCTGCGCGCTCCCTTGTAAAATTCACTGAGGAATTCATAGAAAAAGAAGCACTTCGTGACACTTGCACCAGTGATTTAACTGCTTCCGTGGATGCAAACTTTTTGCTGGGGGACGAAAAGGACGTACAAGGAATTGAGGTACAAGGACGAATTATTCTACAAAAAGGATCTCCATTCGATTCGACTGAAGACATTCCGTTTATTATTAAAATGTTCACTGGTGTTATTGAATATATGTATTTTTTATGTCCTGCCAATTAAAATTATTGATTTGATCGTTTACTTTATAGCATGGCACAATTACCCATGTAGTGTAATCGTAAAATTTTGAATATGTTACGTCAAAACTTTTGTTATGTTGTTGGGGAAATTACAACAAAAATAATTTTTTTATAAAGGGATTTGACTTTTCATATTCGATCAGCTGTTGTAATACCACTACATGGGTAATTGTGCCATGTTTTATAGTTAATTATTCTGGTTTTGGTGGTTTTCACAGAAATATTACATTGTAATGCAGAAAGGTACACCTGACTTGGAATTGTATCCCTTCATTTAATTACAGCAAGCTGGGCGGTGATGTTAACATCAGAATCCTGGCTCATAGAGGTCATTGTTGACTTCTGACAACTCAAGCTTTCCTTCACATGTACCGCTCACATATTTGCTTATGTGTGCATTCTGCGCTTGTTCAATGTCTGTCTTCTGCGCTTTCTCGGACATTCTTACTTTTCTTATGTTCAATCATAAATCTCTTGATATTCAACCTTTTGAACATTCCATTAGAATCGATCTCTACAATTTATTTCCTATTGTGTTCAATAAATAGTAGTATTCTATTCCAAATCAAATATTCATTCCCACGGATTTTTCCTTTTCGTGCAATCCAATCTGGGACAAATATTGCATTTCCAACAATATTTTTTGCGTCGGGTTTCAAGCTTTTGTTTTTCTACTGGAAAGCATCAAACTTGATGTTTTCAGAGATCAAACACAAAATTTTTCAAAATAGTTCACCATAATAATGCTGTTATTTTATCTTTTATGATTCGATTCTTCTTATAAAGAAATAAATAAAAAATATAAACTGTCGCTTGGGCGAAAAGAAGGACGAAATAATTCCAAAGTAACGAATAAGGGTTACTCGTTACTCGAAAAAAGTTACTGGCTAGCTGTTTTTGACGACTCTGACTCCGGAGTCGACTCCAAAAGCAATTTGCTATACCACTAAAAATAAATAAAATGTGTAGAAGATTTTAAGTGTTTCCTATTTTTGCCTATATTTTGGATTTTCGTAACATGTTCTTTAGAAAGAGCATTAGTTGGAAATAATACTCAACTACAGGACATAAATATGAAGTAAAATTCATATGCATATTGTTCCTGCTGAGTCTCACATGGAAAAATATCTACTAAATACAAATTATAATGTTTCTGTCCATTTTGCCGGAATAAACTTACATATTGTTACGAATGTAACTGATAGGTTTAAGTTAATTTCCGTTAATTTAAAAATTTGAATTGTAACGTAAAGTATTTTATTACGCAGCTACTTTATTTAAGCAACAACAACTACCATGTAGAATTCTCTTCATCATTCTAGTTCTTACTTTACCTTTTATTAATGTGGTTTTGTTTGTTCTCCATAATCATGTAATTATCGTTTAGTTGCCATTTCTTATTTCTTGCATTTGTTTGTTGTTGTAATTACGTTATTAGTGTGCATGTCCACTTGTATTTATCTTTCCCCATGTATGTGAGTATGGTTGTTCGCTTAGTGCGAATGTGCGTCTGTGTGTTCGCTGCACAGATTCGAGGTGTTGCCAGGTGTTCTGGATAATTTTAGATCAACTGCTGCGTGCTAACTAGAGACAAGCTGTGTGCTTAGCAATTAAAGTCGATTCCGAATAAGTGTAATAAAGTAAATAAAGCATTGTAGAAACGTAATCTAAAACGAACCCTGTCTTATTTGGTATAAATCGTACTGGGGAATAAAACAACGTCTACACGGAGATTAGTTAAATCTAATTCCGTAGGAATTGACGATTTGAAATCAATGCTGGCTATGATAATGCAGGAAATGAATAAGAAAAGTGAAGAAAATTCCAAAATGATGGAGAAATTAGGTGCTAAAATGGACGAAAATTCTAGAAAGAACGAAGAAACTTCTATACTTATGATGGAAATGAAGGCAGAAAATTTTAGAATGGTTGAAGAAAATTCCAGTAATATGTTAGAAGAGATGTCTAGAAAGAATGAAGAAACTTCTAGACTTATGATGGAAATGAAGGCAGAAAATTGTAGAATGGTTGAAGAAAATTCCAGTAAAATGTTGGAAGAGATATCCAGAAAGAGTGAAGAAAATTCCAGAAAGTTAGAGGAAAAGTTAGAAGAGAACTCTAGAAAAATCAGTCTGAAGAATATTCAAGAAACTTAAAAGAGGATTTGGAAGAGAATTCTAGAAAAATTAACGAGAAACTCGAGAACACCACGATAGTGATTGAAAAGAGAGTAGAAAACGTGGAGGTACTAGTTAAAGATTTGGATAAAAAGATTCTGTCTGTTAATGAGAAATTTCTGGCTCAAGATGAGAAGATTCTGGGCGTAGAAAAGAAAACGTCGGAACTGGAAATTAAAGGCGATCCAGTGAGAGTTATCCATAACACGTTAAAAATTAAGCCTCCAGTGTTCGACTGCTCTACCTCTTTCAATGTGTTCAAATTACAGTTCGAGACAGTGGCTGCTAGAGATTCTTGGAGCGACAACGACAAGGCTGTATCACTACTTATGGCATTGAAGGGTGATGCTGCTGACGTACTACAGAGTATTCCCGCCGATTCTAGGAACAACTATGGAGATATAATGGCTGCTCTTGAACGTAAGTACGGTAGTAAACACAAGCAAGAGATCTACCAAATGGAACTGAGGGGAAGAGTCCAGAAGCCAAATGAGACTTTACAAGACTTTGCGGCTGAAGTAGAGCTGTTGGCGCAGTTGGCATAGCCAGGAGAGACACATCCATTGGTGGACCGCATAAAGATTGAGACATTTGCTAGTGGTATTCGTGATCCAGAGATAAAATTTGCGACGTATGCGGCACCGATGGGAACATTTGCAGAAACCGTGTCATTTGCCCTGGCCCAAGAAACCGCGAGGATGCTGGTGAAACCTAAAGCTTACGACGTGCGGAGGCTGGAAGTTGAGGACAACAATTCTCAGACCGTTGTCGACCTGCTGAAAGATGTAGTAATCCGTGTGAAAAGAGGGCTGCTAGAACGAAAAAGACTTGTTATAACTGTCGGAAAACTGGTCACATGGCCCGAGAATGCAGATTGCGGCAAGCAAGGCCCAGATCCACTTCACCGCCTTCAAAAAGCGACAACCAACTGGTGGCCAAGAATCTGGAAAGAGGGACATCAGGTAAATCAAAAAAAGTTAATTCCGTCAATCACGAGGCGCCGCTGGCAGATGATGAAAACGATGGTCACACAATCTCTATAGCCATAGTCCAGCAGAAGAATCACAACTTAACGGTTAAATGTTTCATCAATGGTGTACAAAGTCCATTATTAGACCGGATTTGGTAAAAGGGAAGGTATTGCCGTTAAATGGAGTCAAATTGCGGACGGCCACAGGCGTGACTACAACGGTAAATTTCGATTTTATAGTAGCCGATATTGTGGACGAAGTTATACTTCGTGTAGACTTCATGATTGCCTTCTATAGCAATATGTACATAAAGCACCGTGTGATGACTTGGTCCAATGTGGAAATAACGATTAATGTGGGCTACAAAGAGAAGAAAAGCATGCGCCGCCCAAGCGCAGAATCTGACGAAATCGCTGTAGATGTCCATACGCTGAAGGTGGAAGCTTCCGACAATTGGCCCGTAGGAAAGCGGAAAAATCCCAGAACAGGTGCCACTTAGGAGGGTGACCACAAAGAAATAAGGTATAACGTCCCGATTCCTGGAGAGGATGCAACGTCGTCCAGAAGAGCAAAAGTCCAAAGCTGACGCCGTAGAGGGTACATCTATATCAGTTGCCACCACTACGGAACGAGAACTGTGTCTAGTCAAGAGGAACAGGCTTAAGCGGGAGGCAGTGTTACCAATGCCCATACCACCGAGAGGGAACTGTGCCCATTCGGGAAGAACAGGTTTAAGCGGGAGGCAATGTTATGAATGTAACTGATACGTTTAAGTTAATTTAGTTAATTTCCGTTAATTTAAAAATTTGAATTGTAACGGAAAGTTTTTTATTACGCATTTACTTTATTTAAGCAACAACAACTACCATGTAGAATTCTCTTCATCATTCTAGTTCTTACTTTACCTTTTATTAATGTGGTTTTGTTTATTCTCCATAATCATGTAATTATCGTTTAGTTGCCATTTCTTATTTCTTGCATTTGTTTGTTGTTGTGATTACGTTATTAGTGTCCTTGTCCACTTGTATTTATCTTTCCCCATGTATGTGATTAGTTAAATCTAATTCCCTAACAATATGTATAAGTAAATTTTTGCACAAGAATATTCCACTGTGTATAGCTTCCCCCATGATAAAGTCTTTAAACTTCCAAAATACCTAAAAATGAAGGGGCAATACAAAACAAAAAAAGGTAAACATTATAAGCAAGTCATGACCAGGTTTTAAACTGGACCTAAGCAAACGTTTTATATTGCTTCGAGAGCTTCTTTATATGCTCCTTCCACTTCAACTTTGCGTCTAGTGTCATTCCTAGATAATTTACATTGTTTAAGAAAGGTATTTGCAATCCGTCTATGTACACCGGTATGTTTTGCAGACGTTTGTATTTATTGATTTGTTGTGGTTTGGTTTTATTCGCCTCTTTCTTGTTCATGAGTTTATATTATTAAGCACTTGCAGTAGGATGCAGTTTGCTTCTCGTTATGAATCTGCCATAGTTAGAATTGCATCTGGGAAAGTAGCTACAATGGAATTTTGAGGCTCTGGTACATAATATATAAAATGAGCCCAAGTATACTCCCTTGAGGCACTCCGGTGTTAATTTGTATCAATATCCAATATTAATCTTCTAGTTTAACTCGAAAAAATCTGTCTTCTGGGTGTGATTCCAAAACTTAACTATAGCTGCCAGGTAAGAATTCTCTCAGTTTTCGCGTTAATCCAGCATTGCATACCTTATCAAATGCTTGAGATAGGTCGAGAAAAACAGCGGAATATATTTTTTTTTATTTTCTTAGTATTACTGTTGTTACCAGATCGAAGCCTGGACATTTTTTAAGCTTCATGTTTTTGTTAATTTCTATGATTACCGATGCAAATTCTTCTTCCCAATGGTCATTCCTCTGTTCAATAAAATGTGATTCAATATTGTAATTCTCTGTGAATATAGTTTACAAATGGTTTGAAAATAGAT
This sequence comes from Musca autumnalis, assembly GCF_047663935.1. Taxonomy (NCBI): domain Eukaryota; kingdom Metazoa; phylum Arthropoda; class Insecta; order Diptera; family Muscidae; genus Musca; species Musca autumnalis. The sequence continues at coordinate 125,270,819 of NW_027412088.1, read as the reverse complement.
CAACCTTTTGATCATTTGTTTTTGGCCCATTGTGTGTCGTTGATTCTTAATGGAGTCTTTGTTGTAACAGGTGGTGTTGTGTTTTTAATTGTTTTCCATAGAGAAAAATCAATTTTTTACCGCTTATAAGTGTTAGAAGATGTTGATGAAACGATGCATCATTGAACTGTTTTAAATCTGCACTGAGTTCTTTTGTTAATTTGTTAAGAAGCATTTTATACTATGGATGAAGTGTTTGTTGCAATTTTTCCGTAGTTTTCGTTTCTGTAGAATTTTTTCTCTAACATAAGCCGGGTATCTATTTTCCATGTAGAATATACTTCTATAGAAAGTACTCTTCCATGCTGCATATTGAAATATATTTGTAATTTTCTCAACTTCATGTTCTAACTCATCTGTAGTAGATGGTGCTTTGTAATGAAAATCAGCATCCCAGAGGATAAACAGAAACTGTTCGTTACATATTATAAGGAATTTATCCGGTCGGTCAAGTAGAACACTTTAGTTGTTTAATTGAGTTCATTATTGTTTCTTCGGATTGTTCTGTTTATTATTTTCGTATGTTTACATTACTAATTCTTAGCGAGTATGTACGCTTGCGGTGATGTGCGGTTCAAACAAGACTAACTTTCTTTATTTTTTTTTGTTTGTTGTATTGGAAGCTGTTCCCCATAATTGGGTGCCATACGTCCAAATAGGCTTGATGATACATTTGTATATTAGTAACTTGTTTTCAAGAGACATTCGCGAATATGGTCCAATGAGGAAGTTCATTTTATTGGATTGAATTTCTAATGATTTTCGTTTGGTTTTTATATGTGTCTTCCAGTTCAGTTTCTGATCTAGGTATAATCCAAGATGCTTGACTTCTTTGCTTTGTGGAAGTTCAATTCTATTCATCTATACAGGAGGACAGGTTCCACGCTTAAGGGTGAAAGTTACATGAGCAGACTTTGTCTCATTTGCCTTAATGCGCCACTGTTTTAGCCACTCACAGAGCATATTAAGGTACGTTTGGAGGGTGCTACTCGCAATTGTAGGATTTTTGTCAACAGCTAGTACTGCTGTGTCATCAGCAAATGTGCCAATAACAGCAGTTTCTGATTGAGGGAGATCGCAAGTAAATATAAGGTACAAAATTGGGCCCATAACACTGCCTTGGGGAACGCCGGCTCTTATGCTTTTTAGTTCGCTCATCTCGTTCATTTCATTGACAAAAAAGTATCTATTTTGTATGTATGACTTGATAAACAAGTAGTAGTTTATTGGAAGAAATCTTTTGATTTTATATAGCAAACCCTCGTGCCATACTTTATCAAAAGCCTGTGAGATGTCTAGGAAAGCTGAAGTGCAATATTGTTTAGATTCATACGCATTGTTGATCGTTTCCACAAGGCGGTGGATTTGTTCAATTGTTCCATGATTTTTTCTGAATCCAAATTGATGGGGTGGGATAAGTTGTTTCTCTTCAATGATAGGCATTATTCTTTTAAGGAATAGCGATTCTAGAACTTTGGAAATGACAGGCAAAAGACTAATTGGTCGGTACGACTTTACTTGGTCCACTGGCTTTCCTGGCTTAAGGATCATCGAGATTTGTGCCACTTTCCACTGTGGAGGAATGAAATTTCTTGTTATACAAGCATTAAATATGAAAGTAATCAGTTTAATCCCTTCTTGTGGGAGTTCTTTTAGAATTTTTGGACTAATGAGATCGTAGCCTGGTGCTTTTGCTAACTTTAATGAATTTATTGCTTTGATGGTTGATGGGGTTGATTTAAGAGTGATTGAATATATTCTGGTGTATCATCACTATTATTTGGTGTAAACACATCTAGCAAATACTTAGCAAATGTTGCAGCTTTATCTGAATTGCTTTTTGTCCAGCTATTATCATCTTTTCGAACCGGATAGTTTGTTTTGTCTTGCTTTTTTACCTTTTTTGTTATTTTCCACAATGAATAATCAGAGGACTTAGTTGGGCCCAAATTTTGAATTTCATGTTGAACTTGTCTGTCATTAATGGTTCTGATAAGGTTTCGCAATTCAGAAGTTATCTTATTGAGCTTTCGTTTGTCTTCAGGGTGTCTACTCTGTTGCCACTGTTTCCGAGCTTTCCTTTTCTCTGAGATTTTTTTCTGTACAGAGTTGGGGACTTGAGAGTGATTTTCGAAACTTCTCTTAGGTGTTGAGTTCCAGGATGCATTCTGGATGACATGTACAAGAAGCTTTACACTTTCTGTAATTTCTTCTTCAGTTTTTAACGATAATCTCAGGTTCAAATTTTCTCGGATTTGATATCGAAAGTAATGCCAATTTGTTTTCTTATTGTGCAGTTTACATTGTTGTTCTTGTTTTGTGCATTTAGAATACAAAGTTAAGAATACCGGCGAATGATCAGATGATAAGTTTTGAGTGGTTGTACATGTTTCGGATAATGCTGGAATACCTTTGCAGACACAGAAATCTATAAGATCGGGCGTCTTATTTAGGTCAGTGGGCCAGTAAGTGGGGGAATTTGGGGTTATTGTTCTCAGGTTTAGCTCTTGTATAGCCCAGTACAGCTGCCTTCCCTTTGGAGTGAGAAGACGAGATCCCCATATTGTGTGTTTAGCGTTAAAATCGCCACAAGATATGAATTTATTGCCAAGGGTTTTAAAGTAACAAATATATTGATCTTTTCTTATATTATGCCTTGGAGGACTGTAAAGTGATGAGACAGTAAGAGGGCCATGAGGTCCTTGAACAATGATATTTGTCGCCTGTATTTCTTGGGTAGAGTAATGGGTTCCCTGGTGATGTTTAATATTTTTGTTTATAAGAATTCCTGATCCACCTCGTGCTTTTCCACTTGGATGCATCACATGGTAGAAATTGTAGTTTGGAATGGAAAAGTGGTGTTTCTGAGTAAAATGTGTCTCTGATATAAGAAGGATATCAATCTGATTTGAAAGGAGGAAATTTTTCACTTCTAATACATGTTGTGACAAACCATTTGCATTCCAGAAAACTATTTTGAGATAATCCATTTTTAAATATTAGAAAGTTTTTGAGAAATATTCACAAGAAGGCTTGTCACTTGTTGCATTAGCAAGTTCAGGTTATTGAGCATTTCTTGAACTTCAGAGTTTTTATTAGATGGCTGGGTTTGTTGTTGGTTGTTCGGATTGGGTTTGGAACTTTGAACGTTTGCTGCACTTCTGGTTGCATTTGAATATGAAACGTTATCATTACGTTGTGGTAGAATGGTAGAAGGTTGATTTGGTGTTTTTTCAGTGACCCTATTGTTTCTTAGTGAGGGAAAAGTTTGCGAGTATATTTGCTTATATACTGCACATTAGGGCTATAACCAAAAAAATACCACCGCATAGCCGTGTAGAGCATGGAAAACTATTATGAAATACGGTGTCAATTTTTCTCTACCGCGAAAAAGTTTCCGCACCAAATGCATTGAAGTTCTGTAATGCATTTTTTAATTTTATCTGTCATAACAACATATTTGCTTTTCATAAAAATTTTTAATTTTTTTTAATCTAATTTAAAATCATTATCAAAGCGTTCTGGACCATTTTCTTCTCAAATCGCGCCATTTCGGACCACATTAGGATTTTTTGACACTATTGCAATTTTTGGTTTTTCTATATAAACTCGTGAATTTTATGTTTATATTTTTTTAACCTATCGGACAAGAGAATATGAAGTCATTTGCAACTAATTCGCGAAAGTTACAGGCTGTTTTTGCTGACTTTGCCTGTGAAAATTGTATTTTTTTCTATAAATATTTATTCAAACAAAGCAAATTTAAAATTTTAGTTAGAAAAAATATCAAAAGGGTTTTAGTAATCACGGCCGGTGCTGGAACTTTTTTCACAGAATCGGTCTTAGAAATGCGTTTTCATTATTAGGACAAAATTCCCCACATGGTACTGGTGTTGTACTTTTGTAGAAAACAAATACGATTCTCACAAGCAAAGTCAACAAAAACAGCCTGTAACTTTCGCGAATTCGTTTCAAATGACCCCATATTCCCTGGTCCGATAGGTTAAAAAATATAAACATAAAATTCACGAGTTTATAAAGAAAAACCAAAAATTGCAATAGTGTCAAAAAATCCTAATATGGTCCGAAATGGCGCGATTTGAGAACAAATTGGTCCAGAACGCTTTTAATGATTTTAAATTAGATTACAAAAAAATAAAAATTTTAATGAAAAGCAAATATGTTGTTATGACAGATAAAATTAAAAAATGCATTACAGAACTTCAATGCATTTGGTGCGGAAACTTTTTTCGCGGTAGAGAAAAATTGACACCGTATTTCATAATAGTTTTTCATGCTCTACACGGCTATGTGGTGGTATTTTTGATATTTGCAAAAAAGTGCAAAAAGTTATATCCCTACTGCACATCCCTTGTAGTTTGCGGGGTGGTTACCATTACAAAGAGCACATTTTACTTCGTTTGCCCAGTTTTTCCTTTGACATGATTTTGATTCGTGGTTTCCCGCACATTTTATACATACTGACTTTTTTCGACAGAATGATTTTGTATGGCCATATTGTTGGCAGTTTGAACATTGGCGTAAATTTTTTTTTGCCGTGGAGGTTCAAATTTGATAACACAGCTCAACAAAATTGAAAAAGTTGAATGTTTCAGACAAAGTTGCAGTTGTTTCTAGATGAAATCGGCGAGTTATTTTCAAATCCGGTCCCGGGTTTTCTCCATCAGCTCTTGTTTTTGAGATATAGCTCAAAATCGGTTTTTACGAGTTTTACCAAGGCTTTCGTTATTTTCGGATACAATTTGTTTGGTTTTTCGACATTTATATATTAAGGAGATGTTGTACGCTCGATACAAATCTTTTTTGAAATAATTATGGTGAGTATATATGAAAAAATATAGAAAATATACGATGGACCTTGTAAAATTTGCATATTTTGAGTACTTTAAGCTGTAATTACGTCATCAGGGGAAGTCATAGGATCTTCATATGGTACTCCGGATATGCCTAGGGTGTCTGCTATATAATCCAGTACTCAAATGTATAATATAAAGTTCATAGCGCCTATGATTCCGCCATTACCTAAAAACCATCATAAAGACTGCCATTGAAAAGTAAATGGCTTATGTGGTAATGATATCACTGGTAAATGATTTCCCTTTAGCAGTCTTCATGGTGATTTTTAGGTAATGGCCGAATCATGGGCGCTATGAACTTTATATTATATACTTGAATACTGGACTATATAGTAGACACCCTAAGCATATCCGCATTGTCATATGAAGATCCTATGACTTCCCCCGATGACGTAATTACAGCTTAAAGTACTCAAAATATGCAATTTTTAGAAGGTCCGTCGTATATTTTCCATATTTTTTGATATATACTCACCATAACTATTTCAAAAATGATTTGTATCGAGCGTACAACATCTTCTTAATATATTAATGTCGAAAAACCCACAAAAAATATTTGTTTGTATCCGAAAATAACGAAAGTCTGGGTTAAACTCGTAAAAACCGATTTTGAGCTATATCTCAAAAACAAGAGCTGATGGAGAAAAACCGGGACCGGATTTGAAAATAACTCGCCGATTTCATCTAGAAACAACCGCAACTTCGGTTGAAACCAAAGTCGTGTTGACCAGTGTAATATTTGCCATGAGTCTAGTGATCGAATATATATCTTTATTGTTAGATTTGGCCGCAAGTTCCACTTCAAACAAATGAAGGGGTTTTTTGGTATATCGACTCTTAATGTTCCAAATGTTCGTCACTTCATGTCCTTTAGTCGCTAGTTCTTCTTTTAATTATTCTATGTTCACACTGGGATGCATATCTCTTAGGATCACTTTGAATCCTCTTTCACATTGAGGTTTGTAAGTGAAGAACTCGGTGTCCTTCTTTTCAAGTTCTTCTATAATTTTTTTGTATGCCTCATGAGACTTTGGTAATATTTTTACTTGTTCATTACGCAATGTTTTCATATCGAATTGATCAGGGGTTACTTCCGTTAAGAGAGTTAGTAATGGTTGGATATTAGAAACTTTATCGACAAATATTGGTGGCGGTTTTACCATTTTTTCTGGTGGGTTCATGTTGGTGTTTGTTTCTTCTTCTTCCAAAATAGCAAATTGGTTTGAAGATTGTGGTGTTTTGCTTAACCAGTATTTGGTATTAGTGGCTACTTTCTTTGAGTTTGAAGCATTTTCTGGGCTTTCGTTTGAACGTTTTTTTCTATTTTGAACTTGCCATTCTTGTCCTAAATTGGCATTACTTTCTTGAGTATTGAAACGACCTACTTCTTGCTGAAGTTCATCTTCGTCTGTTTCAAACGATTCGTTTTGTTTATATAACTGTTGTTTCAGATATTCCATATCTCTTTTTAATTGGTTACATGTTTTCTCATATTCCTCGTTTTATTTTGGACAGCTCAGCATTAGCTCTTTCCAATTGCTGTAATTTATTTACTCGGAAAGCACTAATGCTTGTTCTTGGGGTTACTTCCTCGGATTCATAATGCAGTCGATTTTTCACAGGGTGGTTCATGTCGTTTTGTATTAATAATGTGTATCAAAGACACACACCAAATACAAGCGGCATTGCCAACCTAACACAATTCTCGTATATTACGATCTGAAGCAACTCTGTTCTAGTGAGGGCTAATAAATGCAACCTTACACCCACTATTTTGAGAGAATAGACCAGCTGATATTGTCAGTTTGGTAAACAAAATATTCAGCTGGCAGACGTAAATAGTTGTCTCTCTCGAAACAAAATCAATTTTTTTTCCTTTAAAAATCAATTTTGGCAAAAATTAAATTGGATGGTGTGCGCACTCACAGATGTTCTCGTTTCCAACTCGGTGTCCAGAAGTTCCTGGGGAATGCAGCTCCCAATAAAACTACTTTCCACCAACTACAAAACGCTACAAACGATGTTATTCTTATGGATTGTTGCAGCAACAAGGAAGACGTCCGTCCACAGGTAACTACAACTCGTAAATGAGAAAAAAATATATCATTCCGAAAAAAAACTATTTCTCATATTTACTTCTTCATATCAGGGACATGTACCCTCATCCAAGTCCGAACGACGTGCCGCACACTAAAACACCGCTTACAGAGCGGTACAACATTTGTTAATATGTGCGGTATTTTGTTAAATTTGAAAAAATAGAGCCCTAATAAACATGTGCCTTTTGTTTTCAACAACAAAAAACTGAAACAGCTTCTCCCTTCTCAATGAATTTCCAGCGATCCCAAACATGTTTGCAAGAATTCTACTTTCTGCGAGAAATTATCCATTTAGTGGAATGGCATGGAAACATTCAAATTGAAAATGTAACGACTTTTCATTAATGTTTTTCATAATATTTAATGAAACGTTAAAAACCATTCATTTTTTAACTCTCAATAATTTATAGGCATTTCCTTCTTTTGTTTACCTATACTAACATTACAAACAAAAACAATTTTATATGTGGTTGTTGTTGAGTTGTATTTGTTGTATTATATTCTTTACCTTGTTTGTTCTACCATGGTTTTTACTCAAGTTATGTTAGTTTCTATGAGTTTTGCGATCATTGCACGTTATTTTCGGTTAGCCCGTCCTAGCTGACCATTTGATTTTTCCAATTATCCAGTCTTACGTTTTTTGTATAACAGTGTTGCCAGTACTGGGGATTTGTCCCCAAAATGGGGATTTTTTTACAAAATGGGGATGACAAATTTGAATTGGGGATTTGACGGGGAAATCGTTATGATTAGAATCAACTGATTTAGGGCATGATTTCGAAAATGAAGTAAAATACCTGCCAGAGCATTAATTAAAAAGGTTAAAGACACCTGCTTTGAATATGTTATGCATTTTCTGGCTCAAATGCTTAAACGTTAACCAGAAATGTGCAACTGCACATAAACATACAAAAAGTTTTCACGTAATATATGTTGTAATTCTCTGGAGCAAACAAATTTCAGTTCCATAAGAGGATTTTTGGAACACTTTGTAAATACGAAAAACTCAATGAACCTTTATGAATCAGAGTGAAAGATACTCTTGTTAATAAAATAGAATGATATATTTTGAGAAGATACAACCAATAATTTAAACACATTTTGGAGCAGGGTATACTTATCAAAAATGCAACATGATCAAAGCCTTCTGAACAACATGCAGGGGTGGTTTTAAACTCGCTTTCGGTGTCAACCAGCAATGCTTGCGTATAATATGTCAGTTATGAATCCCCTAAAGAAATGTTAATACTGCTGATTCAAACAACTTCTAGTAGGCATTTCCAAGAAACCGCGAGGATGATGGTGAAACCTAAACCTTACGACGTGCGGAGGCTTGAAATTGAGGACAACAATTCTCAGACCGTTGTCGACCTGCTGAAAGATGCAGTAATGCGTGTGAAAAGAGGGCTGGTAGAACGAAAAAGACTTGTTATAACTGTCGGAAAACTGGACACATGGCCCGAGAATGCAGATTGCGGCAAGCAAAGGCCCGCCTTCAAAATGCGACGACCAACTGGTGGCCAAGAATCTGGAAAGAGGGACATCAGGTGAATCAAAAAAAATTAATTCCGTCAATCACGAGGCGCCGCTGGCAGATGATGAAAATGATGGCCACACAATCTCTATAGCCATAGTCCAGCAGAAGAATCACAACTTAACGGTTAAAGGTTTCATCAATGGTGTATTGCGTACCTTGACATTGGATAACGGTGCAACAAAGTCCATTGTTAGGCCGGATTTGGTAAAAGGGAAGGAATTGCCGTTAAATGGAGTCAAATTGCGGACGGCCACAGGCGAGACTACAACGGTGCATGGAAAGGCCTACCAAAGCTGAGCATGGGTATAAAATCGGTAAATTTCGATTTTATAGTGGCCAATATTGTGGACGAAGTTATACTTGGTGTAGACTTCATGATTGCCTTCGATATCAATCTGGACATAAAGCACCGTGTGATGACTTGGTCCAATGTGGAAATACCGATTAATGTGGGCTACAAAGAGAAGAAATGCATGTGTCGCCCAAGCGCAGAATCTGACGAAATCGCTGTAGATGTCCATATGCTGAAGGTGGAAGCTTCCGACAATTGGCCCGTAGGAAATCGGAAAATCCCAGAACACTTAGGAGGTTGACCACAAAGAAATAAGGTATAACGTCGCGATTCCTGGAGAGGATGCAACGTCGTCCAGAAGAGCAAAAGTCCAAAGCTGACGCCGTAGAGGGTACATCTAAATCAGTTGCCACCACTACGGAACGAGAACTGTGTCTAGTCAAGAGTAACAGGCTTAAGCGGGAGGCAGTGTTACCAATGCCCATACCACCGAGAGGGAACTGTGCCTATTCGGAACGAACAGGTTTAAGCGGGAGGCAATGTTATGAATGTAACTGATACGTTTAAGTTAATTTAGTTAATTTCCGTTAATTTAAAAATTTGAATTGTAACGTAAAGTTTTTTATTACGCAGTTACTTTATTTAAGCAACAACAACTACCATGTAGAATTCTCTTCATCATTCTAGTTCTTACTTTACATTTTATTAATGTGGTTTTGTTTGTTCTCCATAATCATGTAATTATCGTTTAGTTGCCATTTCTTATTTCTTGCATTTGTTTGTTGTTGTAATTACGTTATTAGTGTGCATGTCCACTTGTATTTATCTTTCCCCATGTATGTGAGTATGGTTGTTCGCTTAGTGCGTCTGTGTGTTCGCTACACAGATTCGAGGTGTTGCCAGATGTTCTGCATAATTCTAGACCAAGGAGATTTTGAGAACAAATACAGGTTTTAACGGCAGCATTAAAGAGTTGTGTTTTAAGCGTTGAACTGAACAAATCGGTTAAAGTGCTGCGAGCTAACTAGAGACAAGCTGTGTGCTTAGTAATTAAAGTCGATTCCGAATAAGTGTAATAAAGTAAATAAAGCATTGTAGAAACGTAATCTAAAACGAACCCTGTCTTATTTGGTATAAATCGTACTGGGGAATAAAACAACGTCTACACGGAGATTAGTTAAATCTAATTCCGTAACAATATGTATAAGTAAATTTTTGCACAAGAATATTCCACTGTGTATAGCTTCCCCCATGATAAAGTATTAAACTTCCAAAATACCTAAAAATGAAGGGGCAATACAAAACAAAAAAATGTTAACATTATAAGCAAGTCATGACCAGGTTTTAAACTGGACCTAAGCAAACTTTTTATATTGCTTCGAGAGCTTCTTTATATGCTCCTTCCACTTCAACTTTGCGTCTAGTGTCATTCCTAGATAATTTACATTGTTTAAGAAAGGTATTTGCAATCCGTCTATGTACACCGGTATGTTTTGCAGGCGTTTGTATTTATTGATTTGTTGTGGTTTAGTTTTATTCGCCACTCTCTTGTTCATGAGTTTATATTATTAAGCACTTGCAGTAGGATGCAGTTTGCTTCTCGTTATGAATCTGCCATAGTTAGAATTGCATCTGGGAAAGTAGCTACAATGGAATTTTGAGGCTCTGGTACATAATATATAAAATGAGCCCAAGTATACTCCCTTGAGGCACTCCGGTGTTAATTTGTATCAATATCCAATATTAATCTTCTAGTTTAACTCGAAAAAATCTGTCTTCTGGGTGTGATTCCACAACTTAACTATAGCTGCCAGGTAAGAATTCTCTCAGTTTTCGCGTTAATCCAGCATTGCATACCTTATCAAATGCTTGAGATAGGTCGAGAAAAACAGCGGAATATATTTTTTTTATTTTCTTAGTATTACTGTTGTTACCAGATCGAAGCCTGGACATTTTTTAAGCTTCATGTTTTTGTTAATTTCTATGATTACCGATGCAAATTCTTCTTCCCAATGGTCATTCCTCTGTTCAATAAAATGTGATTCAATATTGTAATTCTCTGTGAATATAGTTTACAAATGGTTTGAAAATAGATCAATCTTTTGATCATTTGTTTTTGGCCCATTGTGTGTCGTTGATTCTTAATGGAGTCTTTGTTGTAACAGGTGGTGTTGTGTTTTTAATTGTTTTCCATAGAGAAAAATCAATTTTTTACCGGTTATAAGTGTTAGAAGATGTTGATGAAACGATGCATCATTGAACTGTTTTAAATCTGCACTGAGTTCTTTTGTTAATTTGTTAAGAAGCATTTTATACTATGGATGAAGTGTTTGTTGCAATTTTTCCGTAGTTTTCGTTTCTGTAGATTTTTTTCTCTAACATAAGCCGGGTATCAATTTTCCATGTAGAATATACTTCTATAGAAAGTACTCTTCCATGCTGCATATTGAAATATATTTGTAATTTTCTCAACTTCATGTTCTAACTCATCTGTAGTAGATGGTGCTTTGTAATGAAAATCAGCATCCCAGAGGATAAACAGAAACTGTTCGTTACATATTATAAGGAATTTATCCGGTCGGTCAAGTAGAACACTTTAGTTGTTTAATTGAGTTCATTATTGTTTCTTCGGATTGTTCTGTTTATTATTTTCGTATGTTACATTACTAATTCTTAGCGAGTATGTACGCTTGCGGTGATGTGCGGTTCAAACAAGACTAACTTTATTTATTTTTTTTTGTTGTATTGGAAGCTGTTCCCCATAATTGGGTGCCATACGTCCAAATAGGCTTGATGATACATTTGTATATTAGTAACTTGTTTTCAAGACACATTCGAGAATTTGGTCCAATGAGGAAGTTCATTTTATTGGATTGAATTTCTAATGATTTTCGTTTTGGTTTTTATATGTGTCTTCCAGTTCAGTTTCTGATCTAGGTATAATCCAAGATGCTTGACTTCTTTGCTTTGTGGAAGTTCAATTCTATTCATCTGTACATGAGGACAGGTTCCACGCTTAAGGGTGAAAGTTACATGAGCAGACTTTGTCTCATTTGCCTTAATGCGCCACTGTTTTAGCCACTCACAGAGCATATTAAGGTACGTTTGGAGGGTGTTACTCGCAATTGTAGGATTTTTGTCAACAGCTAGTACTGCTGTGTCATCAGCAAATGTGCCAATAACAGCAGTTTCTGATTGAGGGAGATCGCAAGTAAATATAAGGTACAAAATTGGGCCCATAACACTGCCTTGGGGAACGCCGGCTCTTATGCTTTTTAGTTCGCTCATCTCGTTCATTTCATTGACAAAAAAGTATCTATTTTGTATGTATGACTTGATAAACAAGTAGTAGTTTATTGGAAGAAATCTTTTGATTTTATATAGCAAACCCTCGTGCCATACTTTATCAAAAGCCTGTGAGATGTCTAGGAAAGCTGAAGTGCAATATTGTTTAGATTCATACGCATTGTTGATCGTTTCCACAAGGCTTTGGATTTGTTCAATTGTTCCATGATTTTTTCTGAATCCAAATTGATGGGGTGGGATAAGTTGTTTCTCTTCAATGATAGGCATTATTCTTTTAAGGAATAGCGATTCTAGAACTTTGGAAATGACAGGCAAAAGACTAATTGGTCGGTACGACTTTACTTGGTCCACTGGCTTTCCTGGCTTAAGGATCATCGAGATTTGTGCCACTTTCCACTCTGGAGGAATGAAATTTCTTGTTATACAAGCATTAAATATGAAAGTAATCAGTTTAATCCCTTCTTGTGGGAGTTCTTTTAGAATTTTTGGACTAATGAGATCGTAGCCTGGTGCTTTTGCTAACTTTAATGAATTTATTGCTTGTGTAACTTCCGCTTTTGTGAATTTCTTTACTGGTAATTCAATTTGATGGGGTTGATTTAAGAGTGATTGAATATATTCTGGTGTATCATCACTATTATTTGGTGTAAACACATCTAGCAAATACATAGCAAATGTTGCAGCTTTATCTGAATTGCTTTTTGTCCAGCTATTATCATCTTTTCGAACCGGATAGTTTGTTTTGTCTTGCTTTTTTACCTTTTTTGTTATTTTCCACAATGAATAATCAGAGGACTTAGTTGGGCCCAAATTTTGAATTTCATGTTGAACTTGTCTGTCATTAATGGTTCTGATAAGGTTTCGCAATTCAGAAGTTATCTTATTGAGCTTTCGTTTGTCTTCAGGGTGTCTACTCTGTTGCCACTGTTTCCGAGCTTTCCTTTTCTCTGAGATTTTTTTCTGTACAGAGTTGGGGACTTGAGAATGATTTTCGAAACTTCTCTTAGGTGTTGAGTTCCAGGATGCATTCTGGATGACATGTACAAGAAGCTTTACACTTTCTGTAATTTCTTCTTCAGTTTTTAACGATAATCTCAGGTTCAAATTTTCTCGGATTTGATATCGAAAGTAATGCCAATTTGTTTTCTTATTGTGCAGTATACATTGTTGTTCTTGTTTTGAGCATTTAGAATACAAAGTTAAGAATACCGGCGAATGATCAGATGATAAGTTTTGAGTGGTTGTACATGTTTCGGATAATGCTGGAATACCTTTGCAGACACAGAAATCTATAAGATCGGGCGTCTTATTTAGGTCAGTGGGCCAGTAAGTGGGGGAATTTGGGGTTATTGTTCTCAGGTTTAGCTCTTGTATAGCCCAGTACAGCTGCCTTCCCTTTGGAGTGGTAAGACGAGATCCCCATATTGTGTGTTTAGCGTTAAAATCGCCACAAGATATGAATTTATTGCCAAGGGTTTTAAAGTAACAAATATATTGATCTTTTTTATAATTTGCCTTGGAGGACTGTAAAGTGATGAGACAGTAAGAGGGCCATGAGGTCCTTGAACAATGATATTTGTCGCCTGTATTTCTTGGGTAGAGTAATGGGTTCCCTGGTGATGTTTAATATTTTTGTTTATAAGAATTCCTGATCCACCTCGTGCTTTTCCACTTGGATGCATCACATGGTAGAAATTGTAGTTTGGAATGGAAAAGTGGTGTTTCTGAGTAAAATGTGTCTCTGATATAAGAAGGATATCAATCTGATTTGAAAGGAGGAAATTTTTCACTTCTAATACATGTTGTGACAAACCATTTGCATTCCAGAAAACTATTTTGAGATAATCCATTTTTAAATATTAGAAAGTTTTTGAGAAATATTCACAAGAAGGCTTGTCACTTGTTGCATTAGCAAGTTCAGGTTATTGAGCATTTCTTGAACTTCAGAGTTTTTATTAGATGGCTGGGTTTGTTGTTGGTTGTTCGGATTGGGTTTGGAACTTTGAACGTTTGCTGCACTTCTGGTTGCATTTGAATATGAAACGTTATCATTACGTTGTGGTAGAATGGTAGAAGGTTGATTTGGTGTTTTTTCAGTGACCCTATTGTTTCTTAGTGAGGGAAAAGTTTGCGAGTATATTTGCTTATATACTGCACATTAGGGCTATAACCAAAAAAATACCACCGCATAGCCGTGTAGAGCATGGAAAACTATTATGAAATACGGTGTCAATTTTTCTCTACTGCGAAAATAGTTTCTGCATCAAATGCATTGAAGTTCTATAATGGGAATTTTGTCCTAATAATGAAAACGCGTTTCTAAGACCGATTCTGTGAAAAAAGTTCCAGCACCGGCCATGATTACCAAAACCCTTTTGATATTTTTTCTACCTAAAATTTTAAATTTTCTTTGTTTGAATAAATATTTATAGAAAAAAATACAATTTTCACAGGCAAAGTCAGCAAAAACAGCCTGTAACTTTCGCGAATTAGTTGCAAATGACTCCATATTCTCTTGTCCGATAGGTTAAAAAAATATAAACATAAAATTCACGAGTTTATAAAGAAAATAGTGTCAAAAAATTCTAATATGGTCCGAAATGGCGCGATTTGAGAACAAATTGGTCCAGAACGCTTTGATAATGATTTTAAATAAGATTACAAAAAAATAAAAATTTTAATGAAAAGCAAATATGTTGTTATGACGGATAAAATTAAAAAATGCATTACAGAACTTCAATGCATTTGGTGCGGAAACTTTTTTCGCGGTAGAGAAAAATTGACACCGTATTTCATAATAGTTTTTCATGCTCTACACGGCTATGTGGTGGTATTTTTGATATTTGCAAAAAAGTGCAAAAAGTTATATCCCTACTGCACATCCCTTGTAGTTTGCGGGGTGGTTACTATTACAAAGAGCACATTTTACTTCGTTTGCCCAGTTTTTCCTTTGACATGATTTTGATTCGTGGTTTCCCGCACATTTTATACATACTGACTTTTTTCGACAGAATGATTTTGTATGGCCATATTGTTGGCAGTTTGAACATTGGCGAAAAATTTTTTTGGGCCGTGGAGGTTCAAATTTGATAATATTTGCCACGAGTCTAGTGATCGAATATATATCTTTATTGTTAGATTTGGCCGCAAGTCCACAAGTTCACTTCATGTCCTTTAGTCGCTAGTTCTTCTTTTAATTATTCTATGTTCACACTGGGATGCATATCTCTTAGGATCACTTTGAATCCTCTTTCACATTGAGGTTTGTAAGTGAAGAACTCGGTGTCCTTCTTTTCAAGTTCTTCTATAATTTTTTTGTATGCCTCATGAGACTTTGGTAATATTTTTACTTGTTTATTACGCAATGTTTTCATATCGAATTGATCAGGGGTTACTTCCGTTAAGAGAGTTAGTAATGGTTGGATATTAGAAACTTTATCGACAAATATTGGTGGCGGTTTTACCATTTTTTCTGGTGGGTTCATGTTGGTGTTTGTTTCTTCTTCTTCCAAAATAGCAAATTGGTTTGAAGATTGTGGTGTTTTGCTTAACCAGTATTTGGTATTAGTGGCTACTTTCTTTGAGTTTGAAGCATTTTCTGGGCTTTCGTTTGAACGTTTTTTTCTATTTTGAACTTGCCATTCTTGTCCTAAATTGGCATTACTTTCTTGAGTATTGAAACGACCTACTTCTTGCTGAAGTTCATCTTCGTCTGTTTCAAACGATTCGTTTTGTTTATGTAACTGTTGTTTCAGATATTCCATATCTCTTTTTAATTGGTTACATGTATTCTCATATTCCTCGTTTTTTTTTTTGGACAGCTCAGCATTAGCTCTTTCCAATTGCTGTAATTTATTTACTCGGAAAGCACTAATGCTTGTTCTTGGGGTTACTTCCTCGGATTCATAATGCAGTCGATTTGTCACAGGGTGGTTCATGTCGTTTTGTATTAATAATGTGTATCAAAGACACGCACCAAATACAAGCGGCATTGCCAACCTAACACAATTCTCGTATATTACGATCTGAAGCAACTCTCTTCTAGTGAGGGCTAATAAATGCAACCTTACACCCACTATTTTGAGAGAATAGACCAGCTGATATTGTCAGTTTGGTAAACAAAATATTCAGCTGGCAGACGTAAATAGTTGTCTCTCTCGAAACAAAATCAATTTTTTTTGCCTTTAAAAATCAATTTTGGCAAAAATTAAATTGGATGGTGTGCGCACTCACCGATGTTCTCGTTTCCAACTCGGTGTCCAGAAGTTCCTGGGGAATGCAGCTCCCAATAAAACTACTTTCCACCAACTACATAACGCTACAAACGATGTTATTCTTATGGATTGTTGCAGCAACAAGGAAGACGTCCGTCCACAGGTAACTACAACTCGTAAATGAGAAAAAAATATATCATTCCGAAAAAAAACTATTTCTCATATTTACTTCTTCATATCAGGGACATGTACCCTCATCCAAGTCCGAACGACGTGCCGCACACTAAAACACCGCTTACAGAACGGTACAACATTTGTTAATATGTGCGGTATTTTGTTAAATTTGAAAAAATAGAGCCCTAATAAACATGTGCCTTTTGTTTTCAACAACAAAAAACTGAAACAGCTTCTCCCTTCTCAATGAATTTCCAGCGATCCCAAACATGTTTGCAAGAATTCTACTTTCTGCGAGAAATTATCCATTTAGTGGAATGGCATGGAAACATTCAAATTGAAAATGTAACGACTTTTCATTAATGTTTTTCATAATATTTAATGAAACGTTAAAAACCATTCATTTTTTAACTCTCAATAATTTATAGGCATTTCCTTCTTTTGTTTACCTATACTAACATTACAAACAAAAACAATTTTATATGTGGTTGTTGTTGAGTTGTATTTGTTGTATTATATTCTTTACCTTGTTTGTTCTACCATGGTTTTTACTCAAGTTATGTTAGTTTCTATGAGTTTTGCGATCATTGGACGTTATTTTCGGTTAGCCCGTCCTAGCTGACCATTTGATTTTTCCAATTTTCCAGTCTTAAGTTTTTTGTATAAAAGTGTTGCCAGTTCTGGGGATTTGTCCCCAAAATGGGGATTTTTTTACAAAATGGGGATGACAAATTTGAATTGGGGATTTGACGGGGAAATAAGCTCAAAAATTGGGGATTTTATGGGGATTTTTTCTGCTTTGAAATATCTGTTACATTTCTATTTCCTATTTCTATGAAGAAATAGCCGATAAACAAATAAAACTTTATTTGGTCTTCTTGTCCCCTAAAAAATTAATATTCTTAATATTACTTTCCAAAGTAATAAAAGAAACTATGTATGTATATATGACGAATTGCTTATATGCATCTTCTCGTTGTGTACAAAAATTTGGAAACCGTATGTAGGGGTAAACCTCGAGAATGAGGATGACCTTGATGCAATAATAATGGAAACTGTTATGGTCGTTATGATTAGAATCAACTGATTTAGGGCATGATTTCGAAAATGAAGTAAAATACCTGCCAGAGCATTAATTAAAAAGGTTAAAGACACCTGCTTTGAATATGTTATGCATTTTCTGGCTCAAATGCTTAAACGTTAACCAGAAATGTGCAACTGCACATAAACATACAAAAAGTTTTCACGTAATATATGTTGTAATTCTCTGGAGCAAACAAATTTCAGTTCCATAAGAGGATTTTTGGAACACTTTGTAAATACGAAAAACTCAATGAACCTTTATGAATCAGAGTGAAAGATACTCTTGTTAATAAAATAGAATGATATATTTTGAGAAGATACAACCAATAATTTAAACACATTTTGGAGCAGGGTATACTTATCAAAAATGCAACATGATCAAAGCCTTCTGAACAACTTGCAGGGGTGGTTTTAAACTCGCTTTCGGTGTCAACCAGCAATGCTTGCGTATAATATGTTAGTTATGAATCCCCTAAAGAAATGTTAATACTGCTGATTCAAACAACTTCTAGTAGGCATTTCCAAGAAACCGCGAGGGTGCTGGTGAAACCTAAAGCTTACGACGTGCGGAGGCTTGAAGTTGAGGACAACAATTCTCAGACCGTTGTCGACCTGCTGAAAGATGCAGTAATGCGTGTGAAAAGAGGGCTGGTAGAACGAAAAAGACTTGTTATAACTGTCGGAAAACTGGACACATGGCCCGAGAATGCAGATTGCGGCAAGCAAGGCCCAGATCCACCTCACCGCCTTCAAAATGCGACGACCAACTGGTGGCCAAGAATCTGGAAAGAGGGACATCAGGTGAATCAAAAAAAGTTAATTCCGTCAATCACGAGGCGCCGCTGGCAGATGATGAAAATGATGGCCTCACAATCTCTATAGCCATAGTCCAGCAGAAGAATCACAACTTAACGGTTAAAGGTTTCATCAATGGTGTATTGCGTACCTTGACATTGGATAACGGTGCAACAAAGTCCATTGTTAGGCCGGATTTGGTAAAAGGGAAGGAATTGCCGTTAAATGGAGTCAAATTGCGGACAGCCACAGGCGAGACTACAACGGTGCATGGAAAGGCCTACCAAAACTGAGCATGGGTATAAAATCGGTAAATTTCGATTTTATAGTGGCCGATATTGTGGACGAAGTTATACTTGGTGTAGACTTCATGATTGCCTTCGATATCAATCTGGACATAAAGCACCGTGTGATGACTTGGTCCAATGTGGAAATACCGATTAATGTGGGCTACAAAGAGAAGAAATGCATGTGTCGCCCAAGCGCAGAATCTGACTGTGGAACTGTGCCTATTCGGAACGAACAGGTTTAAGCGGGAGGCAATGTTATGAATGTAACTTATACGTTTAAGTTAATTTAGTTAATTTCCGTTAATTTAAAAATTTGAATTGTAACGTAAAGTTTTTTATTACGCAGTTACTTTATTTAAGCAACAACAACTACCATGTAGAATTCTCTTCATCATTCTAGTTCTTACTTTACATTTTATTAATGTGGTTTTGTTTGTTCTCCATAATCATGTAATTATCGTTTAGTTGCCATTTCTTATTTCTTGCATTTGTTTGTTGTTGTAATTACGTTATTAGTGTGCATGTCCACTTGTATTTATCTTTCCCCATGTATGTGAGTATGGTTGTTCGCTTAGTGCGAATGTGCGTCTGTGTGTTCGCTGCACAGATTCGAGGTGTTGCCAGGTGTTCTGGATAATTTTAGATCAACTGCTGCGTGCTAACTAGAGACAAGCTGTGTGCTTAGCAATTAAAGTCGATTCCGAATAAGTGTAATAAAGTAAATAAAGCATTGTAGAAACGTAATCTAAAACGAACCCTGTCTTATTTGGTATAAATCGTACTGGGGAATAAAACAACGTCTACACGGAGATTAGTTAAATCTAATTCCGTAGGAATTGACGATTTGAAATCAATGCTGGCTATGATAATGCAGGAAATGAATAAGAAAAGTGAAGAAAATTCCAAAATGATGGAGAAATTAGGTGCTAAAATGGACGAAAATTCTAGAAAGAACGAAGAAACTTCTATACTTATGATGGAAATGAAGGCAGAAAATTTTAGAATGGTTGAAGAAAATTCCAGTAATATGTTAGAAGAGATGTCTAGAAAGAATGAAGAAACTTCTAGACTTATGATGGAAATGAAGGCAGAAAATTGTAGAATGGTTGAAGAAAATTCCAGTAAAATGTTGGAAGAGATATCCAGAAAGAGTGAAGAAAATTCCAGAAAGTTAGAGGAAAAGTTAGAAGAGAACTCTAGAAAAATCAGTCTGAAGAATATTCAAGAAACTTAAAAGAGGAGTTGGAAGAGAATTCTAGAAAAATTAACGAGAAACTCGAGAACATCACGATAGTGATTGAAAAGATAGTAGAAAACGTGGAGGTACTAGTTAAAGATTTGGATAAAAAGATTCTGTCTGTTAATGAGAAATTTCTGGCTCAAGATGAGAAGATTCTGGGCGTAGAAAAGAAAATGTCGGAACTGGAAATTAAAGGCGATCCAGTGAGAGTTATCCATAACACGTTAAAAATTAAGCCTCCAGTGTTCGACGGCTCTACCTCTTTCAATGTGTTCGAATTACAGTTCGAGACAGTGGCTGCTAGAGATTCTTGAACGACAACGACAAGGCTGTATCACTACTTATGGCATTGAAGGGTGATGCTGCTGACGTACTACAGAGTATTCCCGCCGATTCTAGGAACAACTATGGAGATATAATGGCTGCTCTTGAACGTAAGTACGGTAGTAAACACAAGCAAGAGTTCTACCAAATGGAACTGAGGGGAAGAGTCCAGAAGCCAAGACTTTGCGGCTGAAGTAGAGCTGTTGGCGCAGTTGGCATAGCCAGGAGAGACACATCCATTGGTGGACCGCATAAAGATTGAGACATTTGCTAGTGGTATTCGTGATCCAGAGATAAAATTTGCGACGTATGCGGCACCGATGGGAACATTTGCAGAAACCGTGTCATTTGCCCTGGCCCAAGAAACCGCGAAGACGCTGGTGAAACCTAAAGCTTACGACGTGCTGGAAGTTGAGGACAACAATTCTCAGACCGTTGTCGACCTGCTGAAAGATATAGTAATCCGTGTGAAAAGAGGGCTGCTAGAACGAAAAAGACTTGTTATAACTGTCGGAAAACTGGACACATGCCCCGAGAATGCAGATTGCGGCAAGCAAGGCCCAGATCCACTTCACCGCCTTCAAAAAGCGACAACCAACTGGTGGCCAAGAATCTGGAAAGAGGGACATCAGGTGAATCAAAAAAAGTTAATTCCGTCAATCACGAGGCGCCGCTGGCAGATGATTAAAACGATGGTCACACAATCTCTATAGCCATAGTCCAGCAGAAGAATCACAACTTAACGGTTAAATGTTTCATCAATGATGTACAAGGTCCATTATTAGACCGGATTTGGTAAAAGGGAAGGTATTGCCGTTAAATGGAGTCAAATTGCGGACGGCCACAGGCGAGACTACAACGGTAAATTTCGATTTTATAGTAGCCGATATTGTGGACGAAGTTATACTTCGTGTAGACTTCATGATTGCCTTCTATAGCAATCTGTACATAAAGCACCGTGTGATGACTTGGTCCAATGTGGAAATAACGATTAATGTGGGCTACAAAGAGAAGAAAAGCATGCGCCGCCCAAGCGCAGAATCTGACGAAATCGCTGTAGATGTCCATACGCTGAAGGTGGAAGCTTCCGACAATTGGCCCGTAGGAAAGCGGAAAAATCCCAGAACAGGTGCCACTTAGGAGGGTGACCACAAAGAAATAAGGTATAACGTCGCGATTCCTGGAGAGGATGCAACGTCGTCCAGAAGAGCAAAAGTCCAAAGCTGACGCCGTAGAGGGTACATCTATATCAGTTGCCACCACTATGGAACGAGAACTGTGTCTAGTCAAGAGGAACAGTCTTAAGCGGGAGGCAGTGTTACCAATGCCCATACCACCGAGAGGGAACTGTGCCTATTCGGGACGAACAGGTTTAAGCGGGAGGCAATGTTATGAATGTAACTGATACGTTTAAGTTAATTTAGTTAATTTCCGTTAATTTAAAAATTTGAATTGTAACGTAAAGTTTTTTATTACGCATTTACTTTATTTAAGCAACAACAACTACCATGTAGAATTCTCTTCATCATTCTAGTTCTTACTTTACCTTTTATTAATGTGGTTTTGTTTGTTCTCCATAATCATGTAATTATCGTTTAGTTGCCATTTCTTATTTCTTGCATTTGTTTGTTGTTATGATTACGTTATTAGTGTCCTTGTCCACTTGTATTTATCTTTCCCCATGTATGTGAGTATGGTTGTTCGCTTAGTGCGTCTGTGTGTTCGCTACACAGATTCGAGGTGTTGCCAGATGTTCTGCATAATTCTAGACCAAGGAGATTTTGAGAATAAATACAGGTTTTAACGGCAGCATTAAAGAGTTGTGTTTTAAGCGTTGAACTGAACAGATCGGTTAAAGTGCTGCGAGCTAACTAGAGACAAGCTGTGTGCTTAGTAATTAAAGTCGATTCCGAATAAGTGTAATAAAGTAAATAAAGCATTGTAGAAACGTAATCTAAAACGAACCCTGTCTTATTTGGTATAAATCGTACTGGGGAATAAAACAACGCCTACACGGAGATTAGTTAAATCTAATTCCGTAACAATATGTATAAGTAAATTTTTGCACAAGAATATTCCACTGTGTATAGCTTCCCCCATGATAAAGTCTTTAAACTTCCAAAATACCTAAAAATGAAGGGGCAATACAAAACAAAAAAGGTAAACATTATAAGCAAGTCATGACCAGGTTTTAAACTGGACCTAAGCAAACTTTTTATATTGCTTCGAGAGCTTCTTTATATGCTCCTTCCACTTCAACTTTGCGTCTAGTGTCATTCCTAGATAATTTACATTGTTTAAGAAAGGTATTTGCAATCCGTCTATGTACACCGGTATGTTTTGCAGGCGTTTGTATTTATTGATTTGTTGTGGTTTAGTTTTATTCGCCACTCTCTTGTTCATGAGTTTATATTATTAAGCACTTGCAGTAGGATGCAGTTTGCTTCTCGTTATGAATCTGCCATAGTTAGAATTGCATCTGGGAAAGTAGCTACAATGGAATTTTGAGGCTCTGGTACATAATATATAAAATGAGCCCAAGTATACTCCCTTGAGGCACTCCGGTGTTAATTTGTATCAATATCTAATATTAATCTTCTAGTTTAACTCGAAAAAATCTGTCTTCTGGGTGTGATTCCAAAACTTAACTATAGCTGCCAGGTAAGAATTCTCTCAGTTTTCGCGTTAATCCAGCATTGCATACCTTATCAAATGCTTGAGATAGGTCGAGAAAAACAGCGGAATATATTTTTTTTATTTTCTTAGTATTACTGTTGTTACCAGATCGAAACCTGGACATTTTTTAAGCTTCATGTTTTTGTTAATTTCTATGATTACCGATGCAAATTCTTCTTCCCAATGGTCATTCCTCTGTTCAATAAAATGTGACTTAATATTGTAATTCTCTGTGAATATAGTTTACAAATGGTTTGAAAATAGATCAACCTTTTGATCATTTGTTTTTGGCCCATTGTGTGTCGTTGATTTTTAATGGAGTCTTTGTTGTAACAGGTGGTGTTGTGTTTTTAATTGTTTTCCATAGAGAAAAATCAATTTTTTACCGCTTATAAGTGTTAGAAGATGTTGATGAAACGATGCATCATTGAACTGTTTTAAATCTGCACTGAGTTCTTTTGTTAATTTGTTAAGAAGCATTTTATACTATGGATGAAGTGTTTGTTGCAATTTTTCCCCGATTAGTTCGAAAAATTCAATATTTAACAATTTTTAGATGAGGACATAAAATCTTCGCTGGATCTGGCAAAACAATACCCAACTAGCGTTTTTGTCGTCTGGGTTTGTACTTTCATAAAATCCTGGGTAGAAGTTGTTTGCACACGACTACCTTGAAAATGTTGGACAGTGTTATACTACGTTGATTATTGGGAACAAATTCAAGTGGATTTGCCAAATATAGCAGATTTTAGCAGTTTTTGACGCAAACAAATTCATTTTACGTCATTATTTTCTCCTACAAAATTGTGGTGAAGCGAGTGAGACAAATTTCTAATTGGCTTTATGTCCACGCAAAACCATTCATACATTTTGTCCAATAGACATTTTTTCATACACGTGCATTGAGTGCAATGCCTCGAGACCTCTATATACATCGAATATAATATCACAAACATGGTGTATAATCATTACGGAATTTGTATTAAATAGTGAAATGAGTATAGGTCCAAACAAAAAATTTGAAGACATTTTTTAAGCTTCATGTTTTTGTTAATTTCTATGATTACCGATGCAAATTCTTCTTCCCAATGGTCATTCCTCTGTTCAATAAAATGTGATTTAATATTGTAATTCTCTGTGAATATAGTTTACAAATGGTTTGAAAATAGATCAACCTTTTGATCATTTGTTTTTGGCCCATTGTGTGTCGTTGATTTTTAATGGAGTCTTTGTTGTAACAGGTGGTGTTGTGTTTTTAATTGTTTTCCATAGAGAAAAATCAATTTTTTACCGCTTATAAGTGTTAGAAGATGTTGATGAAACGATGCATCATTGAACTGTTTTAAATCTGCACTGAGTTCTTTTGTTAATTTGTTAAGAAGCATTTTATACTATGGATGAAGTGTTTGTTGCAATTTTTCCGTAGTTTTCGTTTCTGTAGAATTTTTTCTCTAACATAAGCCGAGTATCTATTTTCCATGTAGAATATATTTCTATAGAAAGTACTCTTCCATGCTGCATATTGAAATATATTTGTAATTTTCTCAACTTCATGTTCTAACTCATCTGTAGTAGATGGTGCTTTGTAATGAAAATCAGCATCCCTTACATATTATAAGCTTATTCGTTACATATTATAAGGAATTTATCCGGTCGGTCAAGAAGAACACCGTAGTTGTTTATTTGAGTTCATTATTGTTTCTTCGGATTGTTCTGTTTATTATTTTCGTATGTTTACATTACTAAATTGATGTGTGGTTCGAACAAGACTAACTTTCTTTATTTGTTAGGGTCGTTAGCGAAGTAATAATACCCACACATCAACGCACCCACAAGAGCGAACAATAATGACTAAACCGGTTTCGTAACTGTTGATTGCATAGGGACTTGGTATGTTTACACTATCTTATAAACTAGGTCTGTTTACACTATCTTATATAAACTAGGTATGTTTACACTATCTTATATAAACTAGGTATGTTTACACTATCTTATAGACTAAAGAGTAATTACATAATGACTAGTATACTACATTCGGCCTTCCTGACCATAAAGATCGCCTGACTCTTTCCTACGGTTGCCCTATTGAACGTAACTGTTATATGTTATTTGGTTCTGCATGTAGTTTTGATGTATGGTCTGGGAACAACACGGTTTGTTGTGAGTCTTCTAAATTGCATTAATCTAACTGGCCAGACCTTATGCCAATGTATGATGTAAGGTATTCTACATCTTGTAGAACATAACGATCATTTTGTAGTATTTCTGTTACACCAAATTGGCCTTTAAATTTTGGCATAAACTTTTTAGATGTTCGCATAGTAACGTCAATATTTTTATTACGACATAATCAACTTATTTGTACAGTATCGGTTGTTTTCTCTTGGGGTCCGAGATATAGCCCCGATTAGTTCGAAAAATTCAATATTTAACAATTTTTAGATGAGGACATAAAATCTTCGCTGGATCTGGCAAAACAATACCCAACTAGCGTTTTTGTCGTCTGGGTTTGTACTTTCATAAAATCCTGGGTAGAAGTTGTTTGCACACGACTACCTTGAAAATGTTGGGCAGTGTTATACTACGTTGATTATTGGGAACAAATTCAAGTGGATTTGCCAAATATAGCAGATTTTAGCAGTTTTTGACGCAAACAAATTCATTTTACGTCATTATTTTCTCCTACAAAATTGTGGTGAAGCGAGTGAGACAAATTTCTAATTGGCTTTATGTCCACGCAAAACCATTCATACATTTTGTCCAATAGACATTTTTTCATACACGTGCATTGAGTGCAATGCCTCGAGACCTCTATATACATCGAATATAATATCACAAACATGGTGTATAATCATTACGGAATTTGTATTAAATAGTGAAATGAGTATAGGTCCAAACAAAAAATTTGAAGACATTTCTTAAAAAACTTATTAATGATGCAAGTTTTCATATAAGTTTTCATTTGATTTGAAATCTCCAATCCTAAAAAAAGTTTATTAGAAAGAAAATATGTAATAATATGTTACAGTAGCTTAACAAATTTTGTTCGAACAAACCATTTCGGGGGTGATTTTTTACGGAATCAAAAACCACGAACATAACTTCAGATTGGGTTACACAATTCAAAGCTGATATGAATAAAAGCAACGAATGTGCACCGTCATGGCATTTCTAAAGTTTATGAACCGGAAGCATTAAAACAAGCAAAATTTGTTTTCATCAGAAATGATACTGTACGAACTGCATTGCAACCTCCCTACACCGGACCATTCCCTGTTATATCCAAAGGGGGTTTTGGTCGACCTAAATGGGAAACAAAAAATTATATCGGTTGATCGGCTAAAACCAGCATCAATTTTAAATGACGACATTCCAGCGGACGAATCTCCACCACTTGCTGTTCCACCTGACATTCAAACTCTAGTACTACGATCTGGAAGAACTGTACGAATAAATACCTAACGTTGTCACTGGGGGAGGGGTATTGTGGTGGCACTTACCACAAACGGTAACTGTGCTATCAAAAATAAAAAATATGAAGTAGGCTAAGAATTATTCCTATGTGAAAAATGTAAACAAAAATATTTTAATAAAATAAAATTTAATTTTGTATTTGATATTGAAAAGAACACTCATATCCATACTACAGGTTTGTTGTGCTGATTACGAAAATGTATAATTTCCATGGGCGGCGGTTTCGGTCTCCGGTTATTTGACCCGATAGTCGATTTCTGATAGGTCTTATAGGTTGTTCCACCAAAAATGTACTTTGACCCTGTATATCTTTGTTTGCACGCACGGGATCGATGGGAACTTTTAGGACGTTACTTCTTATGGCAAGCTTTGCACCAAAATTCCGCTTAGTGCGAATTTTTGCTATTTCCCCCTTATTTATTTGGTATTTATTTATGTTATTTATTTGTTTATTTATTTATGTATTTATTTATTTGTATAGCTCCTGTACAACAAGACTTAAAGTCTTTTAGATTAGAGTACATGATTATGTAAGTATAAAAAGTATATTATAAAAAGTGTATTATAATTTGACATAAAATAGAAAAATTTGAACGAGAAAAAACATTATTTTAGTTAGAAGTAAACAAAGTTTGTAGCCTTTTTACAGTGTTTTATTTAACTTGCCTTGGTGTGTGTTTAGTTCAAATCTGGTAACTCATTTTTAACACGGTTGCAGTTGACCAATCGAACTAAAACTTTGCACACTTCTCAGATTTGGAAGACAATACACGAATATGAAATCAAAACCAATATTGGTCCATTTTTACACTGTTTTACAGTGTTTTATCTAATTTGCTTTTCAAATCTGCTAACTAATTTTTCACACAGTTGCAGTTGAGCAATCGAACTTAAAATTTGCACACATTTCAGAATTGGATGACAATACATGAATATGAAATCAAAACCAATATTGGACCATTCTTACAACGTTTTTACGGTGTCTAACTTAACCCCCTTTTCAAATCTGGTAACTGATTTTTAAAGCGGTTGCAGTTGACCAATCGAACTAAATCTTTGCACACTTTTCAGATATGAATGACAATACATGAATATGAAATCAAAGCCAATATTGGTCCATTTTTACACTGTTTTACAGTTTTTTATCTAATTTGCTTTTCAAATCTGCTAACTCATTTTTCACACAGTTGTAGTTGACCAATCGAACTAAAACTTTGTACACTTTTCAGATTTGGATGGCAATACATGAATATGAAACCAGCGGTACCACTCGATTTAAGGTATTTTATCGTCATTTAAAGCCCGTGTTGGCTGCTTTTTGACAACTAGGTACATAAACGTACCCATTAAAAATTATGGACATAGGTCCAGGTTTTGGTATAGACCCCATATAGCGGTACCGTCCGATTTCAAGTGTTTTATAGATTTTATCTTCATTTTTATACCGAATTGCGTGTAACTTGCCATTTGGAGATCCCAGTGGTACAGAAATTTCTCCTACAAAAATTGTGACATAGGTCCAGGTGTTGGTATAGCCCCCATATTACGGCTCCACCCGATTTCAATTGTTTTTTTCGAGTTCCCAACTTCTCCATCAAAAATTGTGGACATAGGTCCGGGTTTTGATATAGCCCCTATAAATGGTACCACCCAATTTCAGGCATTTTAAAGTTTGTATCCACATTTTCGGCCTAAATTGGTTATGGGGTTCCGTTGAAAATTGAAAGAGCATGTTGAGAGGGGATAGTTCGGAGGAGGTAGTTCGGCGGTGGTTTTTCGGTGGTTCGGTGTAAGTTGTTAGGAGTTAAAGTGAATGTTGTCGGAAGTTCCGAGGAGTTTGTTTGAAAGTTCGGATGAAGTTGTCCGGAGGAGACTTTTCGGAAGTTTGGATGAGGTTGTTCGGAAGATCGGTGTAGGTTGTTCGAAGGGGTGGTGTTATGAAGGTGGATGTTAGGAACTTCCACCCCCCTCCGAACTTCCAAACAACCTTCTCCGAACTTCCCCTTCTCAACTTGCCTTTTCCACATTCAGTCTAACCTGTTCACTACTACACACGTCCACACAAGCACACAAACGGTCAAAAAATAAATACTTATTTCAAAATCTGACCCATTTACACAATTTTGGTGGGGACGTTTCTGTACAACTGGGAACTCGAAGACAAAATCCTCAAAACAACTTAAATCGGGTGGTACCGCTATATGGGCACCATCATTAAATATCATTTATAACCTCAAGTATATACAAATAAAATTGAAAATCTTAAAAAATGTATTTACAAAAAAATTAAAAATAATTATAAAATTAATAAGTTTCAGTGTTCTATTTTTAAATGCACTAAAAACTAGAAAATAAGTGTGTAATTAAAAAAAATTAAGTAACAGTGTTTTATTTATAAATGCACTTAAAAGTAGAAAATAATTTTGATAATGGAATCTCTCAAATAAAACGCTTGCCGTTCAATATTATCACAAGTTTTAATTTAAATGCAAGCGTTTTATTTGAGAGATTCCATCATCAAAATTATTTTCTACTTTTAAGTGCATTTATAAATAAAACACTGTTACTTAATTTTTTTTTAATTACACACTTATTTACACGTAAAGGCGTTGCTGGTGGTCTGTAGATCATAAGGTAGAGTAAAATTGCCATTCAGATACTAGGCTTCGTCTTCTTATGGGTTTAAGTTTTCTTCCTCTAGTATATCTTGCAAAGCTAAGCCTTTTGAATAAATAAAGTGTTTATTTTGTGTAGAAACAACAAGGCTCTAAGATTGAGTAGGGTGTTGAAATTGAAGCCATACAGAGAACTGCTGTAGGGTGAAACATGGTCTGTTTTCTGGGACCATATACGTACCGAATTATGCTATTAAATGCAGTATTTAATTTACGTCGGCTCAACGAATAACAGTGACCAAAAAGTTCGCCTCCGTATAAGAGACCAGGCACCAAGATCTTTTTTTTGCTAAAATATATCTTAGGTTGGGAGGTGTAAAGGAGTGTGTAAGCTACAAAGCTAGCAGTTTTCCGTATGTTTGTCCAACTATAGTATTAATATGGTTTGACCAGCTTAATGGACTTTTGAGAACAACTCCCAGATTCTTTGCGCTGGAAACTAATGGTACCTTCTCACTGTTAACAATTATTTCGACACCTTCCCAAGTTATATTAAGAGACGAGGCACCAGGATATTTTTTGCTAAAATATATCTTATGTTGGGAGGAGTAAAGGAGTGTGTAAGCCACAAAGCGCGCAATTTTTCATATGTTTGCCCAACTATAGTTTTAATATGGCTTGACCAGCTTAATGTACTGTTGAGAACAACTCCCAGATTCTTTGCGCTGGAAAATAATGGTACCTTCTCTTTGTTAACAATTATTTCGACACCTTCCCAAGTTATATATTTGATTTTATGAATTATCAAACACTTCCACTTCACAGCTTTTGAAGTTTATAGAATCCAGGGTTTCCAATGATACCGCCCGTCAAAACTTCACTAATAATAATTCTTCCATATTTCTGATATGGAACCAACCCCTACGATCATATGTTTTTGGAGACCCAGTTTTCTGACTTTTGCTAATAAATGCTACAACTGCACTCTAAACTTTGCGTTTCACTAAATTGACAACTTAAATGTGAAGAAATTTCCAATGTCCATGCTTCTCCCGTAGGACCCGCCACTCCCCCGAAGAAGTACATATGACTGATATCAGTTTCAAAATTTTATTCACTTTTAAACTTCCCAAAACAAAACAAATGATTTGAATCATACAAAAAAAATTATATTTTACAAATATAGAATATTTTTTCATGGGATTGGGTTCAGTTACATATGTTTTAACCATAAAATTTTAAGGTGTGTTATGTATTTTTATATTCTTTCAAAATTGTTGTTGTATACCGCGGTTCCGTTCTCCGGTTATTTGACCCGAAAGGCCAAATTTAGTCGATTTCTGATAGGTCCTATAGGTTGTTCCACCAAAAATGTACTTTGACCCTGTATATCTTTGTTTGCACACACGGGATCGATGGGAACTTTTAGGACGTTACTTCTTATGGCAAGCTTTGCACCAAAATTCCGCTTAGTGCGAATTTTTGCTATTTCCCCCTTATTTATTTGGTATATATTTATGTTATATATTTGTTTATTTATGTATTTATTTATTTGTATAGCTCCTGTACTACAAGACTTAAAGTCTTTTAGATTAGAGTACATGATTATATAAGAATAAAAAGTATATTATAATTTGACATAAAATAGAAAAAATTTGAACGAGAAAAAACATTATTTTAGTTAGAAGTAAACAAAGTTTGTAGCCTTTTTTAAACGTAAAGGCGTTGCTGGTGGTCTGTAGATCATAAGGTAGAGTAAAATTGCCATTCAGATACTAGGCTTCGTCTTCTTATGGGTTTAAGTTTTCTTCCTCTAGTATATCTTGCAAAGCTAAGCCTTTTGAATAAATAAAGTGTTTATTTTGTGTAGAAACAACAAGGCTCTAAGATAGAGTAGCGTGTTGAAATTGAAGCCATACAGAGAACTGCTGTAGGGTGAAACATGGTCTGTTTTCTGGGACCATATACGAATTATGCTATTAAATGCAGTATTTAATTTACGTCGGCTCAACGAATAACAGTGACCAAAAAGTTCGCCTCCGTATAAGAGACCAGGCACCAAGATATTTGTTTGCTAAAATATATCTTATGTTGGGAGGTGTAAAGGAGTGTGTAAGCTACAAAGCTAGCAGTTTTCCGTATGTTTGTCCAACTATAGTATTAATATGGTTTGACCAGCTTAATGGACTGTTGAGAACAACTCCCAGATTCTTTGCGCTGGAAACTAATGGTACCTTCTCAATGTTAACAATTATTTCGACACCTTCCCAAGTTATATTAAGAGACGAGGCACCAGGATATTTTTTTGCTAAAATATATCTTATGTTGGGAGGGGTAAAGGAGTGTGTAAGCTACAAAGCTAGCAGTTTTCCGTATGTTTGTCCAACTATAGTATAAATATGGTTTGACCAGCTTAATGGACTGTTGAGAACAACTCCCAGATTCTTTGCGCTGGAAACTAATGGTACCTTCTCACTGTTAACAACTATTTCGACACCTTTCCAAGTTATATAATTGATTTTATGAATTACCAAAAACTTCAACTTCACAGCTTTTTAAGTTTATAGAATCCAGGGTTTCCAATGATACCGCCCGTCATAACTTCACTAATAATGATTCTTCCATATTTCTGATATGATTTGAATCATACAAAAAAATTATATTTTACAAATATAGAATATTTTTTCATGGGATTTGGCTCAGTTGCATATGTTTTAACCATTAAATTTTAAGGTGTGTTATGTACTTTTATATTTTTTCAAAATTTTTGTTGTCAAAACTTTTTATTTGATTATAATTGAAGCAATGAACTATAAATAATTGCAAAGAATTACTTGAGTCTACTTTCAAAAAATATTTTAAATAAAATTT
Source organism: Musca autumnalis (assembly GCF_047663935.1). Classification (NCBI taxonomy): domain Eukaryota; kingdom Metazoa; phylum Arthropoda; class Insecta; order Diptera; family Muscidae; genus Musca; species Musca autumnalis. The sequence continues at coordinate 125,238,913 of NW_027412088.1, read as the reverse complement.
TCCAAAATTTGCAATTTTGTTGCAAATGTATTTGTCGCCACTGTACATGTGCACTCTGCTATAAATTATTTGGGAAGGGAAGTCGTAATATAAATGCAGAACAGGAGCGGACTAGAGTTGTTAAAATCTAGTTCGTTTGAACCACCTAGTTCAAAATATAGTTCAGTGGACACCGGTTGTTTCCATGAACGAACTGCGAATGAGTTATATTATCTCTTTGTTTTAATAAAATAAATTATACGCAAACGAACTATGGTACTGAACTAGTTCACTAGATTTAACAACTCTAGAGCGGACCTAGTATTGACCCTTGACAGTGTTGCCAGTATCGGGGATTTTTCCCCAAACTGGGGATATTTTTTCGATTGGGGAGCTAGGGTTTTGATGGGAAAAGCCTTACAAATTTACGGATTTTATGGGGAAATTTTGTGTACAAATCAATATGCAATTTTTATGAAAAAGAAACACAATCGTCAATCAAATCCTCTTGTTTTTCAAATCTTGTAGTTCTCATCGAGAATAATGTACTTTGACTCTTTGCATTTTGTTGGAACATGCTGAAGACGTGTAAGTCAAGTTCTATGATGGTAGCCGACTTTTTATTGTGTACGTCATATGACCTACTGAATTACTTCATATTTTCAAATGATGGGGCGGAATGAAACTTTGACATGATAACACCAAATTTCTCAGAGGTTGTTAAACTCAGTAAGGGGAAGACACATTTCTAAATATTTCGACTATATAAAACTTCATCGAAAGGAGTGTCGTTATATGCGCGCAAAGTTGTTTGATTTCAGTGTTAAGCTGGTCAGCAGACTTGATGATTTAAAATAAAATCGGTTTACAAAAATTGATTTGCACCCTTTGGAAGAAGAAATTTGAATTTATGAGTTAGTATATGGTTAGTATAGGGCGATGTTGCAAGTTAAAAGTTAAGTTAAAAGTTTGTACCATCAATGAAAAGCGTAAAGACAGCTTAAGTAGGTATTCAAGATATTCGACAGAATTCTTAAAGTTCTTTTGGAATGTTCACATTCCAAACACTTTTTACAATTTTTAAATCGATAGGGGCAAGGAAATTTATATACCGGACGCACTAACATTGAGTCAAAAGCAATAAATTAAAAACATTCCCTGATAGTAGTAACAAAAATGAGAAACGTCGTGGACGATCTACCAGTAACACCAAGCAGTGGATGGAGAAATCATTGTTTTCGTGAATAACCCGGCAATAAAGTGAAATATTAATACAATTATTAAGAATTTTCACTAATTTTCTTGGGAATTTTTTCTGGGGAAATAGGAATATTTTTGGGGATAAACGACTCTGAATTTGAGGATAAGGCACGGAAAAATACTGGCAACACTGCTTAAGGTACGCATTTATCTACATTTAATGGTAGAGATATTTCCGTTCCAGTACACACCGATTGTGTTCGATTTGCAAGGTACAATTTTATGAGATTCGTCGACGTGGTAGAGAAATTAAAAAACCTGCGGAATTTGAAACGTAAATTATTGTGGTCGACTGTGTCGAAAGCTTTTGAGTGATCAAGTAGAACAAGGAATCCAGCCTTATTGTCGTCAATGTCACTCCTAATTTCCTCAAAAACTTCAACAAAAGCTGTAATGCAGCTATGGTTAGCACGGAAACCTGACTGCATACTTGTTAATAACAACTCCCTGTAGTGCTACTCGGACATCTGGTTAGGTAATATTTTCCCAAACACCTTTAAGAGATAACTGAGGATTGCAATCGTTATTAGATTTTGGTCGGGGAATAACTTTTGCATGTTTCCACATAGTTGGATATATACTCGAGGTTAGGATACTGTTATAGAAGTAGGTGATATAAGGCAATAGACGAGGGAGTATAATCCGAATAAATCATGGGTCAACTAGGTCGGGACCAATCGCATCAGAATTAATTTTTGCGAAAGAATTCTGTACTTCCATAGGAGTGACACATCTGAATTCAAAATAACCTTCAGGTGTATCATCTGCTGGCATACCGTAGAAAGGAATTCTTCATAGAGCTCCGGTGCTCTTTAACGTTTCCACCTTTCATATGATCTATTCCTGTCATTTATACAGGATTTAATAGTGGAGTTAAAACACGGATTTGCATTTGAAGAGAGTCGTTTTTTTTGATGTGTACTGTTGCATCGTATAGTAAAACAATTCGATCACGGAAAAAATGAAGTTGTTCATCGACAGAGATAATTGAATAAATTTGGTAATTGAATTTATCCTCTAACTCACTATAATTCAAGTTTCTGTAGTCACGATATGAAAGCGTTTGTTCAATTACAGGCGTCTTGAAGCGTAGACTAGAAAGATTAAATCGTGTTTGGAAAAACAGGATGCCGAAATTTGATTATACAATTGAACATTGGAGAGATTGTTGACAAAGAATAAGTCGATTAGAGTGCTTATGGAAGAAGAGAAGTCTGTAGGATTCGTACGATTTGTGGCATGTAATCCAATATTGTTTATTAACAACGAATCAACCAAAACATTTGAGTTAAAATCTCCGGTTAAAATCATGGTATTATTCGGCCGATATACACAACCAATTAAGATTTTCTTCTTATTTGATTTAGATTCAATGAACACATATTCAAAAATCTCCAGGTTAAGACCTGAAACATAAATTTGCGTCATATTTATGTATTTCCGCAAATGTTGACCATACTATCAGGAATACACGAAAGTAGCCAGGTTTATGAAACGCATATTAAATCAATGCCTTAGTTAACAAAAATATGTTTAAATTCGCCGATTTTATTAGCCTAGCTTTGAGAGTTGATGTGGCACATCTTTAACCCTTCTCTTTGCTTGCATAAAATTCTGACCATGTTTTGTGCAACAACTATGGAACACCTATTTGTCATGATAAGTAGAGAAGTAGAAGAATAAGGCACCAGCGACGCATTTACGAAAATATGTTGAAAATAATAAATTAAAAAATATAAAATAACTAATAGGATACATTTATGTAGTATGAAAATAGTAATAAAAGACAATAAGTATATGAGCTGATATGGAATTTTATCTTGTGCAACAATTTTGTTACCTCTGGTTCTGTGGATCCAATCGTGAGTCTCCACCGGCAGTCCGAAAATCAATGATTTTGACTGGAATATTTAACTAACGCTCAATTTTGGATTTAACCGACCGTTATTTTTTCATTGCCGATAACACTGTTTGAAAAAGCAGCTATCGTTGAATTTGTGATATGGCAACACCACCGATTTGTCACCAGTCAAGGCATATTTATAGATGCATGAATTACATCAACTAACAATTTTACAAAAATATCATTGTTGTTATTGAAAATAAAATGTCAAAGAAAATATTGAATAATAGGGCCGTTGTCAAAATTTTCTCAGGAAAAACACAAATACATTTTGAAAATCCTCTAAAATAGAACAAATTTGAATTCAATTGTAAGTATTCAGAACTGTCATAGGATCTTTTTGTTATACGTTTAGGATGAAACGAAGTATTTTATTGTAGCATTTCAATGTTTCAAATTTCATGAGTAGACCCTATTACATTTTGAAACCCCAATTAACAAACAATTTAATAAGTGTGTAATTAAAAAAATTAAGTAACAGTGTTTTATTTATAAATGCACTTAAAAGTAGAAAATAATTTTGATGACGGAATCTCTCAAATAAAACGCTTGCATTTAAATTAAAACTTGTGATAATATTGAACGGCAAGCGTTTTATTTGAGAGATTCCATTATCAAAATTATTTTCTACTTTTAAGTGCATTTATAAATAAAACACTGTTACTTAATTTTTTTTAATTACACACTTATTTTCTAGTTTTTAGTGCATTTAAAAATAGAACACTGAAACTTATTAATTTTATAATTATTTTTAATTTTTTTGTAAATACATTTTTTAAGATTTTCAATTTTATTTGTATATACTTGAGGTTAGGTTAGGTTAGGTTTGGGGATGTGTAGTCAATATATATGTATATTGACTACGCCACTCGGAGACCTTTCGGTCCATTGTGATCATCCATAAAGAAAAAGGAGGTTCAGAATTACCTGAAAAGAGAAGAGAAAAGAGAGAAGAATAAAGAAAAAAGGGGGGTGTGGTTTGGAGAATAATAATAAATGAATTAATTATAAGAAATAATGAAAATGTAATAAAGACAGAGGGGGTGGTTTTTTGGCGATGGTGGAAAAAACTGTCAGAGAAGTAGTTACGCTTATTGGTCGCGCCGTCCCAGCCACTTCAGATTTTTAATGATGTTGTTTATGATTGTTGGTTCCATGTTTGAGTAGAAGGTTAAGCTTGGAGGAAAGCGTACTCCTGTTAGTCTATACCGCTTTCGAGTTAACATCGGGCAACGACATAGAATATGCTCGATCGTCTCCGTTTCCTCCTCATCTTCACAGAGCCTGCAATAGTCCACTCCATCATCCTGCCATTTGCCGATAAAAGCTCGGATGTAGCAATGGCCGGTAATGACTCCCGTCAATACCCTGATTTCTGATTTACTCAGACTTAAAAGCGAAGTTGTTCTCTTTGTTGAAAGATTCGGCCAAATGGCCCTTGACACGTTGCACCTTGGTTCATTATGCCATAGTTCCTTGGCCTGTTCTTCAAAGAACGTCTCCACCTTCCGAAAAACGTGACATATGGGTGGTTTAATAGAAACAGTGATAGCTTGATTTGTTGATTGAGATCCGTGTCTTGCCAATTCATCTGCCTTCTCGTTTCCCACAATGTCACAGTGACCCGGTACCCAGCAGAGTCGGACAGCGTTAGTTAGGTTCGCCAAAGCAGTTCTACACTCAAGAACGGCCTCAGACTTGATATTGGGGGATTTGATGGCTTTAAGAGCCGGCTGACTATCAACGAAGATAGTCACCGGTTCAAAGATTTCAGCATCCAGACTTTTTATCAACTCTGCGGCCATTTTGATCGCGAAGATTTCTGCTTGGAAAACGCTACAGTCGCTGTTCAACCTATAGGAGTACTCGAGGCAAAGCTTTTCGCAGTAGACGCCAGCTCCGGTACCTTCTTCCATCTTGGAACCGTCTGTATAGAAAGCCAGACCGTCCAGAGGAGGGTTACCACGGATCCAGTCATCTCTACTAGGGATAACGACCTCAAAATCATCAAATCTATGGATTGGTGATAAGTAGTCGCTGAACTTCCCCTGCTGATTTAAGCCAAGGTTTGGCCCTAGCTCTCGAAGAATGCATGCATGACCATAGGTGCTGTCACGCCAACGATTCAATTCATGTAGCCTTAGAGCACTACGTGCTGCTTGACCTTTGATGCTAATTCTCGTGGGCAAGAGGTTTAGCATCGCGTTCAGAGCTGCTTGTGGTGTACTCCTAAAAGCTCCAGTTATCAGGATCGAGGCTGCCCTTTGCACCTTGTCTATGCTGCCCGAGTTCGACTTGTGTCGAAGCGCATGCCACCAGACAAGACATCCGTAGGATAGGATGGGTCTCACCACAGTATTATACAACCAGTGTATAATAGCTGGATTAAGACCCCAACTTTTCCCAATCGAATTCTTACATGAATAGAGTGCGATCATACCTCTCTTCGTCCGTTCCTCGACGTTCCTTTTCCATCTCAGTTGAGAATCCAGGATTGTACCTAGGTATTTGGCCTCAGGAGATAGATGCAACTGCACTCCATCCAATGTTGGTGGTATGAAGTCGCCAAGCTTACGCTTTCTGGTGAACAATACCAGTTCTGTTTTCGTTGGATTTACACCAAGGCCATTTGTGGTGGCCCAACGAGACAGCTTTGATAAGGCTCCTTGCATAAGCTCCGAAATAGTGGACAAGAATTTGCCAGTTATTAGTAAAACTACATCATCCGCGTATGCGACAACCTTGATGCCCTGATTGTCGAATTCCGCCAGAATATTGTTTATCACAAGTAGCCACAGCAGCGGTGAGAGTACACCTCCCTGGGGAGTACCTCGTGTTACTGTCTTCCTTGTTGTCAACTCCCCGATACTGGAATTTATGATCCTGCTCTCCAGCATTCTCTTTATCCAGCAGATCAGGGTTTCCGGGGTGTTGACCGATCTAAGCGAGAGATGAATGGATTCAAGTTTTACGTTGTTAAAGGCTCCTTCTATATCCAGGAAAGCCGCCAAGGTAAAGTTTGAGTTCTCCATATTTCTCTCAATGAAACCCACGACCTCATGAAGAGCAGTTTCGACAGATTTACCTTTCATGTAGGCATGCTGCGAGTCGCTCAGCGAGGCAGTGTCTACAAAGCTCCTAATCTCCAGATCGATCAGTCGTTCGAGTGTCTTGAGGAGAAAGGAGGATAGACTAATAGGTCTGTAGTCTTTCGGTGCAGAGTGACTGACTTTCCCCGCTTTGGGGATGTAAGTTACCTTTACCTCTTTCCACAGATCTGGTACGCAGGAAAGAAACAAACAGGCCCTAAAGATCTCCTCCAGAATTTGGTATATCTGCGGTGCAGCAAATTGAAGCATCGCAGGAATTACTCCATCTGGACCAGGTGACTTATAGGGTTTGAATGTACTTACTGCCCACTTTATTTTGTTTCTGCTTACAACCTTATCGATGAGGCTCTCGTCCACTGACTCTTGGACTTGGAAGTTGTCACATTCAATGTGAAGGTTACTGGCATCCGTGCAGTCAGGGAAGTGAGTCTCAGCTAGAAGGTTTAGAGTCTCAAGACCTGAGTCTGTCCACGTGCCGTCCGGTTTTTTGACACTACCGATGGATTTGGGGTCCTTCGAGAGTATCTTACGGAATCTGGCAGCGTCGTTTACCCCTTCTACAGACTCACAGAAACAAACCCATGACTTCTTTTTGGCGCGCTTGATTTCACTCTTGTATTTGGTGAAACTCGCTTTATACGATTCCCAGTCACTGTCAAGTTTCGTCGAGTGCGCCTTGTTGTACAACTTTTTGGTGTTTTTCCGTAGTTCGCCAAGATCCTTGTTCCACCACACCGGTTGGGATTTCTTCCCAGGATAAGTTAATGGACAGGCATCCTTATGGCAGCGAAGAAGGATTTCTGTTAGGTTGGACACCTTACTGTTAAGCTCAGCAACTGTTTCTATCCTTCCGGGAAGTGTCAGTTGATGGTTCGTCAGATCAGCGAACCTTCCCCAGTCCGTCCTTCTCGGGTTCCTATAAGGATTTTGGCGGACTCCGTCGAAAGAGATTTCAAAGTATATCCTCATATGATCCGAAAAGGAGCATTTGTTGGATACCCTCCAGTTCCTGACGACAGAATCATCTAAATTAGACAGGGTTAGATCAATGACCTCCTCCCTGCCTCTAATTTTAAAGGTGGGATCGTTTCCTATATTACATATTCTTAGATTGTAAGATAATATAAAATTGAAAATCGACTCACCTCTAGTGTTTGTGTCTTTGCTGCCCCAGTGAAAATGGTGGGCGTTGGCGTCACATCCAAGGATAACGTTACAAACGCCCAGGTTCTCCTTCAGCAGCCTGTGTACCCCCTGATTTGGTGGATCAGGGTCCTCATACGGCATGTAGATTGAGGACTTGAGGTTATAAATGATATTTAATGATGGTGCCCATATAGCGGTACCACCCGATTTAAGTTGTTTTGAGGATTTTGTCTTCGAGTTCCCAGTTGTACAGAAACGTCCCCACCAAAATTGTGTAAATGGGTCAGATTTTGAAATAAGTATTTATTTTTTGACCGTTTGTGTGCTTGTGTGTGTGGACGTGTGTAGTAGTGAACAGGTTAGACTGAATGTGGAAAAGGCAAGTTGAGAAGGGGAAGTTCGGAGAAGGTTGTTTGGAAGTTCGGAGGGGGTGGAAGTTCCTAACATCCACCTTCATAACACCACCCCTTCGAACAACCTACACCGATCTTCCGAACAACCTCATCCAAACTTCCGAAAAGTCTCCTCCGGACAACCTCATCCGAACTTTCAAACAAACTCCTCGGAACTTCCGACAACATTCACTTTAACTCCTAACTCCTAACAATTAGATAAAAAACTGTAAAACAGTGTAAAAATGGACCAATATTGGCTTTGATTTCATATTCATGTATTGTCATTCATATCTGAAAAGTGTGCAAAGATTTAGTTCGCTTGGTCAATTACAACTGTCTTAAAAATGAGTTACCCGATTTGAAAAGCATGTAAAATTGAACACTGTACACCACTGTAAAAATGGACCAATATTGGTTTTGATTTCATATTCATGTATTGTCATCCAAATCTAAAAAGTTTGCAAAGTTTTAGTTCGACTGGTCAACTGCAACTGTGTGGAAAATGAGTTACCAGATTTGAAAAGCAAAATACCGGAAATCGGGTGGTACCGTTATATGGGAGCTATGTGAAAAAATGGACCCATATTGATTTTGGTTTCACATTCACGTATTGTCATCTAAATCTGAAAAGTGTGCAAAGTTTTACTTCGATTGGTCAACTGCAACCGCTTTAAAAATCAGTTACCAGATTTGAAAAGGGGGTTAAGTTAGACACCGTAAAAACGCTGTAAGAATGGTCCAATATTGGTTTTGATTTCATATTCATGTATTGTCATCCAATTCTGAAATGTGTGCAAATTTTAAGTTCGATTGCTCAACTGCAACTGTGTGAAAAATTAATTAGCAGATTTGAAAAGCAAATTAGATAAAACACTGTAAAACAGTGTAAAAATGGACTAATATTGGTTTTGATTTCATATTCGTGTATTGTCTTCCAAATCTGAGAAGTGTGCAAAGTTTTAGTTCGATTGGTCAACTGCAACCGTGTTAAAAATGAGTTACCAGATTTGAACTAAACACACACCAAGGCAAGTTAAATAAAACACTGTAATAAAAATACAATTCATAGTCACTTCTACTTTCTACAAATATGCCTTGTCACCAGTATTTGTTAAACGAGAACAACTGGTGCTGTTTTGTTTTACTTTTTTCTTCTTTTCTTCAAATTCCCTTATATTATTTCGTGTTTTTCAAAATATTAAAAATAACAATCAATGACGCATTTACTAAGACTTCAATATGCTGAATTCATTTGTTTGGATTTGTTTCCGTTTTCTTAGCAACATCGCGAACCACGGTCACAATAAAAAAGACATTGTTATATGTATTGGTGTGTCTTTTTACTTACTAAATGTTGCTGAAACATTTTGTCAGCAACTTTTCCTTTATACAAATGTCAAAATCTGCAACATTAGTAATTATTACTGATTATCACGTAAAAAGACACAGCTTATATCAGTACATTGCATATCCTTTTCGCCATTGTATTCTTGAACCCAAAAGTGCTATACGATGTCATGAAAACATGACAATATCGATTTTTCGTATGTGGCAACCTGCTTAAAATTTTTGTAGGCACTTTTTTTGTTGGTAAGCTATCCTTGGCTCTTTTCAAGGAATGTTTCTGTTTCGATGGGATGTAACCACATACATAATGGAGTAAGTTAAGTAGGCTTGGTAGGTCAATTAAAAAGTGCAGAGTGCCGCGCGAATCTGTGTCATATGTTGGTAATTTGCACAGTGTCATCGATCCTTGCCCTATAGCCCTATAGTGTAGTATAGTAAATTAAGCATTGTAGAAACGTAATCTGAAACGAACCCTGTTTTATTTAATACAAATCGTGCTGGGGAATAAAACAACGTCTACTCGCAGATTAGTTAAATCTAATTCCGTAACAGTATGCTCATTTTTTGAAAGTTACTGTAACAGGTTTTGTTGTTAAATTAAACAACAACAATCACTAGGTTTTTGCTCTATGAGGCACAACCAATATAGAAAGTTTCAGCAATTGCCCTTGAATTAAGAGTGCATGAATTTTTGCAAATATCAAAAATAACACCACATACCCGTGCAGAGCATGAACAAATATTAAGAAATGTGTTATTACTTTTCATCTGCCGTTAATAAAGTTTTCTCACCGATTGCATACAAATTATTCATTGCAGTTATTTCTTTTATGTCTTCCATATTCACAGCAAATCTTTAATTAATAAGCTATTTCTTCTTGAAATTAGATATAATCTTCAATATCAACATGAGTCTAATACAGAATTTTGGCCAAGTCGCGATAATGAAGAATCTATTTAAACATAAATAAACCATATATATATACAAATAATTAGCTGTGTCTTTTAACGTGATAATTAGGAATAATTAGCTGTGTCTTTTTACTTTTTTAGTAAGATTTGCTCAGAGAGTAAGAAAGATGTTTCTCTTTCACGCCGAAATAGAGAAACAACTAAAAAGACAGCACTTAGTAAACTTTAGCAAGGTAACAGTTGATTACCAAAACAAAAACATTGGCGCCAATGCATGAAAGAAAAACTAACTCCAAAGCAATGAAAAAGTTCTTCAAAGTAAATAAAAAATAATTAACATATTAATAAAATAATCAATAAATATAGGGTAAGCCTAATATTTGTAATATTTTTCCTCAAAAATCAGATAAACATGGAGCAGCTGACCATTAGCAGATGATTGAAAAACAGCTGATCGAACTTGCTAAAGGTTGCTGGGAAAAATTCTTTTAGCAAGCTCTCAGCAAACAAATGTCAAAGTGTTTCTCTCATTTCGTTCTATTTTACTGAACTTTTGTTTAAAAAGACAGCATTTAGTAATAATTATTACAAATTATCACATAAAAAGACACACCTATTACAAATGTTTAAAATTTTTACAGTTGTATAAAGAAAAAGTTGCTGAAAAATTGTTTCAGCAACATTTAGTAAGTACTAAGACACCAATTGTTTGTTCAAAAATTAAAATCAATGATTCAAAGAGAAAATTATCAAAGACCCTTAGCAAAATAATGAATCGAAATAAAAAACAAATTTTTGTTTTTGGGACAATATTCTGCACACGGTAGTGGCGTGGTGTTTTTGTCTATAGCCCTAATATACATTCATAAAATTGTGAAACTTTTAGTTGGCTATGATGGTAATGAATCTTTTGTTACATAAAGATTTTCGTGTTGCATAAAGTAATCGCATTTTTTTCGATTCTATAAGTAAAGTGATAATAAAACATACAATATATTATTTTAATTTTATATAAGTTTAATTTTATATAATAATAATTTTTAAAATATAATTTCAATTTTACAAACAGTAAATGTAATGAAGAAATAATTAATAAACTCTGGAAGAAACATGCCGAATACAGCAGATACCCGTGCAACCGCTTCCTCAGGCGACGATTTGGGAAGTACCGATGAAGTAAAAGTTTTTAAAGATGAAGGTGATCATGAAGATGAAACTGTGTCATCCGAAAACTTGTTGGAAGAGAAGTCTAGTTTAATTGACTTAACCGAAAGTGCAGACAAATGTGGAAGTTTGCGTGCACGTTCTATCCACACTCCCAATTTAAACAAAACACATTCGATGACAACTGACTTTAACATGGCATATCTGGTTTCACCCTATAGTTATTCCAACGGATCTACTACTGGATTTCCAGTATCAGTGGCTGACAAACTCGGTTTTACATGTTTTTTGAGTCAGAATAGAGAACATTATACGTCGCCTCCTCCAGCTCACTGTGGCATTCCACCTTATCAAATGGACGCAAAAACAATGGGGATAACAAGAACAGCAATTTATCCATTTCCTGCTGGCCAATATCCTTATACTATTTTAAGTCCGGAAATATCACAGGTTGGTTCATGGCACACACCATCGACGTACTCAACAACAAATTTTCGCACCACCTACCACTCAGCGCTACCCAATGAAATGTCCAATGATTTTCCATTCCGATTTTCTTCAAATGTACTATCTCCAGTGCACACATCACCATATCATGTTATTAGCTCACAACCTGGTATTGAGCCTGTAACTAATAAGTACAATGAACAGAAAGATGTCTCTTCTGATAGCCATGTTAGTTTGGATTTTAAGAATAACAAAAACCCACATGGCTGCGATAAACCTAAGAACGTTTCAAACGACAAAAAGAAACCTCATATTAAAAAGCCATTGAATGCCTTTATGCTCTATATGAAGGAAATGAGAGCAAAAGTTGTAGCTGAATGTACCCTCAAGGAGTCTGCAGCAATAAACCAAATATTGGGAAGACGTTGGCATGAATTATCTCGTGAAGAGCAAGCTAAATATTATGAAAAAGCGCGTCAGGAACGACAGTTACACATGGAACTTTACCCAGGATGGAGTGCTCGGGATAACTATGGATATGTATCTAAAAAGAAGAAACGCAAAAAAGATTCAAGTTCTTTGGCATCTTGCAAACCTCGAATTAAAAAAAGGTAACTTTACGCCGTCGATTCGTTCGCACCCAGAGCGCAGTACCTGCAAACATATTAATATACAACCAAACAAATAAGTGATTTATAGATTTTACATGGTTTGTAAAGATTATTATTATGTTTTAACACAAGCTAAAAATTCTTATACAAGCCATACATGCTGGTATTCTGCGTTTGAATAAAAAAACACAAATTAAAAGGAAATCTAAGACTTTACATTGCTTTTTGGTTTATTTCCATGTATCCTATGAGTGCAGATGAAATAACTTTTGTGAAATGTTAATGAATTTTCACGGAATTAAAAAATAAGAACATATGGACTGTATGTACTTGTTATGAAAGTAGAGGTCAATATTGTTGCCGTAAAAATGTAAATAAAAAATTATGTAAAATCAAAACCTAATAGTCATAATTATTTTGACCATATTATTTTTTGCCGTAAAACAACATAATTATATTTTTTATTTGCATAACTGGATTTTAACTGTTTAGAACGTTTCTTTCAACTGAGAAAGAAAATTCAACTATCAAAGAAAATCTAACATGTTACAGCCTCTCATGCTTAATCAGCGACGTCATTGTTGATATTTCAATTTAGTCGTATTTTTCACTCTTTCGCTCATATATGTATGTGTTATTGTTTGCTTAATGCGAGGTGTGTGCTTGTTGCACTAATGAAATGTTAGTGTTCGAGATGTTAAGACATTTAGACTAGAAACATCGAAGACGAGAGGGTATTTGGCATAAATACAAGAGACCGCTAACTGAAACCGTCATTTAGAGAAGAAGTAAAGGAAAGTTGTGTGCTAAGTAGAGTTTAGATGTGTGTAGATAAATAAAGATAACGGATAGTTAAAATAAATTCAATAAAGCATTGGGACGAAGGTCATTTATTTGTGAGTTTATTTATTTGAGTTAATTAATTTAATTAAGTGTAATTAAGTTAAACCTAATTCCAGATTAAAATCCCATTTTTCGTGATTTTTTTTTCAAGAAACTAGCAATCTGGTTTATTTTTTATTTCATCTAAAAGGACACATCTTGAGTTTCTTTCGGTAATTTTTCGGTGGCAAATATTGCGTAATTTGCGACTAAATACTGCTTTTAAAAAACGTTTACCGGTGTCTACTGTAGCTGGATCCATCATCATATATTTTGTGGGCTTATTAATTTTTAAGCGAGGAATTTTTAAAAATACTAATCTTTAATCAACATTGAAAGTCAACAAATTAATTTTTACTATATGTGGACAGTTTTTAGGCTATAAAACGGTCACAAACAAAAAATACTTCGCTTAAGGACAAGATTTTAGTGTATTTTATAAGCCCTTCCATGATAAAGGTACATCTGTTTCGGACAACGACTTCAAAAATGGTATTTCCAGAAAAAAGAGTTTAAACTTTCTGTCCCATATACAGATCACAATGAATTTTTTCCTTCCAGCGCTCATGTATCAACATATTCGATGTTACTTATAGTTCAATATTAGCCAATAATATTGCGAGAAGGGGGGAGGGGGTAACACCTTAATTACACTGTGAACACAAATTTTGGTGCAGAGATAATTCCTTTTGGAGATGAAAGCCCTTGGTGAGTATATTAAGAATCCATATTTTAAGAGCCGCTATATAAGTACCACAAGGTGATGTTTTTCAGCTTCGAAATGTTCTGAATAAATGTAGCTAAGAAATTTCTAGGTACGGCTCTAATTGACAACTAAACGATTTTGTCGCGTTTTCATAGTCGTTTTGTGCATTTACCCTGTTTTTGTTCAGAAAAAGACTATATTTTGTTTTTTTGTGTATTCGTTACAGAACATACAAAAACACAAAACACAGTTTTTTCTGTGCAAACAGGGGTAAATGTCAAAAATGACTATGAAAACGCGACAAAATCGGTTAGTTGTCAATGAGAGCCGTTCCTAAAATTTACTGACGACATTTTTGAAGAATATTTCGAAGCTGAAAAACGTCATCTTGTGGCACTTTTATAGCGGCTCTTAAAATAAAGGACGAAAATTACATTGAAGGAGTTAGAAGGTCGAAGTGCTCTACGAAAATAATCCTCATTCGATTTGACTGAAGACATGTCATCTCAAAAATAAGCTAAAACAACAGTGAACAAAGATATAGCGCTAATTGCTGACGCCTTACAGGGTCTCAAACAAAATCTTCACCACTCCATAACGCGGAAGTTCGACTCACGGCGGATCTGTCCTTCGGGGTTTTTAATATACTCACCAAGGCCTTTCTTCCCCAAGAGGAATTTTCCGTGCCCCAGACTTTCACATACATTTTGTTGCACAGAGTTATCAACAAATATAAAATATTCTAGTTTTTTATAATTACGTACTTTGTACATTAATGAAGGTAGAGCATTACGAAACATATGATATTTCTTCATTAGGCGGCCATCAGACCATCCGCTTTTTCACATGTATGTTGCCACTTTGGGTATACAAATATACAGAACAGCTGATGTCATACACGTGAAAAAGCAGATGGTCTGATGGCGGCTTTAGCATTTGGTTCAAAATCAATGAAACATTTTTCTTTCAGTGTATTCAAAATGTGTATTCCAAAGTCCAATATATCAAATATATACGCCCGTATACCCAAAGCGTGTGTGGTGAAAAAAGTAGAACACATGTATTCTTATGAATACTATCGAAATACGTCGAGCGTATTCAGTTTCAAGTTGAACAAATTCAACTATGACAGGCCGTAAAATATGATTTGTATAAACGTAAATGTGTGTTTTATATTTCGAAAACAAAAGCAAAACAAAACATAAAGTATATATTTTTATAGAAGAAAATTATTTGTTTCTACGAAAGAAAGAAATGTTATATGTTTTCATCGCGGTATTTGGGTAATACGTTACTTATTTGGGTAATACGGACGCTTAGAGAGCGTTGTTGTGGAAGGTAAGTGAATAAGTTTTGTACGTCGCGTCATATATTAGGTATTTCAGTAAGAAATTATTATATTAAGAAGAACTTATTATAAAAAAGCAATTTTTTTTTGAGCACAATTGTCTCTTCAAAAGTTATGACAAATGACGTCAGCGATTAAATTAAATAATAATTGTAAGATGTTACTCAGTATTCGCGGAATTTTAAATTAAAAATGTTAAAAAATTAATTGTAATCCGATTGTTTTCTATTTTTAAATATAGGTCCATTTACCTGTCAAACATTTCAAAATTAAATCAAAACTTCTTTGGGAATCAAATGAAAGAAATTTTTATGATAATAGTAATAATTCGGATTTTATATCCAAAATAAACACACATTTCACATGTATTCTAGATTTGAAAGCATTGGAAAAATCTATAGAAGAACTTACTTTATTTCCTTAAATCTCCTCCTATCTACATTAACATAGAAGGTTTCCCATTGAAAAAAGGATCAGGCTGTTGAGATAAATCATTAACAGTTTATTTTTGTAAAAATAAATGCCTGTCACATGAACGTCCAAAACTTGGTTCTTTTAAAATTTTACGAACCATTCGTCTTCATAGTTGATGGTTTCCATAATGATTATTTTGTGAATTCTGCATCTGTACGTAATATGTGCTGATATCAGGGTTGCGATAAAAAGAAGACAAACATTTTAAGAAATTTGTCAGAAAATAATTCACATAATATGAAGAATCGGTGGTACCTCTTCTTCTGTGGCAATAAATAAAATGAAATTCACCACCATTTTCAACAATTCAGTTTTCATTCAAAACGTGTTCGTTCGTCTGAATTTTTTGTGAAAACCAAAAAATTTGTTTGCCACACAAATATAAACCAATGTCGTGCTTTGATATTGTTAAAGTTACGAAGTTTTTCGGCAATTCACACACACACGACCCGAACGCAACGAAAGAGCACACAAATGTTTTGATTTGTTTTTGTTTTGCAGCATGCGTGCATACAACGTTACTAACACACTGTCAAAAGTTGCAAATATTGAGAATTTTGTGTGCCCTCTTCTTGGTCGGCTGTGATATAAACGCTTTCGCTATGAAAACTAAACTGTGGCTTCGTTTATCAAATCGACTGAAGCAGGTTGTAAAAACGGAAATAGAGCTCAAATAAACCGTTTTAATTTACATGCATTTTCAAATTATGTGCAAACCGCGTAATTATCAAAATCGCTTTGTCCGCATATATTTTCACGTGCAACTAAACCATACCTTAAATTTGTGTATATTTCTCAAAATTTCATTCGGAGGCTAAGATCTAGCATCGACTGCATCTTAGTATCCAAAAACCTGTAAAACGTCGATAATTTCAGTGTCCACCATGGAAGCCAACACGATATACATCTCATTCAATGATGTGGATGTAGCATCCAACACTATATTTGGGATAAAATATATGTAAATCGTAACTATCAAAATCCGCATGTGCTTTTTATTTACAACATAGCCATACCTTCAAATTTGTATATTGATATTAAACTTTATGTGTAAACATGCTCTAAAAAACACAATTTCCATCCCTATGTACGGTAAACCTTCCTTGCTTGCTGTTACTAGAGTTGGGCAGTCTAGTTCCTGGAGCGGATCGATCTTTCTAGTTCCTTTTCCCAAAAGGAACTAGTTCCTTAATATAGTTCCATTGTTCCAAATAGTTCCGAGACCAATATAGTTCAACGAATCTTTCTCTTTCATCGTTCTTTTCGTTCCAAATAGTTCCGAGATCGCAATAGTTCAACGAATCTTCCACTTTCGTCGCTCTTTTTGTTTCCTTTGTTCCAAATAGTTCTGAGACCGAAGTGTTTTTATGGTTTGGTCGATGAATGACATAAAAACAAATAAATTGCAGCGAAACAACAGCAACGACGAAACATCGACGTAGGCTTTAAATTGAAGTAACGAGAAGATCAAAGGAACTATATGGATTTAAGGGACTATATTAGCGCGAGAACTGGATATAGTTCCAATAGCTCCTTGTCCGGAATAGTTCCTAGGAACTAGTTCGTTCCGGAACTACACAACTCTAGCTGTTACTGATATAAACTGTCAACTCCGTCTCCTCCATTTTTCCATAAACATCTTTGTCTTTGTAAACAAATTGGAAGAGTGGCAGTGCAGTTTACACCAGTGCGAAGTGCGGACAACCCAAATAATTTAATTTTGAGTTAATGCCAATGAATTGTTGAATCAGAGTTTAATATGCTACCGCCATATTTGCAAAAGCATCGAAAATGTGCAGCTTTGACTGCTAAAATTTCTTCGAAATATGTTTAGCAACAATGAACGACGGCAACATGCAGCAACACATTTCACAAAATTAATGCTAGCGAAGCTAGCGCTATTCGATATTGTTGCTATAATAAAACAGCGCCGCACATAGTCCGGTCAAAATAGACATGCGTATAAGGGGGAAATAGCAAAAATTCCCACAAAGCTGAATTTTGGTGGAAAGCTAGGGTTGGCCATTGGAAGCAACGTCCTAAAAGTCCCCATCGATCCCATGTGTGCAAAACAAGTTATTCGGGGTCAAAGGTCATTTTATTCAGTTTTTTTAATTTTTCTCAAAAACGGTAAGACTTAGCAAAAGCCGGCTAAGATAAAATTTGTAGATTTAATAATTGTCTACAAGAGTGGTCTTTATGATTTTTAAAAGAGACTTACCATTTTCGAGATATCGTGATCTAAAGGTCAAATAAAAAATTAGCCGCGTAAGTACATTATGAGGCGAACCGGTTAAAGTAATGACACTATGTGTTAGATACTTTCATAAGCTTTCAAACGATATCCACTTTGCAGTAATCGGTTCAGTAGAACCGGGTCTAACCCGGTTTTTAAGTTTGGCCTTTCGGGTCGAATAACCGGCGAACCGGATCCGCAGCCGTTGAAAATTATACATTTCCGTAATCAGCGCAACAAACCCTACCTTCTGACAAAACTTGAAAAAAATCGGAGAGTTTTCGTTGGGGTCGTTCCCGTTGGGCTTACAATTACACATGTGGGTTAAATGGCCTTTTTTTGCATAAAATGACTCTAACATTGAATATCTCTACTAAACACGCTCCGATTTTGTTGGAGATTTTTTAAAATATAGCTATAATTTCGCTCTTCAAGAAAATATATATTTTTTGGGGGACAGACCCGGTTACTTCGCTTTTTTTAGCCGGTTCGTATGAATATGTGCATATTTCCCTTATAAGTGCATAAAAATCATGTGTTTTTTAGAACAGCTATATCTCAAGAATGGTTCCTTCTAGTGAAAAAATTATAAACAACAAACTTGTAGATAATTTTTCTGTCTACAATATTTACTTTAGTCACTTCTTGATTAGATCAACCGTTTTCAAAAAATAAATCCGAAAACCTAAAAAACATTAAAATTTGACCTTTGACCCCTTTTTTGCACACAAGGGATCGATGGGGACTTTTAGGACGTTGCTCCTAATGGCAAACCCCAGCTCTCCACCAAAATTCAGCCCTGTGGGAATTTTTGCTATTTCAATGTCTATTTTGACCGGACTAACAAGCATACTCATATTTTGCAGCACACATGATCAATACGTAACAGAAAAGAGAATAAGCAGCATAGTTTCAACTGCTTTGGCATGTTTTCAGCAAACAATAGTTTTTGCGATCAGGGTTGCCTATTGTTAGGCATTAAAAATCACTTTTTTCATTCAAAGGTCATGTGGATTTTTGATGAAGCCGTTTAAAAATATTTTTATTTTTTAAGCAAAAATATAATAAGGAATATTTGTAATATTTAACAATATTTAAGATATGTATAGTATGCCCTAAGGTACACTTTATTAGTAAAAAGTGGTAAAAACTTTGTTAATAATAATCCCGCTTGATAATAAGCATTTTATAAATTAAATAATGAAATATATATCTTCTATTATTATTAATATGTTGTACATTAAAAAATAAATACATCTCTATGTGACACCAAAAGTCACCTTTTTTCATTTGCGCGGTGGCAACACTAAACACAAAAACATCCCTCGTTTGGACATTTGATGCGGTGAATGGTCAGCAGAGTGCTGAATACGTAGCGTAGTTGTCGATATGCATAGCGAAAAAAACTTAGATGTAAAATACGAAATAAGCAAATATAACTCATTTGGTGATTGGTAGTAACGTTTAACAAAACCCATCGGTGGAAACCACGACACAGTGCGTGCGTGTTTTATTCCATACTAAATTTAAAAACACTCATTGATCTTAACTTGCGTTTTCCTCTGCCCCAGCGAGGCGATCAATCAACCTGACTTCAATTAGTCTCTGCCCTCGTGAGCGATTAACTTAGATAAAATGTTTTTCATATTTCTGCCCCATTTAGGCGGCTTTGATCGTTAATATAGTGTGGTTGACACGGAACAACTTTCCCCCACCAGGTTGGTACTAGAAACTAACATAAGGTCCTATCAAACCTCTGAACAAATTAGCAAATACTACTGCAAAGGCGTTTTTATATAACAATCCTATCCCTGTACCCATCATAACCTGTCCCTCCATCCATTTGTTTTGTTGTTGGTTTTAATGTTAAATGCGGTGTTGCCAAATTTAACCAAACAATACATCATTTTGCGAAGGAAAATAATACCGCTAGCCAAACACTTATTGTTGAGGTATTTTATTGTCATTGCTTGGGGGGTAACCCCTTAATTACACTGTGAACACAAATTTTGGGGCAGAGATAATTCCTTTGGAGATGAAAGCCCTTGGCGAGTATATTAAAAAAGCCCAAAGGACAGATCCGCCGTGATTCGAGCTTCCGCGTTATGACGTGATGAAGTTTTAGCTTGAGACCCTGTAAGCCATCAGGAATTAGCGTTATATCTTCGTTCACTGTTGTCTTAGCTTATTTTTGATATGACATGCCTTCGGTCAAATCGACCTCCTAACTCGCTTCCTTCAATGTGCTTTTGGTCCTTTATTTTAAGAGCCGCTATAAAAGTACCACAAGATGACGTTTTTCAGCTTCGAAATGTTCTGAATACATGTCGCTCAGAAATTTCTAGGTACGGCTCTAATTGACAACTAAACGATTTTGTCGCGTTTTCCGGAGTAGTAAAGACTTTTGGGGTTTACTAAAATCAAGCCTTGCTTCAGACAAGTCGTATGACTGTGGGTTAGACCCAAATGATCTTAATAGTTTGTTTGTTGGGAATCAACTAAATCAAAACACTTATTTTTATGATAATCCTGTTCTTGAAGACGGCCGATTTTCGTTTCGTTGCATTAACCTCTTGGAAATGAACAAGGCCTTTTTCGCAATTAAGTCTAATACAGCAGGACTTGATGGCTTCACACTCAAGTTTTGGAAGCGGGTGTATGGGATGATTTCAGACCATTTGCTCCACCTTATTATATTATACTCACAACTTCAACATTTCCTGATGCTTGCAAGGTGGCAAAGGTTGTCCCTGTTAAAAAGAGGGGCGCTGTCAACAATCTACAGGAATTTCGTCCGATCTCAATCTTGCCTGTTTGTTCCAAGATTGTAGAACATATTTTCAAATTTCAAATGTCTGCTTAATTGGAAGCGAATAACATGCTGCACGATGCTCAGTGCGGTTTTCGAAGAAATAGAAGCCCTACTTCCCTCTTGATTGGTCTGACAGACCGCATCCGTGCGAACTTCGGTGGCAATAAAATGTCTATTCTTGTTGCTTTAGATCTAGAGAAAGCATTTGATCGTGTTTACCACGGATTGTTATTGTTCAGATTAAGAGATATTTATGGGTTTTCCAGTAGTGCTTGCAGGCTTCTTATGTCTTATCTTTCCGGTAGAGAGCAAATGGTTTGTGTTGGTTCAAGGTGTAGTGATACTCTTCCTGTGAAGAGTGGTTCCCCAAGGTTCGGTGCTTGGGCCACTTTTGTTTATATTATTCGTTAATGACCTGTTTCCAAAGCTGCAAAGTTGGTGTATGCCATTTGCCTTTGCGGACGACATACACTTGCTTTTTGTTGGTGACGTCAGGTATACTTCTGTTCTGCAATCTAAGATTGATCTGATAGTGTCTGTACTGCAATTGTGGATGTCTGACAACAGGTTGAATATAAATCCGTCAAAGAGCAAAGCAATGTGCTCCACATCAATTTCCAATCACAATTTGATGTTGCGATATGACAGCGCGTATTTGGATTTTTTTGGCCAGTTGTGTTGTTTGGGTATTTTGTTGGATGACAAACTTACCTTTACCCACCACATTAATACAGTTGTATCAAGAATCAATCACTCCCTAAGATGTCTTTATAGTACCGATCTCTATTTACCGATAAGAGTCTTGTGTTACCTATAGTTACCTATGGTTTGGAGTTATACTCTGGTACAACTCAAGGCAATGTAGATGTACTGAGGCTTGCTGTAAACAGAGTAGTTCGTTACGTATAGGAGTAAATCGGCGTGTTCATATTTCACCTTATGTGGTAAAGTTTTTAGGTTCAACATTTCCACATTTTATAAAAGTACGTATGCTTTTATTTTTTTACAAATTGGTTAGGAACCAATGCCCCCGATTCTTGGTGTCTTCCTTTAATTTTTCTATCTTTACAAGGCGTAATCAATTAAATATTTCGAATGCTGTTCATCTTATGGATACGTCATTTGAAGTAAGAGTAGCTCGAATTTTTAATATCATGCCCAACGATATGAAAGTTTTTAATGTTTCCCCGACAACTTATGCAAAACGTCTTATATGAATTAATGTTCGGTTGTTAAATAAATAATAAAAAATGATCTTCCCTTAAAAAGGCAAAATTTTCAAATAAATAAAATATTGTGGTTAAAACAAAAATTGCTGTTCACATAGTTAAAATTTTACTCTCTATACATTTAAAATTGCATATTTATTACATTGACCGATTTAATCTGTATCCTGAAATACTGGTACACAATTGAACGAGCAACACAGTGGGTTGAAAATATATTTACTAACTTTTGCCTCATTCTGGGAATTTAAATTACGTCCTCTTTAGAAAATTCATTCTTCCAAAAATGACATAGTACGGAGTTTATGCATGAAAAATGTTTTATCATTTTATTTATTTAATTTGTAGAAAAATGTGAGATGTCTCACTTTTATAGAAGATAACAAAGATAATTAAAAAACTTCGTCTTCAAAATCTGTTCCAAAAGTACCGAAGTATTTTATGGGGAATATTCAAACTGAACCACTTTTTCCAAAAGACTAGCGGGGAAGCCAGGCAAATCATTCAGCACTAAAAAGTTGGAATAGGACATAAATTATTTTATCTCTGTTTTTTTGGTGGTTTTTATTTTGGCTTTTGGTCACATGAAAACAAAGATGTTCGTGTTTTGTTTCTTTTTTATTTATCCGATATTTCGGCTGTCATCGACAGTCATCTTCAGGGATATTCTACAAAAATATAAACTATTATAAAAAGATAACGACAATTATAACACAGAAAATTACATTTTTATGAGAAAAGCAACAGTGTTGTTATACCGTCTATGCTGAACTAAAGTTTTTTGCGTCTATGCTTACACACTAAATTCCTGTAAATATGTGCACAGTGGTCTGTGTCAGTTTTGTAATTCATTCTTTGGCCATTTGGGACATTAATTATATGTAACATTTCTAAAGTAAAGCGTCTTTTATAACTATTTTCTTGTGTCAATATATCTTCGTCTTTAAAGTTCGGTTTATGCCCTGTCAATGTGCAATGTGCTGCTAGCGCCGTCTTTTGTTCTAAAGGTTTGTCAGTTTTTTGATCCGACTTTTGTCCGGAAAGTCTAGTTTTTAACTTAGTTTTCGTCGTACCAACATATACCTTCTGGCATACGTTGGCTTCGTCCCCATTACATTTTATCTTATAAACTACATTGCACTTGTCTTCTTTTTTAAGCTTTGACTTAGTTTTACTAAATAGATTGTTGACCGTATTATTCGATTTCTGAACTAATAGGTATTTGTCCTTATTATAAATATTTGACTTGCTAAATATTTCGGTTAGTCCAGGAATGTAAGTTATGCGCTTATATAATTTTTCGTTTTCTGTTTCTTGCTGTTTTGTTTGACTAGCTTTTGCATGTTTTATTAAATCTATAATTGTTTTGTGCGGGAAGTCGTTCTTTTTTAAAATCTTGAATATTTTCTCCTCGTTATGTTTATGAAAACTTTGGTCGCTTATACTAAATACCCTAGTGATAAAATTTAAAGCTGTATTTATTTTAATTCGTCGTGGATGTTTAGAATAGAAGTTAATTAATCGTCCAGGTGCCGTATGTTTTTGATACCAATTTAAAGTAATCTTGTTGCCTCGTCGTATTATTACTGCATCCAAATATGGTAATCGTTGATTTTCTTCTTCTTCGTGTGTAAACTGTATGTTTTTGTTAAAAGAGTTAAGAATGTTTAATATGTTGTCCACCTCCGCTTTCTTCGCGATGCAGAAAATGTCGTCAACGTATTTAGTAAGTAATCTCGGTTTGATCGTCAATTTTTCCATTGTAGCGTCCAATAACTCCTCCATTACAATATCCGCAATAATCGGTGACGCTGGCGATCCCATTGGTAGTCCCTTTCGTTGTTCGTACACCTTGTCCTCATACAAGAAATATCTTGAGTCTTTAATACAAAGAGTCAGTATTTCCGTAAACAGGTCTTTTGATATTTTAGTGTGGTCCTATATTATGTTCCATTTTTCGTTGATTGTCCTCAATGCTAAATTAATCGGTACACTTGGAAATAGCGATATCACGTCGAATGATATTAGTATTTCGTCATCTTCTATATTAGTATTTTTAATTCTATTTTTCAGGTCCAAGGCGTCTTTAATATTATATTTCGAATTTTTGGTTAAATGTTTCAGGATGTCTACAATATATTTAGAAAGTCCATGTGCCGGTGAATTAATTGAAGAACAGATTGGTCTCAGCGGTGTCCCCTCTTTATGAATTTTGGGGAGACCATAAATTCTAGGTGCCACTGCTGTGTTTGTCATAAGCTTAGTTTTCTCACTTATATTTATAATATCCATGTTGTATAATTTCTCCGTCAATTTATTGTTTTTTGTTTGTAAAGTAGAAGTTGGATCTCGTTTTAGCCTTTTGTATGTGCATATGTCCCTTAGTATGTTTTTCATTCTGGTTTCATAGTCCTTCTTATACATCGCTACCGTTTTTCCTCCTTTGTCAGCATTCAATATCAATATGTCTTTATTTTGTTTAAGGAATTGTTTTGTTTGGCCCACTGTGTCTATTATTATTTTGTCTCTTAAACTCAATTTGGTTCGTTCTAGGTGGTTGTCAATAAGAGAGACTAGTTTTACTCTAGCATTTTCTTGCTCTTCCTTATTCTCTAGGGTTTGTATACACTCCTCGCTCTCCGCTATTACGTTAAGTAGAGGGAATGTTGTGTTAGTTGTAGCCACTGTACGTCAGTGGGTATTGTTTCATTTGTGTTGTTGATAAACCAATCGTCGTTCTTTTGAATGTTGAGTTCTTTTTGGTGGTTTAGCTTTAGTGTTTGATATTTCTTTATGTGTCTTGTTTTGTTATTGTTGTCATAATTCTTACGGAGTGTTTGTTCGCTTTCTATAAACATATTGAAATCTTGTTCTTCCATTACCCTTTGCAGTTTACTTTTATTTTGAGAGAGGATGACTTTGTTTTTGCATAGATCTTTATGTTTTTGTTGTAGTAAAAGTTTTAGAATTTTAATGTGATAGTTGTAGTTATGTTTCTCAAGTGCAGTCAGTAAATTTGGTGGTATTTTGTTATTGGTTTTGAACATGTTGTATGTAGTTTTTGTTGTATTGTGTATGAAGTTTGGAATAATTCCTATGTCTCGGCATTTTATTAAAAATGTAATGGAAGCAGTCAAAGATGATGTTCGCCTGTTAATTCTGGAGTAGTCCTTGGTTTTATTGATGGTGTCTGTGTTATATTTTCTTCTTATCCCTTTGTATAAATGCATTTTGATTTTTGTTTTGGATTGTTCTTACTTTTGTTTTGCGGTGTGCCTTCCGTGTTTTATGTTGTTGTGATTATTGTTGACCTGTTGATGTTCTTATTTTTGGTGGTTTTTATTTTGGCTTTTGGTCAAATGAAAACAAAAATGTTCGTGTTTTGTTTCTTTTTTATTTATCCGATATTTCGGCTGTCATCGACAGTCATCTTTAGGGATATTCTACAAAAATATAAACTATTATAAAAAGATAACGACAATTATAACACAGAAAATTACATTTTTATGAGAAAAGCAGCAGTGTTGTTATACCGTCTATGCTGAACTAAAGTTTTTTGCGTCTATGCTTACACACTAAATTCCTGTAAATATGTGCACAGTGGTCTGTGTCAGTTTTGTAATTCATTCTTTGGTCATTTGGGACATTAATTATATGTAACATTTCTAAAGTAAAGCGTCTTTTATAACTATTTTCTTGTGTCAATATATCTACGTCTTTAAAGTTCGGTTTATGCCCTGTCAATGTGCAATGTGCTGCTAGCGCCGTCTTTTGTTCTAAAGGTTTGTCAGTTTTTTGATCCGACTTATGTCCGGAAAGTCTAGTTTTTAACTTAGTTTTCGTCGTACCAACATATACCTTCTGGCATACGTTGGCTTCGTCCCCATTTCATTTTATCTTATAAACTACATTGCACTTGTCTTCTTTTTTAAGCTTTGACTTAGGTTTACTAAATCTGGACGATTAATTAACTTCTATTCTAAACATCCACGACGAATTAAAATAATTACAGCTTTAAATTTTATCAGTAGGGTATTTAGTATAAGCGACCAAAGTTTTCATAAACATAACGAGGAGAAAATATTCAAATACAAAACAATTATAGATTTAATAAAACATGCAAAAGCTAGTCAAACAAAACAGCAAGAAACAGAAAACGAAAAATTATATAAGCGCATAACTTACATTCCTGGACTAACCGAAAGATTTAGCAAGTCAAATATTTATAATAAGGACAAATACCAATTAGCTCAGAAATCAAATAATACGGTCAACAATCTATTTAGTAAAACTAAGTCAAAGCTTAAAAAAGAAGACAAGTGCAATGTAGTTTATAAGATAAAATGTAATGGGGACGAAGCCAACGTATGTCAGAAGGTATATGTTGGTACGACGAAAACTAAGTTAAAAACTAGACTTTCCGAACATAAGTCGGATCAAAAAACTGACAAACCTTTAGAACAAAAGACGGCGCTAGCAGCACATTGCACATTGACAGGGCATAAACCGAACTTTAAAGACGTAGATATATTGACACAAGAAAATAGTTATAAAAGACGCTTTACGTTAGAAATGTTACATATAATTAATGTCCCCAATGACCAAAGAATGAATTACAAAACTGACACATACCACTGTGCACATATTTACAGGAAATTAGTGTGTAAGCATAGACGCAAAAAACTTTAGTTCAGCATAGACGGTATAACAACACTGTTGCTTTTCTCATAAAAATGTAATTTTCTGTGTTATAATTGTCGTTATCTTTTTATAATAGTTTATATTTTTGTAGAATATCCCTGAAGATGACTGTCGATGACTGCCGAAATATCGGATAAATAAAAAAGAAACAAAACACGAACATCTTTGTTTTCATTTGACCAAAAGCCAAAATAAAAACCACCAAAAATAAGAACATCAACAGGTCAACAATAATCACAACAACATTTTATCTCTGTTTTAAAACTAAATAAGATAGACACTAGATCATGGGATCCAATTTTTGTATTTCAGTGCTCTTCCAAACTGCCAAAACTTACATTGTCCCCATGCGAGCAGTCCATAGCCAAGAAGACAGAGATGCCTTCTTGGGATGAGCTTAACACATTTTTAACTGAAAGATTTCTCGCG
The DNA here is from genome assembly GCF_047663935.1 of Musca autumnalis. Lineage (NCBI taxonomy): Eukaryota > Metazoa > Arthropoda > Insecta > Diptera > Muscidae > Musca > Musca autumnalis. Next base: position 125,211,825 of record NW_027412088.1, on the reverse strand, counting down.
CTAGAGAGCGTTTCTGATATATATGGCCCACACGGGCCAAGATCTCTTCTGCCCCAGCAGAAAATATATATCAACCTTGATAATTCGAAGAACTATAAAGTTCACCACACCAAATGGACTTGAACAATATGATGTTCATAGTAACACGCGACAAGTACTGCCTCAATTGCTTAGCTCAAGGCCACAAAGTAATTCTACTAGAAAAAAGTTGTTCAGAGTGCAATTCAAAGCATCACATGCTCTTGCACAGAACAAATCTATCACAGCATTGAGACGGGATGTTAAAAATTACCTACAGTGGAAATAGTGGCAGAAATTAGTAGTCTGGGCGGCGAATGCCTAGACAGATGTTCAAAAGTAGCAATATTTACAATCTCATCAGTTATAAATCCAATATTTTCGATGGAAATGGATGCTTTAGTGGTTCGTGACGTCACAGGAAGCGTTCCAGGACATTCTTTTAAACACGTAAACAAAAACTAATTGCCCGATTTGCATTTTGCTGACCCAGAATTTTATCGAAGTGCTCCAATCGATAGGAACAAATTTGTACCCATATATATTACTCGGTGGAGTAAAACATGATATACTGGGTCGCTGGTAGCCCATGAAAGGGCATACAATAACATCATCTCACTGTACGAGAGTATTGGTTGATAAATAGAAACTTTCTCTGTGGTAGATACAATTTGTGAAAACATTTATAAATCCACTTTTAAAAGCAACACAGATGAAGCATATATTGTTGACTTGCCCTTCAAATCTGAGGAACCGTCAAACTCTGTTCTTGGTGTCAACAGATATGTAGCCCTTTGTCAGTTTCTTCGAAACGAACACCCAATGTCGAAAACCCCAGAATTCTTTGTGGCCTTGAGCCAAGCAATTGAGGCAGTACTTATCGCGTCTTACTTTGGACATCATATTGTTCAAGTCCATTTGGTGTGGTGAACTTTATAGTTCTTATAATTATCAAGGTTGGTATATATGTTCTGCTGGGGCAGAAGAGATTTTGAGCTGTGTGTGCCATATATATCAGAAACGCTCTCTAGCGCCTGAAATCTTTCAGTTAAAAATGTGTTAAGCTCATTCCGAGAAGGCATCTCTGTCTTCTTGGCTATGGACTGCTCGCATAGGGACAATGTAAGTTTTGGCAGTTTGGAAGAGCACTGAAATACAAAAAATGGATCCCATGAAAAACAGAGATAACATTATTTATGTTCTATTGCACCTTTTTAGAGCACTCGCAGACTCTTGGGAACATTGGGACAGATTAAAAATTGTACGTTACTGATTATTTATAAGAATTCTGTTTTCATACTGCTGTTTGAGTTTTTCCCACGCTATATGATACCCTTCATCAGTAAGTGGAATGTGCTGAATGATTTGCCAGGCTTCCCCGCTAGTCTTTTGGAACAAGTGGGCCAGTTTAAATATTCCCTATAAAATACTTCTGTATCACATGGTGGGACGGAGATTGAAAAATTTTCAAGGCGAAGTTTTTAAATTATCGTTGTTATCTTTTATAAAAGTGAGACATCTCATATTTTTTCCACAAATTAAATAAAAAAATGATAAAACATTTTTCATGCATAAACTCCGCGTTATGTCAGATGTCAGAGGACGTAATTTAAATTCCCAGAATGAGACAAAAAATTAGTAAATATATTTTCAACCCACTGTGTTGCTCGTTCAGTTGTGTATCAGTATTTCAGGAAACATATTAAATCGATCAATGTAATATATATGCAATTTGAAATGTGTAGGGAGTAAAATTTCAAGTACGTGAACAGCAATTTTTGTGTAAACCACAATATTTTATTGCAGGAGTAATTTATTTTTCCAAGGGGCAGTGAAATTATTATTATTATTTTAATATTTTCAATTTAATTTGATACATCCAATTTCATATAAAACGTATCGCTTTGCGAAATGGTTGATACATGCAGCAGCATATTAACAAAGAATTACAGCGATGATATACATATATATATATATATATATATATATATATATATATATAAATAATATGCCGAAGTAAACAGTAGGTATTTCAAATCATAAAGTTTCAATAACTTCCCCAACAATATCCCCTTATCCCACTGTGCTGAAGTATATATATATATATACTATATATATACTTCAGCACAGCTGAAGTTCATATGCTTTTCTCTTTATGTAAGAAATATTTTGTGTGATCACTACAACAATGTCTTTCAGCAATCTCTATTCAATAAGAGCACGTGTGTGTGTATATTTCTGAGCAACAAATTATTGTTCTCTTTTCTTACAGTTTCTAATACAAGCAATGACAATAACAATAAGTTTTTGGCTAGCGGTATTATTTGTTTGTTTTGTTTATTGTTGAAGATTCAATCTCATTTCTTGACCCAAAATCATGAAAATTGAAAATGGTGTGTAGCGTTACGTAAAGCGTTTTTAAGGTTTTGCTGTTGATTTTATATGAAATATTGACACAAAGTATATATATTCGGTAGAGAAAGCTCATAATATTTAGGATACAATTTTAACTTTTTACAGAGTATTATATATTAGTCCTCGGATATTTAGAATTCAAATTGAAACCACGTTTGGTATAGTTGCCATATAAAAGTTGCGACCCGCTTTCAATATTTTGGACCTATATGATTAAAAAATATAGGTCCACGTTATGGTATATCCCAGAATTCTAAAAGTACAGAGAATTGCCATTATTTCTGCTATCGCAAGATTTTCAGTATTTCAAAGCTCTTATGCCCGTAATTTCTAGCCCTAGGTACCTATTAGTTATCTTTACCTACGCGATTGGTAATTTCTACGTGCCATTTACCGAGGCGTGTAAATTTTGAAAACATGTGGTTACATTGTTGATTTTCATTCATGATTTCGTAAAAACATTGCCATATATAACATCAACAGGTCAACAATAATCACAACAACATTTTATCTCTGTTTTAAAACTAAATAAGATAGACACTAGATCATGGGATCCAATTTTTGTATTTCAGTGCTCTTCCAAACTGCCAAAACTTACATTGTCCCCATGCGAGCAGTCCATAGCCAAGAAGACAGAGACGCCTTCTTGGGATGAGCTTAACACATTTTTAACTGAAAGATTTCACGCGCTAGAGAGCGTATCTGATATATATGGCCCACACGGGCCAAGATCTCTTCTGCCCCAGCAGAAAATATATATCAACCTTGATAATTCGAAGAACTATAAAGTTCACCACACCAAATGGACTTGAACAATATGATGTTCATAGTAACACGCGACAAGTACTGCCTCAATTGCTTAGCTCAAGGCCACAAAGTAATTCTACTAGAAAAAAGTTGTTCAGAGTGCAATTCAAAGCATCACACGCTCTTGCACAGAACAAATCTATCACAGCATTGAGACGGGATGTTAAAAATTACCTACAGTGGAAATAGTGGCAGAAATTAGTAGTCTGGGCGGCGAATGCCTAGACAGATGTTCAAAAGTAGCAATATTTACAATCTCATCAGTTATAAATCCAGTATTTTCGATGGAAATGGATGCTTTAGTGGTTCGTGACGTCACAGGAAGCGTTCCAGGACATTCTTTTAAACACGTAAACAAAAACTAATTGCCCGATTTGCATTTTGCTGACCCAGAATTTTATCGAAGTGCTCCAATCGATAGGAACAAATTTGTACCCATATATATTACTCGGTGGAGTAAAACATGATATACTGGGTCGCTGGTAGCCCATGAAAGGGCATACAATAACATCATCTCACTGTACGAGAGTATTGGTTGATAAATAGAAACTTTCTCTGTGGTAGATACAATTTGTGAAAACATTTATAAATCCACTTTTAAAAGCAACACAGATGAAGCATATATTGTTGACTTGCCCTTCAAATCTGAGGAACCGTCAAACTCTGTTCTTGGTGTCAACAGATATGTAGCCCTTTGTCAGTTTCTTCGAAACGAACACCCAATGTCGAAAACCCCAGAATTCTTTGTGGCCTTGAGCCAAGCAATTGAGGCAGTACTTATCGCGTCTTACTTTGGACATCATATTGTTCAAGTCCATTTGGTGTGGTGAACTTTAAAGTTCTTATAATTATCAAGGTTGGTATATATGTTCTGCTGGGGCAGAAGAGATTTTGAGCTGTGTGGGCCATATATATCAGAAACGCTCTCTAGCGCCTGAAATCTTTCAGTTAAAAATGTGTTAAGCTCATTCCGAGAAGGCATCTCTGTCTTCTTGGCTATGGACTGCTCGCATAGGGACAATGTAAGTTTTGGCAGTTTGGAAGAGCACTGAAATACAAAAAATGGATCCCATGAAAAACAGAGATAACATTATTTATGTTCTATTGCACCTTTTTAGAGCACTCGCAGACTCTTGGGAACATTGGGACAGATTAAAAATTGTACGTTACTGATTATTTATAAGAATTCTGTTCTCATACTGCTGTTTGAGTTTTTCCCACGCTATATGATACCCTTCATCAGTAAGTGGAATGTGCTGAATGATTTGCCAGGCTTCCCCGCTAGTCTTTTGGAACAAGTGGGCCAGTTTAAATATTCCCTATAAAATACTTCTGTATCACATGGTGGGACGGAGATTGAAAAATTACTTTTTGGAACAGATTTTCAAGGCGAAGTTTTTAAATTATCTTTGTTATCTTTTATAAAAGTGAGACATCTCATATTTTTTCCACAAATTAAATAAAAAAATGATAAAACATTTTTCATGCATAAACTCCGGGTTATGTCAGATGTCAGAGGACGTAATTTAAATTCCCAGAATGAGACAAAAAATTAGTAAATATATTTTCAACCCACTGTGTTGCTCGTTCAATTGTGTATCAGTATTTCAGGAAACATATTAAATCGATCAATGTAATAAATATGCAATTTGAAATGTGTAGGGAGTAAAATTTCAAGTACGTGAACAGCAATTTTTGTGTAAACCACAATATTTTATTGCAGGAGTAATTTATTTTTCCAAGGGGCAGTGAAATTATTATTATTATTTTAACTTGACCCAAAATCATGAAAATTGAAAATGGTGTGTAGCGTTACGTAAAGTGTTTTTAAGTAAACAGTAGGTATTTCAAATCATAAAGTTTCAATAACTTCCCCAACAATATCCCCTTATCCCACTGTGCTGAAGTATATATATATACTATAAATATACTTCAGCACAGCTGAAGTTCATATGCTTTTCTCTTTATGTAAGAAATAATTTGTGTGATCACTACAACAATGTCTTTCAGCAATCTCTATTCAATAAGAGCACGTGTGTGTGTATATTTCTGAGCAACAAATTATTGTTCTCTTTTCTTACAGTTTCTAATACAAGCAATGACAATAACAATACGTTTTTGGCTAGCGGTATTATTTGTTGAAGATTCAATCTCATTTCGATTGCTTGAGTGGAGTATTCCCCCATTGGCTCAACTTCATTTATTACCCTCTATTACAGAGAGCAGGGACGTACGCAGGATTTCATTTCGGGGGGGGGGGGGGCAACTTGACCCAAAATCATGAAAATTGAAAATGGTGTGTAGCGTTACGTAAAGCGTTTTTAAGGTTTTGCTGTTGATTTTATATGAAATATTGACACAAAGTATATATATTCGGTAGAGAAAGCTCACAATATTTAGGATACAATTTTAACTTTTTACAGAGTATTATATATTAGTCCTCGGATATTTAGAATTCAAATTGAAACCACGTTTGGTATAGTTGCCATATAAAAGTTGCGCCCCGCTTTCAATATTTTGGACCTATATGATTAAAAAAATATAGGTCCACGTTATGGTATATCCCAGAATTCTAAAAGTACAGAGAATTGCCATTATTTCTGCTATCGCAAGATTTTCAGTATTTCAAAGCTCTTATGCCCGTAATTTCTAGCCCTAGGTACCTATTAGTTATCTTTACCTACGCGATTGGTAATTTCTACGTGCCATTTACCGAGGCGTGTAAATTCTTTTGCAGGAGTAATTTATTTTTCAAAGGAGCAGTGAAATTATTATTATTATTTTAATATTTTCAATTTAATTTGATACATCCAATTTCATATAAAACGTATCGCTTTGCGAAATGGTTGATACATGCAGCAGCATATTAACAAAGAATTACAGCGATGATATACATATATATATATATATATATATATATATATAATATGCCGAAGTAAACAGTAGGTATTTCAAATCATAAAATTTCAATAACTTCCCCAACAATATCCCCTTATCCCACTGTGCTGAAGTATATATGAGGAAAAGTCAAAATTTTTTAGTTTCCATGAAGCCAAGGTTTGCACTTTTATAATACGCGAACTATTGTAGTTTACCAGTAACTATGAATATTGCTAGATTAATTTAGATGTTTTTGTACAAAGCTCAAAAATTTAGCAAAAACAATTAATTTACGTGGTAGTTACGACCGCGTAAAGGAAAAAACATAGGTAAAAACACGTTGAAGCTAAACAGATTTTTTACATTGCTATTCGATTTCTGAATAAACCATTCAAATGACGGACATCTGTCCAAGGTAAAAGTAGGAGAATACAAAATGAAGATTACACTTCTAATGTATCACTTTCCAAAATCTCCACTGCATCCACCTTTTATGGATGCTGACATTTTGAAGCCGGATTTCAGGGTTTTTTTGTATTTTTTATGTAACTGGGACGCGCATTCGGATATTTCGAAAAACCAATTATAGGATTAAAGAACTCGCAATTTCGCATAATCTGATATGTATATTGAGTATGTAGCCCACAGAGCAGCAGAGTAATCTACTGCCAAAGGCCAAAATTTAGTGTGATATTTTTTCTAAAAACCCTATTTTTTGGGTACAGTATTTACAATATCATTATGAGTGTGCTGGTACCCCGCGATATTTTAGTTTTTCGACGATCCGGATCATATAAATCACAGATCGTAAAAATCCATCTACTAGAACGACGGAAATGGCTACTGCAAAAAATGAAAAATTTGCGAAAAATGCTTTTCAAAATATCGCTGACTAATTCGCGTTTTATGTGGATCGTTTCCATTTCAATGAAGAAAGTGAATCATCACTCGCGTTTGTGCGAAAACAGCGGTTTGAAAAATTTAGTGGCATGGGAGCTGTATCCGATTTATCCAAAAAATACTGTGTGATGCTACATCCACGATTCTTGATGGATTTTATTGAAATATGTTTAGATCGATGTATTTTTTCACGGTTGATAGTGAAATCGGATGCGCATAAAAAGTGTATGCACTTTGTGCAAAGTATAAGCGTTATACAGTTTGTTGCACACTAAACTGCAGACGATGCTACCTCTTAGCGGCCAAAGTAAATCCTGACAAATGTGTACAAATTAAAAGAGAAGAATTCGCTGTATTGGTAAACCGCATGCGCATCAAGTGATTTTGAGGATTTCGCGATTTACACGCATTTCAAAATGAACATTACCCGATACAATTTTATTTCAAGATTATACCCCATTTAAAGGAACCTAACATTTATTTGAAAGATATCCATACCTTCTGCTAGATGTTAGCGTGTTTTCGAGAAGTGATTAGAATAAAAAATGTGATATATTGCGTGAAATTTATCTAAAATAGAAGAAAAACTCCGACCTATTTTTCTTACATTTTGTTAAACTAACTCACAACATAAATTTTAATAAATATTTTCTCTTACAAAAATTTTATTAATTTCCTCAATATATTTTCTGTTTTTTGCTATAATATGCAAACCGCTAAACGGATTTTTATAGTTTTGGTTTTATTTGAATCTTCGCGATGTTTAGATTAGGTACATATTTTTTATGTATTTTTCAGATGCATAAACAGCTTGAATTTTATTAGAACAAGTTGTAAACTACCAATTGTTTTGAATGCTTTCCTAATTTCCGCGAAAATTTACAACTTTTTCACTAAAGTTATGGGACCTCAGTAAACATATAGTATGTAGGGAGCCCCTAATTAAGAGAGCTTCTCAATATAATGATTAGAGTCTTTTAAAGATTTTTTCTTTTTATCAAAATTGAAACCGCCATAACTTTTGCGCGCAACAACCAAAATTAGTATCTCGAACAGATTTAAGAATGGGATTTTTTTCCCAATCTATGTACCAAAAATCTTTCATGTAGCTTAAAAAAAATTTTTTTAATTTTTTTTATGGAAAACTAAAAAATTTTGTCTTTTCTTCATATATATACTATATATATACTTCAGCACAGCTGAAGTATATATATACTATATATATACTTCAGCACAGCTGAAGTTCATATGCTTTTCTCTTTATGTAAGAAATAATTTGTGTGATCACTACAACAATGTCTTTCAGCAATCTCTATTCAATAAGAGCACGTGTGTGTGTATATTTCTGAGCAACAAATTATTGTTCTCTTTTCTTACAGTTTCTAATACAAGCATTGACAATAAGAATAAGTTTTTGGCTAGCGGTATTATTTGTTTGTTTTGTTTATTGTTGAAGATTCAATCTCATTTCGATTGCTTGAGTGGAGTATTCCCCCATTGGCTCAACTTCATTTATTACCCTCTATTACAGAGAGCAGGGACGTACGCAGGATTTCATTTCGGGGGGGGGGGGGGGGGGGGGCCAACTTGACCCAAAATCATGAAAATTGAAAATGGTGTGTAGCGTTACGTAACGCATTTTTAAGGTTTTGCTGTTGATTTTATATGAAATATTGACACAAAGTATATATATTCGGTAGAGAAAGCTCACAATATTTAGGATACAATTTTAACTTTTTACAGAGTATTATATATTAGTCCTCGGATATTTAGAATTCAAATTGAAACCACGTTTGGTATAGTTGCCATATAAAAGTTGCGCCCCGCTTTCAATATTTTGGACCTATATGATTAAAAAAATATAGGTCCACGTTATGGTATATCCCAGAATTCTAAAAGTACAGAGAATTGCCATTATTTCTGCTATCGCAAGATTTTCAGTATTTCAAAGCTCTTATGCCCGTAATTTCTAGCCCTAGGTACCTATTAGTTATGTTTACCTACGCGATTGGTAATTTCTACGTGCCATTTACCGAGGCGTGTAAATTTTGAAAACATGTGGTTACATTGTTGATTTTCATTCATGATTTCGTAAAAACATTGCCATATATAAGTGTTTTACAATTTTTAACACATTGGCAACGATCAACCAGGCAAAATCCTTGGTTAAGTTTTCGACCCGGTAACGTTACCTATGGCTGGAAGTTACGAAATTTTGCTTACACGGCGGATATATATGAACTCATAGATAACTACGCGAATTAATCTAATACAGCCCAGCAAAATGTTCGATACCAAAGATGTCATTCAATCATGGGTGCAAGTGAGCTGGCATGTCATCTTTTTAGCATTTTCATAGATGAATTTTATATGAGCGTGCACCCAAAAAGATGCTATTCATTTTTGGATCCAAAGCATGTCATTTACACCAATTGTATAAATAAAAACGCAAAATTCATCTCTATTGGATCAATGGAATGCGTTCAAATGTTGTTGAAAAGATCGGATCTTTCACGACTTCCATTGCATTATTTCAAATGCTAATGAAAAGATCGGATCATTCACGACATCGACAACCTATGTAAAAGATGCCATGAAATCACGTCATCGCATTGAACCCCTTCCTTCAAATTTAGATGGAAGATTGTGGGATTCCTTTTTGTTAAAGAGCCTCCATGCAGAAAGTGGTTAAAATATATCCACGTTTTAATCCAATCCCTACTTAACTATATTCGCGAGTAGGACGAATTGAGTTATACAGGAGTTATAGGGTATAGGGGTATAGTTCGACCCGAACATAACGCCTCATTTTTTAATTACATATCGAGATACCCATATGACATCTATAAATTAATTACCTTTAAAAAGAAGAATAACTCAATAACCTAAGAATAAACAATTCTTTAATGCCATAAAAACGCCAAATTTGATCTTTTACCAGAAGTGATAGAGTCTGTGTAATCCAATTAAAAACTTTAGAAATTTAAAAACGGACGTTACAGACTACGATTCATGGACTCCAAATCCTTCTAAAAGTACGGTTTGAGACTACAAAACTCATGTTTTGACTAAGCCACAGCATGGTCGAACAAATATCTCAGAAACCAATTGGCAAACTCTAGCTAAGACGTGACAAAATAATATAAGTCGAAAATTTTCATGATTGTTGTTCCGGCTGCATTCTTTACTATTGGTATAGTGTTAAAGAACGCCTTAACTAACTTTAATTGAAAGGTGCTTACACTTGGGAAGTTTTTGCGGTTTCTGAAACTACAATGTTCATAGATGAGAAAAATCCAAAAACAAGAAAAAATTGCTGGATGGGTTTTTAAATAAATCGCGGCCAAAGCTCTCATCTTTAGGGGTCCTTTAGGTAAAAATTCTGTACAAGATTCGCCTTTACTACTTTTTCCTAAGTTGTACCATTTTTGAGATATAGAAGTTCAAATTGGGACAATGCACTGACTGTATTGCCTCCTTATAAAACAATGTCATGTACGATGTCCTTAACTAACTTTAGTTGAAAACGGCTTACACCTGGGAAAATCGCTGGAGGGATTTTTAAATAAATCGCGGTCAAAGTTCACATTTTAGGTTCATTTTAGATTTTCAGGATTTTGCTGGGAAGCGGCAAGTCCTATCGAAAGGCAACTAAGGGAATTGTTGTAGCAGTGAAAATCCTCTACAAAATTTTTTTTCAGTCCCATTTCGATAGGACTTGTCGTTCCCACGCAAAATACTGAAAACTTAAAATAACCCAAAAAATGTGAATTTGACCGGGATTTATAAGAAAATTCCTCCGGCGATTTTTTTTTTGCTTTTTTTAATTTTCTCATCTATGAACATTTTAGTTAAAGAATCGGCTAAAACTTCCCAGGGGTAAGCACCTTTCATTTAAATTTAGTTAAGGCGCACCGTGAGAGGTTTTTGTACTCTATGACATTAAACACTTTACTGGACTCAGGTCTTGCAACTTATTGTAACTAGAAATCAAACATTTCTTAAAGCCTAGTTTTGAAAAATAAAAATCGATACTTAAATAAACCCACATAATTATTCACTAATAATACCTAATAAAACTTTTGTCTATTGACCACTTGTGCCCAAAAGCGTTTTATATATATAATAACTTGTAAACGAACACAAAATCGTGAAGTTTGATTTCTGAAAAATAAGTCAAAAAGTATAAATCGCCTTTGCCGACAGGATATGTGCCCTCAGCCCGTGTGAATTTGCGACAGATCAAATACCGGCTGTTTGCGTAGCAAAAAGAAAATTTTTAACCAACCAAACGAAAATAAATAAAAACAAAAGAAATTTAAAGCAGTATTTTATCCAATAGAATATTGGCAATTTATTTAAATATTTAAATATGTATATTGTTGTAAACAATATTTACCTTTTTCAACAAGAGTGTTGTATCGCTGTTAAGTGGACGAAATCCAAAAAACAAGTGACGTTTAAAAACAACGAGTAAGTGAAGGTGTTGCAAAGTGGCGCTAAACATGATTGTCGCTCGTTAGAATTTGACAACACAAATTTGTGACGAAGTCACAAAGTTGCATTAATTAGTATGCATAAAATTCCAACGTAATATAAATATGCATGATTTTAGTTTAAGCACCGGCTACACAACCATAATATTTTCCCCCAAAAATTATGTATTCAGCGAGTTTTTTGAATGCTGTGGCCTGTTTGGATGATAGTTACAGCGCCCACAAGCCATTAGAGCTTTGTCAGGAAGCATGGACTTTCCCCTAAAAATTAGATATCGCAGTAAACAAGACTACAAATGTCAAAAAAAGTCCAAATGATCCTCGAACAGTCTTAAGGTGCACTTATGTTGAATTTTTTGAGCGACGTACATGAAGATGTTGGCCGCACACATTCTCTTGGAACTTGTTGTACGTTTGAAAGTAATTTTATTTGAAGGACTGGACCGATATAATCAATTTTGGGTGCAAAGTTCAGATCAAATCGATTACTACCATTTTTGCGAATTTTTTTTTTTACTAAATCCAAAACTTTGACCGAATCGGTCGATCCGTTTGAGAGTTATCATGCGGTCCAGGCTGCCAGACTACTGAGATACAGACGGACGGGCTGTCCGTCCAAACATTTGTGAAATTATACTTTGTTGATGATAGAGAAAAAATGCAAGTGAATATGCTACATATAGCAGATTTAAGCAGTTTTTGACACAAATTCATTTTTCTTCATTATTTTCTTCTCTTGTTTAGCAACAAGTAAAAAAATTTTGGTGAAGGCTTCGAAACAAACTTCTAATTGGCTTTCATACATTTTGTCCAATAGACATGTTTCATGCACTTCCATTACCACAATACTGAACTTGTAATTATTTTGGATACAGGATGAGTGTAAAGCCTCGAGACCTCAATATAGCTTGAATAAGACATAACAAATATGGAATATATTCATTACGAAATTCGTATTAATTAGTGGAATGATGTGGCATGAAGACGTAATTCTGATTTCATTGGAAGTTTCCCCCTAAAAGAGTATACAAACAAAAAATTTGAAATAAAAATCTTACAAAACTTGACTTGATGTACATTTTCTCTACAGAAACTTCAAAAAAATATAAGTGTTCATTTGAAATCTCCTAACATAAAAAATGTTAATGAGAAAGAAAATATAATAATTGGTTACAGTAGCTTAATAAATTTTGTTCGACCAAACCATTTAGGGGGGGGGGGGGGCCCGGGCCCGTACGTCCCTGACAGAGAGTAATGTTTTTCAAAACGAACTGACAGTGTTGCAAAATTTTACTGATCACTGCCAATATCAGGATTTCATCCCGGCGAAGGGAATTATCAATTGGCTTCTCAGTTTTTGAAATGATGCCTTTTTAGTGAAAAACCGAACTCTTTAAGTGTCTTGTATTCCCAAATGAATGAGAATCACACTCACTTTTCGGCTTTTCCAAAGAAACACCAAAATCAGAATATTCTGCAACATGTCAGCACGTATCAACTAAGAATTCGTTGAATTCTGTGAGTTGAAAATAACATCACCACAGTTGCCTGTGAGGTTGTTTTTGGAATTTTGTTTTTAACAAAGCTCCATTTGCCCGTGCCTCGGCTGTTTTTTGTTTGTTTTGTTTATTGTTGAAGATTCAATCTCATTTCGATTGCTTGAGTGGAGTATTCCCCCATTGGCTAAACTTCATTTATTACCCTCTATTACAGAGAGTAATGTTTTTCAAAACGAACTGACAGTGTTGCAAAATTTTACTGATCGCTACCAATGTCATGATTTCATCCCGGTGAATGGAATTATCAATTGGCTTCTCAGTTTTTGAAATGATGGCTTTTTAGTGAAAAACCGAACTCTTTAAGTGTCTAGTATTCCCAAATGAATGAGAATCGCACTCACTTTTCGGCTTTTCCAAAGAAACACCAAAATCAAAATATTCTGCAACATGTCAGCACTTTTGGTTTCACATAGAGATGCATTTATTTTTTAATGTACAACATATTAATAATAATAGAAAATATATATTTCATTATTTAATTTATAAAATGCTTGTTATCAAGCGGGATTATTATTAAAAAATGTTTTTACCACTTTTTACTAATAAAGTGTTCCCTTACTTCAAAAGGACATACATAGATCTTGGGACTAATACAAATTTCAATGAAAGATATCATACATATTGAATAATTTAGATTTAAATTATTGTTTGTTAACAATGGGTTAACACATTTTAGTCCTTAAAGAGTTAACCTCGTTTAGATCTGGCAACGTCAATGTCAACAGATTTCAACGACTGGCAAATGGCGCCAAAGCCTCCACCTTCCTTCATGTTATGATCGTTGACACTTATTTACTCTCGTCTCTTCTATCTCTCGATACGAAGTCGCGCTCCCTCGCTATTGTGCAAACCAGGTAATCTGTCTTACCAACCCTTATTTATTATTATTATTAATAAACTCGGCCATTGCCATTATAATTTAAAACTAAAACCCCACTATTGTGTTTTTATTTATTTATTGGTTTGGGCTTTGCATATTTCCCAGCATTGGCGCAAACATTGGTCCATTCGTACCGGATTACGAACGAGCTGTTGTCTAAAGAAGTAATTGTTTTCTTCTTTTTTCTAATTGCAAAGCATCATCATCACCATCAATACAGTCCACCACCACATCATCTTATTATCACCATCATCTTGTTTACATTTAAAACAAACAAATAAATAAATAATATTCTTAAAAAGAAATAATTATCGAAGAAAAAATTGTGTAAAAACAACAACAATCGCGTCGTTGATATTCTTTGTGGCCGTTTTACAACCCTTCGCGTACCCCGTCCCCCTCCGTCTTGAATGCAAATATTGTTTTGCCGACGGCAATTGAAAAAATCAAAATAATTGAAGAAAAGTGTGTGTTTTGGCTTTTCTGTTGAAAATAAAATATTGATGTGCGGTGTCATTTTAATGTGCATAAAATTCCCCAATTGGTGTAATGAAATTTTAAAATTGTTAAATTTTTTGCAGTATTGCATTTTAATAATTAAAATAATATTCATAAATCACCCCCAAAAAATACACGCACTTCAATTGCATTGGTTTGTTGGTTCATTCGTTCACTAGTGATCAGTAATAGGTGTACCTACACACAAATGCCATAGAAATCATACGGCTAATATCGTTGCCTAGTCGGTCAGCCACTTGATACGTATATCTATATATATATAAAAGAGCAGCGAGGTGTGAGGTATTCACTGACTGACTGATTCATCAGCGCCCAGACGAAACCGCTGAAGCTAGAAAGTTGAAATTTTGGGTGTAGGTTGCTGTTGGTTTGTAGGGGTGAGATAAGGCTGGGTTTTTGAAAATTCGACCTAGAAGTGAACGAAAAGTACTAAAAGGTACTAAATATGGTACCCTTGGTATTAGGCAAACGGGAAGAGCTACAATTCTGAAATTTGGAATGAGGGTAACTGATGGAGAGTTAGAAAGATGTACCAAAGGGTTTTTGGAAATTCGAACTACAAGGGTACAAAAAGTACTAAATGGTACTAAATTTAGTTCAATTTGGATTTGTGTGAACGGATAGAGCTGGAATCCTGAAATTAGGGTCAATTGTGGAGAGTAACAAAGAAAGGTTTTTGGAAATTCGAACTACAAGCGCACGAAAAGTACTAAATGGTACTAAATTTAGTACAATTTGGATTTGGGTGAACGGATAGAGCTGGAATCCTGAAATTTGGAATGAGAATGATTAAGAGTAACAATGAAAGGTTTTTGGAAATTTAGTACAATTTGGATTTGGGTGAACGGATAGAGTTGGAATCCTGAAATTTGGAATGAGAATCATTGATGAAGAGTAAAAATGAAAGGTTTTTGGAAATTCTAACTATAAGTGCACGAAATGTTCTAAATGGTACTAAATTTAGTACAATTTGGATTTGGGTGAACGGATTGAGCTTGAATCCTGAAATTTGTAATGAGGGTCACTGATGAAGAGTAACAAAGAAAGGTTTTTAGAAATTCGAACTACAAGCGCACGAAAAGTACTAAATGGTACTAAATTTAGTACAATTTGGATTTGGGTGAACGGATAGAGCTGAAATCCTGAAATTTGGAATGAGAATCACTGATGAAGAGTAAAAATGAAAGGTTTTTGGGATTCGAACTATAAGTGTACGAAAAGTACTAAATAGTACTAAATATAGTACAATTTGGATATGGGTTAACGAATAGGGCCGGAATCCTGAATTTGGAATGGGGATCACTGATGAAGAGTGAGAAAGATGTACCAAAGGTCGAAAAGCCCTAAATGGTAGTGAGTTTAGTATGATTTGGATTTGAGAAGCTGGAGTCCTGAAATTTGGAATTAATATTACTGATGGAATATAGAATTGAGATATGGAGGTAGCTTTGGAAAATCATACTAATGTGCACGAAGCAGTACTAAATGGTACGGAATTCGCAACAATTTGTATTTGCGTGAACGGATTACTGTTGGAGTGTAGGATTGAGGTAGTTTTGGTAATTCGTACTTACTGAAAAATGCTAAATGGAACTACATTGGCTATAAATTTGGTTTAGGTGAACGGATAAAGCTGAGATATAAAAGTACATTTTGTGGACATTTTTTAAATTAAACTTTTATATCCTCTGAGTATTCAAGGTCCAAATTTAAAGAAAATTGGACAATAAAGATTTGTTCTTCTTTTAAAATACAATAAGTCGAGAGGTACCGTTATATAGGAAAATATACGAAAACGTGGATTTTTATGGCCATTTTGAATGCCGAAAATTTAACGGACCTTTCGGGTTCTGGGCGAAACCGCTAAAGCTAGAACATTGTGTTGTAAATGTGCGTGATTGTTGTTGTGAAGGGGTGAGATAAAGTTAAGTGTTTGGAAATTCGTACTGAAAGGAAAAGCTGTGTTAATGACGGGTTAAAACCAGAAGTCAAATCTGAAATTTGCAATATGATACGTAGTTTTGGAAATTCGAAATAAAAAAAAGTATTTGTGTAGGGATGCGATACGGCAGATACTTTTTTGTAAATTTTGACTACAATCGAAAAAAATGTTGGTAATAAAGATAGGTCTTAGTACAACAGAATCTCCAGTATTCACCATTCCCGTATTAAATATTGTTTATATACATATATTTTGTTCCCTTCCGGGCATTTGCTAGTACATACATAAGTTTAGTATTGTCTGCTGTGTTACAGGTGACCCTCGATAAACGCAACCAACATAAAATATTAAAATTTTAAGATTCACTTTGGCAGTTTTGTTGAGATGTATGTTTTACTTACTATTTGTTGTAGTCAAGCTTAATCTCATATTTGTTGTTTTCAAATTTAAAAAACAACAAGTTTAAAGTGGGGTGTAGTTAAAATTGATTACTTTTGGGAATGGCAGAGAATACTAGTTTCGTCCAACGCCACTTGGACTCATCAGTTCTCTTAGTTCTTTGTATTGAAACAAAGAACCCTTCCCCAATTTTATGACGACTCGAGCTCAAGAATAAGTGTGACTGATGAATTCGTTTCAATGCGAATTCAACCGAAAACACCTAAAAACTCTCGTAGCCGCATATGTAAACCAAATTAACTACTCCCACTGTCATGTGTCTCCATATTGCAGAGAATGCACATAACTATTTTGATAGTTGTTGAAAAATAACAACAACCAATCGTCCACTGTGCTCTGTGTCTATTTTTAGATTCACTTTGGAAGTTTTGTTGAGATGTATGTTTTACTTACTATTTGTTGTAGTCAAGCTTAATCTCATATTTGTTTTTTTTTTTCAAATTTAAAAAACAACAAGTTTAAAGTGGGGTGTAGTTAAAACTGATTACTTTTGGGGATGGCAGAGAATACTAGTTTCGTCCAACGCCACTTGGACTCATCAGTTCTCTTAGTTCTTTGTATTGAAACAAAGAACCCTTCCCCAATTTTATGACGACTCGAGCTCAAGAATAAGTGTGACTGATGAATTCATTTCAATGCGAATTCAACCGAAAACACCTAAAAACTCTCGTAGCCGCATATGTAAACCAAATTAACTACTCCCACTGTCATGTGTCTCCACATTGCAGAGAATGCACATAACTATTTTGATAGTTGTTGAAAAATAACAACAACCAATCGTCCACGGTGCTCTGTGTCTATTTTTAGATTCACTTTGGCAGTTTTGTTGAGATGTATGTTTTACTTACTATTTGTTGTAGTCAAGCTTAATCTCATATATGTTGTTTTCAAATTTAAAAAACAACAAGTTTAAAGTGGGGTGTAGTTAAAATTGATTACTTTTGGGGATGGCAGAGAATACTAGTTTCGTCCAACGCCACTTGGACTCATTAGTTCTCTTAGTTCTTTGTATTGAAACAAAGAACCCTTCCCCAATTTTATGACGACTCGAGCTCAAGAATAAGTTTAAAGTGGGGTGTAGTTCAATGCGAATTCAACCGAAAACACCTAAAAACTCTCGTAGCCGCATATGTAAACCAAATTAACTACTCCCACTGTCATGTGTCTCCACATTGCAGAGAATGCACATAACTATTTTGATAGTTGTTGAAAAATAACAACAACCAATCGTCCACTGTGCTCTGTGTCTATTTTTAGATTCACTTTGGAAGTTTTGTTGAGATGTATGTTTTACTTACTATTTGTTGTAGTCAAGCTTAATCTCATATATGTTGTTTTCAAATTTAAAAAACAACAAGTTTAAAGTGGGGTGTAGTTAAAATTGATTACTTTTGGGGATGGCAGAGAATACTAGTTTCGTCCAACGCCACTTGGACTCATTAGTTCTCTTAGTTCTTTGTATTGAAACAAAGAACCCTTCCCCAATTTTATGACGACTCGAGCCCAAGAATAAGTTTAAAGTGGGGTGTAGTTCAATGCGAATTCAACCGAAAACACCTAAAAACTCTCGTAGCCGCATATGTAAACCAAATTAACTACTCCCACTGTCATGTGTCTCCACATTGCAGAGAATGCACATAACTATTTTGATAGTTGTTGAAAAATAACAATAATGTCTATTTTTAGATTCACTTTGGCAGTTTTGTTGAGATGTATGTTTTACTTACTATTTGTTGTAGTCAAGCTTAATCTCATATTTGTTGTTTTCAAATTTAAAAAACAACAAGTTTAAAGTGGGATGTAGTTAAAATTGTTTACTTTTGGGGATGGCAGAGAATACTAGATTCGTCCAACGCCACTTGGACTCATCAGTTCTCTTAGTTCTTTGTATTGAAACAAAGAAACCTTCCCCAATTTTATGACGACTCGAGTTCAAGAATAAGTGTGACTGATGAATTCGTTTCAATGCGAATTCAACCGAAAACACCTAAAAACTCTCGTAGCCGCATATGTAAACCAAATTAACTACTCCCACTGTCATGTGTCTCCATATTGCAGAGAATGCACATAACTATTTTGATAGTTGTTGAAAAATAACAACAACCAATCGTCCACTGTGCTCTGTGTCTATTTTTAGATTCACTTTGGCAGTTTTGTTGAGATGTATGTTTTACTTACTATTTGTTGTAGTCAAGCTTAATCTCATATTTGTTGTTTTCAACTTTAAAAAACAATAAGTTTAAAGTGGGGAGTAGTTAAAACTGATTACTTTTGGGGATGGCAGAGAATACTAGTTTCGTCCAACGCCACTTGGACTCATAAGTTCTCTTAGTTCTTTGTATTGAAACAAAGAACCCTTCCCCAATTTTATGACGACTCGAGCTCAAGAATAAGTGTGACTGATGAATTCGTTTCAATGCGAATTCAACCGAAAACACCTAAAAACTCTCGTAGCCGCATATGTAAACCAAATTAACTACTCCCACTGTCATGTGTCTCCACATTGATAGTTGATAGTTGTTGACAAATAACAACAACCAATCGTCCACGGTGCTCTTGTGTCTATTTTTAGATTCACTTTGGCAGTTTTGTTGAGATGTATGTTTTACTTACTATTTGTTGTAGTCAAGCTTAATCTCATATTTGTTGTTTTCAAAGTAATCAGTTTTAACTAAACCCCACTGTAAACTTGTTGTTTTTTTAATTTGAAATTTGGGTGACGTAGGGGATGGAAGATACCAAGCCCAGAATTTATCTTGATCCCTCTTTCATCCCAAGTGGACACTGACCTCCCCGTGGTGTCACCTGGGGAACTGCCTTTAACACCCGTTAAAGGTATTGAGCTAGCATGTGCCGCGCGTTCACCCATAAGAACGTTAAAAACTTGGGTTTGGGCGTCGGGTTAGTAACCCTCCCCTAGAAAAAACAGCCTACTATGAAAAAACGAAAGAAAAGAAAAACAAACCCCTCTAAAGTTGACGACCCCCGCAAACGTTTTAAGGACCAAGATCTGCGAATCTGCACCTGGAATGTTCGCACTCTTTATAGAGAAGGTGCAGTTTACGCGCTGGCAGATGTACTTGAAAAGTACAAGGCCGACATTACTGCCATACAGGAAATACGATGGATTGGGAAAGGCGTCACAACAACACCTAAAGGTGACGCACTGTATTATAGCTGCCACGACGTAAAGCATGAGTTTGGTTGCGGATTTGTAGTTGGTCAGAGGTTAAAACATCTGGTCTCCAGCTTCACCCCAGTGAATGAAAGACTTGCTACAATTCGATATAAAGCAAATTTCTTCAACATCAGCTTTATCTGCGCTCATGCTCCAACCGAAGACAAGGACGAACAGACCAAAGATATATTCTACGAGCGTTTAGAAGAAACATATGACCGTTGTCCTGCCCATGATATTAAAATTGTTCTAGGCGATTTTAATGCCAAAATTGGAAAGGAGAATATCTTTGGACAAGCAGTCGGGAAATTCAGTCTACATAGTGTAACATCAGACAATGGAATGAGGCTGATAGACTTCGCAGCGGCAAAAAACATGGTAGTTAGTGTAGTATCGGTAGCATAGACAATAATGTCATGTGGATATCAAATATGAAAATATAATAAAAATTACTTTTTACGGAGTTCGAGAATAATTCAGACGTGTTTTATTTATAACTACGGACTATTACATTGGCGACGAGGAGAAAATCAGATTGAGGAAGAATCGGGATCAGGATCAAATAAATAAGCATTAATTGGAAAATTTTAAGCGGTTTGGAATCATTTAAAATGGATATGAATAATTTAGGTAAGATGTATCATAGAAGTCTTATTAATACGAGTCGTCTCAACCTTCCCACTGTTATAAGATTATACGACACTGCCTCGGGAAGAAATGAGGATTGTGAACGTTTTAATACTATCTCAGACTGAATTTCCACATTGATTGTTTCTTTTAATATACTTATATATATTTTTTTTCTTTTACATGTACACAATATCAAAATGAGCCATGAGTTTGGAATATTAACTTCTGTGTATGGAAGTTCAAACTATGGTATGGTTACTTATACACAGTGCAAACATATTGAGTAAGGAATTTGTAATGTTGGAAAATGCGATGATTAGAATCAGTTCCCAATTTCTAATGTGAAAATTAAATTCGGTTCACATTAGATTAAGATGATGATGATGTATTGCTAATGCGATGATTAAATTCGGTTCGCAATTGATTAAATTCAGAATACATATTGAGCAATGCGAATTATTTTGCTGGTGCGATGATTAAATTCGGTTCGCAATTGATTAAATTCAGAAGAGAGCAAAATATAGAAAAGTAGAATGATTTATTCAAGCTAATATGCAATGTGTATAAGCAACCCCGAACTTGGGAAGTGAAATGAAGGTGTGACGATTCAAGAAGATGTCACAGGATATTAAATTATTTGTGTCTTAAAGATTTAGATATGGGTCGGACACAATTCACACGTGGGCTGTTGGAATTTCAGTTTGAAATAGATGATGGTAACTGTGCAATTAAATGGAATAGTTGGTTGCGTGGCTTTGAGCTTTTTGCAACTGCAAATCGAATAACAGATTGTGACGAAAAATACAGTTGGTTGTTACATTATGCTGGCACAAAAGTACAGGAGGTGTTCTCCAATTTGCCGCACACAGAGGATTATGTCAAACGCGGGCCACTGATTGGTGGATTTATTCCTCATTTAAACAAATATGATGATGCGGTAATGAAATTACAGAATTTCTTTGCACCGAAACGAAATGCCACATATGAACGACACATCTTTCGAAAAATGAAACAAGAACCAAACGAGAGAATTGAACTGTTTGCAGTGCGTCTTCGTACACAGGCCGAAAGATGTAATTTTGGAAATCAAATTGAGAGCAACATTAAGGATCAAATCACGGAGGCATGTTCATCTGATTTACTGCGGCGTAAGATTCTTGAACGTGGTGATGACAGTTTGGATGAAATTTTGAAAATGGCAAGGATTATAGAAGCAGTATCGGAACAGCAGAAGTCGTTTCGAACATCCAAGTCAGCTTGCGGTGACAGTAATTCGCCGAACAACAATAATGTAGATGTGTGCAAAATTGGCAGTCAGGATATGCGCAAACGACAATTTCGAAGTAACCAAAACAATCGATTCGAATGTTATCGGTGTGGAACAAAGGGTCATAAGGCTAATGACAATCGCTGTCCAGCGAAGGGTAAAGAATGTTCGAAGTGTGGTGGGAAAAATCATTTTGCTCGGAAATGTATGACAACGAACATTCGGAAGCGCAAGAGAAATGAGCATTACGATGAAAACGATTCACGCTATAAGTCATTAAACAGAGCGACAGGGAACTACGAAACGGAACGGGTGCAGATGGTTTCTTCTATGGAGGAGTATGACGATTATGCTGATGATAATGAATTTTGCATTAGTACATCCGACAGTTCAAACGAAATACGATGTCAAATTGGAGGTGTTGAGACCACGGCTATCATTGACTCGGGATCAAAATACAATGTGGTGGATCGAGAAAATTGGATGGATTTGAAAAGCAAAAATGTAAATGTAATCGGTCGCCAGAAACAAACTGATAAGACATTCACAGCATATGGTGGAAAACCGTTGAAGCTTATGGGACTTTTCAAAGCGATGGTTCAGATAGATGGTAGAAGCACTATAGCAGATTTTTATGTTGTTGATGAAAAAGGGAAGCTCTTATTAGGGCGCGATACGGCTATGTGTTTGCAAGTATTAAAAATAGGAAATAACATCAATCAAGTTACTGGGAAAACTGATGATCATCAACTTGGCAAAATCGCCGGTATCATAGTTCACATACCGATAAAAGAAAATGTAAAACCCATAGTACCACCGTATCGGCGTATCCCTGCTTCACTCGAGGAAGCTGTCGACAAAAAGATTCAAGAAATGTTACGACAAGGTATTATTGAAAAGGTGAATGGCCCCTCGAAATGGGTTTCTCCGGTTGTCGTGGTGCCAAAACGAGATGATATACGTCTATGTGTCGATATGCGTCGAGCAAATGAGGCGGTCAGTAGAGAAAATCACCCGTTACCAACGATAGACGATTTTCTACCCCATATAGGCACCGGTAAATTTTTCTCCAAATTGGACATTAAGCAGGCCTTCCACCAGGTCGAAATTGCTCCTGATTCAAGAGAAATCACGACATTTATAACTAAGCGTGGACTCTATCGTTATACTAGGCTGATGTTTGGCATTACATGCGCTCCAGAAATCTTTCAAAAATTATGGAACAAGTACTAAATGGGTGTGACGGGTGTCTTAATTTTATAGATGATATTATTGTTTACGCGGAGACGAAAGATGAACATGATAGACGTTTGAAAAAGGTTTTTGATCGTCTTCGAAAATTTAATGTGACGCTCAACATAAAAAAATGTGTCATTGGAGTTTCAGAGCTTGAGTTTCTTGGCCATCGATTGTCGCCAAACGGGATCACACCTACGTTTGATAAAGTGGATGCCATCAAACGGTTCCGAGAACCTTCGACATCTGAAGAGGTACGTAGTTTCTTGGGTCTGGTAAATTATGTGGGAAAATTCATACCAAATTTAGCTACAATTACCGATCCTCTGCGCAAGTTAACTCACAAAGATACCCAATTTGAATGGAGTTCAGTTCATGCAAAAGCTTTTAATGATTTAAAACGGTATATGTCAACAGAAAAAACACTTGGGTATTACAGTACCAAAGATCGTACCCAAATTATTGCAGATGCCAGTCCAGTGGGACTAGGTGCCGTTCTTATACAATTTAACGAATCAGGTCCACGTATAATATCATACGCTAGTCGCAGTCTATCCGCTATCGAAAAAAGGTACGCACAAACAGAGAAGGAAGCCCTTGCTTTGGTATGGGCAGTAGAAAGATTCCATTACTACGTTTATGAAAAGCTATTTGAACTAGTCACCGACCACAAACCACTGGAGACAATCTTCGCACCGAGATCGAAGCCATGTGCACGGATCGAGCGATGGGTATTGAGATTACAATCATACCGATACAAGGTAATCTACCGGCCTGGTAAGTCAAATATAGCCGATCCACTATCGCGACTGGCCGTTGGTTCAATAGCAAACATTGAAATTACTGGAGAACGGTGCGAAGACTCAGATTATTATGTCAATTGGCTGCTATCGCATGTAACTCCAAAGGCGATGAAGCTTCAGGAAATAGTACAAGCGTCTGATAACGACCATGAAATTCAAGCAGTAAGAAATGCAATTATGAATCAAGAATGGGTTGGTGCTGCTGAATCATACAAAGTATATGAAACAGAATTGAGTTTTGCAGATCGTATACTATTAAGAGGCACACGTATTGTCATTCCATCGGACTTGCGGAGTCGTGTACTAGATTTGGCCCATGAAGGACATCCAGGTATGACGGTAATGAAAAGACGTCTACGAGCAAAAGTATGGTGGCCTAGAATCGATCAAAATGTTGAGGCCATGGTAAAAAGGTGTCAAGGTTGTACCCTCGTTAGTATACCGTCTAATCCAGAACCGATACGCAGAACCGAATTACCATCAGAACCGTGGCAGCACCTAGCGGTGGATTTTTGTGGACCATTACCTTCGGGTCACCACCTATTTGTCATCGTTGATTACTACAGTCGTTTCATGGAGGTCGAGATAATGACAAAGATCGATACAATGGAAACCATAAATCGATTGGAAATCATTTTTGCGCGATTTGGATTTCCAGTATCCATTACGGCAGATAATGGACCACAGTTTGGCGCTGAGTTTCGAAATTACTGCGAAATAAACAACATTAAATTGATAAACACGACACCATACTGGCCCCAGCAAAATGGTGAGGTTGAGCGGCAAAATCGGTCACTATTGAAGGTTCTGAAAATAAGTCAAGCAACAAAAAGCAACTGGAAAGCAGAATTGTTGAAATATTTGTTGATGTATCGATCAACACCACACTCAACAACATTGAAGTCGCCAGCCGAATTGATGTTCAATCGGAAGATAAGAGATAAGCTTCCAACTATAACACAGCCATTGGAAATCGACGAAGAGCTGCATGATCGTGACAAAGAACAAAAAGAAAAAGGAAAGGTATATGCAGATTCCAAGAGAAATGCTAAGCATATCGATATAAAAGAAGGGGACATGGTCATATTAAAACGGCAGGCTGTGATGAATAAGTTAGACTCACCATTTGAGCCAAACATACACAAAGTATTGAAAAGGAGTGGTTCTGAAGCTTTGGTTGAATCGACGGAAAATGGAAGAAGGAAGCGACGGAACGTTGCACATCTTAAACGAATTTCAATTGACGACAGTATAAATGAATCATCGTTCAATCCACTTGTGAACGAAGGAAATAAATCAAAGCCTTGTGCCCGAACCACGGGCAATCAATCTCCTTCGATCGTATTGCCAACGGGGGACTTGGGATCGCCGCAACAGGGGCGACTATTGCCAGCCAAACGCAGATGTCAAAAGCCAATACGATTCCAGGAGTATCGAATGTAATCAGAATAATTTGTTTATATTAAATTTGAAAAAAAAAAATAAAATAAAAAAAATAGTATCTGTAGTATCGGTAGCATAGACAATAATGTCATGTGGATATCAAATATGAAAATATAATAAAAATTACTTTTTACGGAGTTCGAGAATAATTCAGACGTGTTTTATTTATAACTACGGACTATTACAGTTAGTAGTACCAGATTTAAGCATCTCGATATTCATAAGGGCACTTGGCTGTCTCCAGACCAAAGAACAATAAATCAAATTGATCACGTTGTGATAGATGGAAGACATTCATCGAGCGTGTTGGATGCACGATCGTTCCGAGGAGCAAACATAGATTCGTACCATTACCTCGTTGCAGCAAAGGTACGTACCCGTCTAAACGTTGCAAATAAAGCACGGACAGACACAACACGAAAGTTGGACATCGCTAAGCTGCAAACACAACAGATAGCCACAGCATATTCCACTCAACTGACCCAATTGCTTAATTAAAGCGCTTCTCGTCCCGATAACATATCAGCACAATGGCAAAATATTGCCCACTCCATGCAAACTGCCGCAAATTCAGTACTTGGATACCATAGACCTCCACCAAAGAATCCATGGTATGACCAGGAGTGCCGTGCTGCTACCGAAGAAAAAAATGCGGCATATATGGCAACTTTACAATCAGTAGCAACGCGTAGCGCACCAGAGAGGTATCGGGAGAAAAGGAGAGAGGAGAAACGTCTTTCCCGCAGGAAAAAGAGAGAGATGGAAAAGAGGGAGTGTGAACAAATAGAGATGTACAGGAGACAGAACGAAGTCCGAAAATTCTACCAAAGAGTGAAGCATCAAATTGATGGCTTTGGTACAGGCATATCTCCCTGTAGAGACCAACAAGGTAATTTGGTAACTGATACAGATAGTGTGCTCAGGATATGGAAAGAACATTTTTCCAAACTGTTGGTATCCGATAGCAGTGAAGACGGTGAAGATACCACAGATCCAATCCCAGAAGATGGTATTGAATGTATACCGCCCAGCCAAGATGAGGTAAGGACAGCAATAAACCGGCTAAAGAATAATAAGGCGGCAGGAGCAGATGGCCTATCAGCCGAGCTGTTCAAAACCGGAGGCGACACGCTGATAAGGTGTATGCATCAGCTAGTTAGCACCACCTGGCAGGAAGAACGCGTACCTGACGATTGGAACGTGAGCATCCTATGTCCAGTCCACAAGAAGGGGACTAAAGCCTATGGTCAATGAAATTATTGGACCCTATCAGTGCGGCTTTAGACCTGGCAAATCCACCATTGACCAGATATTTACCTTGAGACCTGAAAAATCCTGAAAAAGACCCAAGAAATGCAGATCGACACCTTCCATCTTTTCTTCGATTATAAAGCAGCATTCGACAGCCCTATACGTTCAAAGGTGTTCCAAGTCATGTCTGATTTTGGTATTCCTGCAAAGCTCATTCGGCTTTGTAGAATGACATTAACTGAGACGAGATCCTCAGTTAAAATAGGAAAGAACCTCTCCGAAGAGTTTATTACCAAAAGAGGTTTCAAGCAAGGAGACGGCCTGTCGTGTGAAAAGGTCATACGAGACGCGAAGGTCAAAAGAAATGGAACGATATACACGAACAGCCATATGTTACTAGCTTATGCCGACGACATTGACATCATGGGTCGATCGGTAAAGGAAGTAATTGACACCTTTACAAAAGTAAAGGACTTCGTACCTCGTAAAGGACTACCTCGGCACCGCCATAAACACAACAATAATAAAGATTTCAAATATATATATATATATATATATATATATATATATATATATATATATATATATTTATATATATTTATATATATTTGAAATCTTTATTATTTATTTGAAATTTTTTACATATTTTGCGCCACATCTTTGCATTTGGTTGCTAAATATCATATCGCAGATTATAATTTTGCTGATTATAGACCAATTTTTGATATTGCACTATTGTGTGAGAGGTTCAAGGCATTTATTTCGCGGTTTCGTTATATTTTCGGAAGCTTTTGGTATTTTTCTTGGACCTTTGAAAAATTCGGTCGATGTTTTGAAACTTTTGGAGTTTGTGGACAACTTTTTTGATCTTTTATAGTTTCTTCGTATATCGTGCGAAGTAGAGTCAGTTTAATTCTTGGTTTTTGGATACATTATAAGAGGAAATCGTGCTTTAAGGCCTGCGTACATAAGCTGCCTTGCCTGCTTACCTTGCTTACTTCTGATAAAAGAATAAAAAAGAAAAGGGCAACCCAGTTCGAAATTTCCTCGGCCTTGTTTATTCTTTTATTTTTATTATGTCAAAAATGAAGCAGGAAAGCAAGGCAATTAGGCAGAGCAGCTTATGTACGCAGGCCTTTAGTTCTTCCCTTCTTGCTTGTTTTAGTACAGATTTCGGGAAACTTGTTCAAAATGTCATTCACCCCAATAGATATGTTCACTAGAACTTCGGATGCGGTCATCCAGTTTAATGCTCGTTTCAATACGATGGGTGATGAGCAGCTTGATATTCATGCGCTACAGTCTCATCTTAGTGCATTATAAAAACTTTGGACACAAGCACAGGAAAAATTTGAAAGGCGCTGTGATTATATGATGTCGTCAGTAGAGACGACGAAAGAGGTTATCGATGCGGTCGATCAGAAGTACAATTCGTCATTTCAAATTTATGTCGACTGCCAGTCAGCAATTAATAGGAAACTAGGGCAATTCAAGAAATATCGTACCTCCTCTATTAATGGTAGTATTTGTGGTTCGGTTGCTTCGTTGATAGAAACGCCGGGAGAGAATATAGCTGAGTCGTCTAAAGAAAACCCGCAAGCCACGCACAACAATTT
Organism: Musca autumnalis; assembly: GCF_047663935.1. Lineage (NCBI taxonomy): Eukaryota > Metazoa > Arthropoda > Insecta > Diptera > Muscidae > Musca > Musca autumnalis. Next base: position 125,183,526 of record NW_027412088.1, on the reverse strand, counting down.
GAGTACTTCTCGCGAAAATCATTCGCAGATAGAAACTCAGCTTTTCTCTATGGTGAGAAATAATAGTGCCAGTTTTAGGACTATGGATGAATTTTCTCATTTGGATTGTTTCCATAACCTTGCCCTACCGCCGTGCGATACGGACATTTTTGAAGGCGATTTCCATTCGTGGCCAACTTTTAGGGATTTGTTTACCGCTATATATATTGTTAATGATCGTCTTACCGACGTAGAAAAACTTTGTCATCTCGTTAGGAAGACTTCTGGTGAAGCTCGCGAGATTGTATCGAGATTCCCCTTAATTAATCGCAGTTTCGAGCTCGCGTGGAAGGCACTAGTCGAAACTTATGATAATCCGCGGCTTCTGGTTCACAACCAATTGAAAGTTTTGTTCGATATTCCGGTCCTCTACAGTGAGACTAGTTCGGGATTAAAGTCAATCGAACGTTGCATCAATGGATGCCTATCGTCGATGTCCGTGTATGATATCAATACGGAAAATTGGGATCCGATATTAGTATTTTTGTGTCTCCAGAAATTGCCAAAAATTACTCAGACTCTTTGGGAGCAGAGTGTTAAAGACAGATCCTCTCTTTCGTCATGGAAAGACTTGCTAGCCTTCCTCACTGCGCGAATTCGTACGCTCATGTGCCTTCATGATTTGCGTGGTACAGATCAGTCGAAGCGGTCAAATAATAGTAAAGTTCAAGCGGGTCATTCAAATAACAGAGTTTCAGAGCCACCGCGTACTCCCCGCGCTTCGAAAGTTTCAAATTGTATAATTTGTCAAAATCAGCGTCATAAATTGTATGACTGTCCCCGCTTTAAGAGTCTAAAACCCGCAGATCGGTACAAAGTGATGAAACGTCATCATCTTTGTATTAATTGTCTTAGGAACGATCATGAAGTAAAGAATTGTGATAGCAAACGTCGGTGTTCGAAGTGTAATAAGACCCACCATACTTTGTTGCATCGGGGTGATATTACATCGAATAATTCTTCTCGAACTTCCACCGTGACTAGCAATGTCCCCCAAAATTCGAGTACTACTTCTTCGACTGTCCCCCCTAATTCGGAAAATTGCGCACCATCCACGTCCGCTGGTTGCTTGCCCCGACAAGTGTTTCACGCCGCGCAGAACAAAGCTGTACTTTTATGTACCGCAATGGTGAATATTGTTCATCTAGGTGTTTCGTACCCTGCTAGGGCGTTTATAGATCCTGCTTCAGAGTCCTCTTTTATTTCCGAGCGACTCCAAACTCGTTTGAAGCTTCCTGTTCGTTCTACGAATGCTGTAATTTCAGGAGTTAATTGTTCACTCTTGGCCACTGCTAGTTAAGCTTGTCGTATTCAAATTAGCAGTCGCTTCGACCCTTCTCTGGAATAGGAAATCAACGTCCCATTTTGTCTGGAGCACTACTTGCTCAAAATACTGAATTTGGCTGGCTTGTTACGGGTCCTGTCCCTGCAGCACAAGGTCGAACATTTGCCACTACTATTGAGGTAGCAGAGGAAGACAAAATCAACCAGACCCTTTTGAGATTCTCGAAAATCGAGGAGACTCCCAAAAACAAAATATTATCCCCATCGGGATAAGGAGAATTACGTCCGAACTACTCGTAGAAACTCAGAGGGTAGGTATATTATTACGCTGCCGATTAAATTTGAGATTAGCGCTATCGGGTACTTGGGAGAGTCTCGCACGAAGGTCCTCAAGCAATTTTTTCGGAACGAGAATTCTTTAATGAAAAAGCCTGAAGTAAAACTAGTTTACGACCAAGTATTATCGGAATATTTGGAATATGACCACATGAGGCCAGTATCCACAAATACTTCAATGGATATCCTTTCGTGTTATATACCCCATCACCCCGTGATAAACCTTGAAAATCATGCCTCAAATAAAACTTCGAATGGGCAGAGTCTTAACGACATATTGCACGTAGGTCCAACGTCACAACAAGATTTAATTCTTTTGATCCTCCGTTGGCGTATCCTCAAATTCGTGTTTAACTCTGACATTACTCAAATGTATAGGCAAGTTCGTGTGGATTCAAAGCATTCGCCTCTTCAGAGAATTTTGTATCGGGATTCAACAACAAAACATGTCCAAGACTATGAACTGCAGACAGTGACGTTCGGTGTAAATTGTGCACCATACTTAGCGATTAGGACACATCTTCAACTGGTAGATGATACTGAGTCAGAGTTCCCCTCGCGGCGCATATATTGCGAAAATGTATGTACGTTGATGACGTTTTAGCGGGAGCTCACGACATCGAGATCGCATTGGCAGCTAGGGACCAGTTGATGGCCCTATCGTCGGCAAAGTTCGAGCTGAGAAAATGGACAGCGAATAGTAGAGCTATTTTGGATCGTCTCCCCCCTGAGCATTTGGTAGATGCTCAACTTTTATCGTTTGTAGAAGCTAGTAGTTCTAAACCTTTGGGCATTAGGTGGAATGCGCGTTTAGATTGTTTCTTCTTCGAAGTGAGTCCTATTGTCAACAAACACTTCTTTCGGCAATTGCAAAATTGTTTGACCCCGTCGGTTGGTTGGCCCCTGTGATTGTTAGGGCGAAAATGATCATGCAGAAGATTTGGCTGGACAACATTGGTTGGGATGATCCACTTTTGGCAGCTACTGAGGCTGAATGGAGAAGTTTTGTTGAAACATATCCTCATGTTAACTCGATTAGGATACCTAGATGGGTTTAATACGTTCCAGGATTTTCTGCAGAACTTCATGTATTTTCCGATGCCTCGGAAAAGGCATACGCGGGGGTAGTCTATATTCGTGTCGAGTCCCCAGATGGAAACATTTTCATTGATTTGCTATTGTGCAAAACAAACGTCGCCCCTTTGAAATCAATTTCGCTGCCTTGCTTAGAACTTTGTGGAGCAGTCTTAGCATCAGATCTATTGAAAACTATTGTGCGGCAAATACATCTGGAACTTAATCAAATTTATTGTTGGACAGATTCGACGATAGTTCTTGCTTGGTTGAAGAGAACCTCCTCTACTTGGACGACATTTGTAGCCAATAGGGTTTGTCGAATCCAAGAAAATGTTGGCAATTACAATTGGTACCATGTCAAATCAGAAGATTACCCTGCGGATTTAGGAAGTCGAGGTTTGTCTCCGGCAGAATTGTCTGCCTGCCCCCTGTGGTGGAACGGCCCTAGTTGGCTAGGTAAAACTAAATCGGAATGGTCTATTCGTGATCTGGCTCCGATTAGTACTGAAATAGAAATGCGCCCGGTTAAATGTCACTTCGCTTTTGTTCCGTCGACATTTAAAGAGATTTTGGAAGATTTTTCTTGTTTGCGTAGACCTCTTCACTTCATTGTATACGCGTTTAGATTCATTCGTCAAACGCATCCCCGGTATAGAAACCATTACTACTATCCTACTACACAAATTTCTTCGGCAGATATTATTGACGCACGTAAATTATTGTGCAATTACGGCTCAAAAAATATATTTCGCCAACGATTATAAGAATTTGTTAGACAAGAAGCCGTTAGATAGTAAGAGTCTTTTGGCTCCTCTAAATCCTTTCGTAATGACAATGGCGTCATGCGAATGAATGGTAGACTGGTAAATTCGCCCACACTTGCACCTTCGGAACGTAATCCTATTATTGTCCACTATAGGAGTGCTTTTGCTCTTCGGTTGTTAGAATATATTCACCAAAAATATGTTCATGGAATGGAATTATTGGAATCCTCGAATGAAAAATTTGGTTCGGTTGTTTGTTCGGCGTTGCAAAGTGTGCCTTTTGTTGAAGAAACGGGCTTGCAGTCAATTTATGGCTGCCCTTCCCCCAGAGAGAAGAACTCTTAATCGGCCTTTTACAAATACTGGCGTGGACTTCGCAGGTCCGTTTGATGTAAAATCTTATCTAGGTCGGTCTTTTAAAATAACCAAGGGTTATGTATGTGTCTTTGTGTGTTTCTCCACAAAGGCAATTCATTTGGAAGCAGTGTCCGATTTGTCGACTGCTAATTTTATGCGTTGCATAGATTTATTGCTCGACGTGGTTGTCCCCATTCCAGTTTTTCGGATAATGGAACAAATTTTGTTGGAGCTTCGCGAGAACTTCAAAGGAATTTTAAAGATTTCCTGCGAAAAAGCGCTGACTCCGTCTCCTCGTCTTTATTAGATCCGGGCCTATCGTGGCATTTTATACCTGCTGGTGCCCCTCACATGGGAGGTTATGAGAAGCTGGAGTCAAGAGCTTCAAGTTACATTTTCAGAAGCAATCTCGAAATTTAAAATTCACGTTTGAGGAATTAGCAACGGTATTGGCTAGGATCGAATCGTGCCTTAATTCTCGCCCTTTATGTTCAATGTCGGACAGTCCAGACGAAATAGTGGCACTAACGCCAGGTCATTTCTTGATTGGTGCCCCATGTTAGCCCCGCCTGAACCTCTCATCACAGAGCAACCATTGAGTCTAGTTAATCGGTTTAGGAAAGTTCAGGCCCTTGCCCACCAGTTTAGTTTGAGGTGGAAAGATGAATATCTTAAGCATTGGCATATGAGATATAAGTGGAAATTTCCACAACGAGAAATAGCGATAGACGATCTAGTTGTTGTTCGTCATGGTCATCTTCCACCCACGTCGTGGAAATTAGGACGTATCGAAAATGTTTTTCCGGGCACCGACGGGCACGTTCGAGTCGCGGACTTTCGAACCGAAAACGGCGTTGTAAGACGGTCCATTACAAAGTTGGTCGTTCTGACCGACCACACCCCCGCAATCGAATAATATGGTTCTCTTCTCGTTATATAGTATGTCGATGAAAATCTATTCGGAAGACGAACTATTGAACGTTGATGACAGTATTGTTATGGAACCTCGCCTCACCGATCCCCAAACTGGAATGTCGTCGGCTGCAGTGGAAGAAGCCCTTGTTGAGCCAATCGCGGCTGTAAAAATATCCGAGCCCGGGTCCGAGTCCAATAATTAGGATTCATCTGCGGCCCCCGCCTCTACCAGCGACACCATGCAAACCGAGTCCGAATCCATCTCTGTGGGTTCATCTGCGGCTCCGGTCCCTGCGTCACCCACCAAATTGATACCATACGAACCGAGTCCGGATCTTCGGGTCCATCTGCTGCTCCGGTTGGCACACCTCATTCGGAGGAGTCGGCCAAAAGCTTAAGGTCCGAGACCCATAAGGTTTCATCTGCGGCCTCACACAAAAGTCGCCTTTGTGATCGCATGCACCCGCTGCATAGATGTAGTGACTTCCGGGTTATGAATGTTGACATGCGACGTAGCATTGTCGTAAAATATAATGACCGTACGCAGTCATTATATTTTATCTAAATCCCACCAAGCTAGGGACTGTCGAAGCAAAAGAAAATGTGCCGTATGCAATGAAGAACACCACACGCTCCTTCATGAAGATGCGAAGACCGTGGTTAAAGCCACAAATAATCGTCAGCGTCGTCCGCAGACCGATTATAGATATCGGCCACGTAGCAGTCCGTATAGTCGTCCGCCAGATAACGCTCCCTCATCGCAGATAGGATTGGTCGGCTTGTTGTCCATCCAGACAGGTATCTGCTATCCCCGACTTTGATAGTCAAGATTGTGTCGTCCGATCGACCCACTATTGTGAGGGCGGTTTTGGACCAATGCAGTAGGCAGAGTCAGATATGTTCCTCTCTGGTGCATAGTCTTCGACTCCCTACTTCTGTGATCGAAGGTAGCCAAATATGTCGCCTGGCCGTTAGTTCGATCTATGACCGGAGTCAGTCCATTTCAATTGTGGCTGTGGTGACCAATTTGGACCATGAGCTTACGCCTACAGCGGCAATCCCAGAGCGCATTCATGACTCAAATTTAGGTCTTCCATTGGCAGATCCCGATTTTAATAGGCCTGGTCGGGTGGCCTTTGTACTCGGCCGGAAGTTTATGCCAGGGTCATAACTCATCGGGTGCAAGCGACGCCAGGGTTGCCCACTACACCATTTTTGGTTGGGTGTTGTCGGGCATATGTAACATATAGTGTTACCAATATGTTTTTTGAATAAAATAGAATGAATGAAAAAAAAATAAAACAAAAAAATGAATTGAAATTAAGACATTTATACTCATGTATTGTATTTTAGTTAAAACATCGCAATGTGTTGTAATGTGGCCGGCATTAATAATTTTTAAATTATTGTTTGTTAACAATGGGTCAACACATTTTAGTCCTTAAAGGGTTAACCTCGTTTAGATCTGTCAACGTCAACAGATTTCAACGACTGGCGAATGGCGCCAAAGCCTCCACCTTCCTTCATGTTATGATCGTTGACTCGATACGAAGTCGCGCTCCCCCGCTATTGTACACACCAGGTAATCTGTCTTACCAACCCTTATTTATTATTATTAATAAACTCGGTCTTTGCCATTATTATTTAAAACTAAAACCCCACTATTGTGTTTTTATTTATTTATTGGTATGGGCTTTGCATATTTCCCCGCATTGGCGCAAACACATATCTTAAATATTGTGATATCTATCTCCATTACGATGTGTTGCAAACGGCATTACAAATACTCCTTATTATATTGTTGCTTAAAATATAAAAAAATTAATCATCAAAAATCCACATGGCCTTTGAATGAAAAAAGTGATTTTTGATGCCTAACAATAGGCAACCCAGATCGCAAAAACTATTGTTTGCTGTCTAAGCAGTTGAAACTATGTTGCATATTCTATTTTCTGTTACGTATTGATCATGTGTACTGCAAAATATGAGTATGCTTGTGCGGCGCTCTTTTATTATAGCAACAATATCGAATAACATTATCTTCGATAGCAATAATTTTGTGAAATGTGTGTCTGCGTCTTGCCGTCGTTCATTGTAGCTGAACATATTTCGAAGAAATTTTAGCAGGCAAAGCTGCACATTTTCGATGCTTTTGCTAATATGGCGCTAGCATTTTAAACACTGATTAAACAATTCATTGGCATTAACTCAAAACTAAATTATTTTGGGTTGTCCGCACTTCTCACTGTTTTAAACTGCACTGCCTCTCTTCTAATTTGTTTACAAAGACAATGGTGGTTATGGAAAAAAGGAGGAGACGGAGTAGACAGTTTATCTCAGTAATAGCGAGCAAAGGGTTTATGTACACATTGATGGAAATTGTGTTTTTTAAAGCATGTTTACACATAAAGTTTAGTATCAATATACAAATTTGAAGGTATGGCTTTGTTGTAAATAAAAAGCACATGCGGATTTTGATAATAACGATTTACACATATTTTATCCCAAATATAGTGTTAGATGTTACATCCACGGTTCTTCATTGACCGCCTTGAAGGAGATGTATGTATATGCCCGATTTGCATTTTGCTGACCCTGAATTTTTTCGAAGTGCTCCAATCGATAGGAACAAATTTGTACCCATATAAATTACTCGGTGGAGTAAAACATGATATACTGGGTCGCTGGTAGCCCATGAAAGGGTCTTCGGATAGATGGGCATACAATAAGATCATCTCACTGTACGAAAGTATTGGTTGATATAAATAAACTGTCTCTGTGGAAGATACAATTTGTGAAAACATTTATAAATCCACTTTTAAAAGCAACACAGATGAAACATATATTGTTGACATGCCCTTCAAACCTGAATAACCGTCAAAATCTGTCCTTCGTGCCTAGAGATATGTAGCCCTTTGTCAGTTTCTTCGAAACCAACACACAATGTCGAAAACCCTAGAATTTAAGTCAACGTATGACGAGGTCATGCAAGAATATCTGTCTCTAGTAGGTTATTTGCCCCATGTGAAAGGGCCACAACAAATTCAGAGAGTTTTCAATGGATCTTGCCCAACGGCATCTGGTAAAAGTCTTCATAACTTACTGTGTGTGGGTCCTGTCAACAAAGAATATAATTACAAATTTGTTTTCAATGCTTACATGTCGAAAATATACGGACAAATTCTAATCAATCCTAAACATACCACATTTCAGCGAATTAAAACCCATGTCTTTGATTAAATTGAAGTCGTCTTTGAACAATTATGTCGACATAGAGAAAATCAATATACCCCGATGTGTCAAATTTTCGCCAGAGTTCAATATACAATTTCACGCATTCTGCGATTCGTCAGAGTTAGGGTATGCTGCGGTCTTATAATCCAGAATGGAAATTGGAGATATTTTCTCTACTGATATAGTCGTTTTAAATTCAAAAATTGCTCCGATCAAGAATGTTTTTCTGCCCCTATAAGAACTCTGTGCAGCTCATCTGCTATAAAATTTAGTGACTACATTTCTACTTCAGTTAGATGTTAAATCCTATACGTTGCATCTTTGGTCCGATTCGACAATAATACTAGCTTAGCTCAAAAAACCGTCCCAGACATGGACAACATTTGTGCGAACAGGGTTGCGAAGATTCATGAGGCAGTCAGTTAGACGAAGTCCAGGTTTCTTAAGCACACGTAGCACAGGTTTCTCAAGCAACAACTACACTGTGTGGCTTCTTGGAGATAAAATACCTATCATTACACAAATTTATTTTAATATAATACGTATATTTATTACAATTAAAGAAATTCAAATTTCACAACATAGAAAAGTATACGTACGCGTTAAAACTATTTACATTTTAGTTACACTAACTTTAGGATTATGTTCATTTGTTTTGTATAAGGTAATGGACCTTTTTCATAGAATATACAAGTTTATAAGTATTTTACATGGCAGGGGATGACATTTCCCCGCTCTGGCCATTAGAAAGCGATTTTCTGCGTTTCAAGGCTACCAACTATAGATCTTCAAGGATACTAACTATAGATCTTCAAGGAAAGCTTCCATTTAAAGGTCATATATCGTTTATTTTCGACATATACTTCCAGACAGGAGTGATAAATCGTATTAATTTATAGTTTATAGAAAATTTTTTCTTCAAAAAAAGATCGCTGTATACTAAGAAATCTCACCTTACTGCTAAGCCCGTTAATTTCCGATGCTAAGACGAACAATAAATACCTTCGGAATGTCGAAATGACATCCGCTGACCATTCTACTCTTGAAACAGAACAACTATCCTACACTATATTACCTCAACAACGACGGGAATAAATCCAATCTTTGTAATACGTAAAAACGTATTAGTTAATGCGTATTAAACGTATTACGTATTATTACGTATTATCTTATATTCCACCGGGTAGTCCTGATCATATTTATTGCAAACATGTTTCTAACATTGGCACATTGGAGGGGAGTATTGAATCTAATACTCATTTATGCGTATTGGGAGATTTTAATCTGCCTGGTATTTGTTGGTCAAAATTTCAAAATGATTGTTTTTTAACGCCTACTAATATTAATAGAGAATATGAAATCAATTTTGTCGACTCTTTG